>NW_024365381.1:14442993-15042993 GCF_014805655.1 Passer montanus
ACCATTCAGTTCACTGCCGAGCGGGCGAGGCGGCCCCTCCGCGGCTCGGAGCACCAGCGTCAGGCCGGGGCGCGATGGCGGCGCGGCCGCTCTGAGCCGCCCTGCCCAGCGCTGCCCTGCCCCGCTCCGCCCGGCGCCGCTCCCCTGGCCGAGGCGCTTTCTGCTGCTCGAAAGGGTTTGCCCCGGATCGCGGTTCGTGGCCGGGCGCCGTCAGGCTGCCCGCTGACCCCCGCCGGTGGGCACAGGCGGCATTGTGCCGCTCCGTGTGCCACCCCGCCTTGTCCCCGCTGAAGGGGATCTGTGCTGCTGCCCCGGGCTGTGCAGGGAAAGGCCTGGGCACACAGGGACCTGGCACAAAGAGTGCTCTTTCTGCGGTCTTGGCAGAGATGCTCAGACAGTGGGGCGGGACACAGCACGTAGGGCAGAGGGTGCATTGAAAGATGAGAAAATGAGTTACAGGAAAACAAGGAAGGACAGCTCTCCTGACAGTGTTATACTGTTCCATGCTTCCAGACAGGGCTTCAGGCACAGGCAACAAGCATTTTATCTCTAGCCCATCCAAGTGGACAAGAGGATTCTCAGTCCTGTGTGACTCTGCACCTTGAACTGGTGTGTCTGAAAACCAAGAAATCCTAAACACTGAGGACCTCCAGGAGCTGTACCTGTGAGTCTCCAGCCTGCGTTGTGACCAGCCAGCTCTTTCTTTCCCAAACACTTGAACTGCTAGCAGTGTGGTGGTAGAAACCGACAAGCCAGTGTTTGTCAGCAGGTGTGAATGTGTATTAGATTCCTCTATGTATTTTAGATACATATATATTCATATATTCATACTGCATTGTGTGAGGGATATGTTGACATTTCTTCCCCCCCCAGACACTATTTTTCTAATGTCCTTCTTGAGTTACACCCGGCCCTCTGGGTATGTCCTGCCCCCCAGATGCAGAATTCAAGACTGATTATTATCATCAACATCCAAAATTTGATCCATCAGCCTTAAAATCACTAGTCCAGAGCTATATTTACCCCTCAGCTCCTTATAGCCACACATTCAGAACTTCCTGCTGCCACTGAGCTCTGTTCGACTCAAGTCTTTTTTTTCCAGATGATGGCCACTCAGTTACTTTTACTGCCTGTACAAGTGCCAGCACTGTGGGTCTCAGGAAGGAGTACCTTTATGTTGTATTTGGCAAGCAGGTGTAGCTGTGCCCATGTGCAGTACATCCTCTGGTGCTACTGACCACAGTTGCTGCCATGGGCTCAGCAAACTTCTTCTAACATGTGCACAAGACCAGGAATCTGGTGTGTGTGCACCCTAACTTCACACTCTTGCAGAGCACCCTCAGCCACCCACATGGGGCCTCTGCCCTGCACATCCCAGTCTCCTAAAATGAAAAGTGTGGAGTTACCAGCTCCAGAGTTGCGTGGCTGGATAGGTGCTCCAGGGATGACAACTGCAAAACTGTGCATGACGTATCCTCTGTTTTTAACACCATGGAAACAGAATAATGAATCAGAAGTGCTTGCTACTCTCTTCATCTCACAAGGTGCATACTTGAGGTACCCAGGCACTAAGGGCTGCTGCTGCTGCTGCTGCACATCACTGACTGATACTTGGCAGTCACCAAAGTACAGAAGCAGCACAGGCTGAAGGAGGAGTATTTTCTGACTTTACAGAAATCTCTGACAGAAATTAGTTTGCCAAAATTTGAGAGCATTTCTTAGAGGTGAAAAACAGGTCACAGGTAAACAGAAAAGGGGCTTCTTATTTTCAGTGAAATGAATTTTGAACTCCTGGTGACTGCAGTGATCAGAGAAGGAATTTGTGACAGAGCCCAGTGGTGAACTTTGGAGACCACAGAAATGGCCAGTATCCAGCCAACAGCAGTAATGACCAAGCAAATCTTACTGCTGAAGCACACTCAGACAAAGCTGGTTCCTCACTTCGGCATCTCGCTGCACTCGGGAAGCATCGAGTTTCACTACCCCTGTGCCACAAGACCCGCATCCCACCAGGCACCACCGAAATAGCCCAATGATTCAGAGAGCCCAGCAGCAGCAGCAGCACTAAAAGCTTTGTGAATGATACCCTCTGCGGAGCGCATGCCTCTGAGGAAGCCCTCCAAGGCTCCCTTCACCCTCTGTGGATGGAAGCAATGACTCACCGTGAAGCAGGAGGCACTCTTTGTTTGGATTCAGCTCTGGGTGCTCATTAGTGAGAAATTATTATAATCGACTAAGCTGCCTTATGCACTGGAGCCCTTTGGTATCACAGTCCTTTCCTTTAGCATGCTGTGCACCCTGTTTGTTTTCTCATCCTCACTGAGCTCAGTGTTACCACTTGAGCCCCGTTTCCCATGCAAGCAAGGCCTCTGCTTGGCCTCCTCAGGCACCCCCTCTCTCACTTGGGCTAGTCCTTGTCTCAGCGACTTCTTAACTTGTTAGCTTGTTTAAATCTGACAGAAAAATGGAGGTCACAAAAGTAATTAAGATCCTTAATTAAGTAATTAAATTTTATAAAATAATCCATTTGAGTTAGAAGAAAGTGGAGCTATATGTCTATCAGTCCAATTCAGGAACCTGTTGGTTTCTGCTAGGGGACATTGGAGCTCTTATGGTGTAGCCAGATTACCTTCAAGAGGACTAAGCAGAGAGAAAGGAAAAGCAGAGGAACTTGCACAGATGCACATTGAAATAACAGAGAGTCTTAATACCATTCAGTTCAAAAAATCAACCTGTCAAGGGAGAGAAATCCACAGGAAACTGCATCTGGTGAGATCTCTTGCTCAGGACACTTTTTTTTCCCCTTTACTGTCCTGCATACCCCTGCAAAACACCAAGTTTCCCTCTAACAATTCTGTATTTTCAGTGGGAGTGCAAAGAAAGCCAGACAAAGTCCAAACTTTTGGTAATGTAAGAGAGTATTAGAGAAAAGCTGTGAAATGCTAACATTGAACCTTTTTCTCTATTTACATTGCAGATACATTCCTCAAAAAAAAAAAACAAAAACAAAAAAACCAAAAAAAACACCAAAAAATAAACAAACCCCCATAAGCAAAAAAACAATAGTAAATATATTTGACTCTTAAGTTGTGGGTCCTGTCACGATTTTGCTGCAAGTTAGGAAGACTTGCAGTGCCTCCCTGTGAGCTAGCTCAGAGCCTGAGGCGAGGGGCAGCGCGCCTGTGCCTGTGCTCGCGTGAGGCACGGATCCCTGTACGGGCGGCTCCAGACGCCACTGTCCCTTTTCCTCGGGTCCCTCGTGCTGGTCAAGCGGCCTCGAGCTGCGGCGCGGTCCCGGAGAGCCGCTGTGGCGGGGCAGGGAGCGGGGCGCTGCCCGCCGGGCCCTTGCGTCACCCGCACCGGGAGCCGCGCCGAGCCAGGACATTCCTGCCGTGAGTCACGGCCCGGCTGCCCCCGCTGCCGCCGCCTCGCAGCCCCGGCCCGCCAGCTGCTGGAGGGCTGCGCTGGCGGGGGCGGCGATGCCCGCCCCAGCGCTGCACGCTTCGCTCGCGTTCAGCAGCTCCTCCCCTGCCAAGCGGGGAAGGCCCTTTTCGGCCCGTGCAGGGATGCGGCTGAGGAAAAGCCTTCCTTTTTCCTCGTCAGCCATCGGCGTTGCCTGGACGAGCTGCCCTGCCGGCCGTATGCCAGAAGGGCAGGCAGGAGGAGGCAGCAGGGATGCTCGAGGAGCAGCAGCCGCGTGTTTGTCGCGGAAGGGTGGAATTCCCCCTCTCCCGCCGTGCCGGTAACTCACACGTGTCACTGAGTCACAACGCCGGGCAGCCACGGGCCTGTCAATGGACAGCGAAAGAGAGGTTTAATTAAAATGTTATGGCTCGCAGTGACATCATGTTAGGGATGGTATTTAAACACAGCAAAAAAAGGAAATAAAAATTCGTCCTGTGAGAGAAAAATGAAAAATAATGGCAGAACAGAACAAAAAATTCCTTTGCAGTTTAAAATACGGGGAAACTTTGCTCAGCCGTATTAATAAAAACAGAAGATAAAAATGACCTTTACATAATTAGCACATATTTGACTTTTACAAGGGTTTACACATTTGTAGCGCTAGAAGAAATAGCTACTGTTTATCCTGCTAGCCTTTATAATTCCAGTATGCCCTATAAAATGTGTCTTCAACCGCTGCAGTGCACTTTCGCTATGCACATTCATAAACAGTACTCAGCAATTTTTAGTTTCCCCATGTCTTACAAAATGAGCAATAGTCCATATGCTGGGAGTCTCCAAGTTTCTATCCTCAAGCTTAGAAAGTCAAATTCTGCTGCCTCTTATGCTAGGATTTTAGTAGACTTACCATAGCACAGAATCAGAAGTTTTTGTTTCTTTTTAAAATCAGAAGAGAGATAAAAGTGTGGTTTCTTTTCTTACTCTGTGTTGTGGCTCAACAGTTAGTTCTTTGCTCACAATATTATATTAATTATATTATATTACATATTATATTTAGTATGAAAATATATTTACACAAATAAGGGGTAAGGACAGCAGTAGTGTTACTGAAGTGCACATCTACAATTCTCTTAGCAGTGAGTTCATCTTGTTTATGTTTCTGAAAACCTGTTGAGCCACAGAGCAGTGACTCCTCTCAGCAGATGAGCATGACAGCTGGAAAGGGTCATTTCTTGAACAGCCTCAGCCTGGTTTGCAGGACAAGTGCCAAAAGTTAGGATACAGCCAGCCATCTCAGCAGATGGCACAGTTTAAACTGGTGCACCTCCACGAAAAGGTGGCAATGGTTTCCAAAAGCTCTTTTCTTTAGGATAGGTGAGTGCCGACCTTTGAGTTGCTGGGACTGGCACATGATGTGTATAATGATTCAACTTTGTTATGTTCTTTTTCACAGAACCACCCCCCACCCCCCAAGACAGCCGGGGTTCCTGGTGGGACAAGGAATTCTTGTTTTTCTGTGCCTGGACAAGTGCAAAGCAGTACTGTACACAGACTGTACAGACATTTCAGTCATTAATCCCAAATTTTCCAGGCTTGGCCTGATTCTGCTACTAACCTGCATTGTTCTGTGCTCCTTTTCCTGCTGGGGTTATGTCACCATGTTGAAATAAGGCCCTTAGAAAATGGACTGCTTCTAATCATGATCATTACTTCTGTGATATTGCGGGTCTGATTTAAGGAGACATCTTTTAAATACAAAAAAGAATCACTGGTAAAGGATCAAATACTCTCCACAAGATAGATGGAGCCATGACTAAGTGTGAAGATGGCAGAGGTTAATTCATATGGCCTGTTTTGACTGGAAGTTGTAAAGGTCAGACAAAAAGGACAGACACTTTTGGTTCTGGAGTTTTAACACTCTTAAAATTGCTCCAGACAGATCTGGGACTCAGTTTGCAGCATTGCATCTGAATGAAAGGAAATTCTGTTTGATGAAGGTTGACTCCAAACGTTGGTTCTAAGAAACCTCTTAAAAGCAGCAACTATGGAAACAAAAGATGCACCATCTAAACCTATTCAAGCATTTCAAAGCCCCCTCACAAAACAAGGTGCTTAAAAAGTTGATAGCGCCTTTTAAAACCACAAAGTTTTTCTTTTTCAGACAGCAATCTAAAAATAGAACTTTAGCTAAGCCTAACATGCTAAATACATGAGTTGAGATCACTTTCTGGTGGTTGAGGATGGGCTTTAGGATGACTGAGGCCTGGGAATATTTATAACCATTGCTGGACCGTGGGGCCTGTCGGTCAGTGCAGAAGTGTCCTCTGGTGACAGCAGCACACGAGCTGTGCCAGGACAGCAGAGCCCAGCATGTGACTGATGGTGGGATCTGCACAGGAATGCTCATGAAAAGCAACTGTGAAGCCCCACGCTACCCAGAGTCAAATGCAGAACTGTCATCCAAACATTTTAGCATCCTGCCTCCTATTTCTGCCATTTTGAACACAGAATTCACAGCAGCTGAGCCACAGCACTGCCTGTCTCTTCAAAAGTCATTTCCTCTCCAAGCTAATTTTATTTGTAGGGTGCTCGAAGGAGAAAAATTAGAAAGCACATAGATTATAATACACGTTCTTATAGGACTGTTAACCTAGGAACTATCAATATAAATCCTAAATATATTGGTAAGACAAGACTAGCACATTGACAAAGCTGAAGTTGGACTGTGTGCTATCCTAGCAGAGCAAGGTAATCCTTGTAAAGGATTCCTTCTAACCTATGTTAGTCAAATAAAGACCCTTTTTCTCGTGGTTCTTTGAAATCGATCTAAGGAAAGAGACGAACAACAGCAGAGAAGACAGAAGTGAAAGCTGATCTTCCATGGCCATCGGCCAGCGTTTTGGAGAGTATGCTGTCATGTAACATCCTTGTAGGAAACTTGGCCCAATCAAACATTTCTCTCATCAAAAGCGAGTGACCTGAACAGCTGGATAAACGTTGTGCGCATGCAGGGAGGCGCAGGCAGAATGCTGGAGCTTGCTGCCTTCTCCTCCCTCTGGCAAAGGCTGTGGGACATCGAGTGGGCTGAGCACCTCCAGTGCTGTGTACCCAGAGCCGCTCGCAGGGCAGCCGCTGATACAGCCCTGTCTTTGGAGACCCAGGAAACACTTTTTTTTTTCCTTCTTTCACCCCTAAAAAAATTTAGAGTTGCACCTAAAAATATATATATTTAAAATTAATTTCAGCAGTTTTCCAGGAAAGAAGCACTACAAAAGCAGGAAACTGATATATTATGGTAAAGAAACAAACCTAAAGTTTGTCTCAGTACAATTTTTGGAAAACACAGGCAGTGTGTGGCTTTCTGCCCCAATAACCTTTCAGGTGTAGCTTGTATTGACGTGCATTTTAATGCACTCCAAAAAATGCCTTCCATTACCTGAAGGGAGCCTACAAGAAAGCTGCAGCGGCTCTGTTTACAAGGGCATGGAGTGACGGGACAAGGGAGAATGACTTCCCACTACCAGAGAGCAGGTTTAGATTATGTAGTAAGAGGTAGTTTTTCACTGTGAGGTTGGTGAGGCACTGGAACAGGTTGTCCAGGAAAGTTGTGGCAGTGTTCCCTGGCAGTGTTCAAGGCCATATTGGATGGGTCTCTGAACATCCTGGACTAGTAGAAGGTGTCCCTGCCCATGGCAGCAAGGTTGGAACAAGATGATTTTTTGAGGTTCCTTCTAACACAAGCTATTCTCTAAGTTCTAGGATTCATGAATCATAACCATTGTTTTAACAGTCAGTGACTTAGAGCAGTTAAAAATCCCAAACTTTGCCTAATTATATACACATACATCCACAAATACACAAACATATTTTAGGGATGGTGCTACATCAGCATCTCTATTGGGAAACAAGGTAATCAGTTTACTTACCTGCCTTTATAATTCTTCTGATTTGCAGCACAAGTTATTTTACCTTTTGCATCAGTCTTAATCCAGACATCATCTTCAAACCTGAGTGCACTGAAATGGGAAGCTTTCTTATTGGTGGTAATTGGAGATTCTCTGAGCAGTTTTTATACAGGCCTGATACTGGACATATATTCAATTGAGCACTTCAAAGGCAAGGTTTGAATACCATTGTCTAAGGAAACACCAAATTAAGGGAAGTGGGTAGCTGATGAAGGGCAGGAGGAAGAATACATCACTTGGTAGCAGGCTGAGAAATCTCAGAATGTCCCCTTGCAGCAGGCTGGGTAAAGCACCAGGAGCAGCTCTGCAGAACTAGATTATGTCACTGTTGTGAAGATCAAGGCACTTCAGCAGTGCAAGGGAAAGTTACAGCCAAATGCTGTACAAGAAACTTCCTGCAACTATCTGGACACTGGCAACTTCTTTAGAGTGAGAAGGCTCTTGGAGGGCAGAAATAATCCTTGCTAGCCTCAAGAAGTGTCATCTAGAATCGCTGATCAGTTACAACAGGGCTCACCAACAGGTAACATGATCAGTGGTAGATATTATTTATTGAATACAAACAGATAAAACTTGGAAGAGACAAGATTGCTGCAGGGTAAGGGTTAACTCAGTGGTTACATCAATGATTCATAAACCACAAGTGTAATCTCCTAAATCCTAAAGTACCAGACAGATTACCAGTGCAGCACAAACATGGTGCTGGGTAGGACTCCAGCACAGTCTGCTGTCCCCAGAGACCTGCTCCCTGCACATGTACCATGGAAGGCTCTTCACTTCTGCACTGTGACAGATGCAGGGACAGCTGGTTGTGGGGCAGCTGGTGACTGCAGTCAGTGGAGTGGGGCTGTTCAGGGTCTGCCTCTCTATAACTATATATTCAGACTGGTTTTCAGCTGCTATGTACTGGTTTCTAATGCCCATATTTGCTAAGATTATGCTAAGATCATCTTTCTTATTGTTAATACTAATGTTTAAGTGCTCTGTGCTGTCTTAAAACCTCACCCCTCCACAAAAGAGGCATCCAGTAGTGGCTGCTGGGGTACCGGCCCCAGCTCAAACCCCTCACGAAGGCTCAAACCTTCTCAGGAAGAAGAGTGCTAGCTCACATCAGTCATGTAGGCTGCCAGACCAAAGCAACACAAGCTTTCCAGCATTGTTACAAGCTTCCAGAAATGAGACTTCCAGCAGGTGAATCTGACACTGGATATGCCAGTCAAGGCCATCACCTGCCTCCTAATACAGGTGAGGGGACTTGATACAAAAGTCCCAGCTACACTGGTGTTGACACCTAAACATGCACAGTCAATATCAGCTTGACTGCAACCACCACAGAAGGCTAGAGCCAGCATTTGAAGTCGCCTTCTCCTTGTGACCTCATCCTGCTTGGGTAGGAAGGGCTGCTTCCAATACCAGCAGTCACTGTAGGGATTGGTCTTCTGCATCTTTGGTAGCCTGTGGTGGCCAGGAGGTGAGCAAGCTGTCTTTGAGGAAATGCTGGTGTTTCCTGGACACGAGAATCCATTGGGTTGGGAGCCCAAAGGGACTGGTCCCAGAGCTGTTGAAGAGTTGTGTACAAAAAAACATCAGAAGAAATTGCCTAGGGTAGTTATTCAGCTTTGACATGAGTGAAAGGGGCAGAATTTGCACAGCAGGAAAAGCAGCTGCTGTTGCAGTATCCAGATACATGCCAGGGCTAAGATCTATGGGAGCTACTGAGAAGGGTAAGATTTTCACTGTTGATCTTGCTAAAATGCTTAGAGCACAGATGCTACACTTAAAGCTCAATGAAGCCTACTGCCCGTTTTCTCTAAGAGTCTGGTACAGCCTCATTAGTTTGAGTCCAAAACGAAGCTGTTCACCCTCTCCATTTTGATACCTTTGTCAAAAACTTTTGCTTGGAGCCCCTGAGAGATACTGTACAGATCTTACTCTGATGGTAACATTGGGTGGGATGGCAGATCACGGTAACACACTTTCAGGGGGAGAAGATGGATGAGGAGCATGAATATTTCAGCCCCTAAGACAAGGAGGGAGATAGAAGTAACTCCCCTTTTCCCAAAGGCCATAACAAGATATCCTGACATGGCTCAGGAAAAGCATCACTGAAGTCTGCAAAAGCTTCAAAGGAAGTACCAGACCAGGCAGTCTGCTCTGAGGAACTTGGTTCATGCCCCACGAGCACCACTAAAGCCAAGGACAGTCAGAGCTGAACTGCACATATGGCAGACAGGAGTATTTTAAGCACAGCTGTCCAAAGCAGAATAGTACCTCCTGTATTTCACCTTCAGTGCATGTGAGTGAGGCCTCAGGCTTGCAAACTTAAAGGGAAATTTGTAACTTTGCTGAGCACAAGCATAGAAACACCATTGTCATAAGCAGAGATTTGGGTTGGACTGTTTCTACTTCCTCTATCCAAACCCAAAATTATAGCTGCGTTGTTGAGGGGATGCTATTGAAGGAAATAACCCTGGAAAAAGACTGATAGAAATGAACAGCTGGGAGTAGGTTTGGAACAGAAATTATTTAAATTACATCTGCCACAGATAGACTTATTCAGCTCACTGTGCCCCTCCTCAAAATGTATTCACATTCAAGTCAATGGGGATTATTCATGTGAACAAGAACAAGCACAACTGTTTGTGCAACCTACTAGGCAGGACTTTCACAGCCTCTCAGGACTGGACAGATGCAGGGGTATCAAGTACAACGTATACCCTGCAACGAAGGGGAATTTAACATTCTTTACTGGGAGCCTTTTTTTTGTGCGAACAGAAAATGTCTCTTAAATCTGACAGAGATGACAGCTCTGAACTGACAGCTTTCTGTGGAAAGCTTCCACAGAAAATGGAAGTATTAGCAGATGTTTCTGAAAAAGATCCCTCCCCCTTCTCATTCTTATAATTTTTTAAAATTATTTTTAAAAAAAACCTGACACAACAACTTCAACACTTTGAACTGATCCATCTCCTATCCACCTCCATCCATTCCCTAAGCTCAAGAGAATGCCCATTCTCACCACTTCTAAGGCAACGTAAGCACTACAGCAGCCAAAGAAAGCCCACAGCAAGTAATTGTTAGGAGCATATTCAGGTTGGAACCCTTTAACACAAGCTGCATAAACACAGGGGGAAAAGATGCTGCTGCAGCAGCAAACCTCATGTTTCAGCTTTTCCTACCGCTCCCTCCCATCCCCAAACTTCCACTCCATACTTTTTTCTTGGAGTATGGTGTATCTCCAAGAGGGCAGGACTGATTTAAACTTATAAACTCAAACTGAGTTAATAAATTTCAATTAATAAATATTGAAAATAAAACTTTCAAGCATACTAAGGATACTTTAAAGAAGCTGCTGTTCAACTGAACAAATCTGTGAGTTTTTACACACTAGAGATCCAAATGAAAGATCCATACAACTTACACTACTCACGTTACGCCGGACATACTGATGGACACTTGCATCCCTCAGAGACCAGGTATCACAGTGGCTGCAGCTGCCCAGAGTGCTGGCTGGGGTACTCACATTTGACCCACATTCTGCGGTGCTGCCTCCAGCAAATTGTCCTCATTGGTAAATGGGAAGGTGGTGTAGCAGTACAACTCAAGAGGAAGTCCAAGCTCAACATACTTTGAAAAAATGTGTCACTTTATTTGTACAATTCCAAAGCTGAATGTAGAAATTTAAAAGAACAGTCCTGCAAATTTACTCATTGCTAGAAGAACTGCCAGGGACACAAGAAGGTATTTATTGATTGATCATCAAGTCAGAGGGGAATAAACAAACAAACAAACAAAACCCCACCCTCCAAAATTTAAAGTTATGGGACTTTTTTTTTGCCCCAAGTACAAATTTTATAAATACAAAACAAATTCACAAATTACTTTGAATGCTAAATAAATATCTACTTAAACTCAGACCGAATACCTCCAGCCAGCACTGGTACAGTACTTGAAAAGATATGCAGTTGTACTCATTAGTGTTGAGAAGATATGCTCAAACAAATTTTAACAACACACACAGTTTCTTCAACTGTGCTACAGCAGAAGATTTTCTCTGAGTTGATAAAGCCCTCAATACCACAGCTCCTACAAAATCTAGAGGATGAAACAATGTTATTTTGTGCAGGAAAAAGCAAAGTACTTCTGGAAGATATCTGGACACATGAATGTATTAAAAATGTACAAAACCTCTGTAAACCAGTACTGTATCCAGTACATCTATCAAAATTATTAGACACTGAATAAAACTGTAGCAAAGGTAATCTTTCCTACATTCTCCTGAGTGCTTAATATTATATTGAGAATATAGTGCAGGCCACACTTCAAGGTGGTTAAACAGCTGTTATTGCTTTAAATAGACATGACGACTGCGTAATTTAACAATCCATTTTAATGAACGTAATAAATTCCCTCAAATAATCCTTTGGAAGGCAGAGGTTAGATTCGTGACTTCTTCGCCGCGGGAGCGGTGTGGTCCACGTTACCAGATGTGATTGGAAGTCCAAGCTTTTGAGCCTGAATGTGGAAGAAAGCCTGAAGTCTAGTTCCAGCTTTTGCTTCACTTGTGTTACGAGGGTTGTATTCAAAGCAGTTCGAAAACATCAGCTCAATATCTTCAATAAATTCAGCTAGGGAATGAAATAAATTAATTTAGCATGTTTTAAGTCATCAAACAGCAGTCTGATAAACCACTATGACACCAATAAATTAGTACAGTGCTCCTATGCAGAGCTGCAACACAAAAATATCTTTAAGTGAATCAAGTTTCTATCACTGTATCGGTGCTGTTCCGTGTCAACATTCTTCAGTTTCTCTGACGAGCAATACAGGAAACACAAATCAGAGACAGGACCAACAGTACCTTTTGTAATTATTCCATCAGTGTCACTCTTTGATATTAAAGGCTTGAGAACTACCAGAAGTTTCATAGCTGCCCATTTCTTATCTATGTATGTTAGTAGGAAAGGAACTATGTTCAACAGATTTTATTTAAAAAAATATTAGTAACTACCATTTAAAAAAACCCAAAACACACCACAAAACCCTAAAGCAAACACAATTTCAGCTTTCTAATCATCCAACACAGTTCTATTTTAGGACAAGCATTTAAAGTGAGAGAACATGGTACAATATACCCCTTTCAATAAATAATACTTACATGCTAACTTATATTCACATTTATTCACTTTTTCACGGATTATATTTAAGGCAATAGGTTTTTTTATTATATCATAGTAGTCCGGTACCTAAAAAAAAAAATCCAAAAAAAAAAAGATTCAAGGACGAACAGATGGAAGCTTAAATTCTGCCTATGTAAAACATTAAAGCAAATCATGTATCAGTAAAAAGCATTTATGTTTTGCTTTTAAATAAACAGAGGAGTCCTACACAACTACTTTCATTCCCTGAACTGAATACTAGTTTTCAGGCACTGCTTTGTTTTTTCTATCATTCAAGTAGCAGATTACAACAAACATTAGCCAGCAATTTAATAAATAAATCTACTCCTAAATGCCCTGTGAACAACTATAAGAAAATTGCGTGAGCAGATAAGCATTATGCTGTTCCAGCTATTCCCATCTGTCAAGTACAAAAATTATTTCCAGTATTTTAGATTTTTAATTTTTCCTGCAATATGTTACAATATTAAAAGCTCTTTAATCATGAGTAATAACCATTTTGACTCCACTACTATTCCTTCAAAATTCAGAGATTACATTTACTTGTGTTGAAGAGCAACAAAGGAGACTGTACACAAGTACCAGAGAGAAACCACCACTCCAGAACAACTTCTACAGGGAGAAAAAGGACTGCCTAACTGGTCATTTGGATCCAAATTTGAATTCCAGTAAGCACCAAATTTAGGGTGACTGTCTCACAAAGTAGGGTGGGGGAAGCAAAAGAAAAAGGTATCTGATCCAAACATGACTTCCCCTCCTCCAAGGAAAAATACCCACATGCACTATCATGTATGTTTTAAAACCAAGATTTTGGTTATGGCCTGTAATTTTACTCTAGCTCAAGTGCAACCTGCAAACGAACCTAAAGGAAGAATTAGTAGAGAAACAGAATTAAACTGACATTTTTCATTCCTTTTCTTTTAGGAGTGCTGTTATGTAATTACTAAAAGGACAGGTATTTTTCTCTTTTTGGCTTGCTGTGCACTGCCCATTCAATGTATTCTTTACATTGTCTTAGAGGCAGCTAAAAGTTTAAACCAAAATATCAATAATGATGAAGAAAATGGTTTTATTTCAGCACCAAAATTAAGTTGAATTCTCCATCCCTCCTTGCATTCACCAGATTCTTGCCCTTCCCAACATAATTCCAATACTCTAGTAGGCAGTCACTAATCTCCATTTCATTCAAAATTCCTCTCCTCCTCTATGCTCACTTTGTTCTTTCACATTTGTACATCATTCTCTTTGTCCAGAGAGATTAACTTCCAACTATTCATGACTCTGAATTCAGTGTCTCAGGTCTTCATTAAACAGCTATCATTGCTAATTTTAGCAGAGCTCTTAAACACCAAACTCTAGATCCCCAAGAATGCCTGTGCAGAGTTGCACCAGAGGCCTTGGAAAGGACAGGCACTTTGGTAGGGTCAGATAGTTCCAGCAGTGCCTTACACTGGACAAGCCAGCGCAGCCTGCAGAAAGCAGCTTTGGGAAGTTTTATTGTAGTAAAAACCTCTGGAGCAGCACTTACTTTGGGTACCCATGTTATCATCCAGTATTTTGAAATTTAAACAAGAGGGAAATTAAGAATGAAGCTACAGCATCATCCTTTTACTGCATAATAGTTAAGATCAGCGTGATGTTGTTTCTATCTTGTTTTTATCACGTCTGTTCTCAGAATGTCTTTGCATAAATGAAAGATTAATTCAACTAATTAATTAATGACCACAAGGTTACCTGGATTTTGGAAACCAGCTTCATGAAAGGCCAGCTGTCATCATGCCGCACCAGTTCCACTATGAGTTGTTCAAAAGCTGAGAGCTCATGGACTCCGCCCTGACGGCCTGAACTTCTCCTGTTCAGTACTGGAGGAGATGATTCTGGAAAAAAACCAACCCAATACCCCACCAGATAAAAATTAAAGCCTGACAAGTAAAATAAAATAAAAATAATAAGAAGTTGAAACACCATTACTTTGGGATACTAAAACTGTAGTTTAAAAGCACAAGGCATGTAGTTTGGCCTAAAGTAATAACTACTCTCCAGTCTTGTAATTTACTACTAAAATGTCTCTCTTGTCATACATGCTAAGTACCAGGCCTTAGCTGGGTGCCTCCTCCACTGCATTAATTTTGGATGTTATTTTTCCTTCACTGATTTCAATCTTAAAACAATTTGTTAAACACTTGAAGAAAAGCCCTATTAGAGAAAAACCAGAATAAGCTGTCTGCTCCTAACTTTTACTTTCACAAAACCTCTATTCAGACTGGTTTTATCTGCTTTCAAGAATAGTCAGCAGGGTAGTTAAAGGAAAAGCTCAAAAATTCTGAATAGTGACAGACAGAATCTGTGAAGAATACAAGGCTGCTACACTGGAGTGCAAGCTCTTTTACACTCTTCAGTCTCACACTGAGTCCCTTTTGTTTTTAAAAGTTATTGTATCTTTGCAAGTATTTCCTTACCATCAAAGTATTACCTTAACAAGCAAGAACATTGTTAGCTCTATACCAGGCAGACAACATTTTTCTTCTGGTAGCAGTTTGTTGTTCTGTGTGTATATTCCCAATTTCACTACCTTCCCCCTATTTGTGTTCTTCATGGTTTAATTCTTTAATAAAATAAAATCATAAAAGCTACAAGTAAACATTTGCATTTGTGGAGGTTAAGGCACTTCCAAACTTTTGATCCATTCATTATAGAGCATATTGTGTGCAAATATGAAATTTCAAATACGGATACAGTAAATCTCAGATGGCTGAAAATTTTAAGGTTCACTTCTGTGAAAGAAAAACTGTCTCATTGGAAGTGGCAAAACTGCCTTCAACCACTACTCATAGTCTCCACGCTCTACTACACAAATATTTCAGCAAGGAACAGAATGTGGATTTTGCTGTGATAAACACATTTCTCTAACCTGTAGATTGTCGTTTTCTGCCTCTTCTCTTGGGTTTAGCAACAGGAAGAGAAAGCTTTGAAGCAGAAACTGGGAATTTCCTAAGCCGTTCACCGGGGTCTGCAGAATCCACAATTCTAAACCCTAAAGAGTTGGAAGGGCTGTTTCCCAGTGTGTTATCAGCTCTCTTTCTTCCTCTTCGTCTTCTTTGAGGACCGAGTAACTCCACAAAAACATCTGCTGGTAATGAACTTTGGCTCTGACGAGTGGTCCGGCTATTAAGTCTTAAAGTGGGCTTTGTCACTGCTGAAGAGGCTGATTTTATGTTTCTTAAACCTCTTCTGGTCATTTTGGATGAAGATTCAGTTGGCTGGCTCCGAGAAGCGTATCTTGCCTGACGCTGGCTGTTCTGACTTGAGAATGGATTGTTGAGCTTGGCTGCTCTCATTTTTAATGGAAACTTGACCTGAGATCTTCCTTGCTTTGATGGGCTACAAAGTGAACAGTTATGTTTATTTATTCCAAAATTCCATTAGTCTCTTTTCCCTCAGTTTTCTAATTCAGCATTTAAAAACCCCAGCCATTCAAGGCTGAACTGGTAAGCAGCTGGCTTGTAACCTGATGCAGTCACCCATAATCACCGTTACCTTAAATACTCCTCTGGGGTCTCTTAATGAAATATTACATGGAGTACAAACCTTAAAGAAATGATCAGAATTCTGATCACCTTTGCAGCTTATGCAATAGGAATACATTAACTGGACCACCAGCTATCAATTTCTTGAAATCACTTATTTCTCACAGCAAGTGCTAACTAGTAGGATTTCTGAACATTATTATCAGCCACATAAATAAAGTGCAGTTGTAAAATGCTACTTATAAGAGTTATGCTCTGGTCAGGGTTTATAACTAATACTCAAGACTACCCTTCCTTTACAGGGAAGAGACAAGATCCCAGAGATAAATTTATTTTCCGAGGACATGCACATTCTCTCCAACTGCTGCATCTCAACTGTCAGAGCTGCAAATAACCTTGATTTAGTCAATTCAAAAGACTACAAAAAAGAGAAGAAAAATACTCTGAGATCAGAAGTTTCCTTCAATTTTTACGTTGCTGGCATGTGCATCAAATAAAATTTTTTATTGAAATTATCACTTTATATTATTTAGTTGATTGTATAAGTGCTTTTTGGTTGGTTGTTTTTCAAAGAGGTTTTTTCTTGGGTTGTTTCTTTGTTTGGGTCTTGTTTGTTTTGGTGTTATGGTTTGGGGGGGCTTTTTTAGGGGTAAGGGTAGTTTGGTTTGCTCGTTGGCCTTTTTTAAACAGCTACTGCATTAGTCCTCAAGCCTTTCCAGTGTCATGTGGCCTCCTCTGATGGATTGTTTTCTCTAATGTTCTAATGCTGTATGCATCTAGTCCTACAAAATTCAGAAGTGGACAAAAATAATTCCAGATTTTCTCCAGAAAACCTTTGCTGTTTGAAACTCTCTCCACTTCACATTCAAACAGCAGCTGTACAGAACTGAAGCTCTGATGGCCTTCTCTCACCCATACATTCAAAGCTGGAATTTTTATCCTGAAAAGTGAACCCAAGTCCAGTGGCGCTAGCTTTTGTCAGTATTAAATCTTTTGCTAAGAGCCAAATTCACAACAAGCTGCCATTTTTCTAAAAATAAACGTATTTTTCAAACTAGAGTTTCAAGATACGTGCTCATGTGAACAACTACTCCAAATAATGATCAAGGTGGTATTTTAACAAATCTATTTACCTTATCTCTTCCTCCTCTTGCGATTCATCCTCTTCATCTTGCTCCTCTTCATAATGCTCCTCCTCACTTTGTCCCATCTCATCATAGTCTGCCTCTTCTTCCCCTTCTAGTTGTTCAGCAGTCTCTTCATCACTTTCCAGAGAAGGTCTCTGCCTGGAGGAGAGGCGTCTAGAGCGCTGTTTTGGTCTGCACTCTGGGCAAAACCAATCTCCTTCAGGAATGACCTAGAAACGGAAGGGGGGAATGAAGAGAAAAAGCATTAGCAATATGCAATTTATTCAAGTTCTGTGTGAAAAGGAAGCAGTTCTTTCTCCTGAGATACCTTCAGCTTGGGCCTGATGCAGTACGTGTGATATCCTCGGTCACAGCCGTCACAGAGCACCATGCTTTCTGCATCGCCCTTCTTCCGACACACCTTGCAGCGAGCGTTGAGGATGGACTTGGACCAGATGACACTTCGGTCCAATGTCGACAGGTGAAGGAAGACTTGGGACAAGCTGGTAGAAGAAAGAAGGGACTCTCTCCAGCGATCCAGAACTGTTTTGTAGGACCGTCCACCATCACTGGCATCTTCCATTGAAGAAGGGGATTTAAAAAAATGAGAAAAATGACAAATCCCCACAGAATTAGCAAACTTCTTTTTCAAAGATCCAGGTTATTCTAGAATAAGAGGTAATACTCTGACTGTCAAACAGACAGCAAGTAGCAAACAGACAGTAGTTCAACCTTTGTCTTATCTCTTCAGTACTGGAGTATTTTCTCCATAGTTTCCAACATGCTGGAGCTTTAAGATTTTACTCTTCAATACCTATTCAGCTTAGAACTTGCAAATACATATATCATTAATAAGACAGTAAACTCAGATATCAGATACCTGGAAATCTAATTTGATGCAATTTATAAAGTATAAAACATTACTTAAGATAATGAAAAAATGATCACATGTCCAATTTACCTTCCTTTGTATTTACACCTGAAAATCCCAACAGGTTTAAAGAAAGTACGTGAAACTTCACTGGCAAAGAACAGCTTGAAAGGCACTTCTCACCCACACTTGCTCCAGCACAGTGTTCCAGAGAGCCTTCCAGCCTCTGCCCATGCCTCACTGCTCTCACTCCTGCCCTGCACTCTGCCTTCACAAGCACCTACATCTCTGTGCATCTGACCAGGTTGGGGGACTGACCTGGATGAAACGTAACTGTTTCCCTAATACCTTTTAAGCAATGTAGCACACAGGAGGGACCTGTGGTGCACATCAAGTGTCAAAACAAGTAACACCTGAGTCCCTAGTTAAGTTAAAAATAACCAGGAAAGGGAACAGGGGTGAGAAATGAGATGGTATTTTCAAATAGTTTTGGGTTGCAATCCAGGCCATGGAAGCAGCCAGACGAACACACACACTGAGTAACAAGGGGGACAGTACTGAATGGGAATGGGCAGCTGGGAACTAGAGAAGCAAATAGGCTGTTTGGGAACCTGAGAGAAAATAGAAGGTAAAAATGACACCCTGCACTGCTGCTGCTGAGCAGAAAGGTGATTTCTTTATTGAAGCTGAAAAGTTATTTCTTGCATTTTAAAGTAAGATGGTTTGAGGACAGGAAGAGACCATACAACAGTGCTTTTGGTTATAAAGATGTCTGCAGACTTCCCTTCTAAAAGCGACAGTCCAGCTACTACTGTGTGACCTCAGCTGATTAATGATGCACTCCAGTATATAATGCCACCCTGCCTGCTGGACTACTGACACTGGGCACATGAATGGCCCATGATGCACCTGTCTGCCAAATGATTTATTCTCATGAATAGGAAGAGAAAATATCTAATAACAAATAAAATGAAAGAACAAAAATGAGACTAATTGCTCTCCTGGCAAGGCCCTTCTGCCTTCTCATCAACTGGCTGCCAGGATTTGACTAATCTTGCATACATTTGCATTAGCAGCAAGCAGCACAAGAGAAGTGACAGGAGAAGGCAGAGGATAAACAGGCAACACAGCTTCATAAATAAAATACAGCCACTCCTGAACTGCCAACCCATATTTCCTAACATTTCCTACTACTGAGACTTGAGGCTTCCCATGTTAAAATTCAGTCTTCTGAAAACAGTAGACAAGGTCCTTTTCACAGTACTGTGGTATATCTCCATGTATTTTTCTTATTCAGTAAGAAAATTAAAATCACTTAAATCAGATTTTTACTGTAACTCTTACTCCTAAAGACACTTTATCTTAAGCATATATATAGTCTGGCAAGCATTTCTTTGGCTAACAATGAGAGTTGGAGCATTATTACTTTTATTTGGAGGTTGTTTTCAGCCTGGATTGGCTCACCAATATAGTTCATCGCACAACACAACAAATATATTGCAACTGTGAATTTGCAGAGCAAGTAGAGATGAAAATTACTACTGACCACAACCTGCTTTAGCATGTCCTGCTGCTGAAACAAACAAGCCAAACAACACCCCTGTTTCAGATCCCAATTTGTAAAATAAGAATAACACTTTTTTCTTCCATCCATCATCTTTCTCATTTATATTGTTAACTCAGAGGGAGAAATGGCCTCTTTCTTTGTGTCTGAGCAGCTCTACACTGCGCAGTGGGATACCCTTCTGTCAGCTAAGTCCTCCAAGCCTTGCTACAATGCAAATGAAGTCATTTGACAGATCTATGCACTCATCTATCAATAGCTAATTGAGTTTAGGGAAGGGTTTTCCATTTTAGTTTTTCTAGAAAGGATACGAGGTTGCACAATGCTGTGAAGTTTCAGAAAAAAATGGGGACATTAAAAGAAAGGGGAAGAAAACCCCAGGATTATGTGAACAGGCAGATTTTGGTCCCAAAGTGAAAAAAAAATACAGTTCTTTATTTCTGGTTGCAGAAACCTTTTTCTTACTTTTAAATATTTGAGCTGTATTTGTTTCTTGTTTAAATCTTTGGCTTCATTACCTTCAATGTAAGGAACTGGCTACAAAATTAATTAAGTCAAAACAGTAAAAAAAGAAAACCTGATAAAATATTCAATGCTTTCTAATTCTTAGTAATACAAGTAACATTTAAAATTTACCATCTCTCTGACTAGTCTTGTCTTTCACTCTCTTCCTCCTTTTATACCCCCAGTGGTGCCTTTCATCATCTTCTGCATTACCTAACATTAAATTCATAGAGTTATTTCAAATACCTTTTTGAAGCATGGCAGATTATTTTTTAATTAATTTTTATATTCCATAAATGTGTAGTCTAAAAACACGACTTGAACCATGAACAGTGGTTCTCAATATGTGCAGACAGTGAAGGGTAAGGGAGTACTGTGCAGGGAGGAACTGCACATCCCAGTGTTCACTCTGACTCCAAGACAAACAGAATGCTTGAACTAAAAGCTCTGAATCCAACCCTGCCTTACCTTTCTGTCCATCTCTGGTACAAATGGCCACAGGAGCAGACCCTAACCACAGCTTTCTCTCTCAGCAATTTGTTTGGTGCGTGCTACCACAAACCCCCTCACAGCTCAAGAAATGTAGCCAGGTTATGGGCACAGTTCTCAAGGACCAAGAGAATCAGTTCATCAGCCCACTTGAAACAACGTATTTTGGATGGTTTTGTGCAGGTGTGTTCTCAAGTATTAAAATGATTAAATTAACCTCTCAGGAAGGAAGAGCCATGGTCAACCTCATCTGCTCCAATTACAAGGCACCTTCTTTGACTGCCTTCTTTGAAGAGTAAACAAAAATTCTGTATCATAAAAAAGCCCATTTCCACCTTTGCTGCCTCTGCTCATGAAATTCTGCAGGGAAGTAATGAAAGCATAAGAAAAAAGTATGTGTATATATATCTATTATATCCCAGGATACTGTTGGAAGGTGTCTGATACTATTATGAGGACAATTATAAACAGGAAAGGAAACAGCTTTGGGAATACAGGAAACAAAGATAAAATCTAAAAAGAAAGGAATTTAATAAAAACAAGCAAAAAGGAACAAAGAAGTTGGTTTTGTTTTTTTTCTGTCATGCAAGAAGTGCATGGCACAAGTTACAAAGCAGGCAAATGGTTCCCTCCATCAGTCTCAAAGGTGCTCCCATGAATTAGAATCCAACATTTTGCATGGAAATCTGAAGGATGCTTAAATGACTGAAGTCCTGAACTAGTCCAGGAGGCAGACTTTTTTTGTGGATGCCTCACTGAACTCCAGGACAACCAAATCACTTCATCATTTTATACCTCAACTTTCACATCTCTGTAAAAGGAATGATGAGACCTATTACTGCACTCCAAAGTATTTTGAAATGCAAGGAAGAGTAAAAAAGATTAAATATTTTTCTTCTTCTTAAAAAAGAAGAAAAATTCGCAATAAAAACTGCTTGTATTTCTTCCTTATCAAACAATTTTTTTTCTGAGAAGCAGGACTTCAGAGTTTCCTTCAAACAACTATTCAAAAAAGAAAAAGGCTTTTTTACATCTTAACTCTGAAAATTTTGAAGGAAAACAATGTACTGTAACTACACTCCCTCCTTTCCATGAGTCTCCTGTAACATCACCTTGGGTTGCACTGAAGGAAGAAAACCCAAATTTTCATAGTAATATTTAATGAAAAAATTTCAAAAAGACAGTTCATAATTAAGAAATGCATACAATTTAAATCATGTTACATTTGATCACCAGACAACAGAAGATTAGTGGGCAAGTAGCAGCTCTGTGAGGCTGAAGGGGCCATTTCTGGGGTTTCCAGATCTCCTTTCACATTGCTATCTTCTCTGTCAGTCTTTTCTTGCTCTTCCACTTGAACATTTGGTATGCACCTCAACTCTAAACCTATCAGAATCACCAGCAAGGCTCTTGGCAGCCTGATAGAGCCTCAAACAAAAACGGAGCTGAGAGCAGCAGCTGGTCCTTTTATTGCTGTGCTGGGTCCCTTTGTCTGCTCTGCACCCTGGAGGCCACCAGCATAAACCTGCCAGTGACTGCAGGGAATTTCAGCGTGCTGGCTTTAGGACTAGCAGCCATAAATGAAAACTAAAAATTGTTAAGTATGGCTCCATTCCCTAATAGGAACAGAGCAGATAAAGACAGGGATAGAGAGGGCAAAGAAACTTCACAGTGAAAGCAAGAACTGAAATAATGACAAAGACAGCATTTTCAGTGTGGTTTAAAGCAGAAATGCAGGGGCACTCTTTTTACTACAAGTGTTCCCCTCTATTGCTACAAAAGCACAGCTCACAGCACTTGCTTGACTTCCAATATTTTTACTTCAATGGTAACTCAATCAGCCAAAAAAGGTGGGATGATCAGATTTAACATGAAAAACAGATATGCAAGGCATTTTGTCCAAGGGGGGAGTTCCCTTGCATAAATGGAACAACTATTAAAAAAATCCCTCCTATTGGAAAAAAGAAAAAAAAAAGGATGAGTGCAGAGACACAGTAATCTATGTAAGAACAGTAAAACAAAACCAAAAACTCCTCAAACTAAACCCCAGTGGTTACAAACTTAGAATTAATTTCTATCATCAGAAAACTGTTGGTTACACTCTAGAGGGGTCAGGGAAAAAAGGCATCAGAGCTTGGAGCACACAGCAGTCCTGAAAAACAAGTGTCCACTTTTCATTAAAAGCACTACAAACACCTCCTTGTCAAGCTAAGTAGAGAACATTTCTATGTCTGTTGTACATATACAATCTTGCCTTCATTCAGATTCACCTCCTGCTAAAAGCAGCCCATTACGCAACTCAAAACATGAGACATTTGGCACCAAAAAGCAAGAGGGAACCTGACACTGTCACTTAATGATTAGGGCAGCAAGCCAGGCCAGAGGACACCTGGGATCCTGCCTGCTCCTCAGCAATGTAGGTTATTCTATACATTACTGTAATCTTAGAGCAGTAGCATTTTTCACAGCAGAAGAGATGCGCGGGCACATTACAGTAAACAAACATCAGAGATTTAAGACACGCAAAATGTGTATATTTGCTTTCCTTATATACTCCCTTTGCCACTCAGTATAAAACACCTAAGAGAACAGAATTTTCAAGTTAAAAAAAAAGCCAACCCACCATCACTCCAAAGGTAAGGCAAAAACATGAACCAACATAAGATTATGGCAGAGTTGAAACCACCAAAAATAAAGTTTTTTAGCAGTCTTCTTTCTCTCCAATACTTCTGGGGCATTTTTCTTCTTTTAGTCTTTTTCCTCTAACTCAGGATGCACGATCAATGGCCACAGCCTGCTAATAACCATGTTTTTCCCCTTAGGGGAATAGTCAACTTACAACTGTCAGCAAGGGACTGTCAGCAAAATACTCACAGACCTCGTATGGAAATGGAGGCATATAATGCACAATGTATTTACAACTTGTACATGAAAAGTAGGACAAATGCTAGAGGCACTGTCAATTAACTGTTGCACAGGTTGCAATCTAGTCATACAGCAGGAAATAAGCTGTATCATGCCTGGCTTGGAAAGTGCACACATATTTGAGTTGACCAAACACTCAGCCAAGTAAAGCTTTTAAACAGCTGCAGTTTCAACTATTCCTGTGCTCTCCCCTTTCATCTCAATCATTTGCTGCACTTCCCTCTTCTAGAGGTCATCACACTGATATCAAAAGCTTGTGGAAGGGAACCCATGCCCACGTGTCAGTCTCTGGCACAAATCTTGCTCAAAGCCATCTTCAGTGGCAACTGATACCCAGACAGCAGGCTCCATGCAGGAGCAGCCAAGATGCAGAAACAACTTCAGGTCAACTGTGCCAACAGGGCATTAACATCTTGTGTTAACACACCAAAACCTGCATTTTTGTCTAACAGCAGAGTCTGCCAGAGCAGAAGGATTTTATGCACAGTGACTTTCAGAGGAGAATATCAGTCTACAAGGGTGTGTAGCAGTTGCTGCTCTGGAGGACCCTGGAATGCACTGTGCTGGCAAACCAGAGGTGAGAGGTAAAGCAGCCCAGCAAGCACAGAGCACAGCTCATCCCCAGTGTGCCATCAACACAGGAAGTCTGACCAACACAGCCACCTTGGCAAGGAGGAACTACCTTGACACATTTCCCTAAGATCAAAGTCCACTTCTGAATTGTAAAAGGATCCTAAGGAATCCAGACCAGAGGGATCATGGGAGAACAAACTGACTATGCACTTTGGACCTTCTCTCTCACCTCTGGAGCCTCATCAGAGGAAGTCAAGTAAGAAGTGTCAAAGTCAAGCTGTAATCCTGCTTTGGTTTTAATTTTTCTTACAACCTTTTATTTCGAAGTTTTACAGCACAAACTCAAAACCTGAGAATTTTAATGTTTACAATGTAAGTATTTCCTATACTTCACTGTAAGTATGCTGTCATTGCTGAACAAGGTGATCAAGGTAAATTAGGCCTATATTGCTTTCACTGAAACAGTATAAAAAGAAGAAAACATTTTTGCAACCTAGAACTGCATGATATACTGGTCTCAACAGTAATTCTGAACTAGTGCTCCCCCAGAAAGCTCGATCATTTCTGCCTAAGGGTACAACTTGTCTGCCAATGCATCAGTATAACTGTAGCAACACATAAACAAGGTCACTGAAAAAAAATCTATGTTAAATAAGCACGCATTTAAGAATTTGATTTGATAAGTTCATTAAGACATTATATATATACATATATATTAAAAAACATCAATATATATGTGGGTGTGTTAAATTTTTGTTCTTTTCCTCAAGATGTCCTTCCAAAGCATCCAGTCTTACAAAAGAAGCAAGTGGGTTTGGGGTCAGGGGTCTTACTGCAGTGTTAGGTTGGATGTGCTTGGTTTGTTAGTTACAAAATCCTACACAAGACCAGAGACATAGTTTCAATTCTGAGACTTACCAAGAGGTGCTTTGAGGAACCTGCGTTCAATTCCTTGCTCTATCTGAAGCAGTGCAGATGCCAAGTAGTGGACCACATTACTGACTGGCTGAGGAGTACTTGTGCTTGTTGATGCAGCACTTGGAGCTTCGGTTTTTAACCCAACAAGTCTAGAAGAGAAATGTATTAAATTATCTTTGAAGTCTGAATACCAGAGGATACTTGCAAATGTGTCTACAGAAGTTTCTTATTTTAACTCCATGTACTCGCATGGATTACTGACATGAACGGGTACCACACAGTGTGATGAGCTATCCTAATGCTTATGTTTGCTCAGCTAGCCTAGCTGATCTAGACAAATCATCTGTGGGTAACAGTTATACAAATTGCAAGAAATGTGGATGACAAATTTCAAAACAATTAAGATTTCCAGAAAATCTGATGTGACATCCATCAGCCAGTTTATGACAGATTTCTGTGAAGAATGTAGTCCCAACAACTCTTCAGTGAAAACACTTCCAGTGGCAAAGTGTAGTCTTTTAGAACGCATCCACCTGCAGAAGTTCAACTACACAGAACCCTATAATTCCAAAGATTTTTGAAAAGAAAATTAAAAAATAAAAACAAAGTAATTTTTAAATGTAAATCAAGAATTGTTAACTTTTATGTCCTCATGCTTGGAGGATCTTTATAAAATACTAATTTTTTATGTATGGGTGGTTAAAAAACCTCCCAAACAATTAAAAAAAAACAAACCTAAAAAAACTCTGCAACCATACAAACAAACAAACAAGCAGACCACCAAAGAGGTAGTTTTCCAATAAAACGGGAACAAAAGACTAAGTAATAATTTCACAATGTAGCTAATCTTTCTGAACCACGAACATTAAGTAATGTGTAGGAGAGCAGCTCACACTACTGAAAATAAAATTCCATTTCTACTTGTGATTTATAAAAAATTACTAATTAAAACTGTCTGGATTGTGCCTTATTCTCGTGAATAAGCAATGCTTTTGGTTGTCCCTGTTCTTTTTTCACACTTAAAAGCTGTTCATTACATTTTGCAGTCACACACATTTTGAGAGCCTGAAAGCAAATAAAAAGAAAGCTGCAGAGTTATTTACATTTCACTAGTCAAACTCCAAGGTCTTAATGAGATGTCACTAGCTCTGAGGTGGATAAAAAGCCCCACATCAAAAGCAATCTGTCACATGATTTCAGAATCCCATACTCTGATTTAATATGCAAGACTTTATTAGAGTAGACTTTATTCAGAAACTCTGATGGAATCAGTATCAAATGGAAAAAAATTAAGCTACAAAGTTCTGCAGTTGAATTGAGAGTTGGCAATGGAACAAGTACCTAATGTTAAGTGGAAACAGATAAATTTCAGCTTCTTAGTTAAAACAGTGGAATACTTCCTATATTGTGGTTTTCAGGAACCAAATGTCTGTAAATTGTGTAGTTAATATAAAGGATTATCCCATCCATTTTGCATGGAACTAGAGAACTCTGATTCAAAGGACAGTCTTACAGGAAAATTCTAGTTCACAGTGATGAATGAGAACTGAAATGAAATGAGAAAAAAACCTGAAGAACTTCAAATTCCTAACATCCAACAGAGCATTCATTAGTCCACTCAGAAACACAGCTTTTATAGAAATCTAACAGCAGAAATGTCACAAATATTTAAGGCAAACAGTATATTAGTACAATGACTGTCTTGAAAGAATCTTTTTTCCTGAAGTATTTCAATATTCACACCCTATCAAGAGACACAATTTCAAACGCATTAACTATATTAAGGTAGACCTTTATTTCTGACAAGTACGCAACTTCGGAGAATTAAGAATTTAGAAATCTTCGTCATTTCTGAAGTTTTATTTACAACAAGAACTGCTATCAGAGAGCCATATCTGTCTCAAATGTTTAAAAATCAAACACCACAAAACACTTTACAGCTACTACACTGTAGGATTTGAGGTTTCCTTCCTTTTACTATGTTGCAGCTTGCTCCACAGAAATATTATCATTCCTAAATGATGTAACATCAAATCTCCATTTCGCTGCTAGGCTTAAAGTTAATCCAGACCATGGCCAGTTGTCCTGTTGGCTCTTACCATGACTCACAAGGTAAGTAAACATGCCAGTTCAACCAGAGATTTGTTACCATTACCATTTTTCTTTTTCGACACCATTAGTCTTTTCAGAAATTGAAGTGTTTTGATTTTGTTGTTTTGTTTGGAGGTTTTTGGTTGTGTGTCTTGTTGGAAGTTTTTTTGTTTGTGTGAGGTTTTTTTGGTTTGGGATTTTTTTGGGGGGAGGTTCTTCTGAAAAACACATCATCAATCGCCAGTATCATTTTACCCTGCATTTAAAATTACTTTAAAATGAATCCACATGTTCCTTTGATAATTACTGTTTACTTTGAGTAGTGTCATACCAGAATACTGAAAGATGTAAAAATTGATGCCTTAGTCTTATATGGTAATAGAACAGCATCATTTACAGACTATAAACCAAAGTAAAATCCTGCATTTTAAGATTTACAGTCTTAAAAATCACCATGTGGAAGAATTTGAAGGTAAAAATAATTTGAAGGTCAAAAACTCCCCAGCCAAATAAAACCAGAGCACTGCTATAAAACTCACAGAGAAGAACCATTATTTAAACTATAGCTCTTACCTGTCTTTCACAATAAACTTATCATGATCATCAGTTTCCATTTCTTCAGCTTCTTCATTCACAGTTTTAATAATGCCATTTTCTTTGTTTTCATCATTCAGAAACTCATATCGCCCATGTTCTAGGGCTGCTCTCCAAGCCTGTCTGTCTGTAACCTGAAGCAAACATACAAATTTGAGGTTTCTAAAGAATCAAAGGACACAAGCTTTTAGTACCCATTACTATCTACATTTAATTTAATTATGCTTTTAGTAAAACCATTGCATGAAAGAGTTCTCACTTAGGTTACAGACTTGATGGCACCATTATGTTCTTACACTCTACCATTTACAAGTACCTTAATAGCCCCCAATGTTCCTTGGTAGATCCTGTCTTCAATGTCCAAAAGAAAGTCCCTAAGTCTCAGTTCAAGCTGCTTCTCTGCAGATGGGTGAGATCCATCGTGGACATTCTGCATCCTTCCCCGTCCTACAGGAGGTCTGACATCACTTTGAGGTTTTTCTGCAAGAACAGCAAGTAATTTGGTGTTAGTAGATCTTGTTCCTTTAAAGCAGCTGTTGGCAGAGGGAACAATAGTACAAGACAGAACAAGCTGAAAACATGGGTTCAAAATTCCCTTCCTGTAAGTAGGTGTCAACACCAACATCTGTGCCAACTAAGGAATCTGATTCAACCAAGCAGGGTAATGATGACCAATACATGACTGGCATCCACTCACAACAACTCGTGAGAGAAATCCTTGTTAATTTAAAAGTAGTTATTCTGTCTTAAAATTCTTTGAAAGTAGTAGAGCAATGCTGGTGTTACTTATCTAAGAGGAGGAAAAAAAGAGAATGAAGTCACATTTCTATTACTTGATTGCTCTTACTTTACAAGAGAACCCTTCAACTGTCTTTTGTGCATGTATCTTTATCACAGAAACACTTAAAATCAGCATGTGCAACTGAAAATCATAAATAACTAACAGAAAAAGACAAGATAAAATCTCTTAAAAACCTAACCTTGGAACAAAACAAAAAGATAAGATGATACAGGCACAGACAAGACTGACTGTGTCCTCTAATTAAAGGCAGTGAAAAAAGGAGCAAGACACCATGCTAATTTATGAAAACAAGGTGAGAGCTGATGATGATGGGCTTTCAAGTAAAAACCTACTCCCAAGAGAACTCTAAGTTAATGCAAAAACTCAAAAGCCACAGGAAAGAGCTGAAAGTCTGCCCAAATCCTAAGTTAGTCTCGCAAGTCTGCATAGGTGGTGAACATTTTTGTTCACAGAATTTACCTTAAGGTACATGCAACAATTTAAGAGGTATTTAATAACTAACAAAAATAAAGTGTTGCTAAGAAAGCACGGCATGAATTTCTAAGGTGCTCTCAATTGCTGAAACAATTCCCTGTACTGAAAGTCATCATGCAAATACTCTCAAAATGTAGACTAGCAACTCTAATGGCTGGAGGTGGGAAAGGTCTTTTTTAGTTTAAAAGCAAAGAAGAAATGCATTATTTTTTCTTGAGTAAACTAGAAAAAGCAGAACTAGAAAAGCAGCAACTGCTTTTCAAGTAACTGACAAGAAGAATTTAGTGGATACAGGAATAAAATCAAGTAATAGCACATATCAATTTTATTTCCATGCTCTTTTGAGCAGGAACTGAAAAAGGCAGAAGCACAGGCCACACTGCAGGAGAACCCCTCTTGTCCTACAAATCATTTGAGTGAAGGCAAAAGGGCAGCATCTGGAGTCCACAGCAGAAGAACTCCCAACCCAGGACATCTACATGTGGCTATTTATCCCTGCTCATCACACAGTGGTTTGGCACCACTGATTATTGGACCACTGCATTTGAATTTTCTCGATCACTATTCAAGTGAAGTTTAAAGCTGCCTCTTTTTTTAAAATTAAAATCAATTATTAAACAGTTTTTCTACAGCTCTAACATTAAAAGAAAAGAAAAATCTGTGACTGTGGACATCGAGTTACTTCAGAGCAGAAAGCAACATACAAAATACAGATAAAGGTGCAGCAATTAAGAAAATAAGGAACCATATGTACAAACTCCAACATATCAGAAGGTGATGGAGATTTTCTCACAAAAAAAAACCCAATATAGAAGAAGGGCCTCAAAATAAAGCTTAATTACTGTGCAAAAACTCTGTCCTGTGCTAGTTTCCACCAAAAGAAATGGTAGATCAGTTATAAATTTAGCAGTATCTGATGTGCTCACAGCGTGTCCTAGCATACCCACTCCAGGAAAACAGAACTGATGTCTGCTGTGAATAATATTCCCTTGCCCCAGTACAGATAACCCCAGATCCTCAAGGTAATTTGTCATAATTAAAAACAAAATGCAATTTCTTAAACATCACCCTAGGGAGTCTCACTTTGGTAACACTGTCTACCCACCAACACGCTATAAGCAAGCCAGCTGTAAGCCTGTACATGCAGAGTTTTATCTGTGACTGAAGCCAACACCTTGCCAATAAATGGCAAAGTACTTGGCTAGGAGAAAAAGGAAATAGCCCCAAATCCTAGGTCTAGGCTGGTGTTCAGTACACTCCTACGTTTAAAAACCCATAAAAACATCTGCTAGCCTGCTGCTTCCTTCTGTACTGAGTGTCTGCCAAAGGAAGAAAAGGGAAACAAAATCCAGAAAAGAATAATATCACAAAATTCCACTGCACTGATGTTAATCCATGTAACAACCAACCTAGCTACATGGCTTTTTAGCACGTATTAACTTTTATTCCACAGTTAATCTTTTTCCAAAATTAAAATTACTTCCTAAAGTTATGTGTTAAAAGCCAATTCCGGTTAACTAAGCAGTAAGATCACAGAAAAATTATTGCTTTTTTTTAGCATGAAACACCAGAAAATACCACAAAGATCTGTCAAGCAGGAAGAAAAAAAATGGAAGGCAGGGAAAAAAACCAAACGTGTTTTCCATTGAGTGAAAAAAAGCTTAAGAATAATTCTTAGATCTTAGAAATTACAGTTAAATTAGAACTAGAGATTTCTATAATAGTCTATATAGAAGTTTTATCTGTAGAATCAAATTAAGACCAAGAACCTTTCATTTACCTGGAATATGGAATTTCTCCACAGGAAAACTGCTTAGTTGTTCATATATTCTACTTTTTTCTTGTAAAAGAGTTTCTTTTAAGGCACTCTCCCTATGTCCTCGGGAATTATTTAAAAACCCATAAAAACATCTGCTATCCTGCTGCTTCCTTCTGTACTGTCTGCCAAAGGAAGAAAAGGGAAACAAAATCCAGAAAATAATATCACAAAATTCCACTGCACTGATGTTAATCCATGTAACAACCAACCTAGCTACATGGCTTTTTAGCACGTATTAACTTTTATTCCACAGTTAATCTTTTTCCAAAGTTAAAATTACTTCCTAAAGTTATGTGTTAAAAGCCAATTCTGGTTAACTAAGCAGTAAGATCACAGAAAAATTATTGCTTTTTTTTAGCATGAAACACCAGAAAATACCACAAAGATCTGTCAAGCAGGAAGAAAAAAAAATGGAAGGCAGGGAAAAAAACCAAACGTGTTTTCCATTGAGTGAAAAAAAGCTTAAGAATAATTCTTAGATCTTAGAAATTACAGTTAAATTAGAACTAGAGATTTCTATAATAGTCTATATAGAAGTTTTATCTGTAGAATCAAATTAAGACCAAGAACCTTTCATTTACCTGGAATATGGAATTTCTCCACAGGAAAACTGCTTAGTTGTTCATATATTCTACTTTTTTCTTGTAAAAGAGTTTCTTTTAAGGCACTCTCCCTATGTCCTCGGGAATTGAGAGCCTCTAGGAGTTGGTCCAGTTGTTCCCGAGAACTGTAAAAGCACCAACGGTTTGGTTTGTATACTGGCCTTGGCACCTCTACGACAACACTGGTATGTGAATCTTGGTCAATATTGGAGGTAGATTCAGAGGATTTCAAAGACTCTCCAGTTTTACTGAATACCTGAGGTTCATTTGTGCAAGACTGTCCACTATTCTGAAAGGAAGAGGTTCGAGGCAACAACATGTCTTCTGTGAGACCAGAATAGTCCTCCTCTACAAACAATCCAGGAACAGAAGGGAAAATCCAGTAGCGTCGGTACAGGCGGTCACGACCTAACGGGGTGATATTTGTGCAGGCTGTTGCATTCTGAATCTTTTCTAACAGTTCCTTCTCTTTCTTTTGTTGCTCCTGTTTTAAAGCTTCTTCATCTTCAGCAGTAAGAGGTTCACTCTTTTCACAAGTGGTCTCTTCTTGTCTTGTAAATTCTTTAAATCCATTTTGCCCTCGCCTTCCTAAAGTTAAAAGTATGATAGCAATTAATTTACAAATTTTTTTTACCAAAAACTCAAGTAAAGGGCGAATTTTAGTACTGTCCCTTTTTGGTTATCCAAACTTACACTGTCAAAGACCATCAGCTCAGTCAAGAGACAATAGTGGTTTTATTATAGAAAAACTCAAGTGATTAACCCCCATTCCCTTGAAGAACAGGTAACCACTTTAAATACACCTTCAGTTTGCAGAAACTAGACTAAGTCTCATTTACTGACACTGTCACCTTCAATATCATACAAAATCAAAATTTTAAGAATGCAACAATGTATAACAGAAACATCTTATAAGGATAAAGTAAAATCCTAGTAATTTCACTACTGAACACAAACAATGATCCAGTATTTATTTATCATACTCAAACTGCCAAATGTCTCAAAAGACCAGAATTCCTACATAGCAGCTTTTATGGCAAACTTAGCTATCTTACATTTAAAAATTAAAGTGATCAAGTATTTACTATTCTTTTCCCCCCTCCATTTGTACCAGCTGAAAACATTTCAGTTTGCATCTTTAATTTATACCAAAGTATTAAGTCTTGGTTGTCATCTAGACCAGTATGTCTCATAATTGATATATGCAACCTGAAAGGTGCACTCAACACTCAAGTTCTACCTGTTTCCAGTGTGACCTTCAGTTCCCTAGCTGTGTGAATGAAATAGTAACACTTGTTTGTCATTCAGTCGCAATGTTTCAAACATGGGTATTTGAGAAACCTGAAATTCTGATTAAGATCTCCTTGCTTTTTCATGGCAAAGCTGTTACAAATATGTAAATCTGTATTGCTGAATGACTCAGAATTTCCATCCCAGCTACTGTCAGGAGCTGTACAAGTCTGCAACTTAAGTCCACAATCATCCAGGACTGTCACTGGCACAGACACAAGCATGAAGCCTTCCCAGCAGAAAGACATGGATAAACTAGCAGCCCAAAGCCATCAACAATTCTACCTCCTGTGATGACATCTATGTTTAGTTAGGAACAGCAGGCAGCACCATTTACTGCACTGCAGTTCCTACTAGCACACTGTTGACAAAATTAAATCTAGATATAAGTCTGCTTTTATTCTTGACTAGGAGGCATGCTGCTTCCTTACAAAGGAAAACTACACCCAAATGCTTGATCTAATGTTTTCTTTTCAAATATCAGTTGGTTTTGCACTTTACTAAAAAGAAAAAAAAATTAAAAATATCAAACCCACACCATGTCCTATTAGATGAAACTCCTACAACTCTCTCTATGAGGGCAAGTACTTGTAATGGCAACACCATAACATTTATTAGGAATTTAAAAATCCTCTTAGGAAAAGAGGAATCCACACAGCATGTATGGAAGACAGGAAGAAACAGAAGTGTGAAAGAACATACAGCTGACCATAAGAAGTACACCAGGCTGGCTCAATAGTCCATGTACAATAGTGATCATGCTCGAGTGTGTGTGTTTCCTTAAAAGAAAATTACAGCAAAGACTAATGCTTTTACTATAAAACACAAGAGCTTGCCAGATGCATGCATGCAGGTGCACAGGTACACAAACAAATCCATTACAGCATTACCTCTCCGTCGTTTTTTGTTTGGTCCCAGCTCTTCTTCATCCTCTGTGACTGTGTCCACGTCTTGTTCTTTACGTTCCACCTCTTTGCTCTCTGTACTAGTATCAAGCTCTTCTCGTTCCTCCTCCCTGACACAGCAAAATAAATTGTGACTAACCAGCCATAAAAAACACACAATAAAATATGGCATCTTTGACACAAGGAGTACTTTCATCTCCAAGTACTTAACCAGTAAAATACCTATAATGCTCTTAAAAAATAAACTGTAAATTACAGACTATATTAAAGCCCAAAAGAAACCCACTTAACTGTAAATGTGAAGTTCTATATTAAGGACTAAAACCTGCTGTTTGGTACCCACACTTACATTTGAAGAGTATTATTATAATCAGATCATTTTTTGAGACATCTTAGGGTAGTTCTATTGTAAATTTTTTTCATGTCTAAGTAAAGTTTCCTTCCCAAAATGTATGTACCATTCTGTAAAAGGCTTGTTACACGTTTTTGCCTCATCTAGCAAATACAATTCATACCCTACAGAAAAACAGGCAGTTGTTACACTTTGTATATGATCCAGTCAATGAAACTACACATGTGAGGTCTAGCCACGAAGCTGAAAAGTGCTCTATGTTATATATGACAGTAATACTATGTATCATACCCAACAGATATTTCTACAGCAGGAATTCTTTGCTCCTCTTCTTTCAGCTTTTCTTGTTTCTCTTTCATTTTTAACTCTTGTTCTTTTAACCTTTCTTCTCTTTTCTTACGTATCCTAATAGTAAGAAGGATATAGAAAACCAGTTGCCATTAATCCACTATCTGGTCTGTCCACCAGATAGTTTTCTTTTATACTAAAACATCATCCAAAAATAGCAGAAACATGAGAAAACAACATTTAGCACAACAACATTTCACAACTAAGTTTCACTCCTGTCTACTGTCCCAGTAAACCAGCACAGAACAGAAACATTACTAGTGTTTCTCATATGCCTTCTGCAACTGAGAGATTAATTTCATTTGTAGCACCAAAATTTAGTTTTCCATATCCTAGCCCTACCTTGCTGCTGCTGCCTCTCGTTCTTTGCGATGCTGTTCTGCCTTTAATTCCCGGAACTCCTGTTTGGCTTGTCGCAGCACATCAACAGAGTCCTCAATGAAATCTCGAGTGGAGACCAGAGTCAAAAGTTTCCCACAGAGAGCATGAAGGATCTTCATCTTTTCTCCTAATAAGATTAGGACTGATGTTTATATTTCACTATGTAACTGATAACAAGCCTAACTCTTACAGACTCCAAACTGTATTTGTTCTCACTTAAGAAAAAGTGAATAAACATTTGTAGTGCACTAGGTGCACTCCCAGAGACATTTCCTGAAAGCCTATCTGCTTTGCTCAGAGACACAAGCCTTTATTTTTAATTTATTAACTTTTACCACCAAAATTAGTAAAATGCAGTATTATCTTCAAAGTAGAGATAAAGGAAGAGTTGACAGAAATTCTTCTCTGTTTCCAAACAATGAACAAGAGACCCAAATACAAACGGGGAAAAAAGCAGAGGCTGAATCAAACACACCAGTGCTTTTCCAGAGAGATACCTTTACTCAAGTTAACACTAACATTTTTTAAATGGGATGAAAGAAAAGCTACTCAGAATTAATGAGACTGCCTAGCTCTGCAACCTCTGACGTGGTGGGATGTGCTTGGGGGGACTGAAGCACAGGGAGTGAGTGTTGGTCTACTTATGACCCCCAGAGATCCTTTCCAAACCAAATTATTCTGTGATACAATAAATTTGGACTATTATTGGTCTGAAGCACTTGCAAAACTGATCACTTATTGAGCAATCTAATAATCCCTAACATGCATTGTCTTTTATTACCTGGCAACAAATCATATACTGAGGTACTTGAAAGTTTCTTCAAGAGACCAGGATTACTTAATCTCAGCTCCATGCAAGCATCATCAGTAGTATCAAACCCTCCTCGTTTCTGGTAACGGTATTTTGCATTGGCTGACGTTACATCAGCACCTGATGCTAGAATGTGAAGTCTGAGAATCTCAGAAAGAGTGCAGCTATCAAGATCCAAGTTTTTCAAATTGCAGCCTACAATTGAGAAGAATGAACAGTTATTTTATACAGATATTTAAATGGACATAAATATAAAAATAGTTCTTTAAAATACAGAGCAAAATAATAACAGTAACAAAACAAGAAGTGAAACCCACACATACCCTGATGTAACTGGGGCCATGCAGCTGCCAAAGTTGCAACTGCAGACAGTGCAGATTTTGTGGGGTCTGCATCTTCATCCAAAGCCTCTGTTAAATCTTTAAGGAAATAAACACTTTATTCTAGTGCAAATTAAAACTTGTACTGTGGAGGGGAGGAAAGGAAGCTGCGTTTTGAGAGTTGCAGACAAAGCGAAAAGAGGGATGATATTTACAGATGCAACAATGTATTCAAAACTCAATTCAACATCCAAACAAAAATTTACAGATCTTGAAATGCAACTAAAAGAATCCAACTAAAAGCTAAGGACATGCACCACATGCTACATATAGGGAGAACACCATCTATGCTGTTAAAGCAACCGCAACACGCAGAGCATGCACAATGGCAACACAAAAGGCAGCAAGAACAAATCCAGGAACACACTTGAAAGTACAGACAAGTAGCAATGCAAGAACACCTGTACTTCCTTTCCTCAAACAAACCATTTTGCTTAACATAATTTTGTTTTTAGGAAGCATAACCCAAAACAATAATGTATTTTGATACTGACTATCACCATTCATTTGATACTTTCTATCTGTAACTCAGATACAGCCTGTTCTGCACAAACACAATTACTAAGACATGACAAATAAATCTTAATTCACCAAATCAAGCACCTGCACTTAATGACCATCACACATAAGCAAACTGACCAGGAAAGCAAGGAAGTGAAAGGGAGAAACAGCAAGTTCCTGTTTCTTAAACAAAGGTTTCCTCAGCAGTTACAGGTATTTCTCCAGAGGGTTGGCAGAGTATTTTCAGCAGTGTATGCTGTTTCAACAATTTCACTTTATTCAAATCCAAATTATTAAGCAGTTAAAGTCACCAAGTCAAAACCACAAATACAAACCATACAAACAATACATAAATGCAAATCCACACTCTCTAGGATGATTTATGTTGTTTGAAAACTGTCACCCAGACTTAGCAAAATGAATCTCTGCAACCTCCCCTCTCACTTTAACTATACAACACACTTTGAGAAAGAACTGTACACCCCAAAACCACACATCCGTGGTGTTCCCTGTTGCAGAAACGCTGCCTGTACAGAATTTAACTGAGTAAACATGCTGACTGCTGCTAGTTTGGTTAGCCAGAATTACAAAGTCAAGACTATGTAATTCTTTTACGGAAAAGAAGACGTCTAAACAAGAATGACAAGAAGTGAAAGTTCTGAGGGAAGTAAAACACAATAAATAAAGTACCTTACCCACAACTCTGCTAAACTAGAAATAAAATGGCAGACTATTGCAATTGTCAGCCCCATTATGTCAAATTAAAATACGGAAGTTACAGTATGATTTTTTTTTCTACAATATAGAATCTAATAAACTATTCCATTATTGCCTGATAATCCTTGTTTGTATTGCAAAGGCAATACTCTCAGTAGTTAACGAATACAGTTTAATAGCTAAATTCAACAGTAATTAAAATACAGTCTAAATTTATTAACACAGTCTCAAATCTCTATTCAATTAACAAGAGCAGCCACTGATACTGAAGACAGTGCCCACGCTTTATATAAAGATAATTTATAGACTGGACATCAATCTTAAGCCTGAAAATAAACAATCTTCAAGGGAGGAATTAAAGGAACTTTTGCTTAACTCACACACCTGGCTTGGAGGGGCACCATGGAACTCACTTGACCTCAAACAGGGAGTGCTCCTATGTACTTACCTCTAATGAAATAAAGGCTAGTAGGATGGGTCAAAACTTCTCCTTTAGTCAGCAAATTTGGCAGTCCATAAACACAGGACCACAAATTTGCAACAAAACCTGCACGTCTTTCTGATCAGTGACTAGTATACACTGAATGCCTCTAAAAATGGTGACAACACCAGCTTTAGAGCAAAGACCAAAGTCAGAGTGACTGTGAGTCTTTAGTGAACACACAGGGTAGGATCCAGGAGATGTGGATGCATAACTTCAAGCCTTGAAGGACAATGAATATTCAATTCTCCATTACAGTCGTGCTGGGGATTTTTAATTTTTAATCTAGTTAGGTACAGATTTTTTTTATAGATACAGATATCTTTGAGAAGACTTAGGAAAATGACTTGTTTCCTGACCCTCAGGAGAAATATGTAACAGTGCTGGAGGAAGAGGAGGAAGGTAAAAATGCTTCCTGCGCCTCCAAAACACAAGCAATGCTGTTAAAAGCTTATTATGCTTTGCTGGATACAATCATAGTAACAATGAGCTTCCTTTTTCTCTATTCCCCCCAAACCCTGAAGTCCATGCCGAGTTTAAGGCTTTAATTTCCGATAAAAGAGAAAAACAAAGCCCATTTACATACAATATCCATGCATAATACGACAAGGTTAAACAAAGGAGTGCCATGTATCATGCAGTTTAAAGTTAATTCCAGCGCAACTTCAGCTTTTCAGCAGTAAAATTAAAGATCTGACCTTTGGTCTCAGCATCAGCTATTTGATCTTTGGCCACTTCCTCTTCCTCTTCGGCCATTGCCTGAAAGATGGCAGTCAGGAAGAAAAACAGCAATTCACATAGTGGGCCTTCAGTGTCATTTCCTACAAGAGCTTCCTCTAAAACCTCTGTGAATAAAGTTTAAGAAGCGTCACTTTTGCCGCAAAGTTGGAAAAAAAATTATGTACTGAAGAATGAAAACATTTTTATTCCTTCAGGTATGATAATTAAATTACGTTTCCATAATTTACTGCATATATTCCTAGAGTAATGGTGCCAGAAAAAGTGCTGAACAAACACTGTTTTCTTAATATAGAACTGCAAGAAAAAAGTACAAGTAGCTCTTTTGATAAGCAGAATAACAACTTGTACTCCAAAACTAATTTTGATTTTACAAGTCCCTTGGAGTTGACCGTGAACTGAAAACTGGATTGATATGCATGTGTTAGCACTGACACATTAAAGCCACATAGAAAATTCTGTAGCAGTGGTACTTGTGCGCACTTAAGACGTTTGGTAGAAGGGAAACCACCACAGTGGGGCACCTTGCCACATAAGCCACAACTTGCCTAAAGTCACTCCTTCAGGAAATTCATCTTGAAGATCAAAAAGTTCCCCAAAAGCATGTAAAAACTCCAAAACCATCAGAGCATCACCAAAGATCTCAGGAGGAAGTCTTGTCTTCACTGGCACCGGAATGGGAAGTTCCTGCAAACCAAATGGGACCACTTAACACGGTATTTGGTTTGTGCAAAGTACACAAGTCATTAAAACCAAAGAGACTATTATTCTAAGGACTGTATTAATTGAGTTTCTCTGCATTTTATTAAAATGAGTCCCACAGGACGTATGATCAGTTATCAGTATTATCACTGGTGTTACAATAACTTTGGAAACTGAAGAGCATGCAACTTGAGTAAATTTCTTTCTCAAAAATTTTATGTTCATGTCCATGAAGTTTGTATCTTTCTTAAATGAAGTTAATCTCACTACAAGTTAAAAACTTTGGCTGTCATTGGCTTTTTCCTTCATACCTCTATTATTTCACAAGAGTTTTGAATTTCAGTTTCCTGAACTGTCTGGACAAGCAAAAATAAACATACTCTTAGAAGTTACTTATGATTGCTTGCAAAGACAAGCAAACCAAAACTCTAACACGTTCAGGTAAAACACACCCTTCTAGGCTATGCAAGATCATGTCTAACATATGTGTGTTCTGGCACTGGGTTTTTTGCATTTGTAAGGCACTTATGGTAGCTGAAGACATTAAAGGGAGCTGATATAACCATATAACAAGACCACTTAACAGAGACACCACTTCCAAATCATAGATTACAGTGCCTAACATCAAGTTTGATTTTGAAATTACTATTTTCATGTAATCCTTCAAGATTTGTCTTCATTTACTGCTTCTTAGCACACATAGTTGAATAATTTTCAGAATGATGGATCTTTTCCACAAATGTTCACAAATATTAAGAAGAAGAAAGCCGAACACTACACTTCTAAAGAACACAGTAAGATATTTCATAAATTTCCAGAGATGGGAATCTTTTCAAAAGCAGTCCTCACCCAAACTCATCTTTATTTATATTCTTGTCAATTCACAAAACCACAGAATAACAGGTTATTTTGAGTTGTAAGGACCACAAGGACCTTCAATTCCAACTCCTGGCCCTGCACAGAACCATCCATGTGAACCATCCTGTGCCTGAGAGCATTGTCCAAATCGTTCTTGAACTCTGTCAGACTTAGTGCTTTGGCTACTTTTCTTGGAAGCCTGTTCCAGTGCCCAACCACCCTCTGGGTGAAGAAGCTTTTTCCAATATCCAAACTAACCCTCCCCTGGCACAGCTTCAGGCCATTCCTTTGAGTCCTGTCACTGTCACCACAGAGAAGACATCAGTGCCTGCCCCTCCTCTTCCCCTTACAAGGATGTTGTAGACTGTGATGAGGTCTCCCCTCAGTCTCCTCCAGGCTGAGCAGACCAAGTGATCTCAGCCATTCCCCATACAGCTTCTCCTCCAGACCCTTCATTATCCTTTTTTCACTCCTTTGAACACTCTCTAATAGCTTAATGTCTTTCTTATATTGCAGTGTCCAAAAACTCACACAGTACTCCAGGTGAGGCTGCACCAGGCACAGAGTGGGGTGAGTAGAGCAGCAGAGTCTCAGTGCAGTGATGACACTGCTTTTCCACCCCTCCTTTTTTCTTTCCAGTAGAAATACAGCACCACTGTTTTCACAGCTTGCTCTCCTTTTGGCAAAGGCCTTTTTAACTCTCTTCAGTTTTTTTTCCCTTTCTACATAGCTAGGAGTTTTCACTCCCATCTTCAATGGCCATACAGCTCTCCTTGCAAATATGTTCAGCTATCATATTCCTCCCAATCAGTGCTTTCCCTTGAATTCATTTAACACTCTATTTTATTTCCACTTGCCCTCCTTGCACTTCTTACAATTCCCTGTGTACCTCAAACTCTCATCTTTGTGTTTCTGACTATTTACCTCCCTGCCAGAATGAATCCAAATAAAGTGTACATAAACATATAACACAAGAAAATCTTCTGTTGTGTACAACAACACTATACCCATGTGTGAAACGTAAGTTCTTTGAGAAGCAAATTCTTGTGACTTTCTAGAGGTTTCCAGTATCATCATGAAAAATGCTCATTAAACATGACATATATAGTATATTGCTACAGTTTAAATCAAAAGAAGGCCTCAGGAAGTAACAAGCCAATGTCTTTTCTAACCTTCACAGCCAAAAATTTAGTTTTTTCATCACTCAAATCTTTTACCTAAGTCACATTTTGGTAAGCGAGCTCATTTTGTATACTTCACAGAAAAATCAGGTATACTCAGTACCCCTCACTCGGTAATGCCAGCACATTGAACGTACTCCATTGCAGACTGAGCACAGCCTGTACAGCCTTTCTGGAGGTTGAAAATGCAGACGCAGATCATCCCATCAGCATTGCCACTGGGAAATATGTATTACACACTGCAGGTGACTCACAGCCTCTAGCATTCCTATCAGATCTAGATTTTAGAGAATCTAATCCATCTGGGGACCCTGCAAACTAGAATCTTCAGCTATTCCAAATTCAATCATACCTTAAGGTCATCACACTCCATATCTTCTCTAGGCTTACTCCACTGTTTCAGGTATTCCACATATTTTCTTTTTTCCTCACGCAGCTTCTCTCTTTCCTGAAAAAATAGTCACAATTGTATATAAATACAGCTAGATGGCCTTACTGCAATTTCTAAAACTGCACCATTTACTATTCTATCATACTGAAAAACAAAACGTCACATTTAATTAGAATGGAGTAATCTATTCATTTTTATTTTGTATAAAAAGATACTGGCAAAAATATTTAAATGAGGTGATACATTGTTGGATTAGTTGTTGCTTTTGTTGGGGGGGTGTTTTGGGTTTTGTTTTCTTTTTAACAAAGTGGCTAAAGAAAAAATATCAAAAACTAGAGAGTGTTTATTAACGTTGCCTCAAAACATCCATTCAACCAGTGAATGTGGCTGTGGTAAAATATAGTGCTATGTATAATTTCTTCATATTCAACTTGACAAAAAAGTTATTTAGCAATTTACATCCAAAAAGAATCCACACAGAAACTCACAATCATTAGATATGCTGTCAGTCTGATGCAGAATAGATACTTCAAAAAGACAACCATTAAATCAAATAGTTTTATGCATTATCGGCAAAATAAACCCCTAAACCAAACACAGAACTTCCGACCTAAGTTCAAATTCAAAATGAACTTTTGGTAAACTAAAATTATAGAGAATGTTAACCAGGAATACAATCCATCAGCAAATCTTATAACTGCCAATTCTTCTGAAGTGCATTTCTAGAAACTGAAAATGATTAATGGAAAATAACTTCAGAGTAAGAAACAAAAAGCCATTATACTATTCCACTATACTAAAAAGCCATTATACTATTGCTATATGAAACAGATATACTTAAAAAGAATTACTTTTTCCTTTTCCATTTTGAGTCTCTCTTTCTCTTCTTTCTTTTTCATCCTTTCTTCTTCCACAATTTTCTTTAATTCTTCTCTCTTCTTTTCCTTATCTTCTCTCTCCTTTTTTCTAGCCTCTATAGCATTTGCCTTCTCTTGTTTTAATTTAGCTTTTTCAAAAGCTATAAAGGAAAACGACAAACCTGAGTTATTTTTTCTTCTGTAAAATGTTAGTTTTAACTGATAAACAGACTGTATTTTTATAATTAACATATGAAAAGATATGGTTGTTGAATTGTTTCCACACCAACCAGAAATTCAAACACTTGGAAGTTCTTTACAGAATAAGAGTTTCAAGCCTATGTATTAGACATGTTTTATGAGGTTGTCAACAGGTAATAAAGTTAAATATATCTAGTTTTATGAGTATACAGAAGGTTATTACTTGTTTATTGGTTTCTATCAATTGACATATAAAGATGATAACTGATTCCAACATATAATTACAGCAACATATTTGGTAATGACTGGTTAATAAAAGCATGTCACAACCAGGTGTGGCACACAACCATGAAGTATCTCTGATAGTAAAAACCTTTAAATAAGTGATCTTTAAATATTTAGTTCTTACTGAATTACTGAAGTCAATACATTTGAAACCTCTGTAGTATTTCAGTGTGTTTTGCTCAAATTTTACTTCAGTTACACAGTTTAAGCTGAACTTTAAATGATAATAAATGCTGCTGCCTAACGAGATGCAGATTTCTTCACAGTCATGTGTACAAAAACAACAGGATACAAATTTTCACTTTCTGTGGGCAGACAGTGCCCATCAGCCCACACACACAAAAACAAAAAAAGGGGGTCTTACTGTTTTAATTGAATAAACAGAAAAGCTAGAATCATATGTGAATGAAATGAGAAAATATCCTTACTCTTACCAAGTGGATAGTTCTAACAACAAAAACTTCCATTGTATTTTCCTGTAACATTCTGAAAATGGGCTAGGTTCCTTCTACAGATAGCTACTGCACTCAGCAGCAATGTATGCATTTGGCTAACAAAGGCAGAGAAGCTGGTCCTCGGGGAGTTCACACACTGAGAAGGTTAATTTTTCAAGGTACTTAGTATTTTGCTACCTTTCCACATTGTGAAAATGTGTCTTAACCACCCCTCCAGAAGCTGCAGCTTCTGTCCACACAAGAGAGGAAGCAGCTTTGACGCTGATCAGCTGTTACCTCGGTGTGTGCTGCCATTCCCAGCACATGAACAAATAGATGACTGTTGTGCAAGAATGTGGACACACAAGTTTAATGGAAGCCATGAAATTCTGGTGTCCCCATCTCTTATACAGGAGAGGCCCAAAGCAGTGTCAGACAACTTTGCTGTTATTTAAGCAGACGTTGGACTAGTAATTGCCATCTTAAAAATTGTATCTTCAAGAAGATAAAAGGCTGGAACCAGAAGTTCACTAAAATACTTCCACAGATGAAAATTTTTCCACAGGAAGGACAATCCTTAAAATCCAGAAGACTATCTCCTTGTCTGACATTTGTCCTTAAGAAGACATACCAATTTATCTAGTTAAACCCAAACAAAAGGCATATGGGTTCCTTTACTTAATTTGAAATCAAATTTAAATTGATCAGGAAAAGGTTAAAACTAACCCAAAATAATTCAATCAGTACAAACTAAAAATCTCTAAATCTTTTAAAACAAAAAAAAAATTTCAGACTATATTTCAGTTCTTTTGAATTTTGAGATTGTTGGTAGGAGGAAAATGCATAAATGGAAAAACTAAAGGATTTGTGTTACACATTCTCACTTTGATATACCTTCAGCTGGTAAAATTTACACATGATTTCACCATCCAAGCTTCTACAAAAAAATATTTACCTCTTCATTTATCTGAGAAAGAAATCAACACAGCTGGACCACAAGCTTCCTACATTTCCCCAATTTAGTCAACTAACATGGAAAAAACAAAACAAACTAGGAAACAAGCATGCTAACTGTTGAAAGGAGCACTTGGCCATAGTGGTGTGGCAGTACACTCTTAATACATTTTCCCTTTGAAAGGTACAACTCCAAAAATACTCTAATTGTGGCCTGCTCTCAAATCTGCAAGAACTAGTTCTACTGGTCATATGAGTAAACTTCAACTTACCTATGGCCTGCACATCTTCTTTTTGCTTCTGGAACCTTGCCCTTTCCCTTGATACTTTACTTTTGCTTCCTGGGGTGTTTTGTTTAGGTTTAACATTGTCCTCCTGATAGAGAATTTGGAGGTGGAGAGGTTAAAAAAAAAAAAAGAGCATAATAACTACAGTGAAATCACCAGCAAAAGATACTCCCAATTTTTCAACTGTTCTGCAGAACATAATGAAGTAGTATAGTGACCAAGAATCTCAGTGTTTAAACACAGGCAAGTGACCTACCTGTATCTGAGAGCAAGTGACATAATTTTATCTGAGAGTTCAAATTAAAGCTTTTTAGTAAATTATTTATTAGCCCCAGAATGGAAAAGTACTCTGTCTGTCATCACAACACACTGAGAAACTAGTTTCTTGATGGGATCCCAGAAATAATAACAAAAATAAGACGACAACATATCAATTATGATCCCTTTTACCACCTTAACTATAAAGCAATTACTTTAAGAGCAATTGTGGAATATATCCCAATTGCTCTCAAAATAAAAGAAGCACGATGTCAACCCTGTATTTCAAATCATCTGAAAATTCAGACAACTAGAAGAACTTCATAGACCATGCTGATATGCCTTCATCTGGGATTAAAAACATTATTACTTACAAGACTTGCAGATGCCCTCTTTGGAGGTCGCCCTCGCCGCCTTCTTGCAGGACTGAAGATAAATGTGGGTGGTTCATCAGGAAAGAAATAGGAGAAGTTTTGTTCTGCTAAATTATATTTTTCAATTGATGTTGCCTTAGTAAGAAATATAAAAATAAATATTAATGGTGAAGTTCTTACTTTTTAATAAACACAAGCTAAAATAATCTAAATATAAGCTAATTAATCAATCATTAAGTCACAAAAGAAGACAATAAGAGCAACCATATCCACAACTACTCAACTGAGGATAAAAAAATAAAGCTCTGAAATAGTGTAAGTGAAGAGTTAATCTACCAAGTGGGTAATGATAATAATGTACGCAGCACACATCTGAAACTAGAATTTGGCTTCATTTGGTAAGATGTTGTTTCTTTATATGCCTTTCAGCACAGACAGCTCATCAGTGTCTTCCTAGCACGTTACTGAAGTGTGTCAAGAACAAATTTTGACAAATAAAAGCGGGAACTGAACTTTTTGATTTTTTATTTAATTCTCTATTATTTCTGGAGGAAGATTTTTTCAAATTCTCAAAGGTTCTTTTCAAGTCTCCTTTCTCAACCAGATGACTTCAGGAAATCTGCCCCTTTTGGACAATACAGATGAGGATAAAAAGGAGATATTCCAAATAGGACATGTACACATAACTGAAATGCAAGGCAATCAGCAAGAGGACAAGAAGACACTCCACAGAAAGCCCAAATAAAGACAAGATGACAAATACACAGAATATAACGATTTTCCTGAGGCTCCAGAAAGCATCACTAATAGATCACTAGTCCTTAATGTGGTACAGTGAGGTGGGTCAAAATGACCACTACCAAGCCAAGGAATGGGTTAGTTTATCCCTTTCAGCTCTATTTTCTTCTATTTCCATTTCTTTAGAAGAGACAGACTCTTAGAGTTACAAATTTATTTAGAAATTCATTGCCTTCGTTATTTTCCACAACTTTCAGAGGCAAGACTCTCAGTGACTCTCATCTCTCTGAGCCTTCCTGTGCAGAATGAGCAGTTAACAGCTGTATGAGAAAACAACAGACATAATAAAAATCCCTGCTACTTTCTGAAAACAAGAAGATAGCAAGGATGTCATGGTCAAGGCTGCAATACACAGTGAAGGAGTCTAGGGTCTCTTGTGGTACAGCAAGCAACGCAATGGAAATTGCTGTCTTGTGCGAAAAGCTGCTCAAATTCTCAGTCCTCTGGCGCCCACTAAGATGTGAACTTTAGTCTGAGTTGTTCTAAGTATCACCATATATCTAAAATTACAAACATACACACAATCAAAATCCAAGGCCTTAACAAAAACCCATTCCAGCCACCTAAACTCTGGTACCTGTCTCACTGAAGATCTGGAGACTAAATTCAATCTATTACAAAATATTTTCCAGCTAAAAGAATTAGAAGAGAATAATACTGGTTTAATGCACCAACACAAAACCAGTTCATTTTCATTCAACTTAGAAAGACCAGGTGCATACCTTGAAGAATGAAAACAATTCATGTCCTAGACTAATCAAAAGTATATTATACTTACAAAACCCTAAATTTGATGTAGTATTTGAAAGGAGCTCTGAGCAGCTTGTAGAGAAGAGCAAAAAAATACTAAATAGTGTCAATATTCTATCCCACAAATTACTTCTTCTCGCTTACCTTAGCTTTAATTACTCCATCATGTGGTTCACAGTGTTGTTTCAGAAAAAGTTTAAGTCTATCACGAGAAAAGAGATGTTTCCTCCGGCTGTATTAGGAAAGAAAGGAAGTATTATCAACTAACATCTTTAATTAGTATTTAAGTACAGCCAAAAGTATGTGCAAGAATACATATGATTGATCTTTTTCTTATTTTCTTAATTATAAATAACGCCCTTACTATTGTAATTAATAACCATTCTTTGAAAGCCCAACTGAATTAAAATTTTCTTTATGAATAAAACAAAACACAAGTAGTACATGAACAGTTGGTTTATGCATCTGCAATTTTTATTTTGAAGATTATGTTATGTCCTCTTTTATAAACACCCTTTTGATCCAAGGTAGATCCTCCAAATACTTCTTAAAATTCCTAAATAAAACTCAAGTTTGATTGTGTCAGAAGAAAGAGAGGACAACAAACAAAGAGAGACAGCAGGAAAGCAGCATTCATATGTCTCAGGTAGGGAGGCAAGCCAACAAGTGACAAGGTGAATTCACACACTTCTCAGTCAAGCTATGCCACTCCTTTCTACAGGACAGTGTGCACTCTGCTGGCTCCTGGCATTCCAGGGAACCTGCATTATTTCATGGGAAAAGGCTTCACCACACAGGAGTAGTTAATGGAATAATAAATCCTGATTTGTGCCGGAACTAAATGACTTGTAATCACACAAACTGAAGTTTGTTTACAGCATCCAGTTTATATAAAGTTTTGATGCACAATCTACTGTAAACATATATGTTAACTAAATTTGAGACAAATTTGCTATTTAAGAAGCGAAACTTCTACACCTTTCTATTTTAAATCAATCTGATTGCCAGTGTCTGCTCTAACATTTCAAACCAGCAATGCTACCAGAGTGCTCACAACACCAATATTTATTACTGTTATTAGAGTTCTCACGCTCTCTTCCATCTACTCCATCAATCACAACTGTAGCCAAGGTATCAGAAGTCACAGCCTTGCAAAATGTGGAATATACAAAAATTTTCTTAAGAAAGGATGTCCTTTGATATTTGATCTTCATATAATTTCAAGCCTAATCAATACAAAGGGAAATTTAATGCATGAAACAGACAGCTTGGTTGTTAGCTACTATAAGTGATGTCCATGTGTTAGAAAAGGGCAATTCTACCAGCAAATAATTTATTTAAGGTTTAGGGCTGGACATGCTTCAGACCTAGGTACCAGCTCAGACAGGCACCAGTCTCAGACCTGCGGGGAGGTTAGCAAAGCTTGGGAATAAGAATGCCCACTGACAGTGGTCACAAAGAACACAGAATTTAGGGGTCACAAAGACACATAACAAAATTCCCAAGGTAAGGAAACTCAACCAAGCAACTATACCAAACCAGCTCCAACTGGGTAAAAGGTGATTCTGCAGGGGGAAATCTGTGGCCACCAACTCAGGACCACTAACACAAGAAACTCACTGACTCAAAAGAGAAAGACTGAGCAAGTGGACTAATTGATTAATTACTGCGTCTTATGGTAATTAATTGGAATCATTAACCAACAGAAAACAGAATAGTAATTAGTAAGAGAACTTATGTAACTTGTAGCCAACGAACACTTATTCTTTTGCTTGCTAAAACATGCTTGATTTATGGAATACCACTGACCACCTAGGCTTGTGCATCTCTGAAATAAAGAGCCTGTCTCTCTTGAGTGTGTAATTATTGGCTCACTGAACACACAGGGTAACTAATCCGATTTTTGCAGACAACAACAGCAGGTTTCATCTGTATGCCAATGAAAGCAGAGACCTGCAAGGAGTTGGTACCTGTGTTAATGCTAGCAAAGCGTGGAATCCTTGGTACAGAAGGTCTGCATTACAGTATTTTGTTCCAGTGCTTTTAATTAACAGCTCTAATATAGTTTTAAAATGTCATTTTGTATCAAAAAATCTTACACAATTCACAGTTACAAAATATAATTTTAACTTCCACATACTAATTTTTACCTTAGTTGAGATGCTTTAACAATAACAGCTTCATATAGGTGTTTTTTAATAGGTTGGACTTTGTATTTGAACAAAGAAGGATCAATTATGGCTTTCTTCTCCCTAGGGAAAAAAAAAATTAAAAATTAAAAGTTTACATTCACGTATCATCAGCCTCATATTTTACACATTTAATATATTTATATGCCTAAACAATGGATTTCTTGAAAATACCTAGCTTGTAACTTCCACCATAGTAAAGAGAGTATGCTAACTTTTCTGCTACTATATCTAAATCTGCATTAAAACCAGTTCCTGCAAGGAACAGGAAGAACAATGAAAGATGTTTTCATAGCAAGGAAATGGAAGATAAGAAAGCAAGGAATAAAGAGAGAGAGACAAGTAATGAGACATCTCTACACTTCAGAAAATTGTCTCCTTAATACTCTAAGTACTCATGATGGCAACAGGAAGACAGAAAAAAGAAGAAAAAGATGATGAGAAAGGAATCCAAAAGACAAAAATAAATAAAATTAATAAAACCAGTAGCCCTTGATCTACCAACTGCTTTGCAAAACAAGTAAAAACCACCTAAAATATTTTTCCAAAGTAACACTTTAGGAAAAAAACCAAATCAAACACTTTACCAATAGCATAAAATAACAGAAAGTAACAGAAATGAAAAGATAACATATCTACATTTCAAAATAAATTCTCATCAGGTTACACGCTTCGTTAGCCAAAGAGCACCTTCCTTTTACAGGTATTGCTACAGAGACCTAGTTGTTTACCCCTCATGGAAAAGATTTCTTCCATTTTAACATAACATTAACTGTTTTGTTACACCTCTTCCTAGGTGGATAACACCCAGGTTTGATGTGCTACCAAAATTCACTCCTTTACAAGAAAGAGGGGTTTTGCCATAGACAATATACTTTTCTTAAGAAGAGTATATTTATGAACAGACTTCATGAACAGAGCTAAACTAGTAAGACTTCATTTAAATAACATTTTGTCATTAAACAACAGAACTAACTTCTCCTGAGGTGACAATTTGTAATCAAGACTTGTACTGCTTTATCAGGATGAATTCAGTCATCATCTTATTTCATCAAGAGAGAAAGCTGAAGCATCTATGTAGATGAACTAGGAGATTTAAAACTATGCATTTCATCACTGTCAGTCCTTCCAGCATTTAGAAAATGCTTTCAGGTGGAGTTAGACAAAATAAACCAGTACATCACTTGCTCATTTGCTGCTCTTTAGCCTTGTGAAAAACATGCACAAGATGTTGAGAACTGTACTTTGCAACGCTGCTGAAAATAAAATTTGCTACCTCTCTTGTTTTTCCCCACTAACTCTGTGAAAGAGAAATACAAGAAATGTTAACCTTCCAATGTCTAATAAATACATTATTAATTACAGATTAAATGAAACAGTACTTATTAACCATTAGTGTCATTTCAGATGAGAATAATTTGCAAAGTTCTCAAGAAAAATGGTTTATAATGACTAAATTATCAGCATAGTTAATAATAAATGGACTGACAAAAAAAGACAGACTTGGAAACAGCAACACATCTACTAGACCTACATATAAGTGCTCTGATATGCATGCTGCATTTTGCATGATACTGCAGTGCACATCATGCACAGTTTAAGTCTAAAGTTGATTCACTCAGACCAAACACAGTTTAAGGAATGTAACAGAAAAAAGCCCACCCAGCTATTCATATTAGCAAAACAGAGATCAACTGTAATCCAGTTTATCGGCAAGACTTTAACATCTTTATGTAAGCGTGTTAAAAGAGCCTTCATATTCTGGTCAAACCATGACTTGGTCTTCCATGACCACCTTCAGTCTCAAAAATAGGAAAGCTAAAGTAATGAAGGCTATCCCCAGGAATTTTTGGATAGTATGAAAGACAAACTTGCACCTCATCACACACCACTGCCTTTCCAGGCCTTTGGTCTAGTAAGCTGAGGAATGGCCCAAACAGATAATGTTCAGATACAAAATAAAAGGCATCAGAGTTCCAATATTAAGCCAAAAGTATATCAGCTTATTTATACATTTTGAATACATTCTAAGCTTCAATACTGTCTGCAATCAAATTCAGGGCCCAAAGAATAATCAAATTTTCAACTCTTTATTGTTAATCTTTTCTTCTTAGTTCATGTAAATCTTTCTCAATTTCAGTGGATATATAGCCCAAATGTAATTTCAAAATACACTACCATTTTTTCTGCTTAGTTTCTGAGTTTCCAGTTATTATCCCAAAAAGTAAATATACTTCTGACATCCTCCTCCAAATTTAGAGTAAAAATTTTGCTCAGTGCAAAAGAGGAAGAAAAAGTCATGCAATACACAAAGCAAGCTTTAAAAATCATACAGATTATCTAGCAGTTTTAGCATTAAAATGCTATATATTATTTTTGCTCAGATTTTATTTTGTAAAGCATTATATAAAACACATTAGAGTTAGCAAGGCTTAGATCCATTTCACAGCAGAAATCCCTTACAAAAAATCTTCACAGCATAACTCTGACACACAACCAAATCCAGTGGAAAAAATACAGAGTATTTTGTAACTTAGTAGGTAAAAACTACAACTGACTCACCTATATTACACTAATTTCTAGTGCACTCAAGTGAATTGGTTAGTACTTGTTTCAGAATCTTGCATTTTTAATAAGGTTATACTTTGGCATGGTGCCCACATGACCTGAACATAAATTTCTTCTTACACTACAGCTATGCTACATTCTGACAGCACAGTACTAAGGCAGCAGTACCAAGTAACCTCTGAGACCTTAGAACCATAGAATCATTAATGTTGGAAAAGGCGTCTAGGATTGAGTCCAACAACCCAACCTGGCCCCACCGTGCTCATCACTAAACCACATTTTCAAGCGCCACATCCACATGGCCTTCTGAACACTTCCAGGGATGGCATGACATCCCTGGGCAGCCTATTCCAATGCCTGATGTTTCAGTGGAGGAATTTTTCCTATTATCCAATACAACCCTTCCCTGGCACAATTTGAGGCCACTTCCTCTCATCCTGTCACATGCTACCTGGGAGAAGAGGCCAGCCTCCACCTCACCACACCCTCGTTTCACGTGGTTGTAGGGAGTGCTAAGGTCCCCCGCAGCCTCCTTTGCTCCACAACAAACAAACCCTGCTCCTTCAGTCTTATCCTTCTGAATTACCTTGCCCAGGACACTTATCTGCACTATCTGGTCTGAGTCTTGCCACAGCCATCTGAATCTTACTGTATTTAACAGAAATAGAAAAATTGCACTGAGAAATACGGAGAGTTGGAGGATCCGGGATGCTGTCCTGAAGTGCTAAAATGACTGCTGTCCCACTTTTCCAGAAAAAGGAAGTGGCTTTTCTTCTTCTCTTTCACTAAATCTGGGAATGGAAAAAACTCCCTTGAAGAGTGCTAGGTAAATAACACAATCATTTATGGTCTCGTCACGCTCCAGTGCAAGCCTTACACAGAGGTAACCTGTCAGTAAACAGATCCCCATGGCAAGGCTGCCTCTGCACATCTCTGAAGGTTGCCACTGACAAGCAACTCTGTACTGAGCAATAACAACACTGCCCATTCGGAATTGCAAATATTTTCTGCAACTTAAATAAAATTTCAACAAAGACACAGAGCAAACAACCTGAAGACTGTTAAGAACAACATTCTAGGGACAAGACAACAGCACTTTGCAACAAAATCCTGACTTTTAACTTTTTCGTGAAGATTTTAAGGTGCCTTTGGATCCAGGTACTTTGGTTTTTCCTTAAAACATAAAGAGGACTACCCATCGTCATTATTCTTGTATTCAAGCAAGCAATGTAGGAATGAGAGAAGAAGAAAGGAAAGATAAGAATTGCAGATGAAGAAAGGTTTACTGTACTGAAGACATTACATAGCTTTAATGACAAGCCATGCCCATGTTTTGACATATCCAGTTCATAATTTTTTTCTCCAAATGAAGTTTAAAAACTCATTTCAAGGTGGTAAAAGGCCTAGATGGTAAGGCTTCATTGATATCATTTCCAAAAACTGTTACCTCTTATATCCCAAAACTTGCAGAAACAATTAGCCCTTCCCCAAAATTCATCTTCAATTCTAACTGAGCAAATACCCAAATTTACTGCCATAAACCAGCCAGCAAACCAATTTTTTTTTCTAGTATTTCTGATGATGCTTGATGATTCACACTATTCATAGCCCTGGCAAAAGGAATGACATGAATAATTAAGTTGCAGCTGAATTGTATGCATTTGGCAGCAAAAGCCCCTCAAACCTCCAGGGGCTGAGTACTGAGTGCTAAAGCCAACGCAAGAGTTCAACCTTGCCTTTAGAAGTCTAGCAGTTTAAGGTGTGAACACTGCTATTCCATATGACCACTATCCTATGGTACCAGAGGCTCCCAGGGCATACCTGAAATGTTTTAAGAACTCAGAAGATTTGCTACCTTTTCGTATGTAACCCAGGCCTTAGAAAGAAAGCAGCCTCTTTTTCTGAGGGAAAGTAAGAGCATCATAGCCTCTTTCTTCCTGTACCACCCCAACTTTTACTGAAGAAAACAACAGAAAAGGTCAGCAGGAACATTTGTACAGACTACACAGCTATTTCTGCTCCACACAGACAGGAGGAGTAGGGTCACAGAAAGGCTGGGATCTCTAATGACATCTATTTTCAGTTAAGATTCTCTAGCCTTACAGATTCTTTAGGAAAAATATTTGCAGATGGCCTATCAATCTGTGCTGTGCTCCCCTCCCCCTCCCTCACAAACACCCTGAGCATCTGCTGTACCATTGTTTAACAGCACTGCAGCTTTGCACAAAGACTGGGTCTCAAAACCTGGAGATTTGTGTGCAGGCTGAGGCAAACTGTCCTGCACATAGCAACTTGACATTGGTCTCAAGGTGACTAACAACATCCATACTCTCCACACGCAAGTCTCTCCATAAACAGCAAAATATAGTCTCTGAAAGATTAGTGCTGCAAAACAATGTCATTCAGTTCAGTGGGATTTCATTGTTATGAGCCATGGTATAAAGAATCTTATATGCCAGCATAGAAAAATTCTTGACAATGCTTTACTTACAGATAGGTTTTACACATACTGCAAATAATACTTCTCAAGTCTGCATATACCCAGAATATATCTAGAAAATTACTGTTACTACACTCTCACATTTGTTATAAACAGACTAACTTAAAACTTACAGTAAGCATTTTAAAGACACAAGAGGTTTGCAATTTAACTTGCAGAATAAATGCTACATATGTCACAGAACACTGCTTCAAAAGCCTGTATATTCTCACAAGAACTACCCTTCTAAGAGAAAGAAATTATTTTCCCTCCCTTCTCTGCACTGTCAAAATAACTAATCAGCTGGGGAGAATCACAGACTGGGAGTGCAACACTTAGTCTTACCACCAGCTCTGGATGCAGGAAGTGACAGCACTATAATGGATCAATCCGACAGTCAGCTCTGTGCATGCTAGCCTAATTCCAAGAATAACCTCCTTTCAAATGCCACATGCCTTTTGGAATACTGAAAATACATTCATTTTTTCAAATATGCAGGACATCTTCATGAAAAACTTAGACACTGCCATCAAGAGACAGCAAAGAAATTTAAAAATTATTTATCCCATGTTATTTTCTTAACCAAGTGAGGAGCTCTACCCTAGTTATTCTAGGCATGTCAGGACATGACTTCATCATAAAGCAATCAACCAGATTAACTTCTGCATCCATGTGACATCTTAAAGTCAGTAACAGTTCATGCAAAGCCTGTATATTGCTAGATCCTAGATTAGGGCCCACTTCAAACACTCCTCTTTCATCATCATGCCTATGAAGCATAGAAGTCTTTCTTCTCATTATACTGCTAGGATAGGCTCAATTACTGCTCAGTAAAGGAATATTCCAACACAATAAACAACACAGCTACAACCAAGAAGCTCTCCTATTCAATGTTATTAGGCTATTCCAGCCCATAAAAAGTTCCTCAAGACAAGATATACAGTATCACTGCACCTAACATCATAACCAAATCCATAAAACACAATCATATATTTATATGGACACATACACAATGAAGAAAGCTTGGTATGTTTTTGCTTTTTTGGACACAAACACAAGAAGTCTCTGGGAAGACTTTTCAGAGAGTTCCAGTAAAAGTGTGTTGTGTCATATGGTTATCTCAACTCTGAGCCCCATGATGGAAGTGAAGTGATACCAGACTGCAAACATGCAGCACTTTCTGCTACAGCAGCACAGATTTCCCCAGCACAGAGAACCACCAAGAGGTACACACAGCTCTTCCACCATTGCTCAGCAAAAACACTGTCATTGCAAAGAGATAAACAATGATTAATCTGTAGGTATTCCACTTCTCATAACGCAGTTTTCTGGTGCCTTAACATAACCCACACCTCTGAAGGTTCAGCTTGTCACCTTCAGCTGTCTGAATGCTCACAATCCATACAGATCAAGTAATTTGTTTCAGTCAGACTCTGACACATCTGGCTTTAATCTCATTTCCACCCAGTCAGAATGCCACACAGTAAAAGTATCACATACCCGTTTTGTGCAGAGCTATTGTGCGTTTCTGAGTCGTCACTGTCGCTGATAACAATTGTGTCCCCATCAGCACTGCTGCTGTGGCCATTCGCCATTCCGTTGTGATGGGTTGGAGCTATGACTTCCAAAACCTTACACTGCAACCTGCAATAAAACACAGACATTTATTAATGTCAAAAGTCTTTCACTAGTACAAGGAGCCTAAAATTGTAGCAGATGTTATTTAAGAATACGTACATAACAGAACATTGTATTGTCTACTAAGTAAGTAACTAAGAGCCTTGAACTGAAATACTAGGTAAAATATTCATTTCATAAGTACCATGTAATAAATGGACAAATTCATCTGCTTACACAGCTATCAGCTTCACTTCTCAGGAAAACAAATCAAGTTACTTCTGGCTGTGAGGGTTTTGTCCAGTTCTCATTTAAGTAAACTAAAAAGTTAACTTAATGTGCTACTTTAAAACTAAACAACAAAACTTCTATGTTATTTTCATAGCAGTCTAAGAAAAGCAAAAGATTTTGAGATCCTGAAGTATTTTTACTTGTAAGAGATCATCTTCTACTACTGTTGATGACCTAAATAAACAAGGCTGAAATGATCATTATGCATCTAATCTTAATAATGTCCCATTTATCTGCTGACACATATTAAAGCTCCATCTGGCATGCACACAATTGACAAAACAAGCCTATTCCTTTGCCATCCTGAATGCTAGTTATAAAAGGGAGAATTAACTACATATCAAAAAGCATAATTAATCAACACTTCATGCTGGGTAACTGTACTATAGCTGTACTATAGCTATTCTTAACCACTAAGTTTCACCCCTTTCTAGAATTCCATGGTTTCTATTATTTAGCTTAACATCCAAAAGCCTTGTCTGATTCATGAAAATTAACTGCTGTAGTCAATGGATGTTGTCACATTCTACCACTGAGAGCTCAAAGCATGGAGGAAAAGAACACATAATAATCTTCTTCTCAGTGCACCAAGCAGTCCCACTTGAAATGCAAAATGTAGAATACATGAAGCCCTAAGCTTGAACTAGTGGTGTCACACTTAGGCTAAAAACAAATAAACCTCATGAAATCTATGACAAATTCTAAATATTCTTCTATCTGAACATTGGCAAAAAGGAAGCAATGTCAAAATATTTCTTGAACATGTCTTTCTGCAAGCAGACAGTACTACTCAAAACTTGCACACACTTTGGAAAAGACTGGGGATAGAGAAAGGGAAAGAAAAGATGGTGGCAACTGGAGAAAACCCCAAAGAATTAAAATAACATAATATCATTAAAATATCCTAGGTAGTATTCTTGTAACATTAGCAAGGATCAGTAATGCAGTTGATCCTGTAGCTGCTCTCTCCAATAGGCAGGGAGGTCCAGAATGCTCCAGCATGTTATTGAAAAAAACCAAAAATAATTTCATTTTAAAAAACCGACATAACTATTTACATCCTTCGATACCCCTAAAGACAACAGTATGACCAATGCTTACAGCATCCATGGGGACACGAGAGCTGCCTGCATGCGGAGGCAGCCTGAGCCCACCTGGGCTTGCCGGCCACAGGCACACTGCCATTCCAGTGCAGCCTGTCTCGTTTCCAAAGCTGGCTGGTCTGGGGCTGGAAGACAAGTCTTCCCAGACAGTGCAGACCATAAAAAGACTCTGTATAAAGAACCCAGAGTGTCCAAGTATAGGAGAGGTAGAACCTGGTGACTGTTCACAAAGCCAATCCAAGTCCAACAAGGTTTATTAAGGCCTGGCCCAGCACCAGACTCTGAGTCCTCTAAGTAAAGTCTATTATTAGTAACTTGGTTTTCCAATATTTGGAATATCACAGTTACCTCTTCATACTAAATAATATGGAACCAACTGCATGACAGAATGTGTATTATTAGGCTGGGTTTTTTTTAAAATACAACAAAGACCATCTCCTAAAAAAAGACTTCTTAGTGGAATTCGTTTTGTTTCCGATTACAAAATACGTTTCCTAGCGAGTCCAACTCAAATGACGCCACCCCTTCAACGCCTCACGGCAGCGCAGGGAAGCTCCCGCCACGCTCCGGCAGTGACGGCGCTCGCCGCTAGAGGGGGCGGCGCCGCCGCAGCCGCCGCGCCGCGCTCACAAAGAGGCGGCAGCGCTCGCACGGCCCGGGCCGGCCTCCTGCACTGAAACGGGCCTCGAGCCACCGAGGGGCTTTCCAACACCGATTTTACCTGCTCATCCTTCGAGCAGCCCCGTCATTTACAGGGAATCACATCTCTGTATCTAAGAATGGATATTACATATTCTATACGCTTGATTCAATAAGCGGCAAAATCCCCAATACAGCTGCATTCCACTCCCGCCCCCTTCCCCTTTATTTTTCAGCAGGAAGAATGACTAACAGATTGAGCTATCTCAGAAAGGAAGTGATACTCCATCTTCTGTGCCACTCAAATCATTACCAGAAAGCTTTGGGGAAGGAATCAAGTGAAACACACGTTACCTGGTGCAATAAAAGCACAATCCCGTGCAATTTAATGCTTACGGATGGACAGGAGATTAAAGACAGTGATGCAACCATTGCTTCTGGCATTAAAGAAATAATCTATGAATGATTTTTTTTAGCCTGTAGTCAAGTCATGGCTAACAGCACCAATTCCCTGGACTAAGTGGCAAAACCACTGTTTCTAGTGCAAGTGGTCTGTTCTTCTCGATAACCTAATAATTCCCTGAGTTCACTCACTACAACTCTCATTTTATATTATAAGGCACATAAAACAACACAGCTGAAAGCTGAAGCAAGACATTTAAATGAAGCATACTACTTGAATTACTTCCTAAAAAAGATGCTTCAATATCTTTACACATCTTATGTCAAACCATGCTCACTATTCCACAAAACCAGATTTGGGGCAACTCAATCTAAAAAGACAGCAACATCAATGAACATAAATATGTACCCTAAATAGCCCCATCAGTCAGGAAGCACATTCTTCAAATGACAATAAAAGATTACAGTCACACTGAGTGAATCCCAAAGATTTTCAAAATAAATTGAGAATAGAACCATTAGGAACTTGCACACAACAGTCCCAGCAACTCTACCTCAGACACTACTTAAAACCATTTTGCTTACCTGTTTCTGCACTACAGGCTGTTATCAACAGTGGGGTCTTCTGACTTATTGAAAGGATGGCCTCATGCTTACAGATCTGGTGTTTTGTTAGGCTCAGAAACTAAGATCTTTGAAGTCTCTTATACTAAGGGCTCCAATAAATGCTTAGCCTTATGGTTTTCTCTTTATTCTTTTTGAAAAACCAAAACAACAAAGAACAACACAGGAGTCCAGAGATTTTCAACAAAGCCAGAGTTTGGTATCACAAACATAATTTATTTTTAAAGCATGTCTTCTCTCTCAAATGAAGAACTCTGAGAGCTTCCATTGATTTCCATGAATGTTGCGTAGGGCTGGTCAGCTACACAAGCAAAAGGACAGAACTAACTCCAGCAACCCAAGTGTTATGAATAGAAAGTTATATTTTTTTTAGGTTGCATAGTTAAAAACAAGTCAGACCAGTTGCTGTAAGTTAGTTTCTGCGCTAAGGAGGAGTTCTTCAATTTCCTGTTAATGGCTGGTGATTAACCATTGTCCATAACCTGATGTTGGCGGCTTGCCAGGGAGGGACACTAGGACAGACCCTCCAGGTGAAGAGACTAGGAGTGACATCAGAGCCAGTATGCAGATGAGAAATGCATTGTGCCCCGAAGCTAGGGACTACAGACTGCAACACAGGACAGTTTTTTGGGAAACCCAACTCAGTCTCCTTCTGCAGAAACTATTCTGGACTGTGCTTAGAAGAGCCTACAACTAACAGAAAACTAAAGTTTGACTGAACCTTGTCACTCCCACAACTCTAAGAAAGAAGCAGGTTGAAGGAATACAAAAGCAAACTGCACTTGCAGCCTAGGCTGTTGTTCCACAAGATGCAGAAATGACTTAACAGCTCCTGTCAAATGGGGAGCTCTTCCTTTGCCACTCCTCTTTCCAGCCACATACATGGTGCTTGCTTTCTGCAGCTCTGCAAATCACTTTCATTTATTAATTGTCATGAAACTGGATTCAGCTACCTAACAAAACAACTAAACAAAAGAATATACATTAAAAAAAACCCAAAATCCCTAACCCAGAGTGAAACACTGGGTAAGCTTGTGTCATTATCACCTACTTTAAGCAGCTCACTGAAGGATGGGATGAGAACTAGGGCACATGCAAGATAAATGGGCACTAGGGCACTGAGACAGATAAATGCAGACGAGGATGGAGAGCTGTCCATCTACTCAAGAGGCGGGGGAAGAGGGGCTGCCACTGAAGACCAAGGTGAAGAAGTTTTTGATTACCTCAGCCTTCTACTCATCCATTGTTACCAGTTTTCCATCAGTCTATCAGGGGGTTACACCCTCTTTGACCTTCCTTTTCTGGTTAACACACGTGTTAAAGCCCTTCCTGTTATTCTTTCCATCCCTTGCAAGGTTCAATTCCAGCTTTGCCTTGCTCTTCCCAGGTCACCTGTCCGTCCTATCTTCATCTGTCTGTATATTTGCTTCTTTCTCTTTAGTTTGAACATCAGGTTCCTCCTCAGCCAGGCCATTGTGCTGTTCTCCAGCAGATGTCAGGGTGGTTGAAGGTCCCAAGAAGGACAAGAGCCTGTGAGCGCAATGGGTCCTGTAGTCAGCAACAGTTCCTGACAAAGCAATAAGGCTTTGTCAATAGGCTCCCCTTGATCAGGGTGCCTGCAGCAGTCACCAACCACTTGCTTCCTTTTGTTGCTTCAGTGTCTGATTTTTACCCACAGGCTTTCAACCTGCTCATGGCTGTTCTTCAGAGACAACTCTTTACACTCAATCCACCTCTTGATGTAGGAGGCAACCTCTCTGCCCCTCTTCCTCCCATCTTTTCTGAACAGCCTGTAGCCATTGATGGTCACAGTCCAGTCGTGGGATTTGTCTCACCAAGTTTCAGTAATGGCAACAAGGTCATGGCTTTCTAGCAGCTAAGTGGTTTCCAACTACTGTTTGTTGCTGACGCTGTGTGCTTTGATGCAAAGGCACCCTCAGCTGGGCTGTCACCTGTGTCACCTTCCTAGAGGAGCACACCCCTGAATTCCTTAAGAGATAATTCTCTGGTGGCTTCCCTTTTGGTTTATAATACCTTAGGAGACCCTGGCTCATCCCCCTAAGACTGCATGTTCCAACATGGCTCACACATTTCCAAGTCAGTATAACATAGATGCACTTCTGATGGGCTACCGATTTCACCCCCAACACTGGCAAGCTGCACCCAGGCTCATCTCTGCCAAGCCTGGTCTTATCCCTTTCCTCCTTCAAACCTGATTTTAAGCCTTCTCAATCATCCTAGCCAGCTCATGGACTTTTGGACAGGCAAATCCCATTTGTCTCCAGGAGGCCTGGCACCATAGAAACTGTCCCATGATTGCAAAAGCCAAAACACCACTGATGGCCTTTAAGCCACATGCTGATCAGGTGATTTCTCCTGTTCCTTTCACAATTTTCCTCCCTGCTACCAACGGATTTGAGGAAAACACCATCTCTGCTCCTGTTCCTTCATATCTGTTGCCCTAGTGCCCTGAAGTTCTTTTTGACTGTCATAAAACTTCTCTCATCAACCTTGTCACTGCCAACCTGTACAACAACTAGAAGTGGGTAATAATCAGAGGGCTCAATTAGTCCTGGGCGTCTCCTGATAACATCCCTTACCTAAGTCCCAAGGAGGCAGTAGACTTGCCTGTGGAATGGGTACAAGCTGATATATGGGGCCCTCAGTTCCCCTGCAAAGGGAGTCACCTACAATCATTTTTCTTTCTTTCTTTCTTAACACCCAAAGTTGTGATCCATCGGGCTGACTGACTTGTTCTGGGGAAGCTCCAAGAGAGAACTTCATCCCCACTATTATCTGCCTGACCTTGACATTACAGAGCTTCATACATTTCCTTCAAGGGCACTTGGAAAGGAAAGGGAGGCTGGGGGGAATTGTCCTATCTCCCTAGACAGGGACCTGTTTCCATTCACCCATACCTCTTAGGTCCCCCCCTTCTGCCTGATGGTGAGAGGGTCAGGGTTCCTCTGACTCTTGCCAAGCTTCCATCCACTGCATTTCTCTCAGGGACTGAAAGATGTGACTCTACCAGTGTGTTTTCTCTCATGCTCCTTCATACTCCTCAGCCTTTTCCCTTCCTCTTTAGAATGAAACAAACCAGAACAAATTCTTTCATTCATCTCAGCAACTCCAAGACACGTACACAAGCTATTATGAGCTGCAGAACAGGCCAGGTATCTCCATCTACCGCTTCTGGAGAAGTAGGACACAACTTAAACAAAGAAGAGAATCTGCACTCCAGTAACAGGCCAAAACCATTACAGGATACCAGCTTAAAAACCTCGACCCTACAACTGCTGGTACTTTGCTTCCCAGTAAAGTTCTTCCCAAATGCCATGCAGGCCTTTACATCCAACCAAGGCTGGCATTAGAGAGGCTCTGAGAGGAGAGACCACTTCTCACAGCTCCTCCATTGAGCATTCTGCACACCAGCTTTTGATCTGGCTGGCACTAATTACTCTGACAGAAATAATAGTCTGGTATTCAGCTACGTCCCCATTTCAAGTCCAAAAAACAAGATACCCTGAAGGCTCAGATGAGTTGTAAATGTGTCTCTTTATGCTTTATGATAAGCAGACAAAAACTATCCCTTAGATGGCACATGACTCTTCCAAATGAGACAGTGGGGGAATATTGCAACACTTCAAAGCCAAATTTTAAAACAAAACCCACAATGATCAGTGAGTCAGAAGCAAATTCACTTTTTAAGACACACAAATGAAAGTAATGTTTTTAAAATGCCAAAATTTAAGAAGCACACTTTTTCTAACAGTATGTAAAGTTAGCTGAATACAGAAACCCCCATAAGAATAATACAAGAAGCTGTAGTAGCAAGTGCTAAAAAGCACCAAAAAGCTACAGCACCATTCTGTTTTGTCAGCTTTTAGGAAGATTTTAAGAAGCAAATGTCAAGTAAGTGCAGTCACTCATCTCCTCATCCTAACAGTTCCCATACGCTTGAGAGTAATTAAAGAAGTAAGAGAGACAAGATCTGAAGGAGTAAGTGACATCTTTTACTAAGCTAACTGATACTGTTTAATGCACACACAAACAAAAGCACACAACAAGGAGACATGTTTTATGCTCATAAAGGCTTCCTGAAGTACAGAAAGAGCTGCTGCTTTTGAGTTTTAGTATCTTCATTTGTCCGTCAAGTTATAGTTAAGATTGTATGTTTCAAATTTCAAAGAAACTAGTAAGAAACATGGTTTTGCTTAGGACAAGAGCAAGTACAGACTGTCTCCTGCAGAACTAGGACATTACTACACTGGTATACGTATCATTTTGACTGCCCAGCCTTTGGTTCATAACATTGTACTGATTAAAAACAAGTAAGTACTAAAACAAACCAAAACCTTTACCTTTGAATTTATAGTTATAAAATACAGAGTGTGAGAATCAGACCTACCAGAGACTGGCAGTGCCAATTGTTTAACAGCTGTTTAACAACCTGTAAGAAAGGAGTTGCAGGTTCTTTCCCATATATCATCATCATATAGCTGCCATTAGTCAAATACAAACATATTTATTAGTCAACAAATTTACATTTACATCCCAAAGGATTTAAGGGCAGTGGAAAATAAATTCCTTAAACATTATTTTTCCAGGCCAGAAGTTGACTGATCCTTAAACAGCTATGCTGAAAAAATGCACACTGTATTTGCTTTATGAATAGGTAAGCTGATCTCCAGTATTATCAGAAATGCTGTTGTTTCACAGACATCATGCTAGTTTTGATATTTTCTGGAATTCAAATTCACCTTGCAAAATAAAGTAGTAAACTTCCTTCGTATACAGGAACCTACATTTAAGCATTACCACTAAAAAGCCACACAATTAGTAACTATAATTTAAATAATTTAAATTCTCTGTAACTCATCAGTCTAAACATGCAAGACACTTTGTCACTCTCTACCTAGTGATCTTATTATATAATAACTCATCCTAGCACTCAGAAGACAACTACAAATATCTATCTATATATATAGATATAGACAGATAGATATAAGCAACTTGCCAGTTTGAATAAAAAAATTGGAAAATTAGCTATAACTTTATCTCTTGCAAGGATTGTCTTCCACTATCCTAACTCCTTATCAGCTACAGTTTTGACCAGCAACATGTTTGGTGTGCCCCAGTTAAGACTTACAGAGATGAAAACAGTATGCAAATCTTTTAATTGGCCTAATGCAATGGTTAATCCACTCCTAAATGAACACTCCTAAAGCACTGGGACACCAGTGAAACAATTGACGTGTTAAAAGAAGTTTGATCTCTGATTATGTTTCCTGCAGCCTGACAATTATCAACATCAGATCATTCAAAGCAGAGAAAGGATCTTAACCTATTTAAATGTATGATCAGATGCAGCAATCTTCCTAACAGAACACCATCTACTACTACTGTAAGTAGGCTCATTTTTAAAAGCATTCTGGTGTTGCTTGCTAACAGACATCAGGCAAGTATTCTTTTGCAGTGGTGTCATCTAGTGGTCAAATTCAATCAAAAAAAGATATTTCTTTCTGTATGATTTTCTTCCTTCTTACACACTGACCTTTAAGCAATCTATTTCAGTCTGTAAGTGGCTGACTTTTTAATTAAGTGCCATCCTAACTGATGAACAAGAATTGGTTGTGCCCCAACCTACACATGGGGAAGAGAAGACATCACCACATAAGCTATTTTTAAGAGTGGAGGTAGCGTTGTCAGATTTCCTCACTGCTCAAGTCAGACCAAAAGCTTAGAGTTTAATTAACTAGTTATCAAACCCCTCACTTACATATCCTCATAAAGAAGGACATTACTTCTTGTGATAGCACACAGATTCAGAATACTGACAATAAATCACAATAGGTTGTTTACATGGGCTTTAAATGTAGTTTTTCCTCCAACAAATTAAAGTAGTTGTAAAATCCAAAAAGCATGCTGCTGACTTCAAGCAGAAAAGAACAGGTCTTACTTCTGAGCAAGTCAAGCTGTTGAAAGGGTTTTTTTTTTTTTTTTAGTATGTCTGAGGCATTAGCTGAGGTTATTATTTTTGGGTAGGCCTTCTATACCACATAGCTTCAGCTTTCAGGTAACTATCTTCAGATGTCAAAATGTTGAAAATCCATTTCACAAGTTTCAAATATCAATAATAAAACATAGTACTAAGACAGCAACAAATGGACAGGTTACTGCAAGAGACACTATTCCTTGTGGAAAATCAAAAGACCAACAAGTACATGATGGGTCTTGAACTTCCAGTTCTGAATGTCAAATATAGGAAGCAATTCCAGTAATGTGATCAACATATTTCCTCTTCTTCAATAAAATGTGAGCTAAAACATTAGCTGCTTATTTTATATCTTAATTGCCCATGGCTAACATGAAATATTGCTCTAAGCCTCCCCCCAACAACATCTCAAATAATTTCCATGCCTTTTTCAATCAACTACTTTCCATAAACTGCAATGTGACATTCTAATTAACAATATTTACAATGTCAACTGGTTTAAATTCTTTAGCAACTCAAACTTAATTTTAGATTAAATATTCTCTTTTTATTCTATAATGTTTCTGACCAATATTTCAAATAGTAATTTTGTCTTTTGTGAAGGCAGTATTAGGAAAATGTTGTTACACAATTCCTACGTTTCTTTAACTGGAAGTCTGAGCACCTTGTGTTTGAAAGCATAGCACAGCTGCCACTTTGGAGAAAAGTCAGACACATACAAACCAAGAAAGATGGCTGTTTTTAATCAATACATCACTTGAAAGGGTTAAAGTGCAAGCAGAATATCTCCTTGCGGCTTCTAATAGATTGCCAAAATGCACCCATAATTTTTAGAGACCACCTGAACACGGCATATGATAGGACTGGGGGGGCTTTCCCTGCAATTTGCTACTGGTTGACAACAGTTGTTGGAGACACCAAACATACAAACAAGAGGAGGACAGTATATCCCAAACTCTCTTGAGTTCCTCTTACCAGACCTCAGTAAGAAGGCAGAATTAGCCAAATTCAAAACTGAGCAGCACAGCAAAAGGCTAGAAACCAGAAGAGACTAAGATCAGAGAAAGTAATGGAGCATTAGACACTGCAAAAACCAGAGCACTCAGGTTTCAAAAAATTCCAGCATCTTCCTAGACTCTGAACAAAGCACTTGTCCTCTCTTTGCAAATCAGCTGTCATGTCTTGCAGTATTATAGACAACTTCATATGCTCAAGGATAAAAACATTTATATTAAGCCAAAATGCTAAGCCTTCTAGTGTTTGGGCTCCCTAACACTTATTTTGTTCAAAATCTAGAAACTGCAATCTATCTTAAAAGAATATTACACATGCAAAGTCAGCAGCTATAAAATAAAATATCAATATTTAAATTGTTTGAGCAAGCCTTGGTTACACATACATTATGTAGTAGGCTTGGCATTAAATGATGCACAGAGCTCAGAAAACCAAAAAATCCTGCTGACATTACACATGCAAAAAACTTTAAAAGCAGTGGAAGAATTTACAACACCACAAAATAACTGGGTTTTCATGATCTGCCAAATTCTGTTGCTCTCATAGGATGCTATTACAATATAGATGGACTGTGATACATTTTTCTAGAAAAGATCACAAAAATGTAGCTGCAAATGACAAATACGTGCAAACAGTTCTGCTGAAAAGCCATATTATGCACAAGTAACATGAGTTGGTACACTTAATCCCCGATGCAGTACTTCAAAATGCAGGTCAAAGTCAACTGTTAATTGGCAGACAAATAACTACGCCTCACCTCCTCCCACTTGTATTCTTTAATTATGTACCTCTGAGCATAAAAGTCCCTCCACATTACCATGCTATTTGCAGTGTTTCCCGGATTTAGTATTAAAGGTCGGAACTAGCTCCCTGCTATACCTTTGTCTACAGTATCAGTGGCATACAATCAGCTAAGGCAAGGTTTTTATTCTTCATTTTACACTAATTTATACTTATGTAGTTTAAAATATACCATCTCTAGCAGGCTAATTTCTGATGGAAATAAATTTTATTTTAAACTTTATATCTTTTGAATGGTATCCAGCCCATCTCGCACGCTCACGAAATTGGCCTATATCCTGTTCACGTACTGATCAGTGAAAGTGGAACATACACATCTAACAATTTTGTGTTTATCTCAACACAAGTTTGAGTAACCAAGAAGGTTGAATTAAAGGCTGGTAAAAAAAACCTGCAGCACTCTCTTAAGAAGATATCACAACTTTACCTTTGGAAAGCTATAATGCACATATGCAAATATTTTAGAAAAGTAACAGAAAGAGTTATTCTTGAGGGAAAAAACTTGTTGAATATTTGTTTTTGCTATTATTTTGGAAACTAATTGTTTTCTACCTCTGAAGATACTAAAGCATTTCATTGAGCAAAAGAAAAAGAACACCTGAACTATACTGACAGTTCATAATATAATATTCTTGTTTCTAAATAAACAAATAAAACAAACACCTTATTCTCTAAGCAAAATAACTGCCAGTGGTAACCTCAGTCTAGCTGTTTGACAAGTATAAAGACGAGAAAGAGAAAGAAACTTTGGATATACATTTTCCATACAGAAGGCAGTAACCCTGCTGAAGTTGTTCTCATCCTGGCTTTGCAGACTGGCACTTTACTGGTTGAAAAGGACAGAGCAGTGAAGAGAAGGAAAGCTTTTCTATTAAGCATTGACCTTATGTACATAAGTTGTAAGGAAATTGGTATGGTTATGTCCTGCAGTGCATCGAGATTTTTCTTCCTGGTATAGTACAAAATTTGCCATAAATAATATCTGGATCAGCCACTACAAAAACTCACACAGAATAACTGTTCTCCAATGACCATTTTGAACCAGCCCACTCCTATCACCCAACAAACACCAGACTATGCACTAAGTATCAGGCTACCCAGAGGAGTCCCTTCTACTCTGAAGTGTAAGCTGTCACCTACCTTCTGAAAAAAAGCAAAATAAAATGACTTTACAAACAATAAAAACCCCAGCAGCAATAGCTGTACCCACAAAGGTTTTAGCACCATTCTGCAGGTACATCCAAGCTAAGCATGTTTTTTCACATCTTAAACCTCAATTAGGTGAAACTGTAAACTCATTTAGACAAAATATGGGTGTTTTCTGGACCCCTCACAGAAGCTGCTTTAAAGAAAGATCAAGCTTATTTAGACTACAGATATAAGAAAGAACACATTTGAAGCTTAAAATTCTTCCAAGGTTTTAATCAGTCTAAGACAACAATAAAAACATTTGCAGTAAATACTCCAGTATAACAGTAAGTATAACACTAACTCTGAGAGGGAAGACACCTCTATCAACCTAAATTCCAGATAATCAACTATTATAAACATTATACAATTAATTCCCAACTTCACTGATAATGTAATCACAATTTTTGCACTACCTAAGAAGTAAAAATCCAACATTTATCAAGTATTTTAAGCTTTCAGTAGTTTGGCCATTAATTCTGAATGATTCATCAAAACTGTTGTGTATTTCTTAAATTTCTATCTTCCTCTAACTTCTCATTAAATCTTACTCTACAAACAACCCACCTTTCTCACACCGAAAGACCAACATTCCTTTGCAAATCCACCACACAGACCAAACAACATGCAGTGTCAAAACCTGAGAGCACTGTCACATCTCCACAGCTGCTTCAAAGCGAAGGGAAGGTATCAAGCACAGCAACACAATCCAGCTCTTAATTAAAGTAGGTAAGCGCAGTAATAGTATCGCCAGCGTAAGCATCACACCTCACTCAGATGTATTTGTTCGATGGAGTTTATTACCCTAGGGTTTGGGTTCAAAAATGCACACACAAATAAAAATAAGTATTTTTAAATATACTTACCTTGCACCATTATTTCTAAGTACTTCCACTGTTTCATCAACAAAATACCGATCCTTGATGTAAGTGAAGATTTCATCACAGATCTCATGAAGTCGGGTGCGATGGGTAAGGGTGGCCAAGTAGAGAACTGGAATGATGAGTGCCTCTGGAAAACTTTGAAGATTCTGTCTCGCCTTCTTCTCTGATTCCAGAGCTTCCTGATATGTGAGTCCTGGTTTACCTGTGACAGCACAGCTCCACACAAGGCTGTTGCACAGAATGGTGCGTTCAAAAAAATCACTGGAAAGAAAGAAAGGGTGGAGGGGGAAGAAAGAAAGAAAACAGTTGAGTTCTGACTAACATTTTAAACTTGCTCACAGTTAATACAGCAGCAAATTGCAAATATCTTTTACAATCGTGAAATGCAAAAGCAGCTCTACTCCTCTACAGTTTGTAGATATCAAGGGGTATTTGCCATTTTTCAGCCACGGCATGGTAAATTGCTGTTGTACAACCTGCTGTTGTACAACCGAAGTCTCCTCTCATTACAGACTAAGTAACAGAATCAACACCTACAAATGCTGCAAATAAATATTTATATAAGAATATTCGTATAAGAAGCCTTTTGCATAATCACACTGAGTTTAATAATAGGTGTCATATCATCCTCGCATCTCCCCCATTTCCACAAATATTTGTAAGATGAGCACCTAAAATTGTACAAACACGAAATAACTTCAAGATCACAAAAACATGTTGCAACTTGAATAAGTTCCAGACTTTGAGTGCCTTAATTCACAAACTAAAAGATGGGAGAGGTAAAAAATTAATGTCAAGTAGTTCTCTAAATAGTTTTTATTCCTTCATTGTTTGCATAGCTCTTACAAAAAAGCACTGAAATATTTTTTCCTACAGATTCTTTTCCTCCCTTGTTCCGTTAGTAAATATTGATTCTCCTCCTTCCACATATTTCCAACTAAGGTTAAAATTGCATTGTTGTTACTGCTTGCTTACTAGCTATTATATTGGAATCAAGAATTAAGAGCTTTCATTAGTCAAAATCTGTCAATTTTTGACAGGTGTCAGAAGAACAGAGCTTATTAAAACATTTTCTAAATGAAGTAGATGATGCATCTATTCACAAAGCCATGTTAATACATATCATATACTATGGATCAGCGACCAGACAGCAAAGCAATCTTTCAATATGCCCCAGTTCAGACAATGCTTTTAGTTGCCTTTACAAATATTAATGGACTAGTATTGATAACTACTGAATACACACGACAAACCAAGGTTTGTTTTGTCTTTATCAGTCCAACATAACTATTTCAAAGCACACAGTACTTTCAGTCAACTGCATGCTATGTGAGATACTTATACAGAAGTTTCACTTCATTCCTTTTACAAAAAACCCAAAACTAAACCAGTGTTCCCATTTTCAAAAGGACAGACCTGCTCAAATAATTCCTAGCAATGAGGTTAAGAAAATTGGACAGTTCACAATGAATTTTTTCTTGCAGTCTCCCTGCAAACCCAAGCTGGCAAATGTTCATCAGTGACACTGATGCAGATGACAGTGTTCACTGCAGATGGACAGATGAACCATAACATTTTGTAAATGAAAATGGAAATTTCAGATTGAGGACAATGAAGGGTCTTGGCTCAGATAATCCTTTCTGTATGAGCCCAGGATTCCTCTGAGCGAGATATGCTTCAGGAAGAACCATCAGCTGCAAGAAGGGGAAAAGGACAGAAGAGGAAGGGATAGATAAATTATCTGAATAATATTTAATAGCTACAGAACTTCAGGTTTTTATATCATCTGCTATCCTGCTATCTACTTAATATATTTGACAGTACATGGATAATGTGGGCTTGCTTACTCTAAAGACAAAAAGGAGAACAAAGGAGAGAGACATAGATAAACTATTCTTCAAGATACGAAGAACAGATGGCTGTCAGTCATTCTCTGTGCATCTTTATTGTGTATTATACTTATTTAAACATATTAAAGAACAGGTTAGACAAAAATCTGTTTCGTGAGTTTGGATTGGGGTTTTTTGTGAGATGACAGAATAGATAAAATGTGATCTCTTCAGGTCTTGTGTTGCCCTACATTTCAATATTTCTGTATTAGAATAAGTAATTTTTATGGATGGATATTCAATGGATAAAATAGCACTTACTTCAATCTTCATTCAGCTGTGTTTCTACATATATTTTTGTGTCTCACTTACCCAAGATAACTATCTTTAGCCAGGAAACAGAAAAACACTCTAAAGTGTTACTAAAAAATGTACCAGAATATATTTTTTAAAGATTAAGAAAGTAAAGTTAAAAAAAATAAAGTCAAGGAGGTATCAGAGAGCAAGGGAGAGACAGAGGTTCACACTGACAGTGTCCCTTTAAGAGCTGCTGTTATTCTTTGTGAGGGGACACCGGGCAGTCATGCTATTTAAAGCAGCAGCATTGAACTTAGAGGAGGAAAAAAAAATTTTAAAAAAACAACGAAAAATATAATTTAAAAATCCCAGTCAACAAACCCCTTTCTAAAAATTCCTAATCCATGATTATTACAAGAACAAAATGCTAAGATTACTTTAACTGAAACATATTTGAAGAAAATATGTTCCATTTACATATGAGCATATTTTGTGTATCTAGTTTCATTCTCCCTCATTTCCTCTTTTGTTTTGTGTGGATTTTTCCCCTGCGAGTTTACAGGGAAGAAAAAAAATAGTGTGAAAAAAAAAGCTACGTTCCATTTTGAAAGCATTATTTAGCTATCTTTACCTATAGTGCACCAAAACCATCTGTGGCTTAGTCTGTTAGCAGAGTTTCAATGCAATGTTTTAAGGAGCTCACTATAACTTGGTTTGAGAGAAAACAAAATCCCACAGTACACCACTAAATATACTCCTTCTCCAGGGCACATCAGTTACCACAAAATGCTTGACAAAGAAGACACAACAGCTACCAATGCAAGGAATGGCAGCAGCAGTGATACCCTTTCCCTTTACATGAAGGGTAATAATGCCCTTGATCATATTCTACATTCAACTTCACAACAGCAAGAGCATCTGCTGCTACATCACATCTCAAGCATTACCTATGTCTTTATCCAGGGTATTATGGTTTCTGGGGCTTCCTTGCTGGTTCAAGATCTCTGTGACTCTTGGCAACACGGAGGAAGAAGTTCATACAAAACACATCCACAAAGGTCACTTGCACGGGTGCATCTGCATTCGAGAAGTCAAATGCAACTGCAGGACCCTGGTGATGTTCACATCAGCTCAAATACTCAAGGAGCATGGACTAAAAACTAATTTGTCTTTGTAGTTGTAATTAACACCAACTTCTCAGCTGGATGCCTCTTTTGATTTAATTAGTTAGTTTTCTATGCAAGGTAAGGCAAACTGTAAAATTGTCAGCAAATCATAGAGAGGTAGTTTAATGCCACTACTCAGTAGGTATTTGATAGGAGGCAGGTCATTAACAGAAGCAAGAAATAAATTACTTGCAATCTCTGTGCTGACTACATTCACAATGGATATAAAAATCAGCCTAGAAATTACAGTGGTCTTTTTCTTGAATCAACCAAATATTCCTCTTGATTTTAAGATCGACTATATTTTTAGTGTGCCTCAAGAGCATTTATTGCAAATATTTACTTCCATTCATTTTCTTAGCATATGTTAAAAACAAGTAATTTAGTGTACCACAGGAGGGTAATCAGAGAAGACTAATTGCCATTCTGGATCAGAATTTTCTTAATACTCTTGGTCTCCAGAAGTAGTCAAGAATTTGCATTACAAATAACGCACAAAACAAACAAGAAAACCATGATAAATATTTTTTTTCCCTTAATATTTGTAGGTTAATTATACATCAAGGAATACATTTAAAGTGATGAGTTTCTCTCCAAGAAAACAGGAAAATTCACCTAATTTAACTAAGGACACTTAAAAAGCCTTTTGAAAAAACTCTATTTGACTAACCAAGAACTCTACAGGCCAATCTGTAAAGAAGTTTCACAAAGTTTTGAACATGAGGAGAAACTGCTCTTCCTCCCCCTCTCACATTCTAGAATGAGAAACATTCCTACCACTGTGTCTATACTACTCATCATTGGGTTTTTTTCAAATTATCTTCATACACAAAACTTCCCACACTTTGTTAGTAGCTTTCTCTGCACACCTCTATCAGCTATTAACTTTCACAGACAAGGTGTCAAAGACTGGTGGTAACATCCCACTGGTTCAATATGTTTTTCATGCATTCCATATATCTCATGCACATCCATACTCCATTTTCCTACTTTGACTCCACAGACTTTCCTTGGTGGTCTGTCCCTCTAACCAGGAACATAACCATGCATGGAAAACATCAGCTTTCCCAGTTTCTGTTACCAAGGATAAATCTAACTGGACATACTCCCCCCCTTCTGAAAGGGTTACAAAATTATGTGATTGCATTTCCAATTAAAGAGGAAATACATTCTTTACAGGAAAGTCACTTTACAAAATACTAGTCTTGCTAAATTTTTCTCATATTAGTATAACGATTTCTTATATAGAAGAGAATAATACTAATGTGTGATTTCTAATAAACTCTACTAAAGCTGACACATGCATGGAAGCAGCTTTTCACCACTAAGTTTGTGCTCTGCCAAAAAACCCACCAAACAACCCAAAAAAACCAAACACAAAACCAGCTTGAGTCTTAAGTGTTTGTACTAGTTAAAAGCACTCATACAGTTGATGTAGGGGCTGAATTCAGGTTATCATATATATCTGTACAGCCCTCTTCATCTAGCCAGACTTTGTAATTTTTAAATTCTCCTCTCAAATAGTAGATTCAGAGAAGTCTGACTTAGACAATGGCTTTCTTTCATGAAACAGCTAATACAGTTTTTAGGAAGTGGGCCCTCCCTATCCCTATTAATCTAATTACCCTTGCTTAGGCAAAAAAATAGGTAATATTGTTTTCAGAAGGCATTATCAATCAGCAGAGAGAAGGATCAGCATCTTTAAAACGGTCTAAAAGATGACCAACCTTATGTTCTCCAGAAATTTATGCCACAACTAACAGTAACCTAAACTTACAATCCATCTGTGCCAGAACACCTTGCTAGGTAAAGAAAGCACTAAATTTTCCAATCCAATGCACCAATTTTACCCAACCTACCAAAAAGGGCCAGAAAACAAAACCAACAAAAGCAAACCATTACCAAAAAACACACACACCCCCACACACAAAAAACAAGCATAGAAGTTTTCTGTAGTCTTCCCAAATACCACATTCTAAGGCCTGACCTCTCAGCTAACCACCTACTGACATTTCTAGGGATCGCCTGTGGGAACACATCTAAATTTACTCCTTAATTTGTGAACTTTGGTTAAGTAAGGAATTTGGTCTTTCATACTTAGTGACAACACCTCTGCAGTATAAATAAGCCTGTCAGAATTCTTCTAATAGTCACCAAACATTTTGAGAACAGACAGACATTTTTAAAGGATACTTTTCATACTGAAATTTTAGTAAAACTACGCATACCTCAAACATATTTCCCTGTGTCAACGGATTTTCCCAGTGTCAACAAATACATTAGAGTCATCTAATGATGTGATAATAATTGTAACCAGAAAAGCAGCTTATCAGAATAAGCAATTCAATATCAATAAGCAAAGCAATATCAGAAGCTGGGGGAGGGGGACTTAATTCCTACAGAAACAGGAGGGTGTCACCTCTCCCTTGTTAGGTTCTTATACGCCCTATCAAGAAAATACTCCTTACAGAACTCCCAACAACATAATCAGCACCCCGAGAGTATATAGTTCAGGTAACAGTAAGGCATTGCCCTTCAAAGTTACCTAATCCAGCTTCTTTACAGTTTTATTAAGTGTATTTGAACAACAAAAACAAGTCTAAACATGAAAAAGATTTAGGTGTGCTTTTATTTCAGATGTTGCAAACTAAAAGCATTTTAGATTTAACCTCATAAGTCTGCACATCTTCAAAAAATTATAGTTTGGATGTGGGGGCCTTTTGTATGCGGGAATGTTGCTGGATCAGACTGGTGGTGAAAACCCGTAATTTATCGGCTTTTGAAAAACGTCTTGGTAAATACTTTCTGTCCATTGTTCTTACAAGCGGTGAAGTGAGTGGCTGCAAGTTCGGGACTACCCGTGCCATCCACCGTCACACGTTAACGGGAATTTCACCTACACTGTTCAGCTTTGTACATGCGGGGAAAAATAATAATAATAATTTAAAAATAAATAAATATATATATGAAGGATGGGAAGAGCGATAAAAGCCTCACTAGGAAAAAAGCTCCTAAGGTGACAGGTGCGCTCGCTGGGCTTCAGGCGGGGTTTAACCCCCGGCTGTGCCGCCCGCCCGCCCAGCCGGCACGGGAGGGCTCCGGCGGCAGGACCCCTACCCCGCCGGACAGGTGCAGCGACCCCGCGCCGCGCTCCCCCGCCGGCCATTTCCAACCGGATCAGCCGGCAGCTCCCCGCGGAGGCGGGGCGAGCGCGGCCCTGGGCGGCGCGGCGAGGGCCGGCAGCAAGGGGTTAACCGCGGCGAGAGCCGGCCGGGGAACCCAGCCCGGAGAAGCCCAGCGGGCCCGGCAGCCGGTGCCCCCTGCCCGGCCGTCAGCACAACAATAGGGCACCGGCACACGCCGGGCGGGCGGCCCCGCTGCGCCGGCTGAACGCGGGCCCGGCGCTGCCCCTTCCGCGGGGCGGCCTAGCGCCCTGCGCCGCCGACACGCGGCTGCCGGCGGGGGGGGGCGGGGGGGGGGGGCGGAAGAAAAATCAACGACGGCCCGAGCCCGGCAGACGCTCGTTGCCGCCCGCCGCCTCCCACACGCGCAACTTTCACTTCCCCGGCAGGGGCGACACCGCGGAAGGAGCGAGAGAAGGAGGGGGGAAGGAGCCGGCTGTCTTCCTTCCCCGAGGGTGAAGGGGGCCGCGGGGTACCCCCGCCGAGGAGGGGCAGGGGGAATCCCTGCCCCAGGCGAGAGATCCGCCCTCTCTTCCCCCATCCCCCTCGCGAGGGCACAGGCTCGGCGCCAGCCGCGGTCCCCCACTCACACCCCCCGGCAAGGCTCCCCGCAGCGATCCGGGGAATCCCCTTTCCTCCCTCCCTGCCCGCCCAGGTGTCAGAGTCCTTGGGGGCTCCAGTCGCTCCCTGCCCGCCACCGCCGGAGCGCGGGGGGGTTGGCGGGGGAGTCCAGGACGGACATAGGGACGCGGACACCGACACGGGGCTGTTTCTTACTCGTAGTTCCTGAAGATCTCATTAGTGACCCTGCAGTGGAAAACACGCTCGTCCGGCCGGAGGTCGGCGGGGGGCTTCACCCTCACGAAGGGCTTTCGGTGCAGCAGCGGCATCGCCCTGCTCCAGGCTCTCTTCCTGCCCCAGGATCAGCTTCAGGGGGTACGGGGAAGAATAAAAAAACACGGAGGGATTAAGCGAGGCAGAGGCGCCCACTAGCCCGGGGAGGAGGGAGCGGGCCCGGCGTGTCCCTCCTCCCGGGGGAGCCAAGGCAGGAGCGAGCAGGAGCGGCGGTGGCAGCTCGGCGGAGCCTTTTGTGTGCCCGACACGCCGTTGCCTGCCTGGGACTGCGCGCGGACCAACGGCGGCACCTTCCTCCGCCTCCGCCCGCCTCACAATGGGGCCATGACGCCGAGCGGCGGGCGGAGGCGGCAACCCCCGCGCCAGCCGCGCAACGTGCTCGGCTCGGGGATACCCCGGCCGCGCTTTGTCTCCTGCGGCGCCCCTGCCTTCGGGTCACCCCCTTCCCCCGCCTCTGACCCACACACGCCGGGCCGGACACCAACTTCCACTCCCCCACCGCCTCCGCCTCCTCCTCCTCCTCTCCGCAAAGCAAACACCTAGGAGGGGCAGCGCCGACCACTTATCTCCCTCCTTCCCTTCCTGCCGGGTCGCTGTCTAACTGGGGTCCTCGCCCTTCCCGGCCCGCGCCTCGCCCCGGCCCGGCAGCTGCCGGGCTCCGCCGCCGCGGGACAGCGCGGCCGCGGCGCGGGGAACAGCCCGGCCTCCGGCCTGTCCAGCGGGGGCTGCGGGGCTCCCTCTCCTCCTGCCCACCTGGTGCGGCCGCAGGCTCTGCTCACTGCTCGGGCGGTGCGGAGCGCGGTCCCCCTCGCCGCGTTTCTTCCCTTTCCTCAGCCCCCCATCCCCCCCCCCGCCGGCTCCTGGGAAGTTTTTGATCTACTTCTTCAAGCCCTCAATCAGGAAGAGCTGCGGGGAGGAGCCTTCCCCTGCTCTCCCCTACATCTTTATTGGCCGCTCGGTGCCTTCCAGCGTGTGTCACACAGGAAGACAGCGAGCTACATTATTAATTAATGGCTGAGAGGGCGCATCCTCCATTTTTGAATTATCAGCCGGAGACCTCCGGTGCGGAGGGTGCGCCCAGCCCCGCTGCCGGGGGGAAGGCGGCTCTCTCGGCGCGGCGCTGCGGCCGGGCCGGGCCGGGCTGCGGGCGGCTTAAGCGCGGCGACCCTGGCTCGGCGGTCACGGCTCGGCGGGGCGGCCGAGCCTGCGGCGTGCGGTGCTGCCCGCCCGCGCCTCCGCCAGCGGCGTCACAGCCGGTGCCGAGGGGCCGCCGAGCAGCTGTGACACCGCCGGCCCCGGAGGGACCCCCCGCTCGCCCGGAGCCACCCCCTCTCTGCCCTTCGTACCTGCCCTGCGAGCAGGGGCCCCGGCGCGTCTCCTGCGGGGCTGATTCCCGGCGGATTTCCCTGCGTTTGACAGTGCAGGGCCGGGCGCGTTGCTCTCAGTTACAGCCCCCGAGCCACAGTGCTATCGGCGGGGGCGTACGGGTGTATTTTGCAGAAAGTGCGATTGTATATAATTAAGATGAGCATGAGGGTTGTAGGTGGGCCCCCTAACATTGCTTTTCTTCCCCGTTCACCGAAAATGTCATTAAGTGGTTTCATTAATGTATTCTTTTTTTATTACCTTTTTTTTTAACACTAATGCATTTACAGTGTCATTGGTAATTAAAACTGGAGTATTAAATTAATTGCTTTCCTAAGAGTGCTAGCTAGGTTGGAAGACAAAAACCACAGAAAGTCCACATCCATTGTAATTCATCAGAACTAAGCACAGTGTTTTTATTAAAAAATCTACAGAGTAACTGTAGAAAGTTCTTGGGACTATTGAGGTGATTAATATCTGAAGGCTGATCTCTAAATAATTCAACAACTGAAAATGCCATTCCTGCAAATAAAGGTCTGGTGCTGTTTCCTGCACCTGTGCATGGTTTGTTTTCTTCTGCAAGTAAAGGCAGCAACCGGCGCTGCTGTAGCATGTGTGACTAAAACCTAAAAGAATGTATACATACAATCCATTAATTACTTTATTTTTAAAAGATCAGGTTTTAATCAAAAGCACTGAGAAATGTTAATGTTCACTTCCTCAAATTAAGTTTACAAAGCTTGAACTGCAAACCAGGTTAACTCCTGAGTCCTACCAATTTATTTTCATTTACCAGCTGGCTTCCCTTTCAGTTTTTATTTTCTCTCTAGCAAAGGGCACAAATGCTGCTTGAATTAATGCCCTTGTATCTAACATCTGGTAATTTTTAGTCAACTTTGCCTCAAAACTGTATAGTACGCCATACTTATGACATTTAGTGTTGCCAGTTCTTAGGGTTGCAGCGATTTTGCAACACTTTGCTTTGTTTTAAGCTCTTCAGCAGATGTAATTAAATTGGAACCTCAGGTCACCTTAAAAATAATAAATCTCAAGTTTGAGAGAAATGCTGGAATATGCAGCCCCAAAAGGCTTACGAATTAGAAGGGAAAGAAAGCTTTGAGTTACAAATTTTTGTAAATCCTATTATTTTCAAGCCAGTATCACGATGTTTGGGAACCTGGCTGCTTTTTTTCATGCTTGTATTGTCAGCACAGCATTATTTTAGCACTAGTTGGTATCCATGAAAAATGCATGAGCTGATAGAACTGTGACATCAAAAGCAAATTCCCTTTTCCTCTTCACTCTCTCTTGCCCTCTTTCTCTTTTCTTCTCACCTTTTCCTCCTCCTCGTGTTCTTCCCCCCTCATTATTCCCTCGGTGATTTTCCAGTGAACAGATCCTCACTGAGTAATAGGGTTGCACTGTGTTTTCATGTTCTTAGGACAGAGAGCAGCAGTTCATTTAGTTTTCACCTTTGTTCTTTAAAATCTACAAATACAAGCTCGGGTTCTTCTTCCAATAAGGTCAGCAGGACCTAGAACAAGTTTTTATGATGCCAGCTAAATGTCTGCTAAGTGGCATTGAGAAATCAACATAAAATAATTCTGAAACATCAGAAAAAGCTTACTTTCATTCCACAGGAGTATTTCTTCTATTTTAACACAATGTTTAGTCTTTACAATAATTTGGGGCTTTTTTACAAATTGCTGAAAATAATTTTAATTCAACACGCAGGATGGGATGATTGGTAACATTCAGTATGGTTGTTGCTGTGGATTTCACCACAAAATAGCAAAAATGAAGCTGCTTTCCTTTTAGAAGATGACTTATGCACTAACAGGTATATTAAGCATAGTTCCCTAGTCAGGAACATTGCAGTTCTCACTCACAGAACTTTAAAAATAGTTGTATTTGGAACATAAAATCTTATAAAACACTTGGTCTCTGTGCTTTGCAAGGGTAGAACAATTTCTTAGGGACAGAGTCAATGCAGGCTTGGGGCAGCGTCCCCCACCCCTGCCCAGCTGATCCTTCAAAGCTCCCCACAATTTGAAATTTTTTAAAAAATTCTTTCCACTGGATCCTTCCAGATTAATGTCCTTATCCTATTTCTGCCCCTCTTTAAACTACCAGGAGCTGCTTTATACAAAGATGCTCCAAAATTTTTGTTCAACTATGTCCATTACAAAATAATTCCCTATGTGATGGTTGTTATTCTGGAAAAAGTAGAGCACATGCAATATTTTACAAAAGGGTTGTTAGTTTAAAAATCACACTTGAATTTATATTGGAATAACTAATACTTGTCCAAATCATATACTTGGAACAGTGCAAAAGGAGAACTTTTATTCAGTTTTACCAATATTATCATGCAACTGGGAGAGTATTTTCTGCTGTGTGTTTAGCCACTAGCTCTCTTGGGGTTTTTTGTTCTTTTTATTTTTTCCCCCAATATTCCACTTTGTTCTCTCAAGGTTTTGCTGAAGTTAGAGAAAAAAATAATTGGATTTCTTCATGAAGAACATCCTTGGACCTTGAATGGTATGCTAGGTTTTCAACTCTAATTTTTGTAAAAAAACATATGGTTGAAAAGATAAATGTGAAAATGTGTAAATGATAGATTGCTAGTAAGTTCTTCTGTCAAATGACATGATAGCAATGACACCTACCTTTTTCCCAGTTTACTGGATCATATATAAAGGGAGAAGTATAACATATATGCAAGCATTCACTCATTTTAAAGCACTGAGTAGATTTTGGGGGACTAGTGTCATCCCTTTCAGTTCCAAATACTGTTTTGAAAATCCTTAATTTCTGTAATGTAAACATTAACCATAGATCACTTTTTTAAAGCTTAGGGCACCCAGCAAAATATTTATCCAGTTATGCATTTTATAACTTACTGATACAGCTTTTTTTCACTTTTTGCCCTTTCTCTGTCACCTTGCTAAGTCAATTCACTCTTTTGATCATATATCTTTATTTAGACTTTAAACTATGTGAGCAAAGACAATGTGCTAGTTTTATCAATCCACTCCAGCTGTGGGTAACAGTAACATTTGGTCTATTGTCTTTTACTGGCTGTAAAGCACTATGTTCAGTGTTTAATAACATACTCACTTATAAATAACATTCTTCAGTCAAAAAGAGAAACCACGGAAGAAGTACAAATGATTCTTCACAACACATTTAATCTTTCATTCTGGTACATTTCTATTTCAACATACTTTTAAAGTAGTTCTGTAATCACAAGACAGGAGGTTCCTTATTCTGCAGCTGCTGGATGCATTCATTACTTTGTTGCATTCACAAGTCACAAATAAAGGTAAAGAATCAATCAATCCCTCTTGACAGTGAATTTTTAGTGTGGTCACAATTTCTGTTAGTTTCTTAATAACCTTAAGCCAAGCATTCCACAGTTGCAAATGCAGGCTTAATTGTTGCGTCTGCTGCTATCATAGAGGGCAGTAAGTCATGGCCAGAGTCTGCTTTGGCTCTTGTTGAGCTTAAATAACACCAGTACAGCAGAGCCCATCCCTCCACAAAGCCCTCAGGGAGCACTGGGATGTTTCTTATATCATTGGATTTATTCTGTGGAAATGCATTCTACCTTCTTAATTTTTTTCACAGTTTAATAGGATTTAGACATATGGCTCTCACTGCTTTTAACAGATATTGCATGTTTAATATCTGTGTAACTCTAGAAATTAAGAGATACATTCCTTTAAAGTTTAATCATATCCTATTTTTTCTCTCTCAGAAAATACTATTAAAGGTATTTAAGCTGATAACTTTATACTAGTGGGGAGGAACTCTGACCTTATCTACTTTACAGCAATGGCCATGTATGATTGGCCTCTAACCTGGTTACAAAATGATAAAATGATGTTGTGAAACCACTGTTCATTTCCTAATAGTGTCTCTGAAACCAGCTTAAACTCTGAGAGGATTGCTACTGCATTACTACAACTACAGTTGTAGTGCACAGGATACAGAGTATTGACATTACTGTAATTTTCTTACACTAAAATATGCAGAATTTCTATTGTTAACTAATATTAAGAATGAATGATGGCTGATTAAGGATTTTGAATGAATGAATGAATGAATGAATGATGGGCAGATTTGCTAATTTTTGCTACATATGCACATTGTCACTACTGGAGCAATATATGACATTTTACAATAGACTTAAATATCCTGAATCAACGTGCTTGAAACCTGGATCTCTATGATTAAGATATTCTTTGTACAGTCAAATTTAAGATTGGAAACTCTCAACCTGAATACTACTAACCTACCATTTACTAAGTTTGCATTCATCTTATTTGAATTTCTTACATTGAACACCTCTCTGTCTAGTTGATGAGTAGAACAAATAATTTCATGGATGTTGCTTTATGATTTTATTATATGACTGTACAGTCCCAACTTGTTTGTTTGTTTGTTTTTGGTTTTTGTGGGGCTTTTTGTCACTAATACTGAGATTAGACAAACCTGCTTGCACATTGAAATGATCCCATGCAGTGCAATTTCTGTTGAGGAGCACATGAAGAGAAGTTGGCCCAGTAGCTGCTCTGGGTTATTTAGTCAGAGTGTACAGTGATGAGTCAATCTGAAGCATATACATCTGCTCGGTGAAATACAGACCATGCTGGATTTTCTTTGAGTCATTCATTTGACAAATGTGATGACTCACAACTGTGACCAGTATTCTGATTTATCCCTTTAATATGAAACTCCTTTGGCCTCCACCTTATTTTCTTCTGTCCTGCTACTCATCTCTAACAGAAGACCTTAAAAGCTAAGGCAAAGAGGTTAACAATCCAGGCACTCTTCTGATGGTAGATTCCAGACAAGAGCAGAGTAAGAGCAGAGTAGCTGGCTGAAAAAGACTCTGGATGTCTCCCCACTGAACACCAGGTGAGTCATGGTGTGTACAGGTGGAACAGCCTCACCACGATGCTCTGCTCATGCTCAGACCACTTCAGCCAAGGTAGACGAGGGCTGGAGTTAGCTGGCTCTGCATACAAAGCAACCTTCAGTTTTGATTTTGAGCTTTTACAGGATGCTCCAAGCCTGCTGAGTCCTACATCTGGAGGGAAGCCAACCATACTACATCACAGCCACAGAATATAGTCCTTGGGGAATGCTATACTCCAGGGAAATCCTCTCCAAGGAAAGCTCCTCAGGCTCAAGCCCAAATGACCATTCTCCCTTCTCCCATAGATCCAGGGACAGATATGTTTTAGGTGGACACCACTGCCCACAGTACCCATGCTGGTGCCTCACACCCAAGCGAAAGTGAGATACTGACAGAATTTCTACATTTCTTAAAAGTCAGGCACTCATAAATATGTCTGTTTTAAATAAAGCATGCATGTAGAGCAGAATTGAAGGAAACACATTTTAAAGGTGGTAAATCCAGTGTGTACATTAGTCTTGCTCTCTTTGGAAGACTCAAGACATCTGGAAAGTTATTTGGATTGTTATCATACAGTTGATAAGCATTCATAGCAAGGAGGAAAATGTAAACATTGATAGAATGAAATTGCTAGTTTCAAAAACTTATGAATTAAGAAACAACAATTACGTCAGTTTTAATTTCCAGTCATCCAAGAAGTTCTTAGACAAAAAGCAAAGGCAAGGGCAATCCTAAGACTACCTTCACACATAGAACTTAGAGACTACAGTGTGGACACAGATATAAAGTTGCAAAAATGCTTATATCCACATAGTTTATTGTTGTATAGGAACACTTTCTAGAGATTCAATGTATCATCATATATCTGTAAATGTATGCATTTTAAAGGTTGAATTGGCATAAATATCTCAGCCAAAAATACATTTTTAAAGTTCTCATCCTTTTTATAATTACAGGATATTATAAAACATTGCGTGTAAACCCAGATTTACAGAGACAGGAACACTTAAACCAGCATACTGTGTTGCCCCCAGAAATCGGAGAGTTACTTATAACTGCAAGCTTCCTTTAGTGCAAAGAGAAAGAGTAATCTACAGCTCTGCCTAGTTCTTGTTGGATGCAGTGGATAAGGCCCCTCCTTAAAAATAACTTTCAGTTACACTCCGTACCATGGCTCATTTGAGGTACAGTGAAGTAAGTGCAGCTGATAATGAGAAAAAATGAGAAAATGTACAAGGTATTTCTTTTACACTTTATACTGGTAAGTATCCCCACTAAATCAGTACCAAAAAGAAAGGTTTAAAAGGTCAGATCGAGTTTTAAAATGCCCATGCCTTCCCATTACTGCCTTGAATTGCCTTGATTTTTATTTTCTAATGTTTCTGAGTGAATGTGTTGTGCCTCTGTGACAAAAGTGAGGTTCAGTGAGAGAATTTCCTGCTTCATAGATAGGTTTTCAACAATGCAAGGCATATGCATGACCTCAATTCTTCATTTCTTGCCTGTTGTGCAACTGAGAGTTTAGCAGCAAAAGGAGTTACAACCTCTGCATTATCTAATACTTGTGAATATTACATGTGCACAATGTTTAGCAGCTGACACAAATTGAAATAAAACACTTCCTCCCCCCTGCCCCCAATAATAATTCTTTCACACCATCTAAAGCATTATCTAATACTTGTGCATATTATATGTGCACATGCTTGGATAAAAATGTTTAGCAGCTGACACAAATTGAAATAAAACACTTCCTCCCCCCTGCCCCCAATAATAATTCTTTCACACCATCTAAAAGAATCTCCTTGGCAGGAGGACAGGTTGTCAAAAAATCAGGAGGAGGCAAGGGAAAGGTATGCCAGGAAATGCAGCTCCTGTCTGTGTCAATGGTGGGATTCTCAATGAGTTCCACAACAGGCTGTGAGTACAACCCATCTCTGAGTCCAACACATATGGATTCTTCTTAACATTCATGTAATACCTGGTTACAAAAAGTGGTGACTTTCCAAACAGCTTTGCAGAACCAAAGGGAAGCAGTGCTCTTCATCTGGTGAAGCTCAGTCCGACTGTGAATGAGGGAATGCTGCCAGAGGAGTTTTATTTGCTGCCATTAATTTGTTTCTGTTAGGCTGATGTTGCCACCCTGGTGGGCACCACTTCACAGGCTGGCCTGTCAGTGGGATTTGGATGGACTTTGGCACTAACAGTGGGATCTTGAAAAAAAAAACACTTTCAGGAACTACACATTTTGTTCCTAAACCATGAGCAGTTCAGGGGGCCATGACATCCATCTGGGGGGCTGTAGTGGGCAATGGCAGCCGTACCGGGGAAGGCCCTCACAGCTGCCCATTGTGGCTGGCCTTGTCACACGTGGAGCGTCCGCCCGCTCACCTCTGGGTAGGGAGGATGGTTAAAGCTTAACCAGAGCGGGCTGAGGAGTAAGGACAGCCCTCACAGCTCACGTCACCATCTTGCAGGGGTGTGCAGGGGCTGGAGGCCACCACTGCCCAGGCCTGCTGCCTGAGGAGGTCGGCTCAGCGCTGCGGCTGCCACGGGAAGTCCATCCCCTCAGCCTTCTCCTCACGTCCATCCGGCATGTCCCCAACAGCATGTCATGAGCCTGGGCAGCGCTGGGGCTGCTGCTGGCCCTGCACGGCAGGCGTGCACCACCAGCACACCATGGAGCAGGTCACCACCTGCTCCAGGGAGGCCCACGACCCTCCCCACCTTTATGGCCTTTGCCAAAATTGGGTAGGAAGTGTCTCTTGGCTCCAAGCCAGGTAAAAGCTTTGAAGCCTGTGTGTGATGGGTGCTGGGTTTGGCCACCCCTTTAGCCGAGCGCGTATGAAACAGCACTGGGTTCAGCACTGCAAGCTGTGCTGCTCCTCCTGCACCAGCCGGATCGCGTCCAGCGCTAGCATCGGAGCGTGGTATATATAAAACCTCACGGAAATTAAGAGTCCTTCTGCTGAGAGTCATAAAATGTAATCAGTTCCAGTGGGGGTCAAACAACAAAATGCTCCTGGGAATAATTTGGACTTTGTTTCTTCAGTTAACCAGAATGAATCTACTAGTGATTCATATTTCAATGGTGTATAGACCTTGTGCATGTGACCATCCTTTGTTCTAAAATTAAGTCTGTCCCTTCTCTCTCTTTATTTTGTAAACTATCAGTTCATAAGGATTTAGGGAAAGATAAAAGCTCCTGTAAATTGTTATGGTTTCACAGTGTTAGGGAATGCAGAACAGAACTTTCTTGGATTTTTTTTAACACATTCTACCCCTAAATCCTACTCTTAGATGTAGCATAAGCTTTGCATGCAGACCAGACCATGAACTAGTTTAACTAGTGTTATTTTGGCATCAGTTTAGTGGCTGTGCTGAGAACTGTCAGGTGGACACATTGAGAAACAAGGTGTAAACACTACATTAGCACATTAACACAGAGTTTTAAAGGTATTTATTTAAGTAGGAGTAAAAAGGGGTCTAGATGAGCCAGTGAAAGCTTTGTGCATAGACTAGTTTTTCCTTTTGTCTGGATTTGGCTTGTGTAGGAACTTTGCTTAATTCTGTATCAGATGACTGGTGTAAATATATGCCTGTCCCACCAAAGGGAAATTTGCCTCAAAGTATCTGAAATATGTGTCCTAGTATGTTTCCCTCCTACAGTAGTAGCGAAGATAAAAATCCATCTGTGTCAGCTGACTTACACGCTGTTTCCTTTACACTTAGGTGTAATGTATTAATTCCTTTGACAATCAATAACTATGTATTTCAAGAGATAATTATTTTCTCCAGATGAATATGTTTTAAAGCCTTTGCAAAATGTCTGCAAGGGGAAAAGCTTTGAACTTTGTCTGCAAGGGGGAAAGTGTTAGAACTTCTAAAGAAATAGAATGAAGAGTCCACAGTAAGATGAAAAAGTATTTAGAAGGATGGAATGTTACCCACATAAATTCAAGCATACTAAAATAGCCCATGTGTTCATTATGAAACCTGATTATCTTTTCGTAATAAAAATAATATGGATGAGTAAAATATGCAATTTTTCTGAAGGAATATGGGCAGAATCTTTAAAGATTCAGTGGTGCTCAGTATGTCCAAACACTGGAGCAGCTGTAAGATCAGGACACAAAGGCCAACAAGCGAGAATGCAGCACCTAGGAATGTAATTAAGGTAAAATAAAAGGTGGTTATATGGGTTCCATTGTAGTTGCTATTTAAATAATCCTATCTGAGCTGCACCACTGTACAAAAAAAAATAATCAAGTCTTGCAGGTTTGTGCTTATGCAACTTGAAAACAAAATCTATCAGTTGAGCCAGGTCCTTGGCACTACTCCAACAGTTCAAAACAGGTCTAGAGCCAGCTTAACTGCCCCAGCCATAAGTATTTTCACTTCTCCAGAAACAGCTCTGCCAGGCACAGGCCTGCTGAGACAGGGTGCACTTCCTTACTTCTGAACTCTGCCTCCCAGAACACAGAAACAAAAGGCATGGGAAGCATGGACCTGCTCTGCAGTGTATCTCTGCCACCAGAATGCTCCCCCTGGGCTAGGAACAGCTGATTAATTCTTTAAACAACAAAACAAACTCCAAGATAATTAAACGAAATGTTTGTCATATCTTCTCCTATCCTCCATTTTGTTTTTTGGGGTTTGTTTGTTTGTTTTGTTTTTTGTTTTGGTTTGTGTTTTTTAATTCTTCATCTTTGGAGATAGGATAGAATAAGCATTGAGAAACTAATGTCAGCTGGTAGGGTTTGGGCATGTTTGCTTTTCCTTGGTCTTTAGTGAATCATCTAAGGTATCATTTTAGAATTCCTGTTGCTTGTTTTATACAAACATGCTCTCAAGCTTCTGTCTAGTGAGGAAGTAATGACAATTTGTGGAGTAATAAAAAGGAGTCAACATTTTACAATGTTGAAAATTGTTAAAAATCAATATTAAAAAGTTTTAATCTGCTGACAGTCATCTACTTGATTTATACATCTGGCTGCCCTGCTGTCTTTTCTTTCAGACTAACTAGAGTCTGCTCTGAGCTATGTGTCTTTGTACAGTGGTTACTCTGGAAACATGGAGGTAGCAGCTCTCCAAAGCAAGGGCTTGAGCCATTGCTGAAGGCCTGAGCAAGAAGTCGTCCAGGCAGTACATGTGATTTTCCCAGGTTGATGTGAATGAATTAAGAGCAAAGACACTGCCTCTAGGAGCAAAAAACCCTACCAGCCCCAAAACAAAACAGAACAAAAACTCAACCCTCTGTCTAGCAGTTGCCTAGAGCAAGGGGATGGAAATTTTGGTTTTGTGTTCTTGTTGCCTAGAGTTATGTAAAACTTTTGCCCTTTTATTACTAGCAACAAATCCTGGGGCTGACTGGGTATTACACTGTGTGAGAAGGAAGATGAAAGAAAAGAGTGAGTCATTTGAGGCACTGAATGGACCTGAGGACCGAGCACAGGGTTTGAGAAGAAATTTCTTACCGTCTGTTTATTTTAAAAACTTGAAATGAAGGGATAGAGTTCATACTGCCCTATTATCCTCCTGACAGACAAATTAATTCAAACATTCCAATAATGACTTCCTATGCCAGGAAGAAAATGTTATTTTTCCTTTTATGACAATCAGATGTTTAGTGGGAGGAACGCTCAATGTGCATCTAAGAGATAGGTGATGCCAGTTATGAGAAAAACAGGACTTCACACCCTCAAACTAAACCTGTTTGGTTGCCAGTACAGTAAGCTACCTGAACAGTGCAGGAATAGGATTACAATAATTTAAAGTGTAGTAGGTAACACATAAACCCCCTCATCTAGAGACACCTAAACCTGTATGGCTCGCTTAGCAAAATGAAATGATGGCTAATGTTCTTCAGACTCAGGCTTGTCTCTTTCTATGTTTGACTGAGAAGGGAAAGACACCTGATCCAAGACACCTGAGAAAGATGCTGATTTCATCCTGTTTAAAGCTGCTTCACTGGTATAAATGATCACATTCTGTCCTCTTTTTCTGCAGATGCATGAAACCCTGGGTCAAAGAAAGATTTTTATCTGCATCCTATTTTGGAAAGTTAGGTAGTGACAGAGATGAACACATGACAACAAAAAAATTAAAAGGCAACACAGGTACCTGTTTGAAATTACACTTTTCATTGTTTCAACATTCACCTTCTAATGTGCTCCATCTCCTTATTACTTTATGTGAATCCTGTCTCAGAAAAAGATAAGAAAAATGTTATGCACCAGGTGATTCAGATGGCTCCCTATTCTGACACTTTGCAAAGTAAGTGGTGTATAGATGTTATCTGTATAAGGTGGACTTCACCTTGCCTTTCATCACTCAATTTCAAAAATAATAGATTTATAACATTTCTGTTAATGTCACCCTTTTCATCTTGGTTTTGGTTTTGTTTTATCTCTGAACTTGTTACAGTTGTCTAGAATGTATAGTTCCGTAATAGTTTATTTAGATCATGAGGAAAAACCAATTGTTAATGTTACTTTAACTGCATCCTTATCAATCAGAAGCACAGTTTGGCATTGAACTGTCATATCCAGCTTCACAGCAGTAGTGTACATCAAAAGTTGGCTTGCTCTGATGTTATAAAAAGTTTTCATGGGAGACAGAATTCACAATTCCTTGGGATATTTATAGTATTTAAGAATGCTTTTAAGTCACTTGTAATGGCAGATGCCATTGGGTACTCTGTCATAAATGGTTTCCTTATTCATAACAAGTAATGCATATTGTAGTACATTTCAAACCAGGCCCACATTAAACTTGGTAGAAAAAATAAAGACCACGTCTGTATTACTGTATGAATTCCATTTGTATCTTGTTAATGCCATGTTGTGTTTTTTGTTTTGAATGCAGCTCCAAAGAGGGATTTTTAGCCATCAATTTGATTGTGTGGACTTCATGATGGGTTTCATTGGATTACATCTAAAGCTCCAACCCAGGCTAAATGGTGTTACCATCAGCTGGATAATGGGCTTGTTACAACAGAACTAACCTTTAAATGGCTTGGGCAGCAGGTCAGCAGAGTAAGAATCCTGCTCTTCCAATGCTGGCTCCCTTCTCCCTCCCACAGGAACCTCTTCCTATCTCTACTACACAGCCTCTCCCCAGGAGTGCTTCTCTTCCCCCAGGGGATGTAGCTGTGGATTGCTGCCCCTGCAAACACTGAGAGGGCTACAGTGCATCCTGGCGTGGATTAGAAAAGCAAGAGGGACTTGAAGGACCACTGGGACCTCCAAAGGGCTGGGATACCAGTTCTGGAATCTAAATAAGCTCCAGTCACTGGTCCAGAAGGATCCCAGTCATGGAGTTAACAGTTGTCAATGTGCTGGAAAAACAGTTAGAAATTACTTACCTGTAAGTGATAGGATCAATTCACAACACACAACTCTTCCTAGAACAGGAGCAGCCACATTCTAACAGAAATTGCCAAGTTTGGTAAGATTTGACATTTCATTCTGGCTTCTGCAGACTAGAAAGCCCAGTTCCCTTGGAAATGACAGTGGCTTCTCACACAGTATGTGTGAGGCTCCTAGCACTACTACAAGGGTTTTCACCTTCTTCACACAACACATTTTTGTCCTTTATGAACCAGTCCCACTTGTTGTCCCCGGCCTTACCTTTGCTTCCAGCTCTGATCCCTTCCAACTTCTGTTCCTCACCATCCAGTCATAATCTTCCCTTTAAATACGTATCCTCAATTGCCAGCTTTTCTTCTAGAATGTCTGTGGCCCTTCATTATTGTAACTTGCATTGCAATTAGCAAGTAACAAGTGATTTCACAGCTGTTGAAAAACTTACAAAAAATAAATTTGGAACTTAAGGGGCATGTAGATCGAACTATTTACAATCATTGTTAAACAGGTTAAAAACCAGGTGATTCTTCTTTCATTTCTATTCTTTCCTCAGCCATTTAACATCACATGAGAGGATTTTGATTTTGTAAGTTACACAGATCCCTTAATCAGCAGTTCTCCCCCATCTCATAAAAATCAAAGAGCCTGGACTGGGAGCTTCTCACACGTTGAGGCCTCTAGTCCAAACATCTTAAGAACTGTTGGTATAATCCACACTGGGAAGATGTAGCTTTGCTGATTTCTGACGGTTTTTTTCCTCAGATTTATGTTTTTTGGGTTTTTAATTGTAATACATTTATGTAGAACTAAGCACAACCAACTCTGTGTGGTTGCCTCAACATGCCACTTGAGTCAGTCTGGCTTCATGAAAGCATTGAATTGACACCCATCTTAGTTTACAGTTCTACTTGTTGCTGCTGAGTCCTCCCTACCGCAATCATTCCACAGGCTCATAACTCAACAACCTGTCCTTTTTCCTGTCAACACAGCTTTCCTCTCAAAAATGCTGTTAACAAAACAAATACCTTCAAAGAGGATGAGACTGCTATTGCATGCGTAGATTTTTTTAAAAGTCAGTCATTTGCTGAGGTGATGAGAATTTGGGGGATTCTGTGTTATAAATACACGGGTGTTTACAGTACACATATGGCTTGCTTGTAGACAAAGTCAGCACTCAGGAGACTTCAGCATATAGATAGAAATACAAACAGGTGATGTTTAGTTCTGTCCTAGAGAATTATGTACCAGACACAGAGACTGGAGGTTCTATTTTTGAACAGGTGTTTGAATTCTACACCATTTAAAATGCTGTAGATGAGGCAGGGGCTGAAAAAGGCAGATTCTGATGGCAAAGGAAACCTTTATATTGCTGCTAGCCTACAGTTTTCACTTACTGTTTTTGATTATTCTTGAATTGTATATTAGGTATGGCTTATTCAGGTGTTTCTCAAGGGCAATGAGTGTTTTGTTTCAGCAGAGTGTAAAGGTTACCAAAAGAGTGACTCTTAGAAAGTAACAATTAAGTAGAGAAATTTAGATTTCATTTACAGGAAACTATTTGTGAGATGTATCATCACTCAGAGAACAGACTTAGGTTGGTATAAGCTAGTTATTAATGGCTTTCTGATGTTAGGCATAGATCTGAATGTGATTAAGTTAACAGGAATTCTGCCACTCTTTGGTGACAATGACCTTGAGTCCTGAACTGAAAAATAAGAACATCTTAGGACGAGAGTACTCTGAATAATTGAAGTAAAATATTAGAAAATTTCAGGATAAATGGGAAGAGCAGACCTCAGGATGAGTAGTTAAAAAGAACTACAACTGATTATTATGCAAAAACTGAGAAGCTTAAAAAAATCCTTAATGTTACAGGTACCATTTTTAGTCTTCTGGCCACCTTATTTCTATGTGATGGCATGATTAACATAACTATGGAGGTAAATTTCTTTTAAACTGCTTTACTCTTAGCAATGCTATCAGCTCTAGCAGAATCTCTAAACCTAGTTTTCAGCCTATTAGTACAGGAATAATTTGTTTCTCAACTGTTACTTTGAAACATATTGATTTTTCAGCCTACACATGCTTTTACTTGTTTGTGATCTTATCTTACTCAAATTTCAGAACCACACAATTGACTGCTAAGATAAAGAATGCAAAATTATTCACCCAGTTTGGCTTCAGACAAACAAATGGAACTCAACACAAACAAAGAGAGTTGTATCCAAGCATTATTTGCCTGAGTTCTTAATATTTCAATACTTTGTGGAAAAAGCAAGTTGGGTAACAAGCTGTTTTGACTTCACTTCCAGTACACTTTCTGGTTTCTCTAGTCTCCAAAGCCAAGAATCCAGTCTAAAGATGCCACAAAGCTTCAGCATGCTTAGGGCAAGACAGTGCTGTGTTCTTTTTCAATCTTTTGTTGCTACACTTTGGAATAAAATAAAAATTTTACCATAGTGTATAAAATAAAAGCAGTCTAAGATGTTACCTAAATCCCCCACACTTATTTCATATGTGATTTATGCTTAGAGGAAAGAACCTTGAGTTGGAACTGGTTACATTTGCATTTTCTGCTGAAATAATTCTGAGCTTGAAGCATGTAATTGGGAGCACCCCGCTTGGACAAATTTTCAGCAATCAGAGCTGCAGTCTGATTGAAATCTCCCCAAAATGGGGCACCTCAGCCACCAGGTCTCTGGTCTTCAACCTGTTGACAAATGGCCTGGGCACAGAGCATCCAGATCATCCATCTCAGTGTCAGCTGACACAACTTCCTCAAAGAACAATTGGGATTTTTCTAGGAAAACTCAACCCTTGCAAGTGCCCATCCTGGCATGAGACTGTTGCTCCACTGTTATGTAGGAAATGGGACCAGCTTTGTGGAGAGCAGCCTCTTGCCTGCTCCGGGTTATTGAACCAGCAGCTTGAAAGCCAAGCTCCCACAGCCCCAGAAACATCCTAAGAGTCTGCAAGCCTGAACTGTGGCCCTGTGAAGGACTGCACTTTCGAGCTAAGTAAAATATTTTTGATTAATTGTCTTCATTTTGTAGCAACTTGTTTGTCTGCATCAGTACCAGGGGGGGACAGGACCTGACTTTTTGAACAACTTTTGTTTGTCCCCAGCAGGCCTTGATACTCCTTGCCCATGTTATGCAAGGCTGGCCTACCCTGCAGGTGACAGAATTGTCTGAAGAACTAACACCACCTTTCTTTACAGACAGGGCCACTCTTTCAATGCCAACTGAATGGAAAGTGTTTGTCCATTTCTGTTTTCTTTTAACTTCCTCTGCAGAGATCTGGAGAGTACCTGCCTATAAATACTTGCTTATAGGGTACTTGGGAAACTACTGTCTTCCACAGGGATCATGTTTTCAAGTAATATTTTACAGAGGGGTAATAAAGGACCTGAATTTAATTTTTCTGCATCAGCATGTCAGTCATTCATTACTTTGACCAGGTGGAAAAGTCTCATCACAAAATAAAGGCAGCAGTATAAAGTGATGGTTTCAGAGAAAGCAGGATCCCAAAGCTAAAGGGCTCACAGTGTAATGGAGATATGCAATCTTTTCCAAATCAAAATAAGTAGTGATATCCACCAAATATGATATGCAAATTTTCAAGCCTTACTATAAAAACTTTTCCATTCAATTCTGAATGTGTTTCAGACTGGTCTATGAAGCAAAAAATATGTATTAAAACAGAGACTAGAATGTGTGACTGAATTCCAATTCAGTCTTTGCAACTGAATTCCAGACGTCATAGAATGATTTTCAAGATGTTACTCAAAGCAATGGAATATGTATTTAAAAGCAAGCTTAATCTTGACTGCATTTTGAATGAAAACATTCAGAAATTCATGCTAATGCATTTTTTTATTACACTTTAATTTTTTTACAGTATTCAAAAAAACAATTGGAAATTAAAGGCTGCAGTCCTGCAAATATCACCATTAACTTTAATAAAACTACCAGCATGCTGTTAGGGGCTGCTAAGTACCAGAATTAATAAATGTATATTTTCTTAAAAGTCTTTGCTGAAGCGGTACAAAACTGTGTCAGCATTAACAATGAAATCCTTCCAATTTTTCAAGATGTTGTTGAAAGTATCATGAATTTTTGAATACACATATCAATCAAAACAACCAGCCAAAAAAATTAAAGTTTTGGGAAAGACCAGACCTTTATTTGACAATACACTGCACAGAAATGGTTAGGACTCCCTGAAATGGATGCAAAAGATTTGCTGTGAACAGCTCACTTTGCTTTTGAGAAGTACAAGAGACAAAGAGTATTCCCAAAAAAATCACCATGTGTTTCACAGCCCCTAGAGAACATGGAAAAAAGACTTTAGAAATGTTTGTCCAGAGAAAGCACATAGAGAGTTTAAATCAGTTTCAGTAAACCTTGTAATAAGTCTCACTGTATTATTTTAAAGATTATTTAAGAAACTTAACCTATAATAGTAGTTTTTACAGTACTGTCATTCCTGAGTAAGAATTACTAATTTCTTGGTGCTGTTAATATACATTTGCTAATTGGAAAATGGTGGTCAGAGAGAATGTCAGAATTTTTTTTTTTAATCTTGTGCTTTACTTAGCCATTTTTCCTCTTTTGGGTGAAACAGTAGTGGTAGCTTTCATTCTTTGCCCTCATTACTCCATGAAATTATTATTCTGTGTGTGATTATCTTTCAGTCCAGATTGTACCTCACTCATGACACAAGGGTGGTAGGAGCATTCTGCCAGAAAGCAAAAGAAAAAAAGCTATAGAAGGACTATCTAAGTGAAAATGTTTGCAAGTCAAAGGGAGGGCACGTTTAACTTCACAAAAGAAAATGCTGGTTTCTGTTGTAATATTGGTTACACAATCACATAAGGTTTTATTTTTAAAAGCAAGTAAAAAAATTATAGTGCATCAGCTCTTTGACTGGTGTAAATCAAGATGGTTTTATTGACTTTGATGGAGCTATGTCGATTTATACCAGATGAGGATTTGGCCTACTGTATGGAGATATTTTTATTTCTCTTCTCACTCTATCAGTTAAAGAAAGGGTAATAATCAGCAAGCTGGAAGCAATTATGCGTGTGTGAGGAGGGGGTAGTTTCATAATAGCTAACTTGATATTATTTCCTGTAAAATGCATCAGGAGACTAAAGCCTGGAGCCTGCTGACCAGTTTGTTTTGTAAAGAAATATTTGTTCAAATCTGTTTATAATAATTTGTCAAATTATGGGCAGATTCAGCTGAAGCACTTGCCTTCCACTGACACCAGAGGCAGCAGTTCTGGAGCTGATCAGGGCACCAAGTGGCGCCCATAAGGGAAGACCCAGGCAAAATTTGGCTTTCACTTGCATCCGTGTAAATCTGGAATAATTCTACCAAAATCAGTGGAAATATTTTCTATTTACAAGTGTGCCTAAAAGCAAAATTTGGCACCATCTTCAACTGAGCATTTATAAGCTGTTTCTGGCAACAAATAAGGATGGGGGAGGGGAAGATTATTCATTGCAGATGCTTTGTAAGATTACCAGAGGCTTTCTGGTGACAATAAAGTCTACTAACATAGGCACTTTTGGAAAATGCTTTTGAAAATGTGATTTGAGGGTGTTTCCTGTTATCTTTTAATTCTTACATCATTTCATGGTGGTAAAAAATACTAACTAAGACCTCAAGTGAAATTACTTAAATTGTTCTCCTTACTGTGGTGAGGCAGATGAGTCCCAACCTGCAATACCAAGTGGACCAAAGCAATTCATGGCAAGCTAAGATTTCTGTGAAATCATCTTGGATGAATGCATTTCATAAGGTGCAGTTTAATTATTGTTAAGCAGCCACACATTGACAAGGGAGCTGAAGACAAAACAATCACAACTAAAATAAACTGAAAGACTTATGAATTTATTTTTAAGTTACAATGCAGATTATTCTAAAGTACCAATATTAGCACTATGAACACTAAAGTATACCAACCAGCTTTTGCAATATAGCTCATTCATCTGATCTCTTTGCTCTCAGGAATTATTTAATTTTTGCAATGTTTTTGTGATGTTTTAACTTAAGAATATAAATAAAGTGACTCCCTGCCCCACTAGGGTGAACATAGTTATACTAGGCTAATGGTGCTTTTAGCACTATAGCTTATACATATTTAACTACCTCTTTTTGAACTGATCTACAGGTAAATGAATCCCAAAACCAGCATGTAGGTGAACCCTGAGTTCGGAAATTATTATGCATAAGTGCAGCTCTTGCCCCAACTAGGGAGAGCCCCAAGGAGCCCTTCATCCCTGCACGGCCCTCTCCAGCCCTCCCTGCTGTGTCTCCCTAGAAGAGGGCAGGTAGCCTATTCATCAGGCCCTGGACTTGGATTTGAAGTATGTACATGTCTACCATTTCCTGGATCCTTTGGAAGCAAGGAAGTAGCAGAAAATTTCCAGGGAAAATTTGCTTATTTTGGGATTATTTTTTTTAATAGCTTCAATGAAACTGTCTTAAAACCAAAACAAGGCGTTGTTTCAGCTAGGGCAGGTGATGGCATTGTGACATTGAATTTAAATCCACCTTCCTGTAGTGAATATGGAACTTTACCTAGAAAGTGCTGCCTGGTTTATTCTGTGTGATGCTTCAATGCATCGTTCACTAATTGTCTTACTCAGTTTTCCAGCTATGCATGGAAATTCATGGAGTGTTTTTTCCCAGTAAGTTTCAAATGTATATGCTGTTCTACACTGAAAAAGATAACTGTGAGGTCATTATCATCTTTTCTAGTGAGAACATAGACTAGAAAAATTAATTAAATAATGTAACCAGCAGCTACATTGATTGACTGAATTTCTATGATTATATCTGTGTACATAGGGACATGTGTTATATGTATAAATGAATTATTCTATTTTTTATAAATGCATGCACTCAACTCTTTTTACTATTTAATATATTGCACAAAATATAACTGCTTACAGACAGTATTCCTAAAATCAATACCACAAAATCAATTCACACTAAGAATAATTTAAAAGGATGAGAAAACTTTGATTATTTTTCTGTTTAGGTTTCAGATCTTTACAGGGAAAAAAAAAAAAAAAGATTAAAAGATCTCTTTCAAACCTGGTGTGTGCTGTAAAGATGATGTTCCAGCTAATTTTGACGTGGACAGAGGTTACAACTGAAGTCAGGAATAGAGAGAAGATTAAATTCTAAACCATGACCCTGTTTTCATAGCAACGTATTAAGGAAACAGAATGACATACCTAAACCAAAGCATTTCTAAGTAAAGGCATCTGTCAGATTTTTCCATGAGCTATAGGCAGTTTATGATGTACTGTGATGGTCAGATTTCTGCATTTTAGTATTGTTCAGCTTTCACGGTAAGTGGTCTAAAGCCTGAAGATGAATTTCAGAGATAAACTGAACAGTAGCCAGAAAAAAGGTTAATATCACGGAAGTAACAGGTTTATATGTGTCAGCTAACTTGAGAAAAAACTAGAAGAGGTGATCATTAAATCAAGTGAAGCTTGAATGTATGAATGAATTTGAGTTTGGTGTTAAACTACATCGAGGGTCAGGTACTACACCAATATCTAATCCTGTACATACCACTGGAGTTGGTGCTTAGAGCAGCAGAACTTCATGTTGTAAGCACAAGTTCTCATGGGGAATATCTGTGGCATACACTGCATCCCTGTTTTGTCCTGACCAGGGACCAAGATAATCCTGTCACCAGGGAGAGCTGAAGTCTGCTGAGAGATCTCTAAAAGCCACCTCTTGTGGTCCTGCAGGAACCACTGCTAATCACTTGAGGCTTTGTTCACTTGCTGTTACCCAGATGCAGAAGAGGACCCAAGCAGCAGCTGAACCCCCTAGCCAGGAAGGACTTGGGTAAAAACTGACAAAAGTACCAGATTTCCCTTCCAAGTGCTCTAGCCTGATCTGAGAAGAAATATTAATCATATCTTTACTGTCTAAAATAGAGAAATAGAGTTCAGCTATTCTGAGATACATATTTAAGGTTCTGGAGGCCTCACAATTTATTTTTTTTTTAATTGTTCTTTCATTGGTTAGTTGGATTTGGTTGATTTTTTTTTCTTTAACTACACATGTAATTAACTGGTTTACCAGTTAGAAATAAATCTTTGAAAGCAAGAGACATCCACCTCTTTACAGTTACCATGCTCCCTTAGGTATTATGAAGAGTGGAACAAATAGGGCTGGAAGAGATCTCTGAGGGTCATCTATTCAAACACAGGTTGAAATAGCAAAGATAAAATTGCTGGAATATTTTCACTCATATTATCTGTTTCTAGTGTGCAGCCTGAATCTGACTCTACTACAAGGTTTTACTAAATGCATTACTGTGGGACTTAAGAGTTCCTCTGGAAGAAATGCAAACAGAAGTGGAAGTAACAGAATGACCTCTAAATGCTATTGCTCAGCTTGATTTCCAATTGAGTATCAGTTTAAAAATTTAATTTGTAAATTTCGGTTAGTCCCGAAATTTAAGAAGCTAGTGTCAAAGCCCATAGAGCCTGAGACCAAGTACAGTCTAATTACCAGGCTGGAATTTTTAAATTACTGCAGATAAGAGTATTGGGGGAAAACTGTCATGATTCAGAATTCAGAAACCACATCCTCCCTATTCTCTGGCCATCCCACTCAGCCTGTGAGAGGGAGTGTTCAGAGTGGAGTAAGTGAAGGCAGATAACCACATCCCCAATCTGCTGTCATCCTCAGACAGCAGAATTTCCGATGATGTGCCTTCTGCTTACCAAAGACAAGTGATCAAATCAAAGAGGGTTTAAGTAACCTCACTTGTCAACAGGTGCCTTCACCATAATTACTTGTTGGCCTTTTGCCAACAGGCAAAATTTCAATTGGCTTTTTAGCAAATTTCTGCCATATCTCCACTTAGAAAACTCAAGATGAAATCAGCTAAAATGTGTACAATTTAAGACATCTTAAATTCTACACAGCTCCTCTCATTCAAGAGCAAAGGATCTGCAAAACTCTAACATATCTCCCCTACTTAGGTATCACAGTCACAAATCTCTTTCGCCAGGTAGCAGAACAGGATTTGAGCATTTGTGAGGGAAATTCTCATTTACAGCTTTGTGTTTTTGCACAAGCCCACCGTTGTTACTGGCTTAATACAAAACCCTGGGCTGTGAACAGGAAGGGATGAGGTGTGTTACCCACCTTGCTCCACTCTGCAGGGAAAAGTAGCAAGCTGCTCATGCTAATGCACTGAACTGCTTGGCTAGATTTGGCAGACATGCCTATCCAAGTTTTGGTTCATTATGAGCAGATCCTACTAAGTAGCATCAAACTAAAGCCGCTTGATTTGAACTGGAAACCTCCATCTTGGGACTGAATGCATTTTAAAGGCCCTGACAGATGGGCTCTGCCGAGTGAACAGCAGCAATCTGTAACGCTTTAGCTCCCCCATGTCTGCTGTGCCCTCTCCCAGTGCCGTCTGTCCCAGCAGCAGGGGAAACGAGCAGATGCTGGGAAGGGCACAGAAGGCCTGTGCAGGGTGAGGCAGCAAGCCCCTGCTTTGGCCACTGCTAGGGCAAGGGCCCTGGCAGTGAGGCGTGGGAGATGGCAGGCAGACAACGTGTAACCATCGCTGCTAAACACTTACCTGATTTGCCAAAACCTGCTGTAGCTGCCTCGTGTGGCACCTTCTTCACACGCATAATTATTTGACCACAGTCAAAGTTTTTGCTTAAAGCAAAGAATATGAGAGTGCTGGTGCAGTGCAGGAGGAGAGCAGAATGTGTTTTAAAGCCTTTTCACAGCTTTGATCTGAAACCTTTTGGTTTCCAGTTAAACCCATCTTGCTCTGCCAGCAGCAATCCTCACAGGAACACAAACAAGGGCCCTGTCTCCTCCCTCTTGCAACACTCACACCCTCTGTGTCTGGGCTTACCTGCCAAATTTTGTGCATCTCTGTGTCTGGCACCTATGCAAATTAAGCAATCTGTGTCTAATGTGTACATTGTCATAAATATGATTTCTGAAAAAAACACTGGCAGGGGTGTTTAAAAGTATTAGGCTGAGCCTTGTCTTTGCAGGGAGAGCTCCTAAGACCAGGGTCTGAGTGCACTGGAGATGGGAAAGAGCCTTCTTGATAGCCAGTCTGGAAACCTTTCTCTGGAAAACACAGGTAACAGGTGCATCCAATGGCTCCTAGGGGTCTCTTCCAGCTCAGGATTTTCACTGGCCAATGAGCATAGCAGTGGAAGACCAGAACTTTATAGAGGGCTGTTACCCGTGGAAGGAGGAGTGTTGACTGCTATCCCATGCTATACACTCATTAGGTGCTGCCAGAACTCTGCTGATTTCTTGCTACCTCTTCCCCCTAATCCACCTCTTCCTCTTGATTGGATGTCAGTGCTCTAAAACTGTCCTGGGAACAGGGAGCACACAGAGGAGAAAGGGATGGCTGTCCATCAGCTGTGCATCACCCCAGCTCCCAGGGACAGATATGTAGACTCCTTGCCTGGAAAAATCTTCCCCTAATTCTTTAAGAACAAGCCCTCCTGTTGCTGATTTCTCCTAATTTTCCTCCTGCCTTGCCCCTTCCCCACCTCACAGGAAGACTGGTTGGGAACTAATATCCAGGTGAACCAGTTTGGGCAGAAAGAGATCCCAGTCTATTGACCTCTGTACTCCAACTTCCCTCACCAAGGGGTGAGGTAATTGGATAGCTCATATACCTTTCTGACAACATTGTAGGAAGAGTAAAGGAAACATAACAGGGAGAGGTGGGATGGTTCTGCAAGGCAGGGGAGAAAAAACAGGTCAGGTCATGCCAGAAGCAAAGTGAGAATTTATGGGGAGAAGTCCTCACTGACTTAGCAAACTCAATGGCAGCAGCCACAGACAGATGGCTGCTCAGGGCTGGGAGTGATGGAAAGGGCTCAGCTGTGGGGCAGTGCTGAACAGGGCTGAGCACTAGGCTCAGGTCATTGCTGCATCTGGAGGCCTTACCTCCTCTCTGGGGCACTGAGCAGTGTATGATTGCTCTTCCCACCAGACAGCCACCAGGCTGCTCTGGTGATGCTGAGAAGTTTGCACCTTGTTTCTCCTGTGCTGTGATCACAGCAGTAAGATGATCACATGTAAGGTGATTCCCATGCACTGGAAATACTTGTTTTGGAGCCTAGATATCTCTGACAGTTAATTTAGGCTGTGAGCAGGGATATCATCCACACACACAGGATATTTGTCTGCTCTCCTCTCTGCCAAGGCCCTTCATTACTATTAAGGCCTACATGGGGAAGAGACAGAATTAGTTTCTGACCAGCTCTGTCTTCTCCATTCCCTCCATGCCCTTTGCAGCCACTTGCATGAAGGATGAAGGAATAATCCCAAGTCTGGATACCACATCACTGTAGCTGCAAGAGAGTAAAATAAAGTAAATCCTTATTAGTGAAAGGCAATTAGCTCTGGGTTGAATGGTCTGCTTCAAAGTCTCAGTAAAATACATCTTTCTAGCTACTAAATACTCATCCCTATTATCTGTGAGAGCTAAACCATATGCACAGTTATGATTAAATGTGGGTACTGCAACTAACTTCTGTTAATTTAGAGCAGGACTATCAACTCAAAGCAGTAAGTGGTAAGAACATTCTTCTGTTACGAGAGTTTCAGGGTGACATCAACTGTTTTGCATGCAAAGTTTGGGTGAAACAATTGACCAGGAAAGAAAACCCCACTGAACAAAACCAAAAACAAGACACAACCAGGAAGAGAAAACTAATGCAGTGTTGGATTTTATATCATACATGTACAGTAAAAGAGGATCTGTTTGAAAGGGATTGGGAAATTTTACAGAAACCATCTTGTTATCTATTTAAGTAAAACCAGACCTAATTATCAGGCTGTGCTCAGTCATGCTGCTCCTGTTAGCACAGCCTTCTCTGAAAGTGAGCACAAATCAAGTAATTTTAGGGTTCCTCTTACCTGCAGAAAAATCTGAGGATGGAAAGGAAGAAAATAGTAGCCTTAAGAGGTATTTTCAGCCTTCTAGACATTAGCTGGTAGTAGAGACCACGGGGCTGCTAACCAAATCACGTTTGGCTATTCTGCAATTTTAAATATTATTTAATTAGAGCAAGCAAATACAGATAATGCAGAAATTCAAAGGTACCTCAAATCCATTTTTGTACTTTCTCTCTCAGCACATATCTTTGGCTGTAGCTCAGGGTCTGAACATCTGTGCATGAACTGGTTTAAAGATCCATCTTCAGAAATCTCGATGCTCAGAGTTGAAGGTGGAGAGCCAATACTCAGATGAGAACTGGAGGAAATTCAGTGAAGTCTTGCACACACAGAGTTACACCAGTAGGCAGCCAAACCAGCCCACCCCTCTTTAATTGTATCTAACAATTCCCATGCTCAGGACCATCTAATGGGTCACGGTGGCTCTTACATTGTGTCAACTTTGTACTGCAGAGATACTCCAGTTCACTCTGTTACCTGATGGGAAGGGATGAGAGGCTTGCAGCAGCCCCATTTGCTGGTGCCAGCCTTCTGGCACCTAAGCTAGCAGGTCTCCCATTTCCATGCACGCCTGAGGCACTGGTTCCAGGGCAGCAGTGCAGCAAACCTCACTGCAGAGACACACCAGCATCTGAGTCGAGGCATGGACCAGAACACAGGCTGAAAACTTCAGGGCATGAGCTGAGGTTCCTCTCCAAAGCTGTCACTCATCAGGAAGCATTAAGCAAGAGCCAGGGGAGTCAGAGTTAGAAAACAACCCTGTAAAAGAAGCAGAACATAGCAAAGCTGGCAGCAGCCAGGGACAGGCCAAGAGGCTGGATCACACCAGTGCACAGGAAGAGCTGAAAAGGGAGGAGCAGGGACCATGCAGCAGCAGCATGAAGCGGCCTGACAGCTGGATCTAGGAGCAGAAGATGCTGTACTCAGAGTCTGCGTGGAAAAAAAAAAAGCTATAGCTGAAAGGTAACTTCCCAGCTATATTCCCCAGCTGAGCATATGCAAGTAAAAAGGCAGAGGCAGCACTAGAAGCTGCTATTAACACCATCACAGCTAAATGTCAGAAGTAGCCTAGAGAGGGAACTTCACTCTGCAAAATGCATAGCTGTGAAATCCATCGACAAAACTGATGTCTGCTTCTATTAGTACCACAACAGCAGTTTGACCTAAATAGTAATTTCTGTTTGGCATTGAAAGACAAACAGGAATAAGGTCCAAAATATGAGTCATTAAAAATAAAAAAGGCCAACTACATGTACTGTACTCCACTCCTTCCCAAAAGGGGGCCAAAAGCTGTACATATTTGGGATTCTTCCATAGCAAATCTTAATGCCACCTCAGAATTTTTGGCTGACACCTTGATGACACAGAAGTAGAGAGTCAGCCTATGACACAGAGATTTTAAATAGACAGTGGTGGTCCTTACTAATTTCAGTAAGTGCATTAAGAAACACAGACTCACAGTGTTGCAACACCACATGTTGTGCTCACACATGCGGCAGTTTTGACCATAAAATCCTTGAATGCTTGGCAACCCCCTCATTGCCTGGCTCTGGTTTGGATTTTTTTGCTGATGACCTTTTGGGTTATTGCCCTGGCAAGAATGGAGAGCTGACAATGACCTACCAGTCACTAGTTCAGTCTTTCTAACATACACAAGTGAGAAAGAATCAGTGGAAATGCCCAAGATGCTCCTGTGTAGACTTCTGAGAGTGACACCCCTAGTGCATATATGCAACATAGTAGTTCAAGATTACTTGAGCTTACTAGCTCAAATAATTGTTCTTCTTAATTACCACAGCTCCTAACTGAAATGTACTTACTATTCAAAATGCTTTCAAAATTACAAAGCTGATGTACTTGTTTAGTTACATCCTCAGCATGTACACCTTACACAGGACTGAAAGAAAACATGCAGGCATCTGTGATCTCGAGTAGAGAATACATCCAACCCCAGTTGGTTGGCAAGCACTTCCACAACATCATGCTTAAGTCTCCTTATAAGATACTAAGTCTGATGTTTTGTTAACTTTCTGTTTAGATTACTATTAAAATTAGTAATTTTTTCTTTGTTAGTTTCTTTGTTCAAGCAGTTGGAAGCAGGCAGCTCCACCCAAATTCTTCATTACACCAGTGCCCTTAAAATGTTTATCTGTGTGTCAGCTTGGTGCTTGTGTCTTAAAATTGTTTTGCCAGGAAACCGTCAGTGATGTTCTGTTCCCCTCCCTTAGCCCCTACCCCGCCAGTAAATTGTGTACTACTTATCTTCTTAATGTCATTTTTAAAATAGAGATTATTTATTTTAACGGCTATCTATTTTCATGCTCCCAATTTTAAGTCCCTAAAAATACTGACCACAAAAAATGCACTCAGCAATCCTACAGCAGACCACGTTTGTGTAATTACCTCGTTTACACAATCACAATAACTACACAAAATTCAATGCCCCATCTGAAAAATAGGAAATATTATTTCCTTTCTTCTACCTTTGTCTACGTACATAGCTGACTCTTGAGGATAAGCAGAGTCTCATTATGTTGGTGGATATATATACACACATACACAATATATATGCTCACACAATACTGCAGATAATTGGGGCCTGATTTCTGTCAGGGCTGCTAGCAACTCTGGTAAATTATTGTACTTCAAATTTTGGCATGAAATCTCCTGCCAACTTTTCCCATCTTTGCTCTTTCCAGCTCAGGCTGACAGTTTTGGCTGGCTGCCTTCCCTGCTTGGGTAAAACCCTGGAAGCACAGCTGAGCAAAGATGCAGAACCTTCCCTCTCCCCCACCTGCCCCATAGGTGTTCGGTGGGGCTTGAGCCAGGTGATGGAAAGTAAACCATCACAGCCACATTCATAGAGAGAGGGACAGATCAGAAGAACCTGGACCTCTGATGCACCCTGTGATGAAGAATGAAAATGTTTTCTTCTTCTGTCCCACCACATGGAAGGAGGGGAGTCTGCAGAGAAGCATGAATGCAAAAATCCCCCAGACAGGGTCTCCAGGTAAAGTAGCACCACAGCCGTGGGAGCTGGGACATCACACAGGTCATGCACCAGAAAAAAAGGGGGGAAGCAAATGCTTAGTACAAAAGACTTACAACTAATAGTAAACTTCTGGGTTTGGGGTTTTAATATCTCTTTGTTGGATGGGGAATGACTCCAGCATAGAGAACTCCTACATTACAAGCTACAAGGGACACTGGAGGTGATCAGTTCTAACTAAGCCGTCCAGCATACTGCTACCTTGTTCCTGTTGGAAAAGACTCACCCCTAGGGTGACACAAACATGTCAATTTTTTAAGATATACAAGCTGCACTGAGTTTCTGCGAAGGAATTTAAAAAACATGTGCACTTAAGCATGATGTTCCATCTCCCTTCCCCAAAAACACTGTGTCACATTAATCTGCTCTCAAATAATGAATGAGTGGAAGTATAGACATTTCCAGGAGCATTTAACATGCATTTGTTGGAAAAGCAGCACTGCCTTCTTCTCCCACTTATTTCTACAATAAGCAGAGGGCTTGTGACAGCCCAAGGGCATATGAGAGGCCATTTGTTAAAATGCTGGCAAAGAGTACTGGCATTGTGCATGTCAACTCCTGCTTTACCAAGGGTGGGCAGGGGGCAGCCAGAGCCTGAGTCTGTTGTGAGGCCTCAGAGATGAGATGGAGCAGGGTCTGCTCTTTTCACTGGAGTCCTCACCAACCTGGACCTCTGATGCACCTTGTGATGAAGAATGAAAACTGTTTTCTTCTTCTGTCCCACCACATGGAAGGAGGGGAGTCTGCAGAGAAGCATGAATGCAAAAATCCCCCAGACAGGATCTCCAGGTAAAGTAGTACCACAGCTGTGGGAGCTGGGACATCACACAGGTAATGCACCAGAAAAAAAGGGGGGAAGCAAATTCTTAGTACAAAAGACTTACAACTAATAGTAAACTTCTGGGTTTGGGGTTTTAATATCTCTTTGTTGGATGGGGAATGACTCCAGCATGTGTTCACATAGAGAATTCCTACATTACAAGCTACAAGGGACACTGGAGGTGATCAGTTCTAACTAAGCCTTCCAGCGTACTGCTACCTTGTTCCTGTTGGAAAAGACTCACCCCTAGGGTGACACAAACATGTCAATTTTTTAAGATATACAAGCTGCACTGAGTTTCTGCGAAGGAATTTAAAAAACATGTGCACTTAAGCATGATGTTCCATCTCCCTTCCCCAAAAACACTGTGTCACATTAATCTGCTCTCAAATAATGAATGAGTGGAAGTATAGACATTTCCAGGAGCATTTAACATGCATTTGTTGGAAAAGCAGCACTGCCTTCTTCTCCCACTTATTTCTACAATAAGCAGAGGGCTTGTGACAGCCCAAGGGCATATGAGAGGCCATTTGTTAAAATGCTGGCAAAGAGTACTGGCATTGTGCATGTCAACTCCTGCTTTACCAAGGGTGGGCAGGGGGCAGCCAGAGCCTGAGTCTGTTGTGAGGCCTCAGAGATGAGATGGAGCAGGGTCTGCTCTTTTCACTGGAGTCCCCACCAGAAATTCCTGGATAGTACAAAGCAACCCCTTAAAATTTTTTCTGTCATTATTCCAGCCTGCAGTGAACCCTAGAAGCTGCTCAGCTGAAGTTACCAGTCACATTTTCTATTATTGTCTTCCAGTAACAGAGAAAACGTGCAGGCTGCAGCCACACTCAGGCACAGCTCCTGCTGCACCATGGGCTGGTCCTGGCACTGGCAGCAGTGAGAGAAAAGACAGCTGAGAAGAGACAAGAGACAGGAGAAACCTAGGAAAGAGAGAATGATACAAATGGTGAGGAATGAAGGAGCTGGATTTGGGTTTTTTCCAGCTTGCTCCACTGTCAAGTTTTCCTCAGCATGGGCCATTGGCCCCTTCCAGTATTGCTTACTGTGAAAAAAGGCACATGGAAAATGACACACCTTAGAGCCAGGCTGTTCTCACTAGGCATTTGGTGATTTTTTGAAAACAGTCTCAAGTAAAGATATTTACAACATCTCCTGCCTGCAAAGTGAATTTATCATCCTGACTTTTTTTGTCCTACTACAATGGATCCAGAATATTTTTTCTTCTTCTTCTTCTTCTTTTACTACTACAGAGTACTTCTTTTATTACTACTACTACTAGTTCTTGATGGGTTCAAATTTCAGATGGCTCTTTCTGCAGAAACCAGGGTACTGCATGGGAAGTTAGGCTACTGGGGAATAGCAGAGTTGCCTTCCATGTGTGAAAAGAACTTCTGGCGATTATAAGTGCTGCAGATATGCATCTCCCTCATTATTATTTTCTAATTCAGGCTTACAAAAGTGAAATGTTGTGATTTACAAGCTGTTCATGACCACAGTGTGCTGCTGCTGTAGCAGGGGTTGGGACCTCTGTCAGGCCATACAGAGCTGTGTTTCACAGGCAGGGGCAGCACACACCAGCTGTGCAGCCCCAGAGCTGTGCAGGGCAGCCAGCAGCTCGGGCTGGCAGCTTGTGGCAGCCACCGTGACATCTCCAGCAGCTGTCACAAGGCTGCCCTGCACGCAGGCCCAAAAATCTGGGTACCAGATACTCCCCTCTCCCTTCCTCCCAATACCAGGGGCCAGCTAACAGCAAGGGCAGTGTAAAAACAGAGCTCTAGGAAACAATTATTTGTGCATTTTCAACACTGTACTGTGGTTAATCTGTGCTTCCTTTTCAATGCTGTCAGGTGAAGGAAAGAGCCAGAAAGTATCTCAGAGAGGTACTGGTATTATCTTTGTCTTTCAGGTTTTTTTAATTAGGTCACTTCACAAAGAAGAGCTCTGCTGTTTAACATTTTTTATATGACAATCTCAAAGCAACTGATATTCAATTAATTCACAACCTTGCTCTGATTTTGGATTTGTTGTTCTCATTTTCACTGTAGACACCAAGGAGGAGAAAAGTTCAATCACTGGCCAAAAACCATGCAATTCAGCAGTAGCAGATCTAAGAACAAGGACTCAACATGCTGAATATACTCTGGCAGCTTCCTCAAGCTGAACAAGCAAAATCTTAGTTGAGGCAATACACACACTCTTGGGAGGATTTCAGCCGATATCTGAGGTCTTCTGAGCCTGCACAGGGAGGACTGATTTGCCCCCTTTCACACAAGGTTTTGCAAACTACATCACAACTTACCCTTGTGTGTGGGAATGTGTTACAGGACTGAAAGGGGCCAGCTGGAAAAGAGACAATTACTACCTTCTTGATGCACTAGTTGTTCCTAGCTCTTCACTAGGTGAGTTAGGCAGCTCATAATACCCTAAAGCATGGCCCTGTGATCTCTGGCCCTATGATGTCAAGTTAGGAAGAGGTTTCTAAAAGGACAGAGGAGATATATCTCTTAACATGAGTTTGATAAAACCAAACTGATTACCACCACCTCTTCTCAGTGAATGTGTCAATGTGAAGGTTTTAACCGAGGACCCATCAAGGGCAGGAGAGGAAAACACACATTTCAGCAGCTTGAACTCACCTCTTGAGTTTCTCCTGATGTCTAAAAAAACCAGGGGGAGCTTCCCTTTTGCACCCTCTGCTGCATATGAGCTCCAGATGCGTGCATGCTATTTTCAGTCAGAGGATACAGATGTCATTAAATATGCTGGTGATCTGCTCCAATCTATTGAAATTTTTTAAATCTGAGATCAACACCCAAAAAAAGTATTTGAAGACTCAGCATGAAGAGGGGAAACAACTGCAATGAAAGTTGTAGTTCCCATATTACCAAAACAAGGTGCAGGGCAGAGATCATACCTAGTACCATGAGCCCCAAGTCCTGACAATTGATTCGGGAAATCTTTCAGGACCTCTGGAAAAAGTAAAAAACATTCCAACATGGTGTTTTCTTCTCACATGGTAGTAGGGTCATGAAGTAGCTTTTTATGACCCATTCAGTTTTCCTTTTATAGCAGCCTATTTATATACTCCAATTCAGTCACAGCTTCCACTGTACTGATTACTACAGTGCTCATTTCCTCATTCTGAACTGCCCATGAATTTCTTTTCTTCATTTTTATTCTCTCCATATTAGATCTGTTAGCCTTGCATTACCCCTCCATGCTGTTGCTTAGCCTCTCTTAGGCTTCTTTTCTAGAGGTACTTGTCTCACTGACAACTAAGTAACCAATAAAATAAATGTTTTAAGAAAAGCTTTCCATCTTTTTACATTTTTAAACACATGAAGTTGAGCAGCGGTTCAGTATCACTCAAGTTAAAACATCCTCTTCCACTCTGAACAGGACATGAAAGTAAGACTTCTTAAAACTCACTATCCTTTCTACACTCCCATTTATTTACTGAGTTGGTGGGTGCCTATAGGCCACTGATCCTTTTTGCTCACAGCACATATTATCAAAGTCACAAACCTGTACATCCTTTGAAGACTGAAATCCAATGTAATGTTTTCCCATTTACACTAGACATAAGTTGTGCAGCAAACTTTTTAACAATGCTTCTGAATTCACAACACGCTTAGTCCAAAACTCCTGAAGTTAACACTTTTGCACTTGGGATTGTTAATGTTTGCTAAAACCCAAAACATTCTTCAGCTGACTAAAAGCTTTACATCCTTAGAACGTAAAAGCTAAATATAAATGTGGTGGGCGTATGTGGATCTCTTCTCTCTGAGGAGGCTCTGTTATGAATTTCCACTGTTTTACGCCACCACCAAGCCTCTGCTAAGCCACGACACCTGTTCAGAATTTTCAGCTTCTTAACCCCTTATTACACTTCCTACCATCCACAGAAGTGCAGGAAAAGAGTTCCATCATCCTGGATTTGCTGTATTAATTCTCCATGGCTCCTCAGTGTCCTTCTGTATTTTATATTAATACCCACCTTAAGGACAACTAACTAAATGGATGAACTTGCCTCCCTCATAACATATGCCAATAGATTATCTGGTTATCAAGCAGAACCTGGAGAGAAAGCCTAAAAATTCCATAGGAGGAACATCAAAGATAATGCTGTTAATAAATATTGTTACTGATAAGAATAAATGCTTTATATCAAAATGAAACAGCACTACAGCTTTTACGTAACATTATGCTAAATGCATTCTTATCATTCACATCAATAAGAATTCACTATTTTTAGGTTTGGTTTATTTAGCAAACATTGGCAGTGCACAGTGCTACTGATGACCAAAAGTTCTTTTAGCATTACTATATAGACACTCTTTTTAACATTTCTGCAAAAAATAAATCACGAGGATATCTCCTAAGTCAAAAGTCAAAATACCCTGTTGAGACAAAGTGCCTCAATAAGAAAACCTGTTTTAAAAGACTCTTTTTCATTAGAAACCACATATATCACTCAAATTAACCACAATATGAATTTTGACCTGATTTATTCACACAAATGCATCCAAGTTCATTTTAGGCCCAAAATATATATCATAAGGATATCAGTAAATTTTTCCAGGTACTAGAGAATCTTGTATAAATGAATCTGTTCGAGTGCTTCTCTGTCAACATCCTTTTCTATATACACATCATAGTTCAGCTGCACCTCTTCAACCCATTGACCGAGCTGTATATCTGTCTGAAACAATGAAAGGAGATCCTTAAATCAACACCATGTTAACAAACAGCAGGACTTTTAAGGTTAAGGAGTTTCAACATTAAGAAGGCAAGACATAATATGAGAGATTAGTTATTTATGGCAATGATAAATTAATTTCTAGAAAAGTCATTTTAACTCTAATAGGAGATAATAAAGGTAACTTTAAAAATTATCTCAATTAATAGTCTAGATATTTTGTTAACGTATTACAACCGCCTTTCTTTATGCATTTATGTGAGCCTCAAGCATCCTAATTCAGAGGGTGACATTCTGACAGATGTGCTGAGGGAGCACCTAACAGTATCACGGAAGAATCACAGGTATTTTCTTCTTTTACACCCAGGGAGTGTCATATCAAGGCTACAAAGGGCTTCTCAGCTGCTCTGTGACTACAGCCGGCTCCAAGAAAAGTTCAAATGACACCACTGCTGCTCTTGGGGCTGAGGACCTACTTCACCCATCAGCATACAGGCAACAAGTGATTCAATTTCTCTAAAACTAACTACTGTTGGAAGAAAGTTTATACATAAGTCTGATCAGTGTTTTGTCTCCTAACTAAAGTTAGACCACATAATTTGACCAGGTATCACACACATGATCTACTGATGACAGACAGCAGAACGGACAGAGGGCAGAGCGTGGCCCATTGGGAGCAGCACAGAGAATTCAGCATCTTTGAAAGATGCACTGTTGTTATGTTTGCTTCCAACTGCAATTTAAATCTAAGTAACTGATTCAAGATGCCTGATGGTAGTCACTTGGCTAGCTGTGGACCACATCTCCACCAAACTACTTTTGGAAGTACAGATTAGTATCTGCACTTCCAAAAGCTCATACTGCCATACAGATGTTAATACAGTGATTCATGCAGCCTACTGATAGAGGCTGGGATTTTCCTTTTCACATGAGGACAGTTGAAGTACAGGGAGATTGTGCTGGTGGTCAACCTCAAAAGAGAATCCTGAGTCTTCCACCTTTTAATCTCTGCACAAAATTATATATCCTTCCTTACAGCAATACTGGCAAGCGGCTGACTTCAACTACAGAAATGCCACTTTAACAGAAAATAACAAAATGTGTCAGCTAAAACGGGCTGAGGGAACTTACCTGGAGCTTTGAAAGTGATTCCTCAAGACTTGGAACTGTCACTAATAAGGATCCTCTTTTCCTTACATTACAAGCAATAAATTCCCAAGCTCTGAAACATATTTAAAGGTAGGTGACCAGGTTTTTTTGGGAAAAACGACATATATTTGACATACAATGAATCTAACACTTGCAGTTTATTGGACAGAGGTAGACTAAGCTTAAACACTTGCAATACATGCTTATCAGTCATTATTAATACCTAAGCAAATGTATTTGCAGGAATAAAACCAAGCTTTGTATTAAAAACACAGGGAATATATGGCCTCACAATGTTAGATTTTGTAACTTTATAATTCTCATACATACATGCATATAATTTGGTATTGTCAAGACTTTCACTATGAACAAGGATTAAACATTGACATTTGGCCCCTTTGCTTTGAAGGAAATCCAGTCCTGAAGTGCAGTCCTTTATTAAGCTTCACAACAAGCTTCTCTTTACATACATACTTCGTGTACAGTCGTGACAAAGTACTTCTCTTAAGACATTAGTAATCAGAGTACTTAAATACAGCCCCCAGCATTCCCCTTTTTTTTTTTTTTTTGTTTTGCAAGTAAGATCATTTCTCACAGCACAGCAATTCAGTCTAAAAAGAATTTTTAATTTCCAGCATTCTTCAAATGTCATTTCATGCTAGTAATACAACACTAAACCACTATTCCCAATTTATGACAGAATCAAATGAATTCTCAGTCCTGTGCCTGGAAATGTATCTCCTGGCATTTTGAAACACCCACTATCCTTCACCCATCCACTCTGTGCCTGGCTGGTTGGTATTATCACCTGGTATCCAGGGCAGCAGGGCAAGCCTCAGCTGAAGCTGGTACAGAATGACAGACTTGGCTGGGACCAAGTGGAGACACAGGTACTCCTTTTTTCTGACTGCCCATTCTAAACTTACGATGATCAAGTTAATTACACTTTAAACGGATGCTGCTGGATTAGCAAAGGCTCATCTGTGAGTGCCTTGTACCTGAAAGAGAACCTTAGCCACATGTTTGTTTGCTACCACATCCTTACAAATATCTATTAGAAATATCATTCATAACCATGCTTTGTAGTCTGTATATATTAAAGCTCTGACATCAAGGAGTCAGTGACTCTTACTTCTGAAGATTAAGCTTTATGCTGATACAGTAATCTCAGATTCTTTAGGAGCAAGATACTATTTTAACATATCAGTGCAAGGATGCAAGCCAAGGTTTGGGTAAACAAAGCAGCAGTGTTTAGTGGGTTTAATAATAAACATCTGTCAGAACACCTTAGCAGTTAAGTATAACAATTAGAAGTAGACAGTATGAAACAATTTCCTTATATAAATTATGTATATGCCTTCAAAAAGCACAACCTTGAGGTTTTCTATTATTCACAAGGTTATGCAGATATTGCCAAAGAAATAGGCAACTTGTTTGGACACAGAGCTTACCTGGCCTGTTCCTGTCTGTCAAGAAAATATTCAAAGACATTATTCATTACAACAACATCAGCCTTCTGCAGAAGTGAGGGCTGAGTACAGATGTCTGCATGAACCACCTGAAGGAGAGAAATTTCCCAAGGCATAAATTAAGAGACAAATACAGCCTTTGAGAAGTCATGAAGCCTGTTAGCCTAATACAGCAGCTGCTACCACCCTTTTGAACCAGTCACAAAAACAGGTATTTTACTGGCTTCACAGTAGATAAAACTGACACACACAATCATAATAACCTTTCAAAAATATTTTTTTAAATCAGATTTAACTCTTCTAATTAAGATACCTCATCCGTTATGCTAAGTAAAATAAAGTACATCTGAATTTTGGTTTAGAGCTGTGCGCCATAAAAGAGAAGATATGTATGTGATGGCTGTTACATTTACCTTCCCTATATTTTACCAGTGATTTCAGGAAAGAAGTTAAGCTAGTTGAAGCTATTTTGAGGATAACAAAAGGCAACTCACAGGGTCAGTGGGTTACTGAAGGATTATAGCTAGAAAAGACACTACAGACCCAGATGTGACAGCTGAATTCTCACAATGCATGTTGGGACTGGGAATGTTGGAAAAGCAGGATGCTCAGTAGCACTGGAGGATCCTACTAAACAACTGCCTCTCCAGTCAGCACAAGAGGAGCTGTTTTGATTTCATCTACCTTCACCTACCAACAAGGATATTAGCACAACATGTCATTTTTCAAAACAACTGAGACAGGAGAATATGGATGCTCATTAACACTCTGATGTGTTTGATTTCCTCCTAAGACAGAGAAATCTTATCTGTCTGACTCAATGATCCATGTAGGTCCTTTTCAACTCAGGATATTCTATTATTATGCATCCCAAATCTGATGAGAAATGTAAACTGGAATATCTTTTGAAGGGATAAGCAGTAGTCAGCATGGATTCACTGAAGTCCTGCTTAACCAATCTGATTGACTTCTGTGATGAACCAACTACCTGCATGGATGAGGGGAGATCAGTGGATTTTGTCTGCTTTGACTTCAAGAAGGCTCTCAACTTTGTTTCTCACAACATCCTCAGAGGCAAACTCAGGGTGTGAGGGCTGGATGAGTGGACAGCGAGGACTGAGAAATGACTGAACGGCAGATCCCAGAGGGTCACAAACAGTGGGCACAGGGTCTAGCTGGAGGCCTGTCACTACCAGTGTCCCCCAAGGCTCAGTACTGGGTCCAGTATTGTTTAATTTATCCACAAATGACTTGGATGAGGAAATGCCTCCTGGGGCAATGCTTCACTGATGACACAAAGCTGGGAGGTGTAGCTGACACTATGGAGGGATGGGCAGAGAGGAAGCTTCTGAAACTCAGCAAATGCAAATGCAGGGAAGAATAACCCCATGCAGAGGACAGGATACTAATGGTAGTCCTAATACTTTAAACCACAATTCAGAAAGATGCTTAAACTACTGGAAAACTTTGAATGTATGTTGATGTTTCCTTGACTTGAATGATACATAAGACTTGACCTAAAATTACTCTGCGTTTACAGAGTCAGTGACCATACTGACCAAAGTGACCTAAGCCCTTCATTCTCCCCAAACATATCCTCATTCCTCTTGGGGAATTTGGGACCACATAAGCATGTCTGGCTGCACAATGAGCCAGACCCAGATACTGCTATAGTCAAAACCCCAATATTGCTGGGTTTGGTTTCAGCTGAACCAGTTCTCTGATCTGCTTGGCTGTGTGCTGGCACAACAGAGGAGGCAGCAACTGATTTTAAAACTGCCCTGTTATTGAGTGGAATACACCAAGCCTTTCATGACTACAGTCAATTTCTGAATTGAGGTCTCAAGTTTCCTAAGATCTGTTCAACTGTTTACTTTCCTCCCAGTAGCTAAATGTTTCCTCAAATGGCAAAAGATGCTGAGCAACCTTCTATGTACTTTAACAGACCAAGTGTTGACCAAAGAAACACAAGGTTCACGCAAAGATTTAGCCACTAAAGGTACCATTTCACTTTGCTATCCTTTAGGAACATATTCTAATAAAAATTCAGAATATCTTGAAAAAAACCAATCTCTATTTAAGAGTCTATAAAACGTTTTTCAAACTTGTGTCATGAATTATGACCAGCATCTGGATTCTCACAATTTTTCAACCTGATATGTACCTCTAGAGAGAACTCATTTGGGGGTGAAGTAAAAATATAAGATTGAAATGTTCAAAGCAGTGTGATAACAGAGTCACATGACTAAATTAGCATTTAATGAGACTCAAATAGCTAAGTCCTCTGGCACTGCTTTGAAAACCTATTATCTTATCTTTATGCTCCAAAATGAATACTTCAGCAGAATTACAAGGTGTGAAGAAAATACATAAAAGCTTATAATAAAAAATATACAGGGCTGAAAAGCATGCTTATGGATCTCCAGCTCCACTGAATTCACTTGACAGAGCTCCTAACTGTACTTTCAGTTTCATCACAGTAAAGTGTTATGAACACAAAACACACGCAAAACCCAAAGGTTATGGATAAACTGTCAGCAACTGTGACTGAATTGAGCAACCCAATGCTACTGCTTACCCTGTGTTAAATATTAAATATGTTTATTATTTCTTTCTAGGTTAAAATTGGGTTACCTTAATACCAAAGAAATTACTGTACTCAGCAGTTTGTGTGACTCCATTCAAGAGCACATGCATACACACAGGATTAAAGCCAGTATTCTACTTAGCATATTCTATTTACCAACTTTTGCTGGTAACAAAATAATGGGTCTGGTCCAGAAAGGAATTTATTTTTCCTCTTTAAAATATTAGTAGCTATTCCTGTAATGAAACTAGGGAAATGATTCCCATAATGATAGTACTTTGTGAGAAACCCTTTTTTTTGTGGAAGGCACCTATACACTGACATTCTATGAAAGGAAATACAAATAATTTTAAGTCCTTTAAGTATCCTTAGATGAAAATTTGCAAATCCTACAAACATTTTTCTGCTAACAAAAGTGAATCACAGACATTTACTTTTGTGTTTGTGACAGAAATTCTTTATACACTCAGTTTCACAGAAGTGAGTGGCAATGATGTCATTGATTTCCCTGGGAGAATCAGCTAAGATTTATCTGTTTTGTGTGAGCCAATGGGTATGTCCAGTCAGGAAAAAGGCTAAATTATTAATATTTTGATAATTTCCCTCTTCCTCTTTACTATAAGTTCTTTTTTTTTCCTAATGCAAAGCCTTTGTTTAGGATCAAAACAAGTAAAGGCAGATACTTCTCAGAATGCTGATTTACCAGCCACTCACTTAAACCAGATACCTTGTACACAGTGGTTAAAAATATAAAAACTAAAACATATATTTAATTACCTTTATTCTGTCAATGAACTCATACTTTGTAATCATCATTTCTTGCAACTGGCAAAAGTCTGCATTCATTTCTACTCCATACAGCTGGGAAGCTGAGCTATAAAGATAACCCTACATTAGGAAAAGGAAATTTAGTAACTGTGATGCCTTTAAAACAAGTTCAAAATTTTAATTTAAAAAGAAGAGAATTAAACACAAGTTAAGATTAAAGAAACATTTTAAAATAGTGAGTTGAGAAATGTCTTTCAGTGGATGTGAAATATTTTTCAGATCTAAGCTCCTGATTTGGCAATTCCTACTTAAGCCTCACAAATGTTAGTAAGAGATTCAAAATGACACATCAAAATAACAAGAAAAGGAAAGCTCCAAGTTCACTTGAACTGCAAAACAGATGGAAAATAGTCTAAGAAAGAAAAAAGATATACAAATCAAAGTATGAAAATAGTGTGAAGGGAAAAGACTCTACATGTCATTTTTGCTCCTTGGGAGAACTGAAGAAGAAAATATCAAGAAAAAAGAACAAAAACATGAGACATAACAGAGTCAAAATGAGTGAAAATGGAGGACAATATACCAATAATATAGTGGGATATTTTGATAACAAGTCTTTGTCAGCTTCTCTAAGTTACTGTATTACTGACATTTTTAGATGCTTCATACAGATATATATGCAAAAAAAAAGCTAAATTATGACTTGATATTAAGCCCAAAAAACAGTTCAGTTTTGGACTAAGATTTTGGGAAGTTGTTGGAAATGTTAGAGAAAAGAAGTACAAATACTTGAGCGAACAGTGCCCTAACAAAGATTCTGCTTCAGGTGCCACTGTCTCCATTGAGCACAATAATTACATTTTGCCAGCGATGGCAAAGACAAACAATGCTGAAGATACAGAATATCTGAGATCCACATGTATTATAAATTCATTATTAAGGTTTTCTGAAACCATTCAACTCAGAGAGTAGAAAAGCAACCTGTGAAGTCACCCCTCCTCCAAGGCAAGACCATATTACAAAGCAGAACTCTTTTTTGAAAGAGTGCTTTGAAAGCATCTTCTCCTATAATAATACAAACAATCAAATACTTTAAAAAATTCAGCCTAGACAAAGTGTTACCATTTAAGGACCCAATGCTGCAAATATTTACAAATGGGAGTAACTTTCCTCATTTGAGTGATCCCAAAATTAGACTATTCAAATGAGTAAAATCACATGCTCAAGTGTTTGCAAGATTGAGCCCTAAACACACATTGACTTTTTTAAGAAAGTAGTAATGTGTGTTTTGCATTGCTGTTGGCCATATGTTGTACCAGCCATGCCAAAAGCAATCAAAATTGCACTCAAGTTTCTCGATGAAGTATTTTATGTGCATTTTAAAATGCAGAGCAGGACAATATGTTTTTGGAGACAAATTCATATCAAAGTCTTCCTTTGTATATTTTAACAGTTTATCAGCTTCATAAAGGAATTTAACATAACTAATCTATATATAGGCATGGTCAAGACGTAAGAGGACAAACTCACTTATGAAAGAGACAGCAGGAACGAGCAAAAGAGCAGCATGTGTGACAGCAATATGCTAGTCTGTTGGACAACAGACTTTTCCTCTCCATAAGCAAGATCATTTGTATTCCCTCTTGTGAGGAACAGAGGAAAAACTGAAACTGCTAATAAACAGCACCTTACACTACCCAGAGAGTCAGATCAGAGGTGCCTCTCAGAATGACCCATCCAATATCGAGTAATGAGAGTAGGCAGTCAGAAAAGAGGGAAAATGTTTGTCACAGTAATAAAATATGAATTCCTGTGCTGGAAGTTACCGCAAATAGCACTGCACCAAGCCTGGAGCCAACGTCAACCACTACCTTTCCTGTCAGGTCAGGCAGTACATGGTGATAAAGAAACTTCAGTTCCATGAGGGAAAAGGAATGCGAAATAAACTCTGGGAAATAAGAACAGAACAAAGGTGTTGGGTGGGCAGTACTAACTACTGTGTAATTAACCATTGAAATAGTAACCTGAAGAATTATCTTCACTGAAAACTTGTGTGGTTTCTTGCCTGCACTAGTGCACTAGGGCAGGGTTTGCAAATCAGAGGTAATCAGCCAAGCAGCCTGTCCCAAGTCTGAGGATTCCTTGCCTTACATGGAGAATTTTGAAATCCTTCATGAAACTGAATTACCTTTTTCTGCACAGTAACGTATGTTAAATAACACAAAACAAAGTAACTTGGAACTGTTTAACTGAAAAAGGAAACATAATAAACACAATTTGTGCAAAACTTTTTATGGGCAGACATATTAATAGCTTTAATTTCAACTCCAAAGTTTTAATGAATGGAACATTCTCCATATAATCCATTCCTTCAATGGCTGTGCTCTACTGGCAACAGCACTGATCTGTACCACACCATACACAAGCTTTAAGACAGATGGTGCTTTCTACTGTTTTTTGGCATGTGAGAGGAGACCCAGGCTACTGCATGGACTCTACAGTATTGTCTTCCTCTTGCATCTTCCTCTCCAGTGGTACACAGCCTGCCTCTTACCTGCCCAGTTTTTGTGGGCAACAATTGTCACTCATATTGTCACTCACTGCAAATTAATTCAACTTACATGTGTAGGAGGCTCCTTCCATTGGTTATGGGAAATAATTCTGGCCTGTATACTGCAGCAGACTGGACAAAGTTCCCCATCAGCTGGATGTTGTCATGTCCAGCTGAGTCACTGCACAAACCAGTTTAGTTAAACTCAATTTGTTTCTCATGCTCCTGAAAGAACACTTACCTAAAGATGCAGTTTTGTATGAGCCACACTCTGTGCAGTAGCTCCTACTCATTTTCCCCTCCTCACACAATGAATCAACAACATCATCATCATAAAGGAATGCATCAACATGAATCATGGGCAGTGGATGCTGTTGTATCTGACAAGAGGAACAAAACCTTAGAAAGGCATAACCAAGTCTCTTAACTTCACTTACACTGTGAAATCACATGATAATTATCCCACCATCCTACCTCTCCCAAAATCCCCAAGATCCATGTTTTTCACTATGCAACAATTATAAAAAAAAAAAACACCAACCAAACAACAAACAAAGAAACAAAAAACAAAACCAAAAAACCATAAACCTACAGAAATCTTGTATGTAAACTGGGTCATCAAATTCTATTGAGATAACCAGTAAGTGGTAGTCGACAAACAAAAGCAAGCTGGTTTTGATATCTGAGTAGGGAGCCCTATGTGAATTTTGTCTCTTTAGTGCTCGCTTGGCTATAGAGAATATACAGGGTAAAGGAAGCTTTTTCTCCTCTTTTAATGAGGAGAATGTAACTTAAATTTAGCAGAAATGTCAATTCTGCTTCTCAGCCTCAACTGACTATTTTCATCATTGTGCCTTATGCCTCTATCTAGAAGCACCCCTAATTAACATGGGTGTCACTTTCAATCAAAAGTATACCAGTTGGGATGCTTGCCTTCTCATCATTTCAAGGGGCATAATCTTCATCCTCCTACTCAGCTTTCCTCCCTTTTCCAGGCTTGCTGCATATGGCCAATCCACTTCTCCCACTTAAGAGCCACACACCACTTTTCTGGGAAATGCATTAGCATTCCTTGTATACTGACAGGTCAAATAGGAAAGGTGCACTCTCCTCCCACAGGACTCACAGCCCACCTGTTTCTGAGCCACGGGAATCTGAAAAGAGCTGGGTATCATCTCTGGGCTGCCCACATTATGGCAACAGCAAAACACTGGCCCTGTGCTCCTGTTGTCTTTAAGGGGGCTGTTAGAGTCTATTATGGAGCTAGCATTGAAGAATCACTGTGACAGGTGTCATACCACACACCATGAAAGCTATCCCAAATAACATATGATCAAAGTATTAAAAACTATGAAGCAACTTTCCTGGAGTCATGCAAACACAGAGCAACAGACCTGAGAACCAAACTGAGATTTCCTATACTTCAACCCGTGTTCATTCTCTACTATGAACTACTGCTAAAAATGCTATCAGAATAAATGATGTGGTTCAGCAAAAGCATTCCATAACAATTAACTTACTTTCTGAACAGCCTGATGCTCCGAAGTAAACATTGCCTCGATGGGTAAACGATTCCGCAAATCTTCAGCGATATTTCTGAGCACAACATCATTGTTACTCACCACAAGCTCATCAAAGTCATCTATAAATCAAGACAAACAAAAACCCCTGAACAATCATATGCAGATCATGTGGACTAAGTGATGACCAGTACAATACAGTTGCAAGACATAAACAACACCAGATGGATAAGATTTATTATTCACATGCATTTTTCAGCCTTTGTTAGCTTTTCCAGCCAATGACAGATTTGGATTGTAATAACTTTGCCACGTAAAAGAAATGCACTGCTTCTCTGAAATCTCAAATTATTTTCATATTTATAAATTTATAACTCACATATGATGGTCTGGGCTGCCACCAAAGTGATATTGTTTCAGTTTAAGATATAAAAAACATCAAAGATGTTTTTGAACTGTTGGAGAAATTACAAAACTGAATAGTTGCCTGAATGCAGGCTTTTTTTTTTAAATACAAGTTTCTTTTTATATGTATGGTCTTTCTAATAAACATAAAAAATCGGGGATAATGCACAGTTCAACAGTTCAACTCACAATACATTTTACATTACCTAAACTATCAAAATATTTCAAATGAGAAGGAAAATAGAAATGGATGCAAACCAATACATTTTCACAAAGCCACAGTGTAAATTTTGCTATTTTTCCAGGATCTTCCTGTATTACTTTAGGACATTTTTTTAAATACATCTAGAAAAAATATCCAGAAGGAAACCATGTGAAGACACTAATCTTTTCTTCTTCCAAGGCTCAATCACTAGAGTCATTACTTCTTCAAACTGCTCTTTTAAAAATGACTGTTAAATGCTGGAGACTGTACAACCACCCTTAGCCATCTATTCCAGTGCTTGACTAGCCTTAATATTAGAAAGGAAAACCCTTCTTAATTACTTATTTAGATGTCCTCTGCCACTACTTAGTATTTTCTGCCCCACTCACAATGGAAACAGAAAACTTTGTTCCTTTCTATGACACAGTAACTATTTACTCCCCTGAAGATTCACCACGTGTCACATCAGTCTCCTTTCCAAGAAAAACCAAGATTTGTCTATCCAGATGCTTCCTGGTTGTTTTTTTTCCCCCAGTGTGTGAGGATTCTCAACACTTCCCTTTGGATCCTTTCTGACCTGCAGTATTGAGAACCAGACACTCCAGCTAAAGGTTTACTTACTCCTTAACAGAGTTTTCACATCTTGCAGCCAACATCCTGTTTATATCCCCCAATTTCATGTTAAGAGTATGATGTTCCTAACTGGCATTCAGCACAAGATCTGCTGTATGCCTGTACTCTGCTCTTTTCTTGTTTTCCTCAAAAGAAGAACTAGATGAAATTCCTTTTTGTCTGGACATCTCACTGCTTTGAGGATTGTTGAACTGGTTCTAAACAAAGGCACATCTCAGGTCAAAGCTACAAATCTGTAAAAGACAACCACCACCACCAAAAAGCAGCCACTAATCTAATCCTGAAAAAATATACCAAACCCATCTATTGAGTCTCATCTAAAAACAGACAGGTATGTCCCCTTTTCTCCACCCCTTCTGGTTTGCTTGTTTTATGTAGACTGCCAACATGTTGGGCAGTGACTGCGCTTTTTTACATGTATGTGCATCACTCACAAAAAGGAAATTTGACAGCTTTTACAGGTGTTTTTTGTTCGTTTGTTTGTTTGTTTTTTAAAAGCAACCTTTGTTAGCATTGCTGTTCCAGGTGGGAATATTAGTACAGAAAAGCTTGATGGCAACCAGGTTCAAAATAAATCTACAGAACACACTACAAGTTTCTCTATGCTAATATATTTAATCTTTCCTGTGGATGATAGGAAATGCTAGAAAGAGTGAAAAATTTTAAGGCTAGTATAGGAATCAGAAACCGGCAAACCTTTAAACTATTAAATGCTTCTGAAATGGTTTTTGCTTAAGCGCTGTAGTGAGAACAGTATGATTAAAGAAAGCATCATTCATTAGTGCAAAAGGCTCTCTTCAGACTGCAAATGTAAATGGTTCTTTCAACACATGTGAAAATGGACCCAAACATACAATCCTGAATACCCTGTAGTAAGCAGCAGAAACTTTAAATTATCTGTATTCCCCTAAGATATATTTGGTTTAAAATGTATTAAATGTACAGTAGTAATGCTCCAAAGCCCTGATGGGCCATTACCATTACCAATGGACAATTCACTGCTCCAAAGTGCTTACAGTTAGGTTCTCCAGACCTTCACCTCCTAAAAAGATGCACACTTTGCAGCGAGGATCACAGATAGAGGCAGCAGCTGCAACAGCAGCAACACAACAGGTGCAATGCAGCAGCTCCAGCTTGTCAGCATTTTAATTTGAAACCTCTAATGAGCACCCATCCTGCTAAACTCACAGCCCATCCAACAATTTGCAGACTTGTTATGAACATCCCAAAAGCACAGTGATTTTTCCAACCAGCTCAGGGAAGATTTCTATGGACATGACACAGCACAAAAGTAAACCCAGATATTATAGGAAGGGAAGGTGGACAAATCTAACTGTAGCTTAAAGGAGACCATCAGCACCACAACATGCCCTCAGAGTGCCAAGGTGCCAGTTTGCTGAGGTGGATACCGTCTGAAGGAGCAAGGGGAAAAGCTGTGCTACAGACAGAACAAGAGAGTAGAAAGCTGATATTAGCAGCTGAACAGATCAGTGCCTGTGGGCAATAAGCCTCTACATCTGGCACTTGCTTTAAAACAATACTATTACTATGCAAGAGAGCTCATCCAGCTGTTATAGTGCCTGTTAAGAGTATCATATTCATATACAGCATTTAATGAAATGCAGGAAGTGTTCCTAGACCACCAGGCCAGCCACATCACACCGCAAATACAGAACTTCAGCTCTGTTCCTCCCAGATCCAGTGTGTCAATTGGATCTGCTCCCTCACAGCATGGGTGACCTTTCCTGGCCAACATTAGTGACAGACAGCTCTCCAGACTATTCAGTGTTCCAGCTCCACAGAAGAGAAACACACACCTTCAGTGGGACACAGGCAGCACACCCATCTTCCTCTAACCCAGAATATCCCTTCCCTGCCCTGAGTTCAATGTGTACAGTACCTGCCACAACGCTGGCCCACAGGGCCCTCTGATCTCTCCTTGTGAAACAAAGCATGACACACATGAGTTCTTGTATGCTCTGTACAAAACAAGTCCTAAGGACAACACATATGCAGCTCAAAGAAAAAATGTTGAAACACTGACCCTGAAAAATAAATGACAAACGGAAATGCTCCTTTCTAACTATCAGTTAATATTTTAAAGCACAGGAACAAAAAAGGTGAAGGAGGTCTGAACAGACTTCATCCGAGGTGACAAAATGGCAGCTGGAGCAGAAGCTGTGTGTGCAACGCTCCACACCTGTGTGTAGTTTGTGACTGAACTCTGACACGGAGACTTGCCTCCTTCCTGTCGAAGCAAGAAACAGCAACAGCTACCACAATAACTCATTTACTTTTGCAGTATGTAAATATTTGTAGATTGCCACCAAGTAGGAAACACCAGTGCCAAATATGAAAACATGCATCTCTGCTGGTACAGTTTTATCAACTCCACCCTCGCGTTTAACAAATTGTTCACTCTTGAGAATCTCAGTATCGCCTTAAAAGGGATCTTCAAAGAAGAAACAAAAATAGAAAAATATTTTATATATTATTTTAGTACCTGTTACATACATTAAATGTATACAACATGAAATGGAGAGTCTGCAAGCCAACCTGTGCTCACTGAACAGACAACTAACCAGGAAACAAACGTACAGTTCATGAAACACTGCAAGATGAATCACAATCATTTGTTTATGGAGGAAGTCTGAGTGCATAGTGTTTGTATTTTACTTCAAAAACCGGTTCCACTGGATTTACTCAACATGCATTTATAAAATTTAATTAACACATTGCAAAAAGCCTCATTATCACCCTGGTACTAGTCAGCCTTTCTACAGAAGCTAAGAAAACATCACAAAGCCTCACACCAGATAGAGAGCACCGCTACACCAACATCTGAACGCCCCTGCAAAATACAGGATTGAAGACAAGCAACGTGTGATTTCCAAATGACACTAGAAGATTACATGTCACTGAAGGAGAGGAAAGAAGAGGATTTAGCAAAGGCAACCATAGCAGCAAGCACCTTATGGTCTTCTAGATATATACTCCGACTCACAGAAGAGAAAAGCAAATATTAACAGCTGTGTTACTTAATACAAGGTTAATTTAGTAATTCATGTTTTAATAATACTGGAGAACCAAGCCAACAAAGGAACACCACATCCCTAAAACTTTAGTATTGCCCTTTTTGGCTAAATAATTAGAGAAACAATATGTGACCTCAGTACCAAGTAGCTCAGGAACTCTAAATATTGTTTCTGTCCCAAAGCATACATAGTTATTGGTAGAAAGTAATTGGAATCTTTTTCCAACAGAAATATAACCAGAGTTCATTTTATTAGTTTAAGTCTTTTACACTGGTTAATTGAAAGAAGCTTTGAAGTTAAATTTTAAACAAGGTAAGTCTCATACTGTTTCACAATCCCTAGTTTCCCCCACCATTATTACGTTTCAATGACTAACAACTTAGAAGTATTTGGTATTCTTCTTGAGACCTCTCTCACACCAGTATCATTTGTCACAACAAAGGAAATTAATATCAATTCCCACAGCTGATGATTCATCCAATTATAGGAAACATCCCATTTTAGTTTATCAAACAGAACAGTGGAAAAGATTTTTGGTATGGTATCATTTTAACAAATAAATGTTAACGTGAAAATGCAATGCTATTTTTATCTCTTCTGAAAGGATATTTCAGTTGAATAAATCACTTCTACAAATTTGGATATGAAGCTTTGTACTAAATTACTTTTTCACATACACACAAACACAAAAGCATATACTATACTTGTCACATTACAGAAACCCACATTTTCATCCTTTTTAAAGGTACTTACTCCACTTTAGTTTCACCTGCAGACTGAGAGGAAACATTTAAAGAATCTAGTTTTTTCCTATCCTACTTCCTCTTCTTGTCTTGTGAAAATTATCATCATCTGATAACTTTACCTATTGGAGAACATGCTAATTCCTAGATAATAAAATACCTGATAGAAAATGCTGGACACATTTGGTCTGCTCCTAGAGTATGATGAGAAGTTTCTTCTCTGTATGTAGAACACTGTACTAAAGCAGCACATCCTCCATAATCAGTTAGGCTGATTTTATCAGATACTCCTCCCTCACTGCCTGCTAAAAGCCTGAATTTACACCACTGACTGCCCTCAACTTTCAAGGCACAAGACTAAATTGTACACCAACCTCTTAAAAAGCTGGTTTGCCCCCAGTACAAGTGAATCAATAAAAAAAAAATCATTTGTACTTAATTAGATGTTGTTTATTCTTAAATTAGAAAATTTGCAATGATTATTATTCAATTACTATTTTGAGTGATACTCTTTATATTGAATATTTTGAGTATGTAGGAACAATCAGCAATTCAGACCAGTATATTACTTTGAAATCTTAGCCTCATATTTAAGTTTCTCAGGAAATGCACAGATTGGAAAAGGTTTGTAGAAGTGTTTTATTACACTGTTATATGAACTGAAAAAAATTTAGAAGTTAGTATCACAACAGTAAGATTTAGCTCTGACGGAAAAATATTTCAATCTTAGACCCCATAATTAGAACACAAGAAGCAAAAGGGGTCTTATCACCTTATCTGTGCTTCACTGACACTGACTGAGAGACAGGCTTTGTCATCTGCATTGAAGTGCTAAGCACAGCAAAAGCATTCGGTAGTCGCCAGTAGGTAGAATGGTCTGGTGACTTCAATCTCAAACTCAAGATTCAGATTCCTTTTGTTACTTCCCCTGATTCCTGTGTTGCTGCTCATGTAAACAGAAAGCTTGGTCAATTCACTGGTTATCTCCTCCAGCATCCATTCTTACCAACTGCAGCCTTTTCTGCTACTGAAAACTTCAGCAATCTGGGCAGTGGAGGTTCACGTGGCCCCAGCTATACATCAAATGCTGGGACCCAGCTGAGGGGGATTGTCAGGGGGGTTTCCCAAGTGGTTTGAATTAGTTCTTGGGCTTCACCCAGCTTTTCTTAGCTGGAACTTCTGGAACATGGTTATTGCAAAAGGATATTAAAGCATTAATCATCTGATTATAAAAAAGTTAAGACACCAAAGGTTCCTGTTCTTTTTTCCAACTCTTATTATTTAATTTTCTTTAAGATCTAAGACAAACTCAAAAGAAAAGCTGGAATGCAAGTCACCGTGAAATGACGTACATCTCACTGCAGTGTGTGGGAAGAGCTGGCTGATTGTGAAACAGCCAAGCAGTGTTGCTAAGCAGCTGCTTTAAAACAGTAACGTCTTCTTCCATCACACATAAAGATTCGGAATTTCTCAAATTCTCAATACAGAAAACCCCACATTCATAAGAAAAGAAAAAAAAAAAACAACAGAAAAGAAAAAACAAATAGAATCTTTCATTCACTTACATTCCCGTAATTACCAAGTAAGGTTAGTCAAAAATCATTGGAGTGACAACATGTTCAATGTTCTTTCAGTTCAAAATATGTAAGACTTCACTTTAGGTAAGATAACTCGCTTTACTATAAATCAATTTGTATCTTCCATGGAAGTTTGTCAATAACATTTCATGCCTTTAGTGTGTGAGTCAGAAAACACCAACTAAGTCACAGTAATAAATAAGGCTGTCTTTGCAACAACACTAATCCTAAAGGTCAACCACTTTATTCAGGACTTTAAGGATGCATGTACACTTTAATTCAGAGAGAGGTGTGAAGAAGGAAAAAGCCTGACTCCAGCTAACACTGGAATCATGCCCAGTTCTCCTCAGCTGGAGGTAAAAGTATAAGCTCAACATCTTGACAGAAACCGGAATGGGATACAGGAGGAGAAGGCAGAGAACTCACAGCCCACAGAAAACGTTTGTCTGTGGGGATACCATTTTTGTTTCCATTTATCCTATCCTGGTTTTCATTCAGAATAGTATCTCCCCATCTCCACCACTTTTTTTTTTTCCCTTTTGTTCATCAGAGTTTTCCTTCCTACATCTGTATCACCAAAGACTAGGCTTTTATTTCTGTGTGGCACAAAGTTTTCATTCAGAATATTATCTCTCCATCCCCACCACGTTTTTTTTCCTTTTGTTCATCAGAGGTTTCCTTCCTACATCTGTATCACCAAAGACTAGGCTTTTATTTCTGTGTGGCACAAAGATCTGGTAACTTTTTACGTCTCCCATAAAACAGTCTTCCTTATGCACAGAGAGAACACCACATTCCCTACTCAGGGTACAGCACCAGCAACCTCTACCAGCTGCTCATTATTCTCAGCCCAAGCACTATTCATTATCACAGGACTATCTAGATATTAAAATGGGCAGTATAATTATTCAAATGCAACAATTCCGAGGGGGAAAAAAAAAGCCACACTAAAAAGTTACTGCCAGTATGCAGCCACAGAAGCAGCTCAGAGAAACAATACTAAGAGAAGCATCATCAAGAGTGCTATGCTGGGTACATCACAGAAAATATTTGCATCTCTGAGGAAAATGCAAAAAAACTAAAGGAATGTGACCTACAGGACAAATTTCTCTGCTCACTTACTGTCCAATGCTGCAAGAAAATAAACCCAGTAAGGTACAGATACTGATCTGGTACTCTAGTCCTGTACTCATCAGGGTGAAAGAAATAAAGCAGGACATAGCCATTTGGAAAAAGGAGATTAGAAGAACAGGAATAGGTTAATGACCCAAAGAGGCGGTGAAACATATCTTGATTGTTTAACAATTAGAAGTTTTTACACACTGGCGTAAAGCTTTCTCATTTCCACTCTTTTATCATATATCTACATGTAAACATATATGTGCGTTAGAGAAGGAAACTCCAGCCCCTTGAGAGAGCACAAAAACTGGGTAAACACTGATATTTTTCCACTGTCAACTTTTACAAGCATTAGCATGAGGCCAAATTCTACAGGCTCTAAATGTCTCCACAAATGTGGCAATCAGGGAAATAAAATCAGCCTAAGTCACACATTCTAAATGACACACCTTGGAACAAACATGGTTGCCTATACTGCATCAGCACTTCACAAAATATGATCACAAAATGTAAGCAAATGCCAAGGATGCAGATGACTAAAGTACAACTTGATTTCTCAGAATATTAATTAATAGCATCTAGCCAGGATATTAACAATGAGCATTTTTTTGAAAGAGAAAATTAGCATAAAATATTATCAGAGCACAAACCTGTAAGCAAAGAAACCTAAACCAAAAAAGATTCTGAAGATGGCCTGACAAATAGACTACAGAAATGAAATTATATCCATTACTTCAGCTGCTTGATCCTGATTGCCCTGTCCACTGTGTTCCCTGATCTGCAGCATATGAGCTGAAAAGCCATTGAAAGGCAACTGTAAAGCTAATCATGTTTAAGATGATGCACATAAGTAAAGTAGCAGCAATCACTATTGATGCAAACAGTATAAAAATAGAAGGACACAGATTGCTCAGATGTACCACACACACAAAGTAGTTCAAGATTTGGAACCTAATCTACTCTTTAGGTTGTATGTTAATTATGAAGAACAAATATGAGGCAAGAATATATGTAGCCTTTCACTGAAAGACCTAGGCAAAATGCTAGATCATTAAAATTCAGAAAAAAATATTTGAGAGATCATAATGAAAGCTAGTGACCATAGCATCTTATTTTTCACAGAAACCATCTATAGTGAGTTTTGGAAGCTGTAACATAAAAAACATATTAAAATTTATTCACTGACATAGGATTTTGGAGTCTACATAAACTATGTTAAAACACTGGCTAAAAATTCCTATGGCAGAAGTAAAACATGATCATAGTTGAAACAGAGAAAATAGTAAGTATTAGTTTCCTACTGAAACAGTTCAGCATTTTCAAGTTTCACTAGTAAGCTCCCATGTGCTTTACTATATTTGTGAAGGGGTCAGGAAGCTGAGAAAGCTAGATATGCACACCACACAAACTAATGCAGTGCATAGGAGCTGAATGATTTATGTTAAGTGAATAATCAATATGAATGATTGCATGTGAAATTCACTGAGATTTTTATATATTAGAGCATATGGGAGAGAAGAAAACCACTTCTAAAAAGACTATTTACAGTAACCCAAGCACTGTTTAGGAAGTGTCCAGACAAGACCTCAAAAATGGAAGGATGCAGCACTGCTTAGAGCAGATTGCTCTAGCATTATGCCCATACACACATGCAGATATAAGCATGTATAAAGATACACTTAAGTACGCGTACATACACACACAGAGAAAATAAGAATGTTTAATTGCAATTAACACTAACTACTTCCATCAAAATTCAGCCTCCAAGTCCTAGGGAGGCCTGTCTGTGCTCTAGTCATGAAGGCTGACTCCCAGATGCTCAGGAACATCTGGCAATGTCTCTCCTAGGAAAGAGCCCGTTTGGGTGGGAGGGCTGCATGCCTGTCACAGCCAGTAAAGGCTGTTCCCAGCTGGTTCTCTTCCCATAAATCCAACAGAGGGCCTGCTCCACCTGGGAAAGATCTGTCCTGCCTCTCCATCTGAGTGACGGTGGAAGCCACAAACCACAGGGTAACAGTGAGGGAGTTTGCAGCTCCAAGTACCTAGACAGCTGGACAACTTCTTGGTGTCAGAGCTGGCCTTTGTGCCATGGTCCCTGCTTAGGAGGTTGTTGCCACCCTAAAGTGGACACGCTGGAACAAAGACCTAAACAAGAAGCACAACCCGAGCAAAGCAGGGCATTACTTGGGGAAGTACTGTATCATATGATGAATTTCTGCTAACACACGATCATCAGGATAGGTTTACCATCCTAGGAGACAATCATTAATAAACAGGACACACACGTACTGGATGCTTGAGACTGGGTCACAAAATTGGAGGGGGTCTTCCAGATTCCTATCTGCAATGGAAAAATGCACATGCCCCCTGAGACTAAGCAGCCTTTAAACTTTATTCAGCATACCACTATGTGACTACAGCTTTAACACACTGCCTGTGTTGAATTTTCCGTGTCATCCTTTGGGTTCAGTTGCAAATTTACAGCTTCTGCACTGACCCACATTTCCTTTCTTCATCTGCCACAAAATGCTTGACTGCAGCACGCTGATGAAATTACAGCCAGGCATAAACAAGAGAGTAAACAGAAAGCTATGTTAACTTAAGGTGACACCAAGTGCGGAAAGCAGCGTTTGTAAATGAGCTCAAACCGCTATTTCCAAACTTCTGAGGGGCTGCTGTCAGCACGTGCGAAGCGGCACAGGACAAGCCTAAGACCCAGAGCCGCCTCGGCGCAGCACTGGCTCCGCACGGCCTGTGCCCTTGGAGGGGCGGCCCGCGGCCCGCCCTGCTCCGCCGCCGGGCCCGGGCACGGCACCCGCGGCACGGAGGGCGACACCGACCGGAAGGGGCCCCGTACGCATGCTCGGCCCCGCCCTTCGGCGCCCTCTCCTGGCGCGTGCTCGCGCTGCCGCTTGGCGCCGCGCCCGGCCCCGCCCCCGCTGAGGCGCGGCCGCGAGGGAGGAGCTCCGCCCTCACGGCCCCGCCCACGGCCGCCCCTCTCGCCCCGCCTTAAGGCGGCACGGCGCAATTACCGCCTGCGTCCCGCCGGCTGCTGGCGAGACGTTTGCACGGTGCCCCCTTAACGACGCAGCGGTCCCGCGCACGTCCCGGAAACGGAAGCCAGCGGGGCCTGTGGGGTGACGGCCAGTGCTGACGTTTCCCCGGTCGGCGGCGGCCGCGGCTCCTCGCGATCCAGCCGAGTCTCGCTGGGCGGCCTCGCCCCGCGGGCCGGGCTGGGCACGGCTCCGCCGCGGGCCCCGCGCCGCGCTCCCGGTGAGTGCCCGCGCTGCCGCCTGGCCGCTCCGTAAGCGGGACCGCGACCCGAGGCGGTTTTCGTGACGCGGAGCTGCCCCCGGCCCAGTCCCGGCGGGGAAAGAGGAGGCACCGGTGCCTGCCGACCGCGGGGATAGGCGGCGGTCTGCGCTACGGCAGCCGGGGCGGGCAGGGCCCTCGGCGGCAGCAGGTCTGGCCTCCCGGCCCCGCCGCAGCCCCGCACGGGACTGGCCCAGCGCAGAGGCAGCGGCGGGCGCGTACACCGGGCTCTGCCCTCATCGTTTTCCCGTGAAAACGAGGGCGTTGGGCCGTAAGCGAGACAGCCGTTCCCTGCCGCTGCCTCGGGGGCGCCTCCCCGTCGTCAGCCGGGTAATTTTAGAAGGTGGAAACTCCGCAGCTGAGGCTGAGCGGAGCTGCAGTAGCTCCAGGCATTCCCAGCTGTGAAACTGCCGCCTCTCCCTGACAGGGTTAGACTCGCAGTTGGTCTTAATCCATGGTTGTGTACATTTAGTACATGTTTATTGTACTGTTTTTAAGCGTACCTTTTGCTTGTTATCTTTCTAAACAGCTGCTATCTTTTAAAGCAGCTGTTTAAACTGCTGTTACCTGTTAAGCCTCTTTTTTTCCCCAAACCCTGTAGATTAGATCTTGCTAGTTTAGCTAGAGGGATCTGGCTGGAGGCTTATGCTGGGGGGCGGGCAGTCTGTCTCAGAATTGCTTCGCTGCTGGTTTGTTATGCCGTAGTAAGACATCCACTATTTCTGCTGCCCCTTTATCCCTGGAATGCCGGGACTCGTGGCCTTGCTCAGCCCGAGCCTGCTGCAGGCAGCCCAGCCGGGCTCAGCCCCGCTCCGGGTGTCTGCGCTGCTGCGTGCTGTACTGAACTGCCCGGTTCTGGGCTGCTCAGCACGCTCACCTTCTGCAGTGCACTTGCTGCTAATGCCCTTCTGGCTGCCTGCCTGCCTGCCCACGCTGGCTACCTGCTGAAACATCTTGCGTGGCTTTTTGCCTGGAGTGTGTCTCTCGACTTGGATGGACTGTCACAAGGTCTATTAATTTCTGTACTTGGCAGCCCTTGGAAACACTGCTGACTTATGATTTCTTAATGTGGTAGTAAGAGCAGTTTATATGAAAATGCTTAAACTCATCTCCTTAGCAAAGGAATTGAATTATTCCTATTGTAAGCCTTTTGGAATTCTGCAGAGGAAACATTAATTTCTTAGGACATAATTAACCTCCTGTATTTGGAGAGATGTGGAATTCTGGAAACTAATTTTAAATATGGAGTATTCCCATGACTTCTGTGTGTTGGTCATCCTATCAAATTTCTTAGCTGGTATATCCAAGTGTTATAATTAAATTCTGTCACTGATTGCCATTTTAGTAGCTCAAAGCTTACTGAGGTGCAGCACTATTTTTAAAGGTTTGCGGGTTTTGGTTTTTTTTTTAACACATTGTGATTATCACAGAAAATTACCTGGAAAACATTTTGAGCATCCATTTTGCTGAGTCTGTTTGTTAGAGCCTATTAAAGATAATGCTTTTTTAGAATTATCTGGAATAATATGACTTGTAGTCCTTGTAAGGAAACTTTGGAGTTTTACCACTTCAGCTAACATGTAGAAGTCCCCTTCCAGCACTGTAAGAAGAGGGACATCAATTTCTGTTAGTGTACTGGTTTGCAAATACTCTACTGGCAGAGTTCCTTAGGAAACACAGACTTCTTTTCTAATTTAATATTGAGATGGCATTGTAATGGATATCATTGCTTGTACATTAAATCTGAAATGTGTAAATATATTCATTTGTGCCATTTGCCATACCCAACTCCTGCACTTATATGGGATTTATTTATCCTACATCTTCTGAAGCTCCTGGAGACTTTGTTCTGCACTGTGACCTTAGTATCAGGGGAGGGTGGGTGAGACTGGCAGGTGCTTTTGGGGTTTTGTTGCTGATTTAACCTACCAAGTTGGTGTCAATAGTAACTCTCAATTAGATAAAGCATTCTGGAGTTTGGCTTACATGGGAGCCTTGTTTTAGCTCTTTTGGAATTTATCTTTTATTATTTCTAAATAAAGCATTTTAGCATTTTAAAACCCTTTAAACCATGCTTTTTGGAGTTTGTGCAGCTGATAAATCTCAATGTGTATATACAGTGGGCTGCTTTGTTAGCCACCTTGATGCCCTGTCTATTAAATAAAATCAGAATGTAGCTAGTGGTGCATTCTTCATTTCAATAAACGGACTGGCCTTTCTTATTTGAGGCAGGGGGAAGTCCTAAAAATCTTTGCAGCTCTCACCTGTTTTGATTACAGAGACTCCCATTATTGAGAATTTGGCTTTCAGTTCTGAAAGGAGGAGCTCAAATGTGAGATTCCAATTTGGGCTATCAGCAAGGAAGGTGTTTCAGCTGAGTACAGGACAGCAACACTGGAAGTGGAAGATAAACAAGGAGTACTTGAAGTGCTCCATTTCAGCACTAGCTGTGATGTTACAAATTTTTGCTCTTCAGACAGGTTTTGGTTTGCCCTTAATCAGAATTTTAGTTTGCTAATTCCACCATGTGTTCTCCTGAATATCTTGCCACCTAATAGAGGGGGTGGAGTGGTTTAGCGTGTTGACTAGAGTGTGTACCCCTCAGAAATTAACTTTTTATGGTTTCCTAAGTGTAAATCATGGTATGGTTTAGGCTTATATGTGAGATTTGTGTTTCTAGTGAGCAAAAATAGTCTGTTTTTCCAATACATCCATTAAAAACTACAATATGAATTTTGCTTATTAAAATGCAGGTATGTTTGTAGGGTTACTGAAATGGGAAACTCAGCTTGATTGATGAAAGCTGCTTTAAATGCAACTAAATAATAATAATAAATAATGCTGAATTTTGCTGGCAAAATATTTTGCTTCTGGTCATATTGTCCTTGCAAGATGCAGAGTTTCTAGGCTGTTCTGCATGATTTTATTCTGTCATGTAGCATATTGCTGATAAGAGGATGAAAAGCAATTGGCATTCTTTCTGGAAGTCTGTCTGGACTGTTTTGTTTGGTTTTTTTCCATGGTGAATTCAATGCACATTTGTTGCATTGAATAACAGTGAAAACAGTGAAATCCTTCCTAATTGAAGTGTGGTATCTCTCTTTTTAAGTAGGCCATCAGGATTGCCTAAAATTAACTTCAGGCCAATATTTCCTAAAAATAACTTTAAAAAGTAAAACTTGTGCACTTTCTGGAATGCAAAGTAGAATTCTTACTCAAAAGTTACTTGAATAATTAATTTGTGAAGGCATAGCTTCAACTAGTTTTAAATTTTATCTTTAAATTTTTTCCCAGATCCTTCTGAGTTGTACTTGAAGCCGCCAAAATGGTTCTGGCAGATCTTGGAAGAAAAATAACTTCAGCATTGCGCTCACTGAGCAATGCCACAATTATCAATGAAGAGGTATGTAGTGTACAAATGTGAAGACTTTAGCACTGGAAAAGTTCTGTGGAAAAGTTCTTAAAGGCTGATGAGAAGCTTGAAGTGGGCTACCTAGACTTTTTCTTTCCTTCAAGTACAATTTCTGCTAAAGGTTTTGACCCACTAACAGTACTGCCAGAACTTACAGCTGGATTTATACATGGGTCACCACCTCAGACATAGTGGGTCCCATGGTCAAAGGGTCCTTGGGCCTGGTGGCTGTATTCAGGGAGGTGAGTGTTCTTGGGAGGCAGTGTGTGCCTAAGTTTGGATGGAAGGTAGGTGCCTGCTCTGATTTATGTGTGTGGGCACAAGCAGACTATGCAGATGTGGATTAGGCTGCTAGGAGCTGAAATGTGGAAGAACAAATGTCAGCTTTGCTGTCTGAATTATGAGGAATTTCCTGCATTTATATTCAAACCAGTGTGCAGTTCTGGAATTTTGTTTGGCTTAGTATTGCCTGTATTTTCTCTAAGTAAGGGTTTGAAATTAGAATTCAGTGTGTTCTGTCATAGGAGTTCAATGCAAGATGGAAAACTAACTAATGTGATGTTTCAAAGTGTCTCTGAGTACACAGATTGCTAGAAATTCTTTTCAGGTGGAAAGATGTGTGGCTTAAAGTAACTAAAAAATAGCCTCATTGAGAGCTCGAGGGTTAGAACTTATGTATAGAGAAAATGCTTTAATGTGTCTTCTGCCAGGAGACAAAAAATTCCTCATTGAATTAAATACAGCCCAGTTTAATTTTTTCATTAATGGAAGCTTTTATCTTGCAAGAGCTCAAGATGTGAAAATGAGGCCATTTTTGCAGGTGTTACTTTCAGAAAAATGTTTCTATTCAAGACTTTGAAAACTCAGAATAAGCAGAGTTTCTAGCTGAGGCACCTGCTTGCCTAAAAGGCATACAATTAGAGCAGCAGTCCAGTTACTGAACATGCAGGTAGCAGGGTGTCCATCTTTAGCTGAGGAATAGTGTTACATAAGGTTTTTTTGTGTACTCTCTAAGGAGTACCCAGAGGGGAGTCCAGGAAGTCTTGCTGCCACATGAGCTGTTGGCCATAATGCAGTAGGAAGTGTTTTGTGTTAGATGGTGTTGTGATCTGAGGGTTTTTTTGTGTACTGTCTAAGGAGTACCCAGAGGGGAGTCCAGGAAGTCTTGCTGCCACATGAGCTGTTGGCCATAATGCAGTAGGAAGTGTTTAGTGTTCTAGAGTGTGCAGTTGTTACAGTTGAGAACCCTTCCCTTTCAGATTTAAATTGTTTTTACGTAGGAGCAAATGCACAGACTTTCTTTGTGACAGTTGATTTAATGGTAGGACTACATGCATTTAATTTGTGAAAGCCATGGTTATATCATAAATAGACTTTCACATTCTTATTTTGACCTAATAGTGGCCTGATTAATTTCTCTGTATTGTAAAACAATTTTTCTGATTTTTCTTTTATACTCCAAAGGTTTTAAATGCTATGTTAAAAGAAGTATGTACAGCATTACTGGAAGCTGATGTTAATATCAAACTTGTGAAGCAACTTAGAGAAAATGTCAAGTAAGTGAAATAATCAAAATGCATTTAACTTTTGATATTTGTAAAAGTTGTAATTTGGGGTTACAAAAGAACAACTATAATTTGTAACTTAATATGTTGGGGGTTTTTTTTAGAAACACCCAGATTACTTTTAACAGGAAAATAGCTGTTTGAACTAAATGTTTATCCAGTTCCATCAAAAGAGTCTTTGTTCAAATTTAGTCATTTATTGCTGTTACAGGCTTGTTTCAAAAATCTGTTGCTGTCATCAGTTGAGTTGTCTGATAAACAAGTTCTTCATTACTTCCTAGACACATCATCTTCACATGTTCTTGTGCTGGCTATAAATAAATCTGTATATGTGACTAGCACTGTTACTTTGCCTATTTTCAGATTAATTTAGGTAAATGCAAGTCTGAAAGATGCATTTTAGAAACCTGATTTTGTCCTCTGCATAAGAATGTCTCCAGTGCATGTCACTTCTTAAGTACATCCTATCTGAAAACTCAGAACAAATCAGGGTGCTGTTGCAGTTCCAAAAACTTTATTAGTGGTTCAAGTGATGCTTTAAGTTATGCTAGTGTTTTATGCTTTTCTCAAACTCAGGTCTGCAATTGATCTTGAAGAAATGGCATCTGGCCTTAACAAAAGAAAAATGATCCAGCATGCAGTGTTTAAAGAGCTTGTTAAGGTAGGACTTCAAAATTCATCACTTTCCTTGTACAGTCTGGGCTTGGCAGTAGTGCAGTAGTAAGCCAAGCTCTTAGGTGGTTGTGTGGTACCTGCAGTTAGGTTTTCTGATGTGAAAGCACAACTGCAATACTGCAAACAGCAGTGTTCTCATTGAATTACACCCTGGGCGTTTCTCAAACTAACTTCAGTTTAAGCTTTAAGTTCAATTGTTCTTACTCTTCAATTGAAATATAAAGACAAGAGTAAGTACTGCTAGTTTCTAGACTGGCTCTGGTTGTCCCAGAACACAGCTTTGCTACCCTGTTGTTCTACCTACTTACAAGCCTTTGGCAGAGTGATAAGTAACAACCCAGCAGCTCAATGCAACATTTCTCATTAATCTGCCTGCTTGGTCAAATCAGGACTTGAGTATCTGTATTCTGCCCTCTTTCCAATTTACAGTGTAGTTCTTTTCTTCTTCTGTAGTCAGTGCCCAGAGATATGGTGGCTCTCAGGAATGTATCTACCTTCTACTCATTTCACAAGTGAGGCAGCAGCCCTAAAAAGCCTTCTGTGCTGTAGGATTCTGACTAGAAGAAGCCCATCCTGAGCAGTGACAAGAGGGGTGGAGGTCACCTTTCTGTGTTGGTTGTTATCCTTGTGCCATGTATACAGGCCATCCTGACTGTGCTTGCTGTTAGAAAGAAATTAATGTCGTTGTTGCACCATTATTATGCAGAATTATTATGCAGAACATTATATACTACAGATACCTTATAAAGGCTGTTGTTCACTGTAAATCAGAAAAATCTAAGCCAAATTAAGATGAGACTGTGCAAAAACTGTTTTTCTCCTTTGAATATGAAACCAGGCACCTAGCATGACTGTGACACCAACTGTTCTGTGCTTTTGAAATTTGGTTCTACTATCTATGTTACTCTGTTCTTTAGCTTGTAGATCCTGGAGTCAAGGCATGGACACCTACCAAAGGAAAACAGAATATTATAATGTTTGTTGGTTTGCAAGGAAGTGGTAAAACAACAACTTGTTCAAAGGTAAGTGCAGTGGATCTCTTTGCTTGGTTTTTGGTGTGTTTGTTGAGGTTTTTTTTTTTTTTTGCTTGGGGAAGCTGGTGGTCCTTGGGCTCCTTAGGTAGGATTGGCTTGTGATCTGTGCTGGTTTTGTTAGAAGGAACGTTCTGACTCTCTACCATGCAGAGATTCATTTGCAGAGAGGTTTCTGAGATGAAATGAATGTTGAAAGTAATATTCTTTTGGGGCAACTTATGGCTTGTAGGACTTCCTTCAAAATTTTTCAACTGAACTGTTGATGAAACAATAAGAGAATCTTTTTTTGTCCTTTTACTTAGTTAAACCACAACACTGTAGTTCGCTTTCTAGGTTTAAGACTAAATACTAGGAATGGGTATTCATTCCATTATTTATTTAGAAAAAACAGTGGAATTTGGCCTTTTTATTAGATACAAAGTATCAGTTAAGTGTAAGTTGGTGATGTGAAACCTCTTCCAGCCCCAGATTCATTGAGGAAACTTGTGTTTGTATTTTTTTAAGGCTAAAAAAAGAATGCTCTGAATAGATGTATGTTCACATCTGCAACGAGGCCTTCCCTGTTTGTTAGTGTAAGGTCAAGCAGCACACCATTCCTTGTGGGATTGTCCCCTTCCTGTGACAGGAAGTTGTAATCTCTGCTTTCCGTTTTCCAGGAGCCTCCTGGACTGTTTGTGCTTCACTGTGCTGCTTCTCCAGTAGATGTCAGGGTAGTTAAGTCCCCCACAAGAACCAGGGCCTGTGACTTTGAGGCTGCTTCAGGCTGTCTGTAGAAAGCCTCATCCACTTGCTCCTTCTGACCAGGTGGCCTGTAACAAGCACCCACAACAGCATCACCCTCACTAATCTGCCCTTTTGTCTTAAACCATAAGCTCTTGATTCACTCATTCACCCCAGGACAGAGCTTGATACATTCCAAGTTATGAGGAGAAATTATCCTGTGGAAAAAACACACATCTTCATTGTTTTTTGTCATCTCCTTTTGAAATGCACACATAGTGAAATATTCAGTATAGCCTCCTCTGATTTCAGAAGACTTTCTTAGTGCTTATGTAGGTGAACTTTATCTTGTATGTTTGTATTTGGTCAGTGTTTTGTGAATATATGTAGCTCCTGTAAAGCTGAGTGTTGTAGGAAGGTTAAGGATTCTGTTCAGTGCTTTAAAACATGTCCTTTCAATGGAAATATCTTTGTTCCTCTGAAAGTACAAAAACACAGAGCTGTACAAGTTGTAGCCATTATGGCACTTGATATTGAAGTATTGCTTTGGGTAGCTTCTACATGCTAGTCCAATCTGCAGTATTCACACTAAGTAGAATTCAGGAGTTAGTAAAATGGGAACTTAAGTTATTTATAGTCATTCCTAGAGATTGCCATTTCAAGAAAAGGAAATCAGAAGCAGAGTCAAGCAGGTGTTTTCATCTTGCCATTAATAATTATTTATAACATGCTTTTCTAAATAACGGCCATGCTAACCATGAAGAGTCTTACTCTGTGGCCTCAGTTATAGAAGGGCTGGCTTGAGTTTGTGTCCTCTGTGTGTGACTTCAGGCTGTTAGAAGTGTCATGTCAGTGGGACTTTGGTGTAACCACTTGTTTTGGGTTTCATTTCAGTTAGCATACTTCTATCAGAGGAAAGGCTGGAAGACTTGTCTAATATGTGCTGACACATACAGAGCAGGTAACACAGCCTTTAATGATGTAGTTTTCTATCTATAATATTTGAAGATTTCCTTAAATAGTCCCTTGACTATACCTGTCTTACAGGTGCTTTTGACCAGTTAAAGCAGAATGCCACAAAAGCAAGAATTCCTTTTTATGGGAGGTAAGCATCTTTGAGAAACACTTTGGAGAACAATTCAATTTCAATTATGTATTGTTCTGTTCTGAACATTTTGCACTAAACCCCATCTAGCATGGCCTAATTGCTTTCATTTTAATAATATATTCTGAGTAATACTTGCTCTGATCATATGAAAATTCTGTCCAGTTCAGTATATTGCCAGGAGTAGCAGGTAGGATAGTGTACAAAGAGATCAGCTGTCCAGGAATTACTCCCTATAGTGCTTACTCAATGTATAGCAGTTCAGACTTGTACCAGGCATGGCCAGATTTTTGAGAAGTATCTCACAGATCAAAGGATATAATTTTTAGATGCTTAATTTTTATTATCACATAGAGACAGAGGTGGACCTGAAATGTCTTTTTATAAAAGAGTAAATAACTTTCCCCTAAGATTCACTGAAGGTGAACTGTCTAGATGCTCAGCTAAATCTTATTTGAGAGGGTCTTGTAGAACTTACTGCAGCTTCCAGCAGGTGAGACTTCAGGCTTTGTGCTTCAGTTCACTGAGCAGTAAGGGTAAATGGTTTAGGAAGACATATTTGTAACCAATTTTTGCTTTACATAAGAGGAGTTCCCTCTTGAAATCCAGATAGACTTATAGTAAACAAGTTTATAGTCAAATGATGAAATTCTGAATCTCTTTGTCTTTTTGATCAGTTATACAGAAATGGATCCTGTAATAATTGCTTCAGAAGGTGTTGAGAAATTTAAGAATGAAAACTTTGAAATAATCATCGTTGATACAAGTGGACGTCACAAACAAGAAGACTCTTTGTTTGAAGAAATGTTACAAGTTGCTAATGCCATAGTGAGTAGTTTTGAGAAATACAGTAATTTGGCATATGATGGTTGATTAATCTTTATCTTAATGTTCTGTGTGCATTTTGCTTTAATGATGATATGAAAATAATGATTTGCTCCTAGATGATATTAGAAATGACAGATATAAATAAGCAAAGGCTGAATGACCAGTGCTTCTTAGTTTTGTGATGGTTTTAATTCTATGGTTGATTAATCTTTATTCTAATGTTCTGTGTGCATTTTGCTTTAACTCCTAGATGATATTAGAAATGACAAACAGATATGAATAAGCAAAGGCTGAATGACCAGTGCTTCTTAGTTTTGTGATGGTTTTAATTCTGTTCTTCTGTTCAAGGGTGCTTGCATATAATCAGACTGCCATTCCTGCTTTAACTTTCCCTTTTCAGGATCTTTGCATTGAAAAACTAGATGAAAGAACCAGTCTGGTCTGGTTTCCCTTAACTATGAATACTAAACTTTCTGTGATTGTCACAAATAATTGCACTGAGACAGAGAAGATGACTGGATCACTTTCAACAGTTTTGATATGTAAATGAAGCTGTTGTTTCTATGGGTTTTAAAAGTCTGGCTATTTGTTTGATTCTGTGGTCTTGCATGACAATATGACACTTCCCACACAATTCTTGGTAATGCTAACTTATTTTTAGTGGCGTGGATGTCTTAAATATCTGAATGTAAAACCAAATGGAAGATGTTAGCTATTAAATGCTTTGTAGATACTAATTATCTTATTGGCTCAAGATACTGGCTAAAATCACTTGAATCATAACTAATAAGCACAAATGTATTAAATTGTAATGTTTTGTGTTGTAGATAAATCGTATAGTCATTCAGCATCAGAATTTTCTTAATGGTCCTTAGATAATACTGTTTATAAAACAGTGGTCCTGTTTTAAACCCTAGCATACAGCTCTTATATACTGTTATTGCAGTAAGTTCTGCTACTGAAACTATAATAATGATAATGCATGAACATTGTTTAATAAAACAAGAAATTATTTTGTGTATCTCATTTCTCCTAGCAACCAGATAACATTGTTTATGTTATGGATGCTTCCATTGGCCAAGCTTGTGAAGCTCAAGCTAAAGCTTTCAAAGACAAAGTAGATGTAGCTTCTGTTATTGTTACTAAGCTCGATGGACATGCCAAAGGAGGTGGAGCTCTTAGTGCGTAAGTACCAGTGGTGCTAGAATAGTGTCCAACATCTGGCTGTGCACAGCCAGCTGTGAAATGCATTAGTGTCTCACAGAAACCTGTCCTGGGGACTGTCACTGTCACACTGCACAGAATCTAAGTCACAGTCACGCTTGGATTCTTATCCTTCTTCTAGTGGGTAGGATCACCTGTTGATGAAACTTAACATCAGCCTTCAGTGATAGGATGTATTTTCAGTACAGTAGTTTGTATTGAAACGGGTCAGACTTTTGTCTTCTGAAATCAGCATCAAGCAATATTCATTGCCTATTGTGTATTAGGCATTTTTCCAGAAAGATAAATTTGGGCTCAATAGATAGGACTTAAATGAAGAATTTGCACCTCAAGAGATTTTTTTCCAAAAGGGGAAAAACTGTATCTCATAATATGTGACCTTAAAACTACAATGAAAATCAAACTTCTGGATTGGCAGTGTTCAGAAACTTGATGAAAAGTTGTCTGCAGTTATACTTGCCCAAATTCCATTCTTGTTGGACTTCCCATGTTCTGTATCTTGGCAGAGTTTTGACCAGAAAATGCCACATTTTATCTTCAGCCTTATCTGCCTTTCTGTGATACAGCTTGTCTGGAGCTGAGGTGTTTTGTCAAAAGAACTGACCCTGACTTGCTAATTCTCTGCCTGTCTTTGACCTGAAGTGTTAAGAGTTCCTAAATTGCCATATGTATTTTGCTTTATTTATAGCATAATGTTGGAAGACTAAAGCTTTTGGTATTTTCAGTTTGCTCTTGTTCAAGTTGTCGTATGCTTGTGTGCTTTAAGTGTGCTGTGTTTGCTCTGTACTGTCTGTGGACTGGAAACTTAAGTTTTATCTAAAGGATAGTGCCAGTGTGGTGGAAAGGTTCTGAGTTTTCTTATGTCTGGGCTTTTTCCTGTGTTGAATATGAGATTTGTCTTTTGTATGAGGTACCTTGAAGAAATTGTAATCAATGCCTCTCATGTGACAGTATTAGGATTAGTATCAGTGTATGTATCAGGAATATCCCAGTATTAGGATAAACTGGAGATTATTTATTTTTCTTTCTTTCCTCTCAAGTTTTTTAAACTCAGCAATGAAAATTAGCAAATTGTACTAATTAGAGAAAAATCTTTTTAACTACGAGCTAAACATCCAAGTGCTGGGTGTTTTTTCATTAACACTTTGAGGAGTAAGGCAGATACTTCAGACACAATGCATAGTGTTGATGATGCCTAGCTGATTATAGTATAAACGATGGATGGTGTTTGAGAGGCCATTTCATAAAATATATTTTATTGCAGAGTTGCTGCCACAAAGAGTCCTATTATTTTTATTGGAACTGGCGAGCACATAGATGACTTTGAACCCTTTAAAACACAGCCTTTCATCAGCAAGCTGCTTGGTATGTCCAATGTACAACTGTACTTGAAAGACACTTAGAATTGGATAGTGGAAAGTCAAAGTGTATTTTTTTTAATGCTAATTTCAGATCTCTTTTCTTTATCCAGGTATGGGTGATATTGAAGGATTGATAGATAAAGTAAATGAATTGAAGCTGGATGATAATGAAGCACTCATAGAAAAGCTAAAACATGGTAAGTTATTCCCAAGGCCTGAATAGCAGATGCATTACAGTGACCTGACCATGGCAGGTTCTCTGTGATAGAGGCCACTGAGTTAATTTGTGCTGTGTGTAGACACAAACAGCTTGTTCATGTGTACAGTGAAGAATAGTTATTCTTTCTCCAGTAAATGTGACAGCCAACTAAATTGAGTTATGTTTTTCAAACAGTAAGTCTGTCAGACTACAACTGCAGAAAAACTAGCTTAGTGGTTCAGCATGTGCCATCTGAAACTGTTTAGCCATATTAGTAGTGAAGAGGTTTATTTATCTGCTTATCTATGTAGTACAGTATTTACCTTATGAATACAATGAATAATTTAAAAAGGAGAGTAAGAGCAAAATGCTGGTGTGACTTCTGCTAACTTTTCTTTTATTGTTGTGCCTCAGGTCAATTTACATTAAGAGATATGTATGAACAATTCCAAAACATCATGAAAATGGGACCATTCAGTCAGATCTTGGTTAGTTATCCCCAAAATAATTTTATTTTAAAACTCTTTATTGAAATTTGTTATAATCTCTGTTCTGTTTTTTAAAAAGATAAAATTATTTGCCTACTGCAGTATGCAACTACTGAACTAACAGTTGCTGTCTATTTTTCTTTCTGCTTAGTTAAAGTTAGCTTTGCCTATTTTGACACAGCTTTTCTTTTCCATTCTTGAAACAAGGGCATGATCCCTGGTTTTGGAACTGACTTCATGAGTAAAGGCAATGAACAGGAATCAATGGCAAGGTTAAAGAAACTGATGACTATAATGGACAGTATGAATGATCAAGGTAATACAAATTTCACCCACACTTTTTTTCTTGATTGTTGAACAAGCTTATGTAGAGAGATCTTTCTGGAAACAAAAATTCATATTGCAGCATGTACAATGACAGAAAATGATAATAAATATTTAACATTCTTGGGAATAGCAAGGAGTGCATGTGTCTCCAAATTTCTTAATAAATCTAAATATCTAGAGATAGAGCAGCAACAGGCAAAGTGTCTTATATAGAGTAGATGGGCTTTAAAATAATTTCCATTCTATTGGAAATCAATGTGCTTTTATTCATTGCATTGTAACTGTTCAGAAATTATTAATGCTATACTTGCAAATTAATAAGGTATGTTAATCATTAATCTGGCATTGCTGTCTTTTTTCTACTCGACCTCAAATTTACTTGGTGACATAGCCTGGTCTCTGGAATTCAAAGTGTTGTTTCTAGTCCACCTGTAATTCCTTTAGTAGTATGCTCTTGCCCTTGTGCTAAACCCATTAATATGGCTCAAGACCAAGTATCCCAAGAGCATAATTTAATCACACAGCTTTTTTCTACCATAGTGATTAACATATGAGATAAGAGCTTCTTAGTATTACTTCCTAGAATATTATGTCTCAGTAATTTATGTGAAATTTTGCATTGCCACTTTTAAAACTAAATTTTTATTTTCTGGCTCAAAATTAAATTCTCAGAAATGAAAGCAGGTTTGCTGTTTGTTACCAATTGTAACAGTTTTTAATGTCAGTGACTCAATGGATTTTTCTTTTCCACACTGTAATGCAGAACTCGACAGTACAGATGGTGCCAAAGTTTTCAGTAAGCAGCCGGGAAGAATCCAAAGAGTAGCAAGAGGCTCTGGTGTTTCTACCAGAGATGTTCAGGAGCTTTTGACCCAATACACTAAGTTTGCACAGATGGTGAAAAAGATGGGAGGCATCAAAGGGCTTTTCAAAGGTAAAAAAAACCCAACCAAACAAAAAACCCCAAATTGATACCTAAAATTTATTACCCCGATACCCCACTCTAAAATTTTTTAACTAAGAGGGGGAGGTCACCTGATGTGTGTATACAGAGGAAATGAGAAAATACTGATTAGGGAGAGGAGAAAATGATACCTAAAATTTATTACCCCTATACCCCACCCTAAAATTTATTATTGTGTATACAGAGGAAATGAGAAAATACTGATTAGGGAGAGGAGAAAATTAGTTGTAGCTTGCTCATTTTCATGATATTTGAAATTTGTTTTATGTCACTGGTAAGAGCTGCACTGTTCTTCATGACACCAGTGTGTAACTTAGCAAGGAAAGCTACTGCATTTCTGTCACTGCAGACTTGATTACTACTACAGTACTAACACTTCAGTCTGTTATGTGGAGTGCAGGGAGTCTTGATCCTAAATGGGCTTCTAGTGGCTGATGTAGTAACTTGTAATAACGAGCTCATTAATATGAATCTAGAATAAGAAGGTAACATTTAGATTTATTTTATTTCTAGCACCATTTGTTAATCCTCTTTCTTACAATTGCTCTTTTCTTTTTATTTAGGTGGTGATATGTCCAAGAATGTGAACCCATCTCAGCTGGCCAAACTGAACCAGCAGATGGCAAAGATGATGGATCCAAGAGTTCTTCATCACATGGGTATGTGCTGACTTTTTATAGCTTTAAGGGAGGACTGTCAATTATAGTGGAGCATTTGAGATACAGAAGTGAGGAAGGGGATGGGAGACTATCTGCATTATATATATCAGTATGAAGTATTTCTAGGGTTTCTAACAAGAATCAGAAAGTTGAGTCCAAATACTATGCACTTAGCAGTGCTTAATCTAGTCTTTCATTTGGATTCAGGTCTCAAAATGAGCATTTGGAATGGTGAAAGATGTCTGTGGTAAAACAAATCTTCCTAGACTTCCCTTCTCTTTGAAGATTTGCTCAAGTAATTAAATTTGACAAGAGCAACTTTAAATAAGAACTCCCATAACTGAACCTTACTGATTGTTAATAGTCATTCCATCAGGTTTTTTTCTTCTATGTAGCTCTTAATGCACAAGTAATCTCAAAACCTACTTAAAGTCTGGTGTTTTGCAGACCTTTCTGTAATTACTCCATTCTTTATTTTCAATAGATGTTTCTACCTGGTTTGACAGTTTGGGCTTCTGCCTTTGGATATTACTGGAATAGTGTGTGTACAGTAATGATGTCTCAAGCAAGAGAGCTGTGCTTCAGAGTTCATTAACACATTCGTGTTCTCACTTATTTTCTGCAGGTGGCATGGCAGGTTTGCAGTCAATGATGAGACAATTTCAACAAGGTGCTGCTGGGAATATGAAAGGCATGATGGGATTCAATAATATGTAAAGAAGCCTTAACATAAATGGACTTGGTTGACTCTTCATTGCAACTTCAGTGAATGAATTTGCTTTCTTCCTTTTTACAGTGATGAGAGAGTGGTCTTTTGAAATCTTATCCAGGCTTCTCAGTTTCTACATCTAATTTCTGAAAACTATTTTTGCTTAAATTAGTTCCTCTCCACTAATAACTGATGGCACAAAGAGCAATTCAATTTAATAAAACAAAATCATGATGTAAAATTTTAATATGTAGAGACACTTTTTAATCGTTTACATCAAATGGCAGCCATTATATTTGTAAACAACCCTGATCTTTGGTTATAGTAACATAAAATGTCACAAATATACTGTAAAATAAAATTTAAGTGGTTATAAATAAGGGAATGGCCTGTATCTTCAGTTCCTTTTAACTGTCCTTTCAGTGTGTAATAAGATTGTTTTCTTAGTTTGACTGTTGTGTAACTCATGTTTGGCACAGGTACTATTAAGAATAGTTCAGTACCTGAAAATGTGCTGTTGGTGCTCATCTGTGGAGCATTTTTAGAATGTGGATGTGCTGTGCTCAGGTTTGTACAAGACTTTGTTGTGTAGAATTTCATCATTCTTCCCCTATACACAAAGAATCAAAGGACTGAAAAAATACAGTGCAGATAGCAAACTGTCTCGTATGCTGAAGATAATCTTCATACCAGGCTGCCAGTTAAGCAGTTCTTTTGTTCTGGAGGTAATTTCTAAAGCATATTAGGTGGAATTCCATGCTGGTACTGAACTTTAAAACAGAAATAGCTGTATTTAACAGAGCATAGTGCCCCAATTTAGCTGCATTCTGATCTTAATTTCCTATAGCAGTTTAGTGTTTCAGTTTACTGTGCTGGTGTAGAAAGGGTAGAATCCACAGGCACACTTCAGAGTATGAGTAGACCAAGATGACCCTTGAAATCCAACATAGATCTTGGCAAATATGGTAAGATCTTGTATCCTTATCTTAGGGTAAGAGGGTGTATTGTAAATTTTAATATACTGCAGTGTTTAGTGTGTAAATGGACATCTATTGCTGATGTCTAGATAAAAGTTAAATGCCATACTTAAAACAATTGGGTCCCTCTGTCAGCCAGTTCTCTGAGATGGCAGCTAACAGGGAATGTCTGATATATGAAATTAGACTCTTGCACTAATAAAACATAAGCTATGCTGTAATGTAGTTTATAATGTGAAACTATCCTGCTTGATTAATGGTATGTGTTCAGTATAGGGAGGATGCTGAAAAATCTTCCAAGTGTGTCATCTATCTAAATGCACTGCATTTTATGTATAACATTAATCTGCAAAATGAGCAGTTAATTTGAATCTCTGTATTTTAAAATAATGAGTCCTTGCATAGCACTAGTTTGTTGGGGAGCCGTCCTCAGCTTCTGAAGTGGTGTGCTTACTAAAACCTGACTTTTCTTTTTTATAGTATTTTCAGTTCTTGAGCAGTATAAACCAATGCAACTTGCAAAACCATGCAGGAAAGAGTATGAAATCTTGGTTTGAAATGCAGTCCCTAGGGGAGAGTGGATGGTTAATGCTTTTGATGGAAATCAAACATGAATAGGGATATTGAGGATGAACAGTGAAGCACTGTGCTCCAGGACAGTCAGCTCAGTCAGACTGTCAAGTTACCAACAATTTAACTCTTATTTTCAGCTTCTGGCCTACATTTAATTTTAACTTTTAGTTCACCATTTCCAAAGTACTAAAACTGCAACCAGATACAAAGAGAGCTGTCACTAGCTGAGTGTTGGCAGAGACAAGGGCAAGTTGAGAATGCATTTCCTTTAAAGTATGTGTTAATTGTTATTTCTAAGACATGCTGGAATTAACAAAGTGTATATTGCTCTTACCTTAGCAAGCCAGGTAGAAAATACTTGGGAGCCTGCTTAGAAAAATTGCCTGAGGATCTCAAGTCTGGAAAAAAAAATACATCCATGATGGAGACACTAAGAACAAGAGTTCAACTGTATAGGAGCACATCTGAATGGATTGGTGACTTACATGGCCTTTCACAGCTTGATACAAATAAAACTCTGCTGGCAAATGTAACACTCCAGCACCATTTTCTTGCATTGGGGTTTTTGTCCTCATCCTCAATGGCATCTCAGAAAAGTCTGCAGAAAAGTTTTGTCTAGCATACAAGAACCTTGAAGAGCTAGAGTCAAGCAAAAGTCACTGGAAATGCTTAGAAGACTGAGGTCTGTCTTCCTGTGTATAAATTGCTGAAAGCTGTTGCTGCTGTCAGACAAGCTTTTGTCTGAGCTGTTTGAGCTCCGGCTGCTGCTGAGCAGCCTGCTAAGAGGAAATGGTTATGATGGTCAATAGATAGCTGTGTGATAGAAGCTGGACAACTAACTATTAGCACACACAAACAGCTCTGGCTTTATTTGTTAACTCTTTACCTTTCCCCAGGGCTTTCAACACTAATATGCCGATAGTTAGTTGTCCAGCTTCTATTAGCACACACAAACAGCTCTGGTTTTGTTAACTCTTTACCTTTCCCCAGGGCTTTCAACACTAATATGCTAAATTTATTAAACTTGTCCAAGTTGCAAATGCCAATTGTTCTGGGAGGTGAAAGATTAAGTTCAATGTGACTGTACAGCTGCTCTAACCACAGCAGAGGTGAAGGAAAGCAAGTTGGTTGGTTGATGATTTAATGCTGCTCTTGAGGAGCTGTTACTTTATTCCAGCCAGTCCTTCACAAACCCTCAACAGAGTATACATCCTCTTAAGAAATACTTGTGTATCCTAACATTAGTTTGTTTCTTTGTAACTTCAAGTGATGTATGTTTGTTGTAATCCCTTGAGCAGCTATTCAGCCCCGTACTGTCTGAAATAATAGTCTAACCTTTCATTCTGTAATCATTCTGTTTCTGTAATCATACATTGTATGTCAGCCCTTTTCACAAGGGAATGTTTCTGCCTTCTGCTGGTATAATCATAAGTCTGATGCATCTGTACTTTACCTGGGCTTTTGTCATGGGCTCTGGGTTATGCTTTGGTAATATGACTAAGAAAGTATCTAAGAGCCCATATTGTGCTATAGAGTGTAATTATCTGGAAACTATTCTTAATGATGCAGGATTGAAAGACGGCTCTTGCTGTCATGTAAGTGCATGTTACAGCCATTGGTTCCAAACCCCCCCTCCAAAAAATTTTAAACTACTCCCTCCTCAATCCCATAAAAACAATGTTTCAGACGCTTCCACTCCAGCTTTTTTCACTGGTACTTGATATTTACTGATGTGCATTTTGCCGGGATCAACACACACTGGAGTCAGAAGGGCTCCCACCTCTCTCAGGAGCAGCTGAGCAAACCTCTTACCTGCAAACACTTCTCGCACCCTCCTGGGCATGCTCGTTATTTTCTCAGCCCACCGCAGCCCAGGGGCCAGGGCACTCTTGCTCTGCATTTCTTTTTGTTCAAGGGCTCGCTCTTCACAAAGGGCTGAGTTGCCTGAACCAACACCCAATCCTGCAAGGGTGGACAGGGCTAGAAAGCCCCCTAACTACTGTCAAGGAACTCCATCTGCTTCTTACAATAACATTCTATTATTTGGCAGGGTTTCACGCTGTTTTGGGAAGATGATGTGTGGGTTGCCCCAGAATCAGTGTTTTTTCCCTCAGTGCAGTCGGGTATGTTTCCGCCTCTGTGGAGGTACGGCTGTCCCTGGCAGCCCGGCCGCCCTTGGCCTCTCCCGTGCCTCCCTCCCGGCTCCGGTTAATGCCGGGCTGCGGAGAGAAGCGAAACGACCGAAGCCGGTGGGAGCGGTGCGGTGTCTCTGCCGTGTGGGTGCGGGTCCTGCGCGGGGCCAGCCCCGCGGGCCGCAAGCACCGCCCCGGCGGGCGGTGTCCGCGGCGAGTCCGGCCGGGGCGTGGGTGGTGGCCGCGGCCTGACGTGCCGGGGGTGCGCGGGGCCGGGGGAGCCCCCGTTCCTCGCTGTGGCGGCGGCGTGCGGTGGCCGGGCCGCGGGAGAGGAGGGCTGCCAGTCAGGCAGTGTGCCCTGTAATTACAGACAGCGCGGCGGGCGCGCGTGTCTCCGGTGTCTCCTGCTCGTCGGCGAACAATGCCTCTGACAAACGAGCCTGATGAATATTAGAGTGGGACAGGTCTCCGCTTCCCTCGGTGCTGTCAAGTTGGCGAAGGCGTGGGAGGTGATCAGGGACAGCAGCTCTTACTTACAGCGCAGCCCGGCGGGCTGGCCGCTCCGCGCCGCTCCGCGCTCCGGCCTCGCTGCTGTGGGCGCTGCCGCTGCCCCTGCCCGGCCGGGGCCCCTTCCCGAGGCTTCCTGGGAGGGTGTCTTTTCTAATAGTCGTCCTCCGGCTCTGTCATCTTGTCTTTTGTTTCTGAAAGACGTGTGCTGTTTAATTTCAGTTGAAACACAAGGGTGGAAAGTCAAACGAGCAATATGAAAAAAACCCCAAACCGCTCAAGCCTGAACAGCACCCCCACTTCCAAGCCCTAGCCAAAAAAATTATCCAAAAAATCAGTAAGACAGCTGAGATAGCATGGTAGAAACATTTTTTTTTCATTAGCTATTACCAGCCTTCTAGTGACTAGCAGTGTCTGCTCGGTAGATCTGTGCAAATTGAATTACTTGTCTTTCTCACGGAAAGTGGACATCACACACTCTGGTACTTTGGGTCATAAGCTCTTACAAGGATTCCTGCATTTGAGAGGTTAAAAGTCAAATGGCCTGGTCTTCCTATTTCATTTTACTTTTCTTCTTTGTCTCCTTCATGAAACTTTATGTTATTGCATCACCTAATACTACTTGTGTCAGCTCTCCCAGCTTGCCTGCAGGTGTCCAGGCACACCTTATCCTTAACTGTAGTTTATTTATTTTGGCATTTTATATGTGGACTAAAATTCTGTTGTGCTGGGTATTGTACCAGCACTATCAAAAGATTCCCTGCTCTCTCTCTGATTCTGGATAAAGGGTAAGGTAGAGTGGGTGTAAAGAGGGCAGACAAGGAATATAAGTTTCAGATCCTGACTGCCTGACAGGCAAGGTTTGTATGTGCGCCATAAAGCCAAGAAAAATTCCAAGGGGACATTTAAAAGAAAGGGGAAGTCACCTTACAGTGTTTACCGAGTACCTTAAGAGTGTTAGCTGGTGTGGCAAAAGCACAAGAGTGACCAGCCTTGGTGTCTAACATTGCCTGAATAGAAGCCAAAGTAAATACTTCTGTGACGTGGCCACAAATGCTGAGTCTTTCAAGACCATATAATGTGTTAGAGAAGGAGGAGCCTGTGGGAAAAAAATGAGGTCAGAAACCTGACTGAAGCCATGCACTAGAAGAAAGATCTTTGTAAAAACTTCCTAAATTGGAAAAGAAGATCAAATTCATATAAAATATAATATAAATATAAATTGTCAAACAAGAAATACTGTTAACATTTGAGCTATAAATGAATCTAGCTGATAACTCTAGAATAAGTTTGCATTACCACAGTTTTGAAAAGATAAAATTTATCAGTGCTGAACTTTCTGCTCTTACCTGGGAGAGTTGGCTTTTATTGCTGTGCAGGTGAAACTTAGAAGGCCAGTGATGACTAAAACCCACGCAGGTTTGTTGACTAGGTAATAACCAAAACAACAGGTGACATACATTATTTTATTTAATGATGTAGGACTTTGAGCCAGATTACTGAGGGAGGCAGAGTCACTGTTCCTTGGTGAATCCTTACTGTCTTGAGCTACTGCATTTGTCTGAAATGTTCTACCAGTACCAGCTATGTGGAGCTGCTTGCTGTAGGTAGTGTGAGTGTGGGATGGGTGTTCAGGGAACTAAAGCTCACTTTTAAAACTTGAAATATTAAACAACATTTTTTAAAGTTAAAATATTTGAAGCATTTGCACTAAATGAGCCAAAATCAGATTAAGAGACTGTGCTTTTGGAGGAACTCTTAAGAGGGAGTCACATTGCTTGCTGTTGTTAATCACAATGATATTTAGGATGTGTTTGCAAGAAACAGTGCTCTTCAGTACTGCGCCTAAATATAAAAACAGTGTCATTGTATGATGCCAATAAAGGAGTGTGGAATGTTCATGAAAAGCTGATTCTGTGGTGCTTTTTGCACAAAAAGATACAGAACTGAGTCACGGGAAGTGGCACTTTAATAATGGCAGCTTTTATAATGGCAGCAAGCAGTGCTCCCTGGGCTCAGGTTGCTTCACTGTTCTCAGCACTTGTGTTTTTGTAGCTTTGCTCTGTTTCCAAGACTGATAGACAGCAGAGAGATTGCACTGGGCCCCAGATAGTTTTCTCTTTCTACGTGAAAATGCGATTCTGCCTGAAAATACGATCCTGTTTCAGCTGAATTACCCCATTGAAAACTTGCTGCTGGATTCTGCTCTGTTCCCCAGGAAGATGCCTGAGACGTGCCAGCATGGCTGAAGGGGTGCTGGGGGAGCTGAGATGACTTGCAGTTTTGAGGAGCAGTGGTACAGGGCTCGGAGTGATGATGGATGGGTGCGCTCCCTCTCCACACTGTAGAGCTCAGCACGTGATCTCTGCCTGCCCTCCCTCTTCTCCCTGGGCATGAGAAGAATCCGTGGCTGGAATGAAGGAAGCAGTTCTGTTCCCCAGGTCCCTCTGCTGCCTCTCTCTCCCATGCCCACTGTCTTTGCTGGCTAGCCAAGCCTGCTTGCTGCAAAGCTGTGTTGTGTAACCTAGCGTGAGAGATGAGGATGGTGATGCTGCACTTGCAGCAATTAAGGGATGTCTTACAGCTGTGTGATAAAACATGTATTTTTATTTATAGTTGTGAACAATGCTCTGTGGAGATCATTAGCTTTGTATAGGAAAGAAGTTGGAAATTGGAATGCATTTTATGCAACCTGGATTTTGCACACACTACGCCTGTCATTCCTTATGATACAGTTTCAAATTACATGAGCTCATGCATTTTTAAAAACCTTCATGGTACATTAAAAACATGTGGTTGGCATTTCCTAGCCTCTGTGGCCTTCTCTATATGACAGAAGTGTTTTCAGCACAATTTTGTGCATTTGATGCAGTAGCATCTAAAAGCTCTGCCAAGATGAAGGCTCTGTTTCATAGCTGCAATACAAAACCTTACTAAAATTCTCTGTCTGCAGGAGTGACTAGCCTAAAGATTTATTGACAGGCTTTTGAACTAGAAGTATATATTCTTAATTCTTGTGACCCAAAGGCTGCATTGTAGCATTCAGCAGTTGGAGAACACAGCCAGACATTGTACTTCTCACTTTGTATGTTCTTAGCCACAAAACTAAGTGTTGTCCTCTTACCCTTGTACTAATCATGGTTGCTGATGAAAGCCCCACAGGGGCAGATTCCTTCGTGCATCTTTTAAAGCTTGAGCCTGGCTGCTTAGTTAGTCAGTTCTCTTTTGTGTTAGAGGTGTCTGTCTGAACTTGCAAAGAGGCAGCTACAGCCTATGAACTACTTGATTAATTTCATTAGGTATTCAAACCCAACAATAAATATTACCTATTTATTTAATAAATATTGACATTTCTGTGCTTATCAAATTATTTAATGAAACATGGTCCCCCAGAAGAAACCTTTTTTGTTACTTTTAGAGAAGGGATCAGTTTTTACATATCTGCAAACAAGAATGTTTCAGTCTTTCATCTACAGGCAAGCTCTTATAAATATCCACTGTAAATGCTAATTAATGTAAAGTATTTTAAATATCTCACGAAGTTTGGTAAGGGGGAACTTTCCAGTTCCAGAAGCATGTACTTGAGATAATGATTTTTTTTTCCTTTATAGCAACTTTCAAAGGGAGAAAGCGGCTTTGAGAATGTGGAGCTGGGTGTCATAGGAAAGAAAAAGAAAGTTCCAAGGAGAGTTATTCATTTTGCCAGTGGAGAAACAATGGAAGAGTATAGCACAGATGAAGAGGAAGATGAACAAGAGAAAAAAGACCTGTTGCCACCTGTAGATCCTGTAGGTATTTTACTTGATAAATTGCTACTTCTGGTTTACTGGGCAGCTATAAATATTTTATACTTAATTTTTTTGTGTCACAAATCTGATACAGTCTTTAGTATTATAAATTCTAATAATTTGATTGGCTTAACGGACTCAGAAATCTGTGAAAAGTATTACTGGGGAGTTTTGTCCTGGAGCTCTCCTCCACTAAAGTAGCCTTATTAATTACAAATTGGTTTAATTTCTTCACAGTTCTAGTTTGTTCTCTCCAGTATTTCCCTTTCTGATAATACTTGCCTTATAGATACAAGTTGATACCTTGGTTTATACTGTTGTTTAAAAAAAATTGCAAGACAGACATTTTTTCTTTCTTTGTTGACACTGAAGAATAAAACCTGTAATTTAGGGTCATCATAACAACAATTTTATATAATTAAAAAAGCATAGGAGGGAAAGAAGCAGATGACTTGCAGAAATAAAGGAAGACTGGTGTAATTCATGGTATATAAAAACCAGATTTTAAAGGACCTGCCTAGTCCATGTAAGTGTTCATCTGTGTTGTGAGCTGTTGAGACATTGCTCAGCCCATGAATGGAAGTTTCCTTTTATTGGTCCAGATTCACGTGAAGTCTCAACAATTAAAGCCGGTATTGTGCATTGTAGCTGTTAAAATGCATTTCCCTTTTTGTCAATGATTGTGGATTTACACTTAGAGGTAAAATGAAAGATATAATCTGTTTTATTCTGTTGGCCTGTCTGATAAACTATTTTGTAGTGATAGTGTGATTGCAAAGCATTACAGCCACATGTGCCAACACCAGCAGCTCTCCCCCTCTGGCAGTCAGTCCCAGAGAAGATCCACATCCTGCTCTTTGTCTCTCCACATGCCCAGTCTCATGTTTCTTTTATGACAACCCCAGAAACTTGTGTGCCAGCCACCTCTACCCTTCTGCAGCAATCCTTGCCTCAGTAAATTGAGTCTGCAGTCCTATTCCCTGCCCGCTGGCAGAGTTCTCTTCTTGGCCCTCTCTGCACTGTCTGTGCTGAGGAGGAGGCTCCCAGGCTGGCTGGTGCTGCCTGAGGTGCTGCTGGTGGTCAGGCAGCCAGGAGCCGTGGCTTTGTGCAGGACTGCCCATCCTGCCTGGCTGGGCACTGCAGGCAGCCACGGGTGTGGAGCTGCTCGTTCCCACTTCAGAGAAGAGGCCTTGCATGCACGGAAAACAGTGCCCTGCTTTCTACTTGGCATTGCTGTTGAAATGGCTCCTGCACCATTGTTTGGGAATCCATAATTAAGAAATGTTGTGGTTGAAGCTTTCTATTTACTCTACAGTAGTAGACCCTGCATTTATTCATACGTTATCCATCCTGGGAGGGCTTGGCTTTCTTGAAGGGACTGAAGATTTTGACTTTCTGGTTATGCTCTTCTGAAGAACTGGTGGACCATAAGAGGTTTGCTTTGTCTGTCAAGCAGTACCTCTCTTCCCCTCTGTAAAATTAATTTATCTTGAAGAAGAAAAAAAGTTGAGGATTAAGCTCCAGTGAGACAATGGGAATTCAGGTGGGATTGGGGGTTCCACAAGTGGAGCTGATGCAATGTGTTTTGTATGGATTGATGGCATTGCCCTCTTTCTTGGTAGGCAGTTATTGTATACAACAGAAAATAACATTAGCCTGATAGCAGGTAATATATTATCAATATTAAATACACACAAATTATATAGTTGGAAAAGACCTGTATTGTAATCATGAACAATGAGTGAGATGTTGAGCTGCCTTGCTGGGTACTAGGGTGATTCTTCCCTCTTTAAGGATCTTCTAAAATAAAAGCAGGAACTGTGAAACTTACTGACTATTATGGTAATGTTCAGGTATCTTCAGAGTGAAGGTTGTCCCCCACTGGGCAGTCATATCAGATATCTGTGGATGTCTGAGAGATTTTAGTTCCCAGTTTTAGTGATCAGGGAACAAGATGTGTGCAGCTTTTTATGCCATTTCCTGACAGTAGAGGAGTTCATGGTGGTGCAGTGACAGAAGGCTCACAAGCCTTGGTGTAGGTGTTGTGAGGGCAGAGACATGCGTGCTGCTGTGCAAATGGACACTTAAGTAAGGAGCCCTCAAGTGTGCACAACAGCCAGGAATGCTGCAAGATTGTTCCCCTCCTTTCCTAATACAGATTTCTTTTCTGAATACCAAAAAGAATATTGTATGTTGGAGTTAAGATTGGGTTATTCTCCTTTTATAGTTTATTAAATCCTTAATTTTGAATGCATATTTTAATAAAAGGACCCCCCAAACCAGAGTAGTTTATTGTGGAGCACTCTATGCCTTATTATGTATTGCTTTTTACCTTGGACAGAATGAACTTGATTAGAGCAGGGGTTGCCATGAGGTGAGGCTTACTTTATCTCCTGCATGCTTTGTGTATCCCAGCTGAGCCAGACAATTGAAGAAATGTTAGTCCAAGCTGAGCTTTGGTGTTTTAGCCAACAGCTGCTTTTAAAATGTTTTTTTGTAGGATTTCTATAAAAGCAATTAAATAGTCAGTTTGCTAAGACCAGCATGTCTAAAACTTGTTATCTCAGTTGGGATACAAAAAAGTATGTTGCAAGTAATAGCTGTTTCTGGACCAGTTTATTTTCAGAAAAAGCACATTCAATATTTTGAATAGAAACTTTCCATCATGAAGTTTCAAAGCTCTGCTGGTATTAGCATCCTGGCAGTTTTTGAATGAGTTTAAGGGAAACAAATATTTTGCTGTGTTATAAAGAAATGTCTTCAGTAAGTACCTTGGTTTAATTGTGTTTTAGAGCTAAGCAGGCAGTGCCAATTTGTTTCTTACTAAGCAAAGTAGTATGTATATATCTTGGTGATACCATAACCTGAGCACTTGGTGTGGTGGATTCCTGTTGCTCATAACAAAACAACTCTCAAAAAGAACCGGGTTTTAAATTTTCTTTGAAACGACTTCTGGTGCTTCAATAGGTCAGCACTCAGTTCATTAACATTGTTGGACTGGGGTGTCCATTCTATTGTGTTTTGTGTTTTTTAATCTAGATATTATTTTTTAGATAATAGCATTTAGTATTATCTGAATGTTCTCACACTGAAATTCAAGTGCTTTAATAGCATAAATGTATTTTTTATTCTTTTGTCCTAAAATGTAGATGTTAGCACTCTATATGTATATTTTCTTTTGATTTTGTCCACCAAAATTTTATTTTGTATTAATTAGGAAGATAATCCTTCTGTTTATCCCTGAAGGGACACTTGGTGTAAACTCTTTGCTGCATTCACCTGTTAGATGAGTGGGCAGAAGGTGGAGTGTAAGTCTTCACAGCGGAGCTGTAAGCAGCATGACTTTGGTGTGATAACTTTGGAATCCATCCCGAGAAGACATCTGCACCAAAGCTCCAGGAGGGATTTGATTGTATTAACCTTCAATGCTCAGGAAGATTGAAACACATCCTTGCAGGAAGGTTATCTTGATATCCTGTAGTTAAAAGGGCTTTAACTTCAAATAGCAAAAACTTCTCTCTTGAGGACCATCGAACTCTGGTTTTCTTTTAAGAATTTGAGGATGAAGGAGAAAAATAGTCACTGACCAAGTAATAACTGCTCAGAATATGGTAGAAGCTCTTGATGGAATATGATATGTGTGTTCCTGGTCTTGTTTTCACTGGCGTGTCTTAGATGCCACAGTTTTACATGGTCTTACACAAAAGAACCTATTATAGCATTGAACAGTCATTGATTAAACCAATTAACAAATTAATTTAAACTTTATTTTGGCACAGTAAACAATGAAAAAGTATCTATTTGGTGGTGTATGTTAACTATTAAATACAGGGTTTTATTTTTCATAAATCAGGAAATTTTTTTTTTTCTCATTTTGCCATTTTCTCTGACAAAAAAAAACGCCTGCATGCCTTTGAAAGTTTAAGTGTTATTAGGGCTGAAATCTGACAAAAATAAATACATATGTGGATTGTTTAGGAACATTGTGCACTCAGAAATGCAAGAGAACATGTGTGCTCCCTTCAGCAGTCCCATACTAGGAAATAAAATCGTGTTCTGTTATTGAACTAGAGCCCCCTTGGTTTTGTCAATGATTGAATCCATTATGTGCATTCCTATTTAAATTAAAATGATACATTAAGATTTTTTGTAATTTAAAAATCGGTTGTCAAAACCATTATGTTTTCCATTTTGACAACAAAATAAAGTCAGGATAGCTGAGTAATGTAATTAAACATTGTAGAAACATCTACTAAAGAGACTGATTGCAGGAGAAATACTATAAACAGTGTATGTGTTTCATACTATCCCTTGTTTCCTGTCAAGAAATACAATATTGCTGCGTCCTTGAGTTGATTAAAGACTGAAGACTAAGGCTTCTCTGGCTGGCCAAAGGAAGCTGACATGCAGTGTCTGGGTGTGTGGTTCTGCAGGTCTGTAGGACCTGACTAGGGTATGGTTTTCCAGTTTCCAGCTCAGTGTATTAAAGCTACTTCACTGACAAGGGTTAATTTGATTAATTTGTACTGAGCCATTGCTTTGGAGCCCTGTTCATGTTACTCGAACAGCTCCAGTTTCCCCAGTACCAGTTCTTGCCTCACATCTGCCATTTCTGCTTCCATCTCCAAGGTGCTCTGGGAAGGCACCCAGATTTACCCTGAAGAGGTAAAGGGGGAATATGTGGAAAGGGAAGGTGATTCCTTGAATGTGTTCCCTTGTTCCTGGTCGTTCCTGGTGGTTTACTCTCCAAACCATCTCCTTTCCCCTGTTCATGTCCTGGGAAGTGGCCTCTCTCATGATTTTATATTGCCTTTTGAGGCACTGGAAAGAAAGTTACTTTTTTAACTGAGGAGTCTGGCAAAGCCTTGCTTATCAGGGATGAGGAAATGTCTGGTTGGGCTTTGTCAGAAAGCAGAGGCTCCCACAAAGCTGAACTTAGACGTGCTTGCAGTGCACCAAATTGATTTTTAGATTTTTAGCTGTGGTGGGGGAAGAATAGAAATAGAACCTCTGTGTCTGCTGAGCCTCAGCTGTTACCCACGTTTGTGTTCCCACAAACTTGTTAGAATGTTCTGGGTCTGACTTACTTCTGTCACGTTGAAGCTCAGCTTGTCTTTTCACTCTGAAATATTATGGGGGCTCTTGTAACTTCTTTCTTACAGCACACAGCAGGCCCTTGTTTGTCCTGTGCCCTGCATGAATGCTTTTTAACCCTCTCACCTCATCATGAAGGATTGTGCAGAGCCCTGTCAGTGCCATTATTTGCACCTGTGGCACCAAGCTTTTCCAGCACTTTTTTTGACTTCTTCAACTGAACAAACTCCTCGTTAGCCTTTCTGCCAACTGAGCACATAATCAATGAGCTGGAGGTGCTTTTGTGTAAGCAGGATAGCAGCTGGTTTTGCTTACACTTTTACCTTGGCAGGACATTTTCCATATCCACTGCCAAAAATATATAGCATCTGGCTTTTTGTCAGCCTGCCCAACTTGAGTTTGTGGCTTGACAGACAATTTCTTGCTGCACTGATTTGTAGAGACTGCTTGGAAAGCATCAAAGTCTTGTAGCTTGTGTACATATATACTGAGGCTATACCAGATAGTTTCTGTAGCTGTATTATTTACAGCAATATTGGTTGTTCCTGTACACATATCTGTTAAATGAGATAATAGAAAAAGGTTACTATCAAACAGTTCTTAGCAGCAAGTTATAAATACTTACATAGCTGAGTAGAGCTAATATGTTTTTCTTCATAAAAGCTGACACTTTAAATTGCTACTTTCCAGAAGAAAGGTACTTTACAGAGATCTTTTCTAGGGGGGACATAGAGCTTGCATGAATACAACAGCCTGTTAACTATAAACTGTGAACGCTGATTTGCCTTTTCACAAATGGGAAAGCCTACATTTTTTTCCCCCATTTGCTTGGAATCTGCTTTTCCCCTTTTCTATTACATGGGTTGTTTTGGTTTTGGTGGGGTTTTTTTTGGGTGTTTTTTTTTTTAAGCAGATACAGTCTCTTCCCTTGATGAAAAGCATAGCCTGTGCACACCCATTATTTTATAATTAATTTAATTATGAATCTTTAATTTATGATGTATATATCTATATATCCGTTTGTGTGGAGCCTGCAGTATTTTTGCTGTAGCTGTGAACACACCCCAGTCATGCAAAAAGCAATTCCTTTTCTTTGTCTTCCTGGCCAGCCCTTCCTAATCATTCTGTATCCCTCCACAGCAGCACTCAGTGCACTCCCTGCATCCCTGGGATCCTGACGTGATCCTACCCCTGCAGCTGCACACGGATCTCCAGTTCCTCATGTTTATGTCCCATGCTGTGTGCCCTGGTGTGCAGCTCTTCAGAGAAACTTCCTCACTCACATGCAAATGCTTGAGGTGACCCCAGCTGAGCCCTGTTTATTCACGTTGTGTTCCTCGTGTTCACAGCACCCCAGGTGTTTGCTTGGCAGCCTCTCCACCGCTCCCTCAGAGCTGCAGTGACTCCCCCCTCCCTCAGGGCTCCTGGGTTTGTTTTGCAGGTGTCATTTCAAGGGATAATTCCTCTTTGGTGTTGTAAATGTTTTAAAGCAGCCTCTTCCTCAGAGGTTTGAAGGTTTGGTTTGATTTTAAACAGTCTTTTGCAGTTCACTCATTATTATAATGAAGGACTACTTTGTTACTTCACTTCTCCTGTTGGCCTGATGGAATTCAGAACGTTGTGGAAGGATTTTTCTAGTCAGGGATTGAGTTGGCTGCTTGTCATTTCCCAAATCTGGAAGTGGGAAACAAAAAGCAGTGAAAGAAATGTTCCCAGAGGTAAACCATGGTTATATTTATATCTTATGGTGATACTTTGCTTGGCTTGTCTGGTCTGTACTTATTTTAAAGCAAAAACATGGTAGTAGCTGGAAAACAGACACCACTGCAGGTCTTTTTTCTCAAGCCATTTGCAGTTTTGCATGTGTTATTTTGTGCCGTGGCCATACAGCTGTACATATTCATACTCCTCTTGTTCCTGCAGACAACACTCACATGGGGACCCTACTTGTGGTTTCACATGCTGCGAGTTGCCACATCCACCTTATCAGGTATTGCTTTATTTAATTCTTGGGTAAAGCAGAATATTGAAACTCACAAAGTCATGTTGAAAGACTGTAAATTACCTTTGGGTTCTACTTGTTCTTTTTTCAGAAGTATGACTTGAACTGTATTTAATCTGTGGAGATGTACTCTCCTGCCTTAGACACTTTTAGAATTTTTTTTTTTACTTTTAATAAACAATTCTTGCATGGAAGAACGAACGGAAAGTACTCTTTTAATGAACACTTTTCTCCTTTTTTCTTCATGTGGGGATAGATTGATGTTGACAAGGGAATATGTCGGTTTTCTATTAGATTTTGTATGGAACCATTTTGTGTGATGTTACTTGAAAAGAATGCTGGCTGGTGTAACTAAACTGACAGTTTTTCTTAAGACAGCTAGAAAGTATCCCAAGAACATATCTAGCTGTGTGCCATCCTGTGAATTTCTGAGGTTACAAAATAAACAGGACTGTTGTCCAGGGTCTTAAACTCACTGCAGAGGCACTTATTTGTGTCTCACTCACAGACATACATTTGACTCTTGGACCTCTTAAAATTTTGCCAACTTTAAAAAATACTTGTCATAGTCTGTGTTCTTTCCAAGGTAAAGTATCTTTATTGGGTTTTTTCCCCACAAATATTATGGAGTTTCTGTCATTATACACATAATTTTGAATATTTTTATATTTTTTGGCAGTCTGTTGTGTTTGTTAACCTATCCTTATTTTTAGAAACATCTTTTCTCTGATGTACAGTGTAATTATATTCCTTGACGCATCTGTTCTTCATATGCAAGTGTAGATATTGCTTTTCCTTTTTTTAGAAGTCCTTTATGAATTTGAAGATCAGTCCTTTCTTCTTTGCACTTCAGTTTTGGCTCTTACCTCTGTAATTTGATGTGGTCTTTTGCACAGCATTCAGGATGCCAGGATATCTATAGAATTAGTTATCCTGAGTGTTCATTGAAGCAGTCAATGACTGACTTCTAACTTTTTTCCCTGAAGATGATTCGCTCATTTGCATCCTTAGGGCAGATTTACAATTTGAAGTGCAGAATATTTGACTTCTTCCTTGCTAACACTTGACCAGTGTTATCTGTAGCCATCACCATGGTAAAGAAACTGGCTGACACAAGCTCACCTCTGTTCCATGCTTTTGAATGTGCCCTACATGTTTTAGCAAAGTAGCACTGAATGTAGCCTACAGCTTGAAAATTGAGACAGCTGAAATATAAATATTTTATTAATCTGTTAGTATGCAACAGAGAACATTGTTAAAACTGACTTGAAGTATGCTTATGTCAATAAATACTGTCTAGTTTGCTAGTACCACTAGACTGAGCTGCCAGTACAGTTGGTACCCATGTACTTTTGTCTTAACCTTAATTTTCAGTTAAAGTTCAGTTCAAGGATTACCCTTTAACTGAATCTAAGTTTGTTTTGCTAGGAATCAAAGCTGAAACTAGCAGAATTCAAACACTATCACCATATATTTTTTCATTTAATTTCATATTCTACTCCTTTGTTTATTCTTTATCTTAAAGAACAATTATTAGTATATTTAGATAATAATAACCTATAAGGAGATTAACCTCACAGATTTTTGTTGTATTTTGTGAGTGAAGTAGGACTACAGAAAATCATTCAGGAAAGATGGTGATAATTTTTGTAATAAAACTGGGTATAATAATTTTCTTCTAGATACTAATCCTATTTAAACTTTCTTTATTTTTTAGTGTGTGATTTCCTGGGGGAAAAGATTGCATCTGTTCTGGGAATAAGCACACCAAAATACCAATATGCCATTGATGAGTATTACAGAATGAAGAGGGAGGTACGTGTGTGAGCTAGGGTTCTTGCACTCCTTTTCTCCCAACTTGTCTTCCCTAGTATTCTAAAAACTAAAATTTGTATTCCAGCATTAAAATGAAGCTTTAGACCCTCAAATGTCCTTACCTTATAACAGTAACTGGTATGCTCTTATGGAAAGACTTCATCTAAGTAAGTGGTAAATAGTAAACAGTAGCATATGAATCTGGTTATCTCTTTCTAGGAGGAAGAGGAAGAACAGGAAAACAAGATGTCAGAAGAAGCAGAAAGACAGCATCAGGAACAGCAGAACAAGCCACAGGCAGAAGCTCCTGTCCAGACAGACCAGCCTGGAGCAACAGCATGCTCTTCATTCGTGAATGTAAACTTCGAAAATGAGGGAGACTGCCCGCCCACTGCGGAAAATAAACAAGATGTAGTTCCTGTCCCTCCTTAAGTGTAAAGCTCTGTATAATGTAGGAAATAAGAACTGTCAGGTGTCACAATCTGCCTGTAAACAGGAAAAACAGGATTATGCTTGTTCAGAGAAATACAACTCCTACCATTCTTATTGATCAGGAGAGAGCTAGGCGATGTCTCTTCAGTCTGCCTAATACAGGCTGAGGCATTCTGCCAAATTGGCACTTCAGTTAAAATGAAAATTGCACTACAAACATTTGGTCTAAAATTGAATGTGTGAGCTAATTTCTGTGTAAAGTAAGTAGAAATGTCTTTTCTTTGAATTGCTGTATCTCTAACACCTGTGAATTGCAGAGGCAGTGCTGTTTCCTACTTCTAAAACCCTGATTTGCACAGTTTGCAACTTGGCTCTCTATGAATAGATTAATAGGAATTAATATCCTGTAACTCAAAAGTAATTATAACAGAGTCTTATTCCCCCTATTTATTGTCACTGTTGTATGCATGTATTTTTTTTCTGTTGTTAACACAAGAGAAACATGTTAGATTTAATGTTAATTAAAGGGTCCACTGACTTTTTATTTTTTTAAGTAAAAAAATCCCAACTTTCCAGGAGGCTATAAGCATTCTTAAGAACTTAGTACCAGCACTCTTGGAGGCTAATTGTGCTCAGCTGCTCCATCCAGTGCTGTAGCAAAGTTCAGAACTAACATCAGTGTAGGATGTTCTCAAGCCCAAGAATTAAGAGACCCATGTGCTTGAATGCATACTCTCAGTGGTCTGGAAAAGTAAATAAAGTCGTGCTAAATTATATCAAGTGCACTGGACACTCTCTGCAGTACCAGTGTAGAACTATGAACTTTTTTGAACGTTGATTACACAAGTCTGTGTACTTGAGTAACCTAAACAAACGAGGTGTTGAATGTTAAGCTGGCAGTAAGGGATGTGCCACTGCAGCCGGTTTTCATCCCGTTAGCACAGAATACATACAGAACTAGAAACAACAAAACCAAACTTATGACTCTTTCCTTCTCTTAAATATATATGTGTTGCACATATATAATTAAGAGAATACTGCACTTGCAAAACCAGAAATTTTTATTTTTGTCTAAATGAAGTGCAGGTAGCTCTACATCTAATACCAATTAAGACTATTTTACTGCAATGACTGTTGTACCTGTAGCTTGTAAAAGGTGAATGGTTTACTTTGCAACAATCAGATGTCATTGCCCCAGTCATTTTCTGCAGACAACTGTTATATGTAAAGGAGCAGAGAAGCTGCACTAGTTACCATGTAGAATATTACTTCTGTCCTTGAGATGTATATAAAAAAAGTTTAAAATAGTCCTCAGTGAAATTGGGTTGTTGGGTATCATGACATGTCCTTGGCCTTGCTCCCACTGCCAGCTAAGGAGCCTGATATAACACCACTGGCCAGGTAACTTGGCTCTTAGTTTCTGGAATTAATTGCACATTTCAGATGACCCTCTGCCTGAACTAATGTCCTGTACAGCACAAATTCTTCCTCTCATCTGTCTCTAGCCCTCCAGTACTACAGAAAATCTAAGGAGGAGGATTCAATCATCAGCTCTAGTCCATCTGTTTTGATACTCCATTCTTTGCCTTTTCTGAATTGTCAGACAGAGGGTGCTGACCACAGCATAAGATCACTCCTTTGCCCTGAATGTCTGCAAGGGAGAGCTTGATTCAACACCTGGGGAATACACAGAAAAGCAGCTTGTTAGGAGTTCTTATAGCATCAAAGAAAGAAAACGTCAGATAGCTTGAGTACTACCTTGACAGCTGAAGGATACTCTGCTTTTCTTCCAATAAATTAATGTCAGTTGTTTTTTTTTTAACCTCCTTTCCCTACTATTTGTTGCATAACAAATGCTCTCACTGCCTTCTTTGTATGAAATACTGTATTACTCACTGTGCCTTAACTTAATCCTTCCTTTTTTGCAAACTGTATGAAAGTGGTTACTTTCATATTGGTTTAATTTTTCTGTAAATGCATTAATTGGTTATTTTATATTTAATATAATTTTTGAACTGGAAGTTGGCTATGGATTTTCCTTTAAAACTGTGTGGTTTTGAAACTTTATGCCTGTACGCAGGTGCATGTGCCTGTTTAGTGTTTTCATCTTTACTAAGTCACACATCCTGGTGGAATATTCAGACACCAGATTTCAAAATGATCATTTTGAAATCTGGTGTCTGAATATTCCACCCCTTCCTTAGACTTTCATGTGTTCAGCACTACCTCAAACTAATAAATAATGCAGGATTGTAAACACTTCTGGCCTGGAGCTATTGTAATTCTGTCTGAAAGCTGAAACATTTCTGTGGCTTTCTTAAGGAATAAGTTTCACAGCTTTAACTGCTACTGCTGTAGCTCAGCTGTACAATTAAGACAGATTACATAAAATACTTGCAGAGGAGGTTAACTTGGTGAAAGCCTCTGTACAGGTGTTTGGTTAATTTTAACTAGATCTAAAGCTAGTGCAGTTTTATTTCTGTTAATGAACCTCCTAAAATTAGATAACTATCCAGGTTGATAATTTACTTACCCTTCCTGTTACACACTTAAAGCTGGTCATGCATAGAACAAAAAGGCCTAAATTCTTTTACTTCTTACTGAAAACTTTTGCCTTCACAACAGAATGCTAACAGTGCTGTCATTAGAGGAAGCCATGCAGAATGGAGAGGGAGGCTTGGGATGGCTGAGTGGATACAGGCCAGTGCTGAAATACCAAGAACCACATTCTTACAGGTTAAATTCACACTTAGAATAAGGTATTTAAATAAGAACAGGGCTTGGTACACATGAAAAAAGTCCAAAAATATTTATTTTAAAAAAAGGTTATTTTTGCCTCTTAAACAGCGCTTGCTTTTTTGGTTTCAGAAATTAGTTCTGTGATTTGTGTATGTACCGCATTTTGTATCATATGTGGGAGCAAAGGAGGAAGGCAGAGAAGTAAAATGGAAGAGGAATTAATTCAGATAATGAATGTTTCCAGCTTCCAACCGTTGGCCATCAGATTGAGATCTCTGTGGATACAGTCTGCTCCCATTTGAAGTCACGTATCATCAACATCAGCAGTGCTGTCGTTGTCGCTCGCCACAAGGACCTCTCTGTTCTCGTAGGTCCAGAAGCCATTCAGGTCGATCAGAATGCTGGTAACAGTGTCTCCTTGGCTGCTGTTGATCAAGTCTTGAAGGGAGATTTTGTAAGGGTCCTTAGGCTTCACCATATCAAAGATTTCATCCTATGAAAGACAAGTCAAAATTGGGAGAAAAGCCCCACACATTAATGAGCAGAATAATGGCTATTTCATACCATATACAGAATGATCTTTGGGTAACCAGTGCCAGCCACACCAATTTACAAAAAGCAGCTGTTAAGCCCCAAAGCATTTAAGATACAAAGCACACTGACTGACTGGCTTGCTAGAGTTCAGAGTAGTGTCCTCAGCTTGACATCGCAAACAAGAATTTGCTTTTCTGGGGAGGCTTCAGCCTCAAAGTGACAAAATGAATCTCAGATCACTTGTATGTGCTAAGTTTTGTAGTTCTTGTCCTTTTTTTTTAGGTACTGAAACTAAATATACAGTAGGCAGTAATCAGTTTTATGGGCTGTTTGTTTCAGTCACCAGTCTGCTCCCTGTCCCCCAAGGAATGATCCTCAGAACTGTAAAATGTTCACTTGTATGTGCTAAGTTTTGTAGAAGTTCTTGTCCTTTTTTTTTTTTAGGTACTGAAACTAAATATACAGTAGGCAGTAATCAGTTTTATGGGCTGTTTGTTTCAGTCACCAGTCTGCTCCCTGTCCCCCAAGGAATGATCCTCAGAACTGTAAAATGGACTTAGCAAGTACCTTCAAGAGTAAGAAACAGCAACATGTATTTAACAGGTAATTTGTCTATTATTAAGGAAACTACTAGAACACAACATTTTACAGAGCAACTGCTGACTAGGAAGGCACTTTCAAACCTATGAGCAGAACAAGTCAGCTCATTTCTAGTACTCTCCAAGTAAATATACAGCAACCTAGAAATTATGATGTAACACAATTAAATCATTAAATGCTTATTCAAAGATTTTATACAGTACTCCATTTGGTAAAGCTAACCTTGACATCCTGAAAAGAAACTGGTTCTTGTCCATGAATTTTCATTTGCTCCTGAATAGCCTACAAAAAAGAAAAGATAGGAATGGCTAGTGCAGTTTTATACTGACACTGTATGGAAGTTATTAAATGCTTCTGCATTTTAAGCTGTATTCCCCTCTAACAAAGCATTCATGGTACAGTTTGCAATAATTTTTCTTCCATATGTGAGGCAGGGTTAAGGCATAATCCATGATATACATCTCTAAGTTCACAGTTCTTAATGAATATTATATGAATCTCATTATATTTGAGCAATTTGCATATCATCCCTCAACATTCAAAACTGAAGATATTAATACACTCGAGCCAGAAGGTTACCTTTCTGACACAGTATGAAATACAGGCTAAGGAAAGAGAGAAGGAAAATGACCAATCAGCAGAAGGACAAATCAATTATTTAATGTGGTACTATTTAAACACCTGCATCAGCAAATCTACACCTGCAAGTAACAGCTATGAACAAAACTGTTTCACTAGCACAAGCTGCACAGCCTTGTCTGTACAGCCTCTGTAGGTGCAGAGCCACTCACACTTAATGCTAGCAGAAAAACAATCATTCACAGAGCAAGAGGAACTGTTCTGATTTCAAGGAAAACTTAGAACATTCCATGTCCAAAAGGAGACTTGTTACAATACAGAAAGAAGGTTTGTGTAAGATCCTGCCTTGAGCAGGCCTGAATGCTTTACTGACTCTATGAAGCCTGTACTTGTTCTTCATCCTTCAAGCATACAGCTAAGCACAACGACATTATTTATTTTCACAGTTATAATACAAAGATCCATGTAACAAAATGTGGAGTGCTTGTCCCTGTGTCTGAATAGATATACTGAGGGAATCCTGCACATGAATAAAGCATCAAGCTCATAACTCAGCTGGAACCATCCACAGCAAAAATACTATTTCACTGCATAGCACTTCCCAAGATATCTCAGGTACTGATGAGAAAAATAAGACAAAACAAAACACCTGCCCCCTCACCAAACCAAAATCACCACTAGTCAAAAGAAAAAAATCCAAAACAACAAAAACCTATCACACACAAACCATAGTTTGGAGGAAGACTGTAAAATCTTAAGTTAATTTTAACAGCAACTAAAAAAAATTAAGCTTACTTTAAATCTATTTTGGAAGGAGCAGGTACAAATGCAGACTATGAAAAATGCAGTAAGCTTTTTGCAAGAAAAGCACTGAATGAAAAACCCTACAGCTGTACAGGCCTATCAATAAATTTCATTATCTTAATTTCTTTTAGTGAATTTCAGTATTACAGTTGAAATTAAAACCATGGGCAATAATCAATTAGAACTATCATAAAAGATTTTAACACGTAATCATTCCATAATCTCAGGTCAATTTTCAATTTAAAAAAAATACCCAAATCAACAGAAAATATTTTTCCTACTCAAAATCAAACCAGTTAATTTCAACTGCAGATAAACTACTGAAAATACCTTTTGAAACCTTTCCAATTTTAGTCTTTAAAAAAAAATCATCTTCTTAGAAGTCGTTACTAGCTTGCCTGTGGCTATTGGTAATTTAAAGTGATTTCCTGCAGATCTGCATGCAGAAGCACATAGGCTGTAACACTATAAACACAGAAAATGGCCTACTTGTATAAAGAGACTTACCCTAAAGAAATAATTAAGGGAAAAGACATTCAGGTGTCCTTTGTTCTCTATATCAAGCAGTTTGAAAATATATTGCAGAGCTGCAGGCTCCTTTCTGTTTTCTAATGCAAGCACAAAGTCCAGGTAGGTTTTATAGTCCTAGAAGTAGATACAATCACATTTATTACAGTCTTCTTTCTAAATTGATTTTGCAAGCAGGAACTCTATAATTGGCAGCTATTTCATTCTAGGGGATCAGTTTATTTTCTAAAAAAGACAACATGAAATAGAAAATGGCTGCTACCACTAATGTGCACAGAAAAGTTAGTTTTTCATGTCTGCTGATAACATGTCTGCTGCCATTTTAGAGGTAAAATAACATTCCAAACATAAATCCAAATGAAACATGCCATATATATGCTTTTAAACAATGTTTAATGTATCTTTAAACTGCTGAAATACCCAACTAGTGAAGAAAAAACATATAAAATGTTTTCATTACCATAAATTAAATGTCTAGTGGCAGTAAGCCTACTGGTACCAAATAGTGAACTATATGGCCAATTAAGTACATAATTCTTAAACTTGTCAGTGGTTTGGCAAATTATGTGCCAGAAACATTAGTTAACATTCCAAATAAGTATCACACTTTTCTTTTTCATTAGTATGGATTCTTAGTTTCCCAATGAAGATACAGCTGTGACAAGGACAGAAGTCCTACAGCCCTGTGTGTACAATTACCCTGTTTACCTGTAACACCAGGGAGTCATGCTGTCATTCAGAGGGAGCCTGGCAGCCTGGAAAAATGGGCTAACAGGAGCCTCGTTGAGTTCAACAGAGGGAAGGCAAAATCCTGCATCTGGGGAGGAATAACCCCACGTACCTGTAGAGTTGGGGCTATCAGAAAACAGCTTTGCAACAGGCCCCTGAGGCAAAGGCTGCTCACAGCACCCTCAGCTGCATTAAGAAATGCTTTGGTGGCAGCCTGAGGAAGGTGATCCTTCCCTACTCAGCACTGCTGATGCTACATCCAGGCACTGGGTCCTGCTCTGGTCTCCCCCACACAAGAGAGATGATCCTACTGTTCCAAGTCCAGAACAGGACAACCAAGAGGATCCCTCAAGATCTCAATGATTATGTGATTCCAACAAAAAAACTGCTCAGGTGGCAAAAGGGCTGTGTAGTGAATTTCTAACTTATCACTTCACACTCCAGTCATTTGAATGCAGACAAGAATTGTGGCTGAACATTAAGTAAAGCTTCAAAAAATATAGATATAAGGTGTTACTTTAAATTAGTTAGCCTTCTCATTTTTCACAGCTATGGAAAGCTTACAGTGAAAAGCACAACTGTCTTCATGAAGTTGACAGCTTAGCTAATGTGCACTAATCTCAAGTGTGCCACTTGTCTTTGGTTCTCTTTAAAGCATTACATTTAACTAAAAAGTATTGCTGCATCTATAATTTTTTTCAGTATGCACTTTTCTAATTGAATCTACGAGTGGCTTTATCCTAGGCTGTCTGGATTCTCTATCAACTCTGCTTTTTCAAACAAGCAATTTATTTTTAGGCCACACTACAATCACCTTGCTCTTAAGAAAAATAACTTTCTAATATGTTGCATGGTCATTTGCGTGCACAACGATAAACAAAAGTTACTTTACCTCAAGCTCCTCTTCCAAGAATAAAGAGTAGCTTGAGGTAAAGTAACTTTTGTTACATTACTCAATAAGCCAAAGATGGTATGCTGTGGACAAAGGGAGAACATGCAATTACCATTTCACCATCATAAGTTAAGCATTCCTGAAAGACACGATCCAAAAATATGTTGGTCAGAGTGCCTGTTCCATATCGGGACAGCTCTTCTTTGCTGAGCATGCCATTGTGATCTTTATCAAGGTTTAAGTACTGACCTAGGAAGGAGATAAAAAAAGCAAACCATAAGATACCTCCATCAGGAAAGAACTCTTTCAACAGAGAAAAATAAACATTGAAATGCTGAACTTTTAAATTTCCATAATAAAGTTAATGCAGTTAAGGGAGACTTTACTACTGTTTCTGATTCACAATAATAATCAGAAAGCTTCAGAAATAAGTACAGAACATGGAGGGAGAGAAGTGGGATTCCCATAATGAGGTGTTAGCAGTTCTAGTGTAAGTTAATAGCTGTGTATACTGAGAGAGGAGCAGAAGGCTAAGAGCATATTACTTTATCCAAATATGCTGTAAGCATTAATAAAGAGCTAAAATCATCCAAAGGCATGAATAGAGCCAGAAGAGAAGGTTACAGTGGAATCTTGTACCTTGTGCAACAAAGTGACAGATTTTAAAACCACAATAAAGAGCAACAGTGGAGAACCAAAATTATAAAGAAAGGAAGATAAACTGAAAGGGTGAACACAGGATTTGAAAAGACAAGTTAGCAGGAGGATTTAATGTGACAAAAGCAGAGGAAAAATAGCAGTAATAATGTGACTAAGTCATAAGAAAGAGGAGAAAAGTGTTGGCATATAAAGGAACCTACCATAAACTCTTAATGCAGAAGGAGCAGAAAACCAATTTGTTTCCTGACTTTCTTTAGAAAGTTCTTCATCCCTTAACTAAGTGAAACACAAAGTTAGAATTCAGAAAGAGTAAATTAAAATACAACAGTATATGTTAGAGATCTTTACCTCTAGTAAGTCATCCAGGAAGCTGCAAGCTAAAATATCCTGTATCTTTATCTTCCCTGCAGCAAGAAAAAGAAAATACATTTTAACAGTTGCTCAGCCAACATATCCATTTGACTATTCTCATTTAGGTGGTTCTACTTAAGAAAGAAGTATTTGGAGCAGAAAAAGATGACTTTTTAAGAAAGAAAGTTAAACAAAACCCATGTCTAACATCAAGGATAAGGCTCTAATTTCAGAGATAAAATAAAATACCTTTTAAAGTGTTTGGACAAAACTAGCCTGATATTGGCAGGAGCTATCCTGAAGCCTTAAATGCCAGAAAACTAGATTAAAATAAATACAAATGTTCAACAACAACTACTCAAAATGTAAAAAAAATTTGCAAAGACAGCATGCTTAAGGCATTTGATGAAATAATAGTCTCTTAAGTGACACGATATTCTCACATCTTCAAAACTACAGCTGTGACACAAAGCTAAGGTAGCAGAATGAGCTGCTGCTGGTGCAGCTCTGACTGGTGCACAGACACTGTGCTAACAGCTGTGCAAAATAATGGCACTTAAAACTTCCCACCCACCCTCTCCAAACGTTTGAAATTACCTCTGTCGTATTGTGCTGCCCACACAATTCTGACCTTTACAAGGGGCACAGCTGGAGCTTGAAAACACATGCAGTTTGTGACTTCAATGGAGGGCATAGGAGGGAGCTACACGTGTAACAAGCATTAGCAGAACTAACTGCAGACCTTTTCTAGTGGGTCTGCATGGTGCACACAGATTTAATCACAGGAAAAGCACGTCACTCTAACCATTCCTGAGCATTTCCACAGCTCTGTGGATGTACTGACAAGCAGCTGTGTTTTCTAATCACCCTAAACACTTACAAAATTAGCTACTGCTAATGGCTCATTATGATGAAACAGTATCTTATTTGTCAGTTTCTATGAGATAACTCTATAGAACCTCAACTGATAGGTATCTCACAGAAATTTATTAGCTGTAAAAGCAGATTATTAGACCACAATAAAGAGTCATGGTCTTCAGTGGAGAATAATCTTCAATGCTGACCAAAAGCCTACCAGGACAACCACACATTGCTTTCAAAACACAAGCAGCTTCAGTGGGAACATTTGAAGAGACCTACCTGTTCTGAGAGGATCCAGAAAGAAGAAGAACTTTCTAACTGCTGTGCAGACATAAAAGGAGTAAAAAGATTTTTCTAAGCCATCCAGTTGTGGCAAAGTAGGGATGAGCTCCAAAATATAGTTTTCTAAATCCTGCAGAATTAAGAAAAGGAAACAAGCATTTAACATTACTATTGTTCCTTGTTTGCTATATTCCTCTCTGCCTTTCAAGTGTACTTTGTTAAAAATACAGTCCTGCAACAATGCAGAAAAGAGCATGAAAACGACCAAAAAAGCTTCTATGTGCAAGAAGTTCCAAATCATATACATGCACATGTGATTCTAGGGCTGAAACAACCTATTAATAAATCAGAATTTAACAAAGTATGAGATATTTATATGTAAATATAAATGCATTCCACTGTACCTTTTTCATGTATCAGGAGTATAACTCTGGATTGGATAATCCCATTGCTTAATATTCTTTAATAAATCTTTTTTTCTTTAAGTTGAGTGGTAACTAGGACATTTTTATTTATTTTATAATATTACCTCCTTTTAGAACAGGATAATAATTTACTGAACAATAATTTGCGATTTTTAGCATACCCTACTAAATCTAGTAAAATGCTAATGACATGAAATCTTGGTAGATACAATCCTTTTTTCAGAAAATTACCCAAAAGTTTAAAAGGCTAGCACCACTCTCACCACCACATCTCTTGAACACATAAATTGCAATTTATCCAAACAAATGTGCCCACCCCAAATCTATGTTATGATATAAGCTTTTACAAGACAAGACTAGAAAAAAATTGGGATCTTTCTGATGCTCTGTCATTTGATTTAAAGAGAGATATTAAGTTAATCAAGAATTTACTTACTGATTCTCTGAGGTAGCCTTGTCCTGCCACATCATATAAACTGAGACCTATTCTTGTCTGATGAAGCCATACTGTGAAACAGAAAACAGAATTACAATGCAAGAAACCTATGGGGCTTTTGAATTCATGCCAAAATTTGATGTTATTCTAGAGGCTGCAAGGCACAGTTGGATTTAAGTGCCTCTTCCCATTTTTCTGAGCTTTAAGCAAATCCATGTACTGCTCAGAAACACTGTTTCAGTCTCTAAATTTTTAAAAGTCACTTGCAGTATACTATAAATATACACTTCATAAATATATGCTATTTATAATATAAAATACATACACCATTGCCACAGCTGCCTTATAATAACTAGATGTGAAAAATGGCTGAGCAGACACCGCATTTTATTTGGTGTACCATAGAATGGCTAGGATTAGAAGCAACTAAAGATCCCCTAGCTCCAACCTCCCCCTGCCACAGGCAGGGATGCCACCCACTAGATCAGATTGCTTGAAGCCCCATCCAACCTGGCCTTGAACACTTCCAGGGATGGTGCATCCACAACTTCTCTGGACAATCTGCTCCAGTGCCTCACCACCCTCTGAGTAAAGTATTTCTTCCTAGCATCTACTCTAAATGTCTCCCCTTTTAATATAAAACTGTATTGTCCTACCTAGTGTCCCTGTCCTATCATTACCTGCCTGGGTAAGAAGTCACTCTCTCTCCATTTCATACACTCCCTTAAGTCCACCATGAGGGCTCCCCCAGAGTCCTCTCTTCTCCAGGCTGGACAACCCCAACTCTCTCAGCCTGTGGTCACAGGAGAGGTTCACATCTTTCCTGTGCTGACTCCAGATGGGGTCTCAAGAGTCTCAGAGCACAGAGGGAGAATCATCTCCTTTGACCTGCTGGCCACGCTTCTTTTGATAATGCAGCCCAGGCTTTCCAGGCTGCAAGTACACACAGCTGGTTATAGGGAATCATATGGATTCATTCTCTCTCACTGACTGAGAAACATGCAGCAGTTGCATTTTCACTGCACTAAACAGCTGCACAATGTCATACACAGATAGATTGCTCAACCCCTTGTATAGCACCAGACACTGCAGCTACAGCCAAAGGTCAGGCCCTCACTTCTGAGTTACAAGACAAGAATTAGAATCACACAAGAATCTATCTTTGTAATGAGAAGGAAAATTAATTGGAAAATCTACAGGACAATGTGCTTGAAGCCATTGTCAAATCACTGTAACAGTGATGGAGTACAAATTAGATTAATACAAACTATTATTCACATACTCAACATCAAATTTAATTCCCATTTTCTGAGGAAACAGTTCAAAAGTTCCTCTTATGCAATATGAGCTGTCCTTCACAACGTTCACTCTTCAAGGTAAGTGTTTCTCGTGGTGTGCTAAGAGTCAGATGGCAGACATTATACAGTGAGGCTGTTTCATTGTTGGCTTAAGTATAAAGGCAAATGTATCACACATGAAGTGATTTGGTGGTGGCAGCTTTTTTTTTTATTATTATTTTGTTTGTTTGCTTAGAAGAAAGGCATAATCCTAAACACACAAGACTCAAAACTTCTGGGTGAAACAAGCTCTGAAAACCTCTGTCCTTCTGGGTGGGCCTTTTTGAAATGCATACAATCCTAACAGACTTTGGCACAAGTCTCCTATCCTGCAGCTTTCGGGTTTGTTGTTGGAAATGGGTCTGTTACTAATTTCTTGCATATTGTGCACACCTGCACATCATGCTTCATGCTCAACATATTTCTCATCCCCTGCACAACAAGATTTTAAGTTAAACGCGCTGAGCTGCTTAACAGAGAAAGGTGCTGTTCTCCTCTCCTGAAGGCTTTAGCAGATCTAAGAATGCAGTAGCCAGGGCAAAAGATAATGAGACAATCTTCCTTCTGCTAGCCAGCCTAGTGTTTTTAAACAACATCTAATACATATTAAAAAAAAAAGAAAAGGCAAAAAAAGAAAAATTTTCAGCCCAAGTGGCTGTTTATAATAAAAAATAGCTGCAAGCATGGTAAGGGACAAGCACAGAAACATACTGACAGTTAAAAAATATAGACAGCACCACTCTGTAGAAGGACAAACAGCAAACAAAGCTATCTGCCCCATCACAATGGTTAAGATCACACCTGCCATGGAACTGTATTGTTTTGCACTTCACAGTATTGCCTGAATAAAGAAAATCAGAATGATAATGTATATAAACAATCAGACCAAGCATACTGGTGGATTTCAGAGGTACAGCGGTCTCCCACCTTCTAGTAACAAGAAAAAAAAATCCCAAGCCTCAAGAAAAGCAGCATTTGCATTTAAGGGCAGACCTCACTGATGTTGCAGGGAACAATTGAGTAACTAATAAAGTTGAAAACAGCCTTAAAATGAAACAACTTGTAACACAGAAGAAGCATCCACTAACCTTTTCGCATGACATAATTGAAAAACTGCATGATAGATATTCTCCCATAAGGATCATTATGGAGTAATTTGGCAAAGATCTTCGCTGTAAAGAATTGCCTGTAAAACAAACACAAAGCTGCTTCTGTGCATCTGACTACACTGCACTGACAGAGCCAGTTACAGTATTTGACACTGACAGATCCTGTAAAATAACATTTTAACACAGAATGTGTTAATATGCCACATTACACTCATCAGGTGGAATCCTACCAAGTAACAGAAAACTCAAATATCAGCTACCTCTTCTGCTCATGAGACTCTTCAGTGAGGTACACCTTTAGAGAGCTTTTATTCAATTTCTCTTTAGTACAAAGTGTTTGGCAGCTTCCAATCTTCTACAACAAAATGCACATAAAAGAAACTCCCAGTACTGGCAAATAATTGGCTTCTGCCCAAAGCTCAATCACAAAGCTATGGGCACAACAGCCATCTCCAAAAGGAGCATAAAGAACAACCATTCACTGCATGCTGTGCACATCTGGTAGGAAATTCTTCATCAGATGATGTTAGGGAAGGTTGGGCAATGTCACTGGGGACATGATTTCCAGTTCATTTGCATAATGTGCTGTTTGCTGACCACTAACATCTAAAAACGTTTGTGCTGATGGAAACTTTTCTTCAAAAGGATGCACTATCATTCTTTTAGGCACCTCTATTACAAGTCACCTCAGAGAGGCAGAGCACACCTTTGCAAGGATGTAAAGTAACCAGTTCATCAGTAACTACATGGATATGATTTTTTCTCACCATGAAACTGTTCCCATCTAACTGAAAGGTACAGTAGCACTTAGGTTTAGTCAAAATGAGAATACAAGAATACAAGAGAAGAAAGTCTTACTTGCATTTTGGTCCAGCTTTTTCACCAACTTTTTAGCAACTGAAAGTTACAGTAGCACTTAGGTTTAGTCAAAATGAGCACATACAAGAGAAGAAAGCCTTACTTGCATTTTGGTCCAGCTTTTTCACCAACTTTCAAGAAGTTCTCATAATTAATCATTGCTTCTTCCCCAATCATTGGTGATGTCTGATGTTTGTCCAGTAGAAACCATAGATTCTTAAAAGGCATTTATATTTGATTAAGAAGATATCTCTTTAGAGATGTCAATGTGCTTAAGATATAGTATTTAAGAAACTCAGCAAAAATATGGGCTTGATGAAAGGTATTCTCAGTTAATCAGGAAACATGGTCAGTTCAGCCAGAAATGTCAGTGTGTGCTACTCCCATTCCCTCAAATATTGCTAAACACAGGCACGCTCTCCCTCCTCACTAGCATTTCTAGGGTCACACCCCTTTTGTCTTTGCAGTGTAATAAAATCAACCATCCTAGGAGTCTGTCTCAGTGATAGATAAACAGAACTTATTTTATCATCTGGGCCCACCAGGAAATCATTGCAACATGCTGGAAAACTGGAAGCCATCAATTTAGTCCTCCCATACGTCATAACAGGGAAGCTTCACACTGACATTACCTGCCCAAGGCCAGGCAGCACTCAGCTTTACCAAGTACTGCATGCCCAAATACAAAGCACCTCACCACAAGATTCTGTGGGGAGACAGGAGATCATCAAACTCTGAGAGGTGATAATCTAAAGCCATTCAGAAGCCATTACAAGACATACAGAAATTATTTTCCTACCTGCAGCTCTTCATTATCCAACAGTTCTCTACTTTTTCTTTGCAGAAAGACAGCTCGAGATTCTTCTCTTAATTTCTGAAGCAAGACTTCATCTTCAGCTGGCAGCTGGAAACATTGTGGCATTTTAATTTTCAGCACAGGACCATTCAAAAACTACACATTCAGCAAGTATTCTTAGGTAGTTTTCAGTCACACACTCTGATTGAAGTTGTTCACTTGAGAGAAAATAGCCAGTCTGCCAAACTTGCTTCTGCTACAAGGGATATCACCTGCACACAGTCTCAAACCATTTCAATAATGAAGCACTTACCTAAAGCAGGACATCTTTAACAGGAGAGAGAGGGAGAGGGAGAGAGAGAGAGAAGTACCTAATACCAGATAACCCATTCCCATGGTAGCTAGGTATGAGAGCTCACACATAAAAGACATTTACTGTTGTGCTTTACTCAGGAGAAACAGAACATTCTGTTTTGTGGTAGGCCTGACTCTCCAAAGTGTGAAAATCTGCTAGACTTGTCTGGCCAACAAATAAGATGAAAGAACACCCCGTGTGAAAGTTCTGCCAATATTTACATGCCAAGCTGTACAGCAGCACTGGAACTTGGAGAGTTGCATGTGTACCCATTCACTGAAACAGGGGTACTTGAGAACTGCATTGGCAGAAAGGTGAGACCCTAAGGAATACGTGACCAGGAGAGGCTTGGCCACAGCTGAGTGGTCAAGTTGATGAGTACCAGCAAAATCAAGATGTCAACATGTGCTCCCATCCCAGTCTGATTCATCCTCACAACTAGACTGCTGGACCAAGCATTTCTGATGGATGATGCAAGCAACAGATCCATCTCTAGTCTGCAAGAGCAATGACCCACCATTTTCATGAGGCAGCATCCCACCACATCTAAGCAGGAACCTGAAGATACATATGTGTCATGCCAGTATGTCAAAATTTAGTAAGAATTTTAAGTGCCTTTGAAAGACAACTTCCGATGCCAGTATGTCAAATTTTAAGTGCCTTTGAAAGACAACTTCCTATCTTTACCAAGCAGACTAATTAGCAAAACATTTCACTGACTCTGATAAGATTCTTAGTACTTATTTAAAACTGCTGAAATTTACAATTATGCAAAACAAAACATTAGACTAAGCAATTCACATCACTCAGACTTCAATCTACTTCAGCTTCTGAAGCTGCAGGGTCCCTGTGAGTGAACATAACTTTTTTTATATAACATAGAAGAGCCTCTTGTTAAAAGTTTACCTGGGTACTTCACTTACCCTGTAGTAAAATCGTGGTATGTTCGCATATGACATATTGTCACTTTTTTTCCCTCCTTTCCATTCCATGTAATACTTTGTGAACAATTCCATTTCTTCATCCTTCAGCTCTTGTTCACTCTTTTTGGCTAAGTGACACAGAAAAGAACATTCACGCTGTACTCCAAAGAAAGTTCTAACGTAACAAAGGGCTTGAAAAATAGAGTTAACACTGAGGCTTATCTGGTTGTGCTGTTTGGTAACACAAATACGAGGTGGAAATGAGCGGAGCACAGACCAACCACACAAATTACATAACAGTACGTCCCGTAAGAATTTTGAGTATGGTCACAGCAGCTCTTTCAATGCCTGCACACACCCGACTCGCTGCACGGCACGGAGCAGCTCAAGCAGCAGCTCCATGAGGCAGAGCGGCAGCGCTGTCAGAGGCTGCGAGGTGCGAGCCGCCCCTCACGCCGCCTCGGGGCTGTCGCTGCGCACCTGCGGGGCGGCGCGCTCCGGGCAGCGCGGCCCTCAGCGCCCTCAGCGCCCCGCTCCCCGAGCCGCGGCAGCTCCGCGACCCGCCCGGCCCCTGCGGCAGCCCGGCCACGGCCAAGGACGGCAGCGCCGGAGAGGCCGACGCTCGCCCCGCCGGCCGTGCCCGGCCCCACGGGTGACTGCGGGCATCCCGGGGGATTCCCCCGCCCGCTCCCGCTCCCGGGGCACTCACGCGCGCGGCGCGCGGCCAGCCGGGCCCGCAGCCTCCGCTCCCACTCCATCCGCCCGCCCGCCGCCGCCTCCCCGCGCATGCGCGCCGCCCTCAGCTGCGCGCCCCTGCCCCTCTTCGGAGCTTCTTGCCCGCACCCGACATGGCGGAGCAGCCCCGTCCCGCCTAACGGGGCGCGCGGATGACGTGTGGCCCCGTCCGCTGGGACGCGATTGGCTCCACGCGCGGGCACGGGCCCGCCACGCGCTTCCGGGCCAATGGGGAGCCGGCCCGCCCTGTCGTGGGGCACGCGCCTGCCGCGCATGGCCGCCGCGCGCGGCGTCAGGTGGGCCCCTCGCGGAGGGCTGAGGGAGAGAGGGGATGGGGGAGGGAGGGACGAGCGGAAAGACTTTCCCAACAGCCGGGGGTTCTACGGCACGGCCGGGCGGGTCCGCGGGGCACCGAGTGAGGGACGTGGGACCCTGCGGAGTCTCCCCGTCAGGCGGACCAGCCTGCGGACCTCCTGGTGTTTAGCTGTATAATCTAACGTGTCGCCGGGGTTCCGGTGTAATTACCGCCCGCCGTGTTGCTCTGCCTCTTTGGCAGCGGCGTTACCAAGGGTTTGGGGTTGGGAAACAAGCTAAAGGGAAGTTTGTCACCAGGTGAAAAATGTGAGGGAAGCAATGTAGGGAGCCCGTCCTGGGACTGCCTGAAGGGTCAGGATTGGGGTTTCTCACCTGAAATCGTCGAGCTACCTTGAGTTTCGTGTTTGCTGGCGTGCAGATGTAAATATCACAGGAAAGCACGGAGCAGGTCATGAGGTCGTGGTCTTATTTTTATTTTTAGGAAATCTCCTGACTGAACTTGGATAAAGGCAGGAAGAAAAACCCCGTCCTTTTTGTGTAGCTGCCTCAACGTTGCATTTCTGCGTACAGGATTGACAGTGCACATCACTGCTGTAGCCAACAAACTGGAATGTCTAAAACATCTCTAGAAAGAAAGATACCCATATTTTGGATGATTGCCCTCACAGTCTAGAAGATCGATTTTTGTGAAAAAATATTTTACCATTGTTTGTGTCCATAAGAGACAAAAAGGACTCACAGAACAAGCATTTGGAAACAAGCTGAGATCGATTTTTGTGAAAAAATATTGTTTGTGTCCATAAGAGACAAAAAGGACTCACAGAACAAGCATTTGGAAACAAGCTTATACAGCTTGGCAGCCCTTGGGCTTCTATTAATAAACATCCCCATTCAAACTGTATTTTTCATTTTGTACGTTCATCAGATACAGTGAGCTAATAGTTTGGTCTTGTGATGGCACTCTTTTCTCAAACTAGTCAGCAGGGTTTTCTGGCTTTGCTATGGAAATGTCACATGTTCTGGCCTGCATCAAGATGCCGACAACTGTATGTTGCCTCTTTCAGCATCCCTATTAGGGAAAAAATTAACTATTTCAGTTCTATGACATCTTCCAGCACTGCTTTACCAGTGGACCCCAAAGAAACTGATGTCTTACCTTCCAAGAAAAGGTCTGAAATTGATTGCAAAGAAGGAAAAGGATGGGATGAGGAGACTAAAGAAATGCCTGAAGGGAAACTCCACTTCTCTTCCTCTGTTGGAGCTGCAAAGAAATGGTCAATGAGTCGTGTTGTGCCAAGGCATAGGCTTAGCAATTTACAACCTCCAGAAAAACCTTTGCAGGCTGAGGAATGGAACAAGCTAAGGGAAGAGTTCCACTCACCTGAAATATTTGAAGAGGTGATGCTGAACAGTATGATCAGGTGCAACAGCCCCATTGATGTGGCCAAGTCCTTGCTGAGCCACGTGGCAAAGCGTAACGGTGACATTGCTTACAACATGCTGGTCAAATACCTGACACTGTGTGTCCAGCAGGGCCAGGTTTCGGAAATCCAGGATGTGTACGACATAATGAAAGTCAGGTTTAAGATGTTAGAAAGTGGGGCTTACAGCCTTCTAATCAGGGGGTTGAGCAATTCAAATCAATGGAGAATGGCCCTGACTGTTTTGGAAGAAGTAAAAAAGATGATGATTCCCTCCCGGACGTGCTATGAATCTTGTATCAAAGCAGCCAGCCGTCACCAAGAACTGAAACTCGCCTTTGAACTGTACAGTGAGATGCTGGCTAAAGATGTGGTCCCAACCCTGGATGTCCTGCAGTCGTTTTTTGACTTCAGCAGGGGTATGAAAGATGCTGAGTTACAAAAAGAGCTCTTTGGTATCCTCTTATATTTGAGAGAGAACCAAATATACCCTCACAGGACATTTATGCGGAGTATAAAGCTATGGTTTGAAAGGTAAATAAAGTTTCAATGGCAAGATGCAGTTCATGAGGAGGAGGGATTCAGACTATCCTACAGATCAACTCTGACACCCCTCAACATTTCATTTTGATTTTTGCTTCTCCACAAGAGACATGTTGTCATGAAAAGATGTGTTTTGATTTTGTTCACAAATTACTGTGAAAGTTTAAAATTTTTACTGATTTCACCTTTTCTTTTACTTGTTAAATATTATTCCTTGGTACAAAAATAAGGAAATTGTATTGGGTCATGGCAATTCAAAATAGCTGACTTCATCTCTTTCTGAGGTGGTAGATGAGGAATATTGACAGGTGTATGAGGGCTTTAGCAGTTTGCTTTGATTAAGTGAGCTACAGAGCCCTTTTACAAGTTAGTCTTCCTGGATGGGAAATGTGGCAGTGGGAATGCACTACCATCATTGGGATGGCTTATGAAGGTGTAGGGCAGTAACATAGAAGTTGTCAGTGCACACTTATTGTTTGTGTGGTTTTTAAAATTTGAGGACAGCATAAACTGCTGAGGTTGATGGTGTTCATTTTTTGCATGTTGTTAAATGCTGGTTCTTTATATAATATTTCCAGGTGTTACTAAATTAATTTGGATTTTTATATAATTCCTTTGTAAGGTAGATGATTGTTTGGTTTTTTTATTTCTAAGTGTTGACCAAAATATAATTATTCTGAATAATTCAGATATTGTTAAATAAGAGCCTACCTAATGTTTTTATTTATCTTTCCCTCTGTACATATTAGTTTACCAGGAGGGAACTGGAGAGGACGCCTGACCAAAATTAAAGACAGGTAAATGCAACATTCTATTTATAAGTGAGATATTGTCTTGAATATTCTATATTGATCTCTTCCTTCAAAAATATAAAAAAAGGGTTTTCCTTATATACAAAAGTATTTCAGTCCTTGAGAATATGAACCTTTGTTGTGACATACAATTTTGCAAACTCCAGTTTTCAACTCATACATTAATCAAGACCCAGCATGCACATTTGGAAAAGAATTATGCTTAGCAGAGCCAAGACAGAAAACACAGTGAAAAATAAGAGGTGCCATTTTACTGTGTGGCTTATTTGTCTCCTGTTTAGGATTTAAAGACTTTCTTTTTTCTTGACTTTATGATGTGTTGTTTAACAAGATCTATAGTAGAGCAGCTTTGGTGTGTAAAGTCTTCTCTTTCTGAAAACTGATACTATTTGCACACTTCAGTTAATTTGTACAGGTGAAAGGTTTCTCCCTATCTCATTTTCAGTGAAGACAAAATGGTTTTCACAGGTATATTTGGGTGTGTGTTTCTATTACAGTGCAGTTTTCTTAATGTCTGTAAACTGCTATTTTAAAATGGTATTCTATTTAAAACCTTGTTTTATGCTTTTGTAGCAATTTGGCAATTATAAATGTATTAATTATGATAATGTCTCCAATGGGTTATGGGGGTTTTAGGTGCATGTTGTGAAGTAAAGGCACATGTAGAAGCCATAGTTTTTGAAGCCCTTGAAAGAACAGGATAGCTCACTCTTTTAAGAGTTGTTTGCTATAAAATAAATTATTGTTATTATGTAAGAATGTGTGGAGTACTGTACTCTGTTATAATAATTCATCATATTTTAGACAGCCTTTTCCAGCCTTTAAGAGTTTTAAAATTCTAGAGTCAGTTGTCTTGACTGAGCGGTAAGTCTGTTTTCTGTCTTACTGTCTGTAAACAGTTAAAGACTTGGAGAGCTAAACTAACTTAGGTCACCTCACCTTTTATCATGGGTTAAGAATCTGTGAACAAAATGGTGCCAACTGGTTCCATAGTAGTTCTTTTGTTAGAACTGTAAGAACACTTTATTTTGAACTAAACAAGTTTGAGGTAGCCTACTTGGATGAGTAATTGAATAAAATTGAAATGGTTTCAAGAAAATAAAACAAGTATAATAGCTAGTGGCTTTAGTAGGGTTTTTTTGCATCGCAGAAAGAGTACAACTGATTTTCTGATGATTGTACTGTGTTGGGGTTCTTTTAAAGAGTTGTGCTAATATACAGACACTTGATAAGTTAGTAATATTTAAGGAATTTCTTATTTAAAAGCCTTTTTCCTTCTGTTTTCTTGTTTCACTATGCTTGCAGTGGACAATGCCCAGTTTGCAGCCATCAGCTGGAGGACAGTAACCTCAGCGAAGAGGAGTACAGTCATCTCAGTGAGAGAATAATAAGGGACGTGATACATGGAACTGACACTTTTAGAAAGACAAGTCCAGAGGTAGGTCTCATACACTGTCAGGTTATTGGCTAGGAGAATATTATCCAAATAATGTTCAGGCACTTTGAGAACACCAGAAATTTTTTCCTTTGCTTTAAACGTTGGTAGGTCATTAGATAGGCCATGTAGTATCCTCTGTGTCTTTTTCAGTTGTGTTTATAATTCGCATCTAAATCACATCTTTCATATTTTATTTGTTTGTACATTTTCAGCCAGCTGTTAATGGATGCTGAAATAATTAAAATGTGGGAGGTTTTTACATTAAAAATTAAAATATTTTGATCTTTCAGAAGCTAAATTTTAAATATGGAATAAAACCCAGTGAATAGAACAAAATACGACATCTTGAGCTTGCAAAAAAGTAAAAGGACTGGTTGTAGTTTTTTTCTGTCACCTTTTACAACCCACCAATCTATCAACTATTCCTCAATTTTGAAGATACACTTTCATATTTATAATTACAGTATACAGTATCAGGCTTTTCAAAGGTCATGGTAAACGTATGAGAGGGGGCAATTTCAGGCACTACAGTATATTGCAGTTCTGTGACTTCAGTGAAGTTTTGACACTGCCTCCCAAAGCGTTCTCTTGGGGAAGCTGGTAGCTCATGGCTTGGACAGGTATGTTCTCCCCTGGGTGAAAAGCTGTCTGTGTGCCCAGGCCCAGGGGGTGGCTGTGAAAGGAGCTACACCCAGCTGGCAGCCGGACACCAGTGGGGCTCCCCAGGCTCAGTGCTGGGGCCAGTCCTGTTTAACACCTTTGGTGATGGTCTGGACAAGGGGATCAAATGCACCCTCAGCAAGTTCACAGACAACACCAAGTTGAGTGGGAGTGTTTATGAACTGGGAAGCAGGAAGGTTCTGTTGATGGATCTGGATAGACTGGAGCAGTGGGTCAAGGCCAGCTCAACGAGGCAAAATGTCAGGTCCTGGACTTCTGTCACAATAACCCCATGCAGTGCTACAGGCTGGGGACAAAGTGCCTGGAAAACTGCCCAGCAGAAAAGGACTTGGGGGTGCTGCTTAATAGCAGCTGGACATGATCCTGTGTGTGCCCAGGTGGCCAAGAATGCCAATGGCATCCTGGCCTCTGTCAGAAATTGTGTGGCCAGCAGGACCAGGGCAGTGATTGTCCCCCTGTGCTGAGCACTGGTGAGGCCACATCTCTAATCCTGCATCCAGTTCTGGGTCCCTCACCCTGAGAAGGACATTGAGGTGCTGCTGGAGCATGTCCAGAGAAGGACAGTGGAGCTGGGTAAGGGTCTGGAGAGTTAGTCATAGGAGGAGCAACTGAGGGAGCTGGGGTTGTTCATCCTGGGGAAAATGAGACTCAGGGGAGACCTTACTGGTCTCTACAAGTACCTCAGAGAAGGCTGCAGCCAGGTTGGGATTGGTCTCTTCTCCCAGGCAACTGGCAAAAGGGAAAGAGGACATCCAACTGTGCCAGTGGAGGTTGAAGTTGGACACGAGGAAGAATTTCTTGACTGAAAGGGTGGTAAAGCATGAAATGGGCTGCCCAGGGAGGTGGTAGAGTCACTGTCCCTGGAGGTGTTCAAGAAACAACTAGATGGGGCACTGAGTGCTGTGGCCTAGTTGACAGGGTGGTGATCAGTCACAGGTTGGATTTGATGATTTTGGAGTTTTTTTCCCAGCCTTAATGATTCCATGGTTCTATTTCTGACACATTTTGTGTGGAGATAACAGATTTGGTGGTAGCAATATGGAACAAAGCTGAGTCCCACTAGATGGAGCCCACACCACATCTTGGCACAGGTTTGCTGTATTTCTGAGTAGTGATTGGGCGTTTGCTGCAGCTGGCACTTCAGTTCTTCACCAGCTTTGAAAATATGGAAAAGGACACCAGGTTTATTCTTCAGGCTTTCTGCAGGCACAGACCTTAAACATGTTTATCAGTTACAGAAACTTGAAACAGTCTTGGAGTATTTGTAGTACATGCAGTGTATTGTGCAGACATCTAATTCCCACACAGATCTTATTATTAGTTCAGGGCTTTTGATCTGATCTAGCTGCGAATTGTACAGGAGAATAAAATACTGCTTAGAAATGTAGCAGTCATTTTAAGTATTTAATAGGTACTGGTATTCTACAATATTGTAAAATAAACAAAAGGCTGTGTTTTACTGAACACTGTATGGCTTGAAAATTTCAAATGTGTCAAGTAGACAGGGCTAGATTGGCAGTACCAGTTGAAGTTGGAGAGATTTAGGAATGGAGTTCTGAGTAACAGGACCTTCACACACAATCTGAAGAGTAGTAGAAATTATGTTCCCCCTGTGTAAGAGCCTGATTGATTATATGCATACAATGTAATGAAACAAAGACTCAATACACTATATTAAATTTTGATGGCAGTAGATTCTGTTAGACTGTGTGGTAGCTGAAATTCCATCATAGATTACTCTGGAGGCACCTACTTGTTAGTTTCAAGTTGATCTCATTCCAGTTCTGTATCAGCAGGTAATCCCTAAATAGACATTAACTTGCTGTGTTTACTATTTTTGTACAGCTTAAAGTCTGCTTCCTCAGTGAATTTTGGACATGAATATGGGGGTAGTGGCAAAACAGTGTCATGATCTATCATGATGTTTCCAGAAATAAATTTGGGACTTTTTAGTTGGCTTTGTGCTATGAAAGCAGACATGTGGTGATAAAAATATGCTGCCTTGTTTAGGTATGTCAGACTGTGTGACTTCTTCTGCAGCCAGGGGCTTCCAGAGGGGAACTAGGTGATGAGGCTGGAATAAGGATGTGAGTAAATACATCTGAGAAGGTGGGGGGGATTTCATTTTCCAGTCAGTCACTTTTTTTTGTAGTGGCTATAATTCAAATAGGAAACTTTAGCTTTGTATTCCTTCCTTTCTCCTAACTAGTTTTCTTTAGTGGATCTATATTTCCTGCAATGAAATGATTAATCAGGAAAATAGTTTTGAGTTGCTTTGAGTTCTAAATATTTTTTCTGACAGTGTTTCTAATTGAATATATAAATGCATTCGGAATCTGTTTTTTTCTTCACCAAAGAATACTTATTTGTCTTACTTTTGCAACAGCATCGTTGCTTTATTTTATCTGTTGCTTAAGAATAAACGTGATCAGAGTTGAAAATGAGGAGGAAAGACTTGGTTTGTTGAGGATCCCCCAAAAGGAGTTTGTTGTGCAGTGATTAAAAACAATAAGTCTTTTTTGTACTTAGTTTTAGTTTGGAAAATCAAACAACATAGGTTTGTACATCAGAATGGTAGTGAACACTATTTACAAATATGTTGAAAAGATGGCTTGCATGAACTATAAAACTGATTATCTGTGATAAGGAAAGGTTACACATTAAAAATAGGCATCAATTTGGATCCTTATGCCTTGTTTCTGGAAGGTCTATTAGGATGTCATATGATGATCTGATACAGCGAGCTGTAACCTTGCAGGCTGCCATAGCAAGGAAACAGTTATAATAAGACTGTCACCTTTCCTACCAAATTTCTACATGATATTTTCTGTCAGATGCTTGTTTACCCTGGCTGCATTTAATTGGGAGCTATGCCATTGAGCCTGAGAAGATATAATTGGTACACTGAGACGCAGAATCAACTTTGCTGTGATGACTTTCATGTTGCAGCTGCTCCTGGGTGTTTATGCAGATGCTGCAATTTCATTCCCTTTGTGGCTCCTACATACCTCTGATAAGCCTGAAAGGACTGTTGTGCAGTGGGAAGGAAGCTCATGGGAGACGTGGATGTGCTGTCAAGAAGGCAGGAAGAGATGGGTTTGTGCTCATGTGAATTCCCACACTAGATCTGGCCTAAGCAGGGACTTTACATATTCTTCTAGCACATGAGGGGATGACAAAGAGGAAGTAGCCCATTTATCTCAGTGTTCTTTTGCAACTGAATGAGGCCATGCTATTTCCAAGGAACCTTGAACATTAAGTTCTAACTCTTACCTTTTAGATTGATACATTTTTTTTTCTGTAAAGCTTTGTTTCTCCTTCCTATTTGCCCCAAAGGCCTAAGTGACTCAAAGAGGGTCTAGGGTATGTGTCAGTCCTGTTCTGAATGTGGCACAGTTTGTGCCACAGCCTGGGATAAGTTTGCCATTTACCTCCTCTACCTGTGTTGCCATGGATGTGAGCTGAGTCCTGCAGAGGCTGTGAACGGGCAGCACCGTGCACATGCACATCCCAGTGAGGGCCTGCAAGCACCTTCCTGTTCCTGAGGGTGCCTCCCAGGGCTACAGCCACAGGAGTTCCTGGCTGGGGGTTATTTGTGAGCTCAGAGGTGCTGTAACAGAGGCCAAACAAATTGTGTGCAATCCAGAGTACACAGAGATACCATAGACAATACTGAGAAAAGTCATCCTATTTAGAAGGGTTTTAAGGGGATTTCCAAGCTTTGAAACTGCAGGGGAAGTATTCAAACCCGTCAGGCATAGCAACAAATAGATTTGAGAGTGGTCCACCAAGGTGCCTTAATAAAAAGAACTGGCTGGATTTCAGCTGGAAAGCTGAATTTTATTTCTCACACTTAATGTTCGTTCCTGTGGTTTTTTTCTGATACCAAGAAACATTGCTGAAAACAAAATACAATACATAACATTGTATTTTAGGAAACTTAAAAATTGAATGTTTTCACTTCTCTAAAATACACACTGTTAGATAATAGGGGTAGTTACATTATAATTAAGTGCAGTATAATATTCTATTAATCAGAATTTGCTGTTTCCTTGCACTTGAGGATGTTGTCATTAAACAAGAGAGGAAGCACTGTTTTTTCTGCTGTACAAGGCTTAAAGTATTGTGACTTCTTCCGGAAAAAACATATGTTGAACATTGGAGTTTTACATTTTTTAATTTAACTAGTGGCTCTCCATCATTCCTGAAGTGAACAAAAGCTTTTATTTTTCAGAGGAAGTGACAAACAGCCTTTTCTGCAGTGATTTGAATACGTTTTAGAGTAGGGTTTTTTAATTCTTATTTTTTAACTCTGTACATTGACAGGAACATAATAGCCTTTCTTGTATTTGTAAGTCCTCTGAATTTGTTCATGTATCTCCTTTGTATGTTAGATTACTTTGGGTTTTGGCATTTAGGTAGTAGACCTTTTGGATGGTTTGATAATTTGACTAATGCCATGATTTTTATTTCTAGTTGCCAACATATTTCTTATTTAGACTTGAGAAGAAAAACGATAAAGAGATTCAGTTTTTCTGTGATTTTAAACTTGTCATACACTTAGAACTGTTATACACATTAACATTATTTCAGAATACTCTTGTGGATTACTCTCATTGCTCTTGCTGCTTGTTTAGCTATATTTTCTTTGTCTTGAAATATTTATTTTTGTTATCATGTTTAACATAGTGTCTGTAAATACTCATAATGAATTCTTTCCCTCATTTTTGTTGTGGTCTTTTGTTGTGTACACTGGTATGGGAAGAAAAATGTATATTTCTGTTCTATAAATCTATGAACGTATTTACAGAAGATGAAATGGTATTGTCTTACCAAAAAGTACTATTTTCATATTTATTACTGCTGCTTTTTCAAATACTTTTCACTGTAAAACCAGGCTTTTGAAGTCTGAAGGTACACTTATTTAAAAAAACCCAAACTTTAAATGAATTAATTAAGGCAGCAAAGCTAGCCTTTTTTTTTCTTGCTTGCTTTTTCAAACAATAATTCCTATAGTTCTGTTTTTTTACAACCAACATCTTTTGCTTTGTTGTAATATTCCAGGCTGAGAGTTATGTTTCATAAAATGTTGTTTCATCATTTAGCCATTAGTTAGCATAATCAGGACTACATGTGGGGAAAGGTGATCCCAGTAATCTCACCTGCTACCAATCTCATTCCATTTCCTGGCTGCGTTTTCCTGCCAAGACAGTCCTGTGTTGTAACCTCAGCAGAGGGACTGGTGGAGACTAAAAACTCATGTATGGGCTGAGTTCCACTTGAGTCTTTCTCCAGGTGCTAACATGTGTGCATGGGTAGGTGAGGGAACAAAGCCAGGAATGAATGACTGAGGAAAGGGAGAAGGTGGAAACACCTTTTCTGGGGCAGTGCCGGTACATACCAGCGTAAGATGGTGGTGAAACAGTGCATGAGCCACCCAGCTGCTGTGAAATACAAAAAAAATGCAACTCTTTGTGCTTTTGCCAAGATATGAATGGACTTGAGCCACTCACACCCTAGTGATTAAACAATAAATTATTTAAAAACTCTTAAATTCTTTACATCAGTATAAATTCCATCATGGATTTGGTTATAGCTGGCTTTTTTTCTTTTAGTTGATTTAGTCAGTGTGTATCCATTTCTGAAGAAAAGATTTTTTAATAAAGGTGCAGTGAATAATTTTTAAAGGTTGCATAGCTGGCATTCCCCTGTTTTCCCAGTAAGGCAATGAATGAAATCAGGTGGGTTTTTTTTAATTCCCTTTTCTTTTGTTCATGGTGTGAAACAGGATATCACTGGAGCCACTGTGAGCACTGTGCTGTGCGTGTGGGGGGAAGTCCTGCAGTGAGGCAACAGCCCTGCTGTATTGCAGTTCTCTGCAGAACCTGAGTCTTATGGAAGGTCACATCAATAAGCAATACAAAATGCAGTTTTAGTTTAATTCCTTCAGTTTGAGTCATGTTTTTGAATCCATAAGGAAAATGGACTTTTCCTTAAAAACTTTGTGTGATGAACCCAGTCAGAACAAGTTAGGAATCAGGGTAAGGTTTGCTGTGTTTATTTTGGTGTTCTTACCTGGAGCGGGGCAGGGAGAGAGAGAGATGTGTTTTATTACTTGTTGGCTTATTGAAGGAATTAATGAGAAGTGCCCCTTGTCTTATTGAGCAGGATGTTTCCAAGTAAATGCTCCTGTGGCATGCACTGCCTGTGGGGTGTGTGTAGATCACATGTTGCAGTCTCCATTTGGAAGGGTAAGCCTTTGTGAATAGCTTGCTTATTTTTGCCTAAACCAACCTGACTCTTGGGGATGCTCCTGTGCAGGGCTAAGAGTTGGACTCAGTGATCCCTGTGGGTCCCTTCCAACTCTGCATATTCTAGGATTCTGTAGCCTTCACATCATTGTTGTACTGCATTGATAGCCATTGTGTCTGGGTTCACTTGATTAGCTGTACCCTAACTGCAGCTGTGCTCTACTTCATTTACTGCTTAGAAAGAAAGCCTTTCATTTCTTCCAACAGTTAGCTAATGGGGGAGATATCTTTAGGGAACTGTGGATGAATCATCTGTTTACTACTGTGGCTGAAGTAAGAGCTGCATAAAATCTAGACAAATCCCAATCCTTAAAAGATCAGCAAGCATTCTTTGAATTGTCTACTTTCTCTCTTTGTTGTGGGTTGGTCTTGGTTGGACACCAGGTGCCCACCAAGCTACTGTATCACTCCTCTCAACAGGACAAGGTGTAGGGGTATAAAATGAGATGGAAAAACACTTGTGGATCAGGATAGAGACAGTTTATTAAAGTAAGAGCAAAGGCTGCATGCAGAAGTGAAGAAAAAGAAAATATTTGTTCTCTACTTCCCATTGACAGGTGATGTCCAGCCACTCCCTGGGAAGTAGAGCATTAGTATGCATAGCAGTGCTCCAGAAAACAAAGGTCATAATAATAAACACCCTCTCCTTGCCTCCTTCTTTCTCTTGGATTTTGTTCCAAGGAGGTGTCATATGAATGGGATATCCTTTTGGTCAGGTTGAGTCAGCTGTCTTGGGAATGTCCCCTCCCAAGATTTTGCCCACCACCAGCCTACTGATGAGAGGGAATGTTGGAGACACAGCCTTGATGCTGTGGGGAGCATTAACTCCAGCTCAGCCAGACCCAGTACACTCCTACCATGTAAGTCTTTGGGCATTTGTATTATGTCTGGATGAGGTAGCCTGCTCCTTATTTCCAGGCTTTGCCCTTTTCCTTCCCTGTGTCCAGAAGGATGAGAAATATGGCAGCTTAAAAACTGTCTCTCAGGGGAGGAGACCTTCTCTGTCATTGTTAATGTATTTTTATTCTGGAAAAAGAAAGAACACACTCTCATGTTTTGCTGGGAAAATATGGGTGATGAGGAAAAAATGAACTGACCCTTGGGATTTTTAGTCTGTCTGAGGCTTTTTTTTTTGAGTCTTCCATGGTTGGTGACATGAATTAAAGTTGGCCATTTGTCTTCTGCACTTTGCTATTAACTCCTCATTTCCCTGCCTGAATAAATCTCCTTGCCACCAGCAAACCTTCCCTCCCTGTTTTGCACAGTTTGCACATAGAGAAGCAAAGCAATTGAGCTGATCTGGGAGGCTGGCAGGGCACGCTGTCTGTCAGGCATCTGTTGGGAATGTTAGGAGACACAGACAGGAGGAGATGGTGTGGAAATGTGCAGTGGCCAAATGAATGACACTGAAAAAACTGCAGCATTTCCCCAGCTCCAGGAGTAAACCCCAGAGAGCCACGAGACAGTTTTCTGAGGAGTGCTGAGCCTATCCTGCTGCCTCTCAGCAGGACCCTTCTGGCAGCCCTGCACCATCTGCTTTTCTGGGAGATGAGAGGGATCCAAGCCAAGAGTGGGCAGAGGAGAGTGCAGACCTACTGAACCCCTCTGCTGTTTCCCCAGCTCATGCTGTAGTATTTATTCCCTGAACAAAACAGTCTACTCTGCCTATCAGGGGAAACCACCTTTTCAGGAACTGCTCTATAACCATTGTCATTTGACATACCACTTGAAAAATTCTCTGCAAAGTGCTTGTTTTGTATTGAACTGAGTCCATAAAGACAAGATTACTTGTACAGTTTGCGTCTTTAAAAATATCTTGACTATAACTTACTTGTTACTTCAAATAATATTGCCAGTTGTTAGCATTGAGAAAACAACACTGTGTTGGAATGTTTGCCACATGTTTCACCTGCTTCCACTTTTTGTTTTTTCTGTTTTCACTCATCTTTCTCTCAGAGCTTTTCTATCTTAATTTCATTTGGGCTGCATGTGTTTTGCTTCTTTTCATCTCCCACATTTCAGACAGCCATCCAGTATCGCAGTGATAACTCGCCAGATTTTGAACCATGGGGAGGTCCATGGGTGGTGTAAGTCCAGAAGACAGGAATTTATTATTTGGTTTTGCACTTGTTTCTGCCTGCTATCTTTGCCACTGCCTTTCCTAGCAACTTCCTTCTGTGTCTTGGTGTCCCTGTCAGATGACAATGAGAATTTTTATTCATCTATGGAAAATACATTGAGATTAGGGCAGGGGAGTGGGAAAAAATCTTCACAAGTACCAACAATTCATTTTTCTTTTAGATTATAATTTCCTTGTCCAGCGTTTTATACTTTCTCTATAGTAACATTTATTTAAGCCATGGAGAAATGAAAGATCACATAACAGGTGATTGATTCCTAGGGTGCTAGGCTGAGCCCTGCGTTGTCCATATTCTTGTCACTGTGCTTTTGACTGGTACACCTCTGTTCACCTGGAAATTATTTCTGAAATTTTAACAGCTGAATGAGCCATCTTATCTTGCTTGGTTTGTACTCTTGGTACAAGTAGCCCTTTTCCTAGTATAGTTTATCATAAGCATTCCAACTACATTTGAAGTGATCATTTGTTACTGCCTGACAGAACTATATTTTCTGGAAAAATGAATTCTTTCTTTCACTTCTTTCTTCAAGGAATAATTGTGTATGCTCTGAATGTTTCTGAGTGCTGAGGCAGTGGTTTTTATTTAAACATACATTGCCATATTGCTACATGGAAGAAGGCAAGATTAGAAGAGTACTTCTTGAATCCTTTGCAGAAGGCATGAAATATTAATTGTTTTGAGTTCCTGTGAAAGTTAATTTATAGCCTGGATTGTGAAAGCTCTTTCAGTGATAAATAAATCTTACTTGTTACTAGAAAGGTAATTTATGCAACTAGGTCACTGCCCATCAGGATCATGCTGAGTTCCTGGTCTTATTAAAAACAGTCAGAAGCAAAAAGTACAAATCTTATGCAAGTGTCTGCAAAAAAACTACTAAATCTTTCCCCAAAAATCACATGAGAAATGCCTGAAGATTTTATTGTAGCTTTGTAGTCTGTTCTCTTATGGACTCTCAAACCTAAAGCAGTTGTGGTTTCCTTATGAGGGAAAAACTGGATGTTTTGTTCAGTCAGTGCATTACATTTCTGACCTAGTAAGAAAGTTCATGGTTTTAGCCTTAAAGCCACGTGTTTCTCACAGATGGAGTACTGTCTTTCTAAATGGATGTTTATTTAAATATTGACTGGCATTTAGAGATGTCATAATTCTTTCAGAGAACCTAAGTGTGATCATTATTTTTCATTTGGATATGTTAAGAGCTGGTAGTGGTGAAACTGTCTACTGGACTGTAAAGTTGCTTTGTTCAGCAGCTGCTGTGTGACAATGACTATAGCATGTATTTTTATAGAAGTGTACAGTTCAGATTGTAATTTTGAAAATTTGGATAACTGTAACGTTTTTGGGTTCAGTTGTAATGTAATTTTTGGTCGTAATGGTTTTATTGGATGTATCCAATGAAAGACTTTTGGCTTAAAAGACGGGGTGGATTTTTTTGGTGTGGTAGTTTTAGCAAATAATCAAGTAATGATGTGAAGTGTAGTCAACAAAGGAAAGGTGAGACATTTGGGCTTTGTTTCCTTTTTAAATAAAAATGGAATTGAATTTCTTTCTATTAAACTCAACATATTATTCCCTTATGTTTATTTATTTATTTATTTCAGGAATTGGAGGCCTTTCAAACATTTGTTGAAAATCGACTTCCGTTTGATATTGTTATTGATGGACTCAATGTTTCCCACATAAAACCCAGAAGGATGCAGTGTGAAAATGTAAGTGCTGGTTAAATATTCATTAAGTGTTTTGTGTCTACTGATTGTAAAACAGTGAGTGCCTCATTATTAGTTATCCTCTAGAGAAATGAGCAAATACTTTGTCGCACATTCACAATGAAGTTCAAAGAGTTATCTAAGTTTCACAAATTGAAAATTATGAGTGGGAAGATGGTTTTTCTTATATATTTGCCTGAAGTAGCTGTAAAATGTCATACATTTCCTCATATATTAAATATTTATAGTTACAGCTGAGGTGTCAATAATAACATAATTACACAATCACACAGAGTTTGTGGAATTATGTTAAGTTTTCATAGTAATAGGGATTTGGGGGGACTGGGTAAATCTGCTGTGTTTATTTAGTCTAATATTGTTATGCTGATAAAAGTTGTCATTAAAATAACCCCTTAGTTCAAACCACATCCTGTACACATTTAAACATTATTTCACTTCCTATTGCTTTGAGACTTGAGTCCTGTTTGACAAGAGTAGCTCAAACTGGCTTCAGTTCTTTCCATTTGATTTGTAGAAGAAAAATCCTGCTCCTTTATCTATACCTATGTTTGAGAATTCTTGATACTCCCTTATAGCATTTCATTAAGAATTGACTTAAGGTGTTTGGGTTTTTTGTCAATCAAATTTACTTTAAATTAGGAGTAGCAAAGTAGCTGCTCACACATATTCCAAAGCCAGAATTTAAATTTTCACTCTCTCAAAATTAAAATGAATTCATAAATGAGCTCATTAATAAAAGAAGAAATTCACTTTTAGTCATTACAAGAAATACATTTTTGTTCTAAGAATTACTTTAAAGCTATTGTTAGGAAGTGATGTATACTCATATATCTAGTTAAAAGTGAGCTAGGGAGGTTAGATAAACTTGCTGAAAGATGTTTCAGAGTGGCAGTGTAGTTTTGTGAGATGCTGTCTCACCTGATTTTGGCAGATAGTTACTCCTGATTTCTGATCAGAAATCTTACTGAGAGGTATTAGCATGCTGAACAGTATAAATTGCATTTGAGTTTCTCCTTAGCTTGGGCTGTAATGGAAGCACTTTGGGATCCATGATGCCAAGGAGCTCCAGAAGGACTGTTGGAGGCATCAACTTTCATTTGGGTTGTTCCATATAGGTACAGGTCAAATTTCTCTTCAATCCCAGCTGTTTACTGGTTAGGAGGATTTTGGGAAGACTGGCCTTTCCTTCCTACACAACAGAACAGTAACTTGGGCTCACCCCAGCTTATCCAGGAGAGGGTTCTCTTAGCTGTAATTTACTTGTCCTGGGACAATTATTACATTTTATGTAATATTTGTAATAATTACATAATATGTAATAATTACATTTTACGTAATTATTACATATTATGTTAGGTTGCTGTGAACAATTATTACATTTTTTCATGCACAAAAAAAATGTTAATCATTGGGGTTTCTGCCAGTCTTTTTCTGCTCCTGTTTTCTGGATCCTGTTTTTTGGAATATGGAGTCATTACATGAGAGCTTGGAGAAGCCCATTATTTCTGCCATAGACTGCACATACTCACATAGTACCTGTTTTGGCATGGGAGATGTATATTTGCACTCTGAACAACAAAGTGGCTGCTTCTAGACCTGCACATACTCACTGGCTGAACAGTACCTGTTTTGGCATGGGAGATGTATATTTGCACTCTAAACAACAAAGTGGCTGCTTCATTTCCCAAAAGAAATAATCTTCTAGACACATGGACTACTAAAGACTTTTCCCTGCATTGATCCTCTCAACTAACTGAGATCCTTTTAGTTTTTTGGGTTTTTTTAATGCTAGATGTCATTATACACAGTTACAGTGTTAACTATTGAGTTTATAGTTTTTTCCAAGTGGAAACATAACTTAAATGCAAGGTCATTCTGAATGCTAGCAGATCCTGTTTTATTTCTTCATGACTCTGAACTTCTATGTTGTAACATGTCAAAAAAGGACTATGTTTTCCTTCTTATTTTGGATCCTTCTGACAAGAAGCATGCATTCTTGTTTTCTAACTTTTTTTCAAGACTGCTAAAAACAGAAAGAAACCCACAAAGCAGAGCAATCCTTTCTTCTGTCTCCAAACTGTTTTCAGATGAGGGAAGGGAAGGCCACAGTAATCCGTTCATGTGTTGCTTTTCTGCCAAGCAGTGTCCCATCTGTGAATGCTGACCTCCCTGAATGCTGTAGTCTGTCCTTTGAGGGCTGCCTCTGCCACAAAACATCCTCTTGTGGAGGCTCCTATCCTCACACCTGTGACAGCCAAATGGAAAATGTGGAGTGGCACATATGGGGCATTTACAGCCTGCCTTATGAAGTTCTTCAGTCTGCACAGGGAAACACAGTGCTGAACTGAGAAGATGGAGAAGAGAGATAATGTGAGAGAAGTGGGAGGCAAAGCACAAAGGATGGAAAAAGCCAAGAATGAAGGCTACTGAGGTCAGGGTGGCTGTCTAGGGTAGCATTTTGAAGAGAAGTCCCATTCTGAAGAGAAGTATGCTGTGACTTCTTCTGCTTGACTAGAGATGTAGTAAATGAGCAGTGTTTCTGAGGACCTATGTCCAGCCTGTCAAAAGCTAAATTATTTAACTTGTCAAAAAGCTAAGTTATTTTGAGTCTCCAGGTATGGGTCAGTCTGTGTCCTTTTCAAGGGTTGATTACTGCATCTGCTAGACCCAGCCAGGATATTGTTTTATAAACTTTTCTGTTAGAGTATGTAGTTAGTATGCAGCGTGGTTGAAAGAGAAAATGAGATTGTTGCTGTGTTTCTAACACACTGTTATGTGTTACTATTTGCAAATTATTAGTTTCTTTGGAGTCTGTCCCTTATGTGGTTTAGAGAGAATGGCAAAATAAAGGGTGTTGTTAAACACAAGAGAAGGCCTAAGATTTATGTGACAAAACCATGGTAATTTAAATGCATTCTGGTCTTAATTTAAATTTAACGAAAAGTACTGTTTAACTTCATGACCTAGCTTCCAGAACTGCAGCTGTTCTGCTGAAGACCAAGACTCTAGCTAACTCTTAGTCACATGATTAGAATAAGAAAACATCGATGAAATTTTCCTCTCTTTCAAACAGCCTGACACTGCTAATTCCATTAGTATGCCTAAGGCATCTTGGAGAGTGGCTGGGTTGTGTGGCAAGGCAAAAGTTGAAGGTAAAATTTTTACTCATTTAATTCCCAAAGTGTTCTGAATTCTAGAAAGCTAGATATGTGTTCCCAGGCAACTTCAGTCCTTATAGCCAGCACTTAGTAAATCATCATGAATATTGACTTGACAGATGTACTGGAACATGCTGTGGCAGTTTCTCTGGTTTATGACACTCTTGGTTTGTAAATATAATCCCCAGTTGCCCTTTTGTCCTTGGTTTTATTCTTGGTCTGTTTCTCGGTAGAAATTATAATGTGGCTGCATCAATTACTCAATTCCTGGAAAAAAAAAAAGAAAAAGAAAAAAAAAGAAGGAGGCAGCATGAAGATGGGAACAAAGATTGCGGACTAGGGCATGGTGAGCCCATTTGGTTTGAAGGCACTGCACACATAGTGACTGCAACACCAGACAGCACCTCCTTTCAACCCTTTGCTTCCTTACTGTAGCGTTTTAAATTAGATATTAAAGTTGGCTCCTTTTTACAAGATATTGTAGAATGGAAATTTGCTATATAATCAATAGAAAGAAATTCCAAACCTCCCTAAAGTCTAAAATCATTCAGCCTTGTCGTCTACTGCTGTAAGACTACCTGGTGGGTTTTGCCTGACTGAGTCAGTCACTGTACTGCAAACATGTGGCTTATAAACAGAGACATCCTTGCAGTTTAACTAAGCAAAGTTGATTCAGGCTGTATCATGATGTGTAGTTAATCCTTTCCTCCAGATGTATCTAATTACATAAATCCTTACCCAACACAATCACATTTGGTACTCTCTGTAGTGCTCTCACCTTTCACCTTGTAAAGGTCAAGAGAGGGAATTTCCACACACTAACTGTCCATTTCTCCTACTAAACAAACTGTTACATAGTTCTTAAATGGATGTTTTCCTGTTTATGACAATTTTCTGCAGAAGTATTCCTTTGAAATGAGAGGGAAGCCCAGTGCAAGCAGGCTAGCTAGGCTCTAGAGACTGCTCTTGGGTTGCAGAAGGGGAGTGAAGACACTTTGCTCTGCTTCAGCTACTGCTGAGCTGTGGAGGACCAGGGTAGGGGGTGAGAGAGGGATGAGAGAGCATGATCTGCAAGAACAGTCTGAAGAGTATTTTGTTATTCTTAATTTACAGTGAGTTTGGTATGTTGTAGATTAACTATGCAGCCAGGTTCTTTTTTTTAGCTGTACCCATCTGGTGTTAGAGGTAACTGAATATGTATTTCAAATGTGTGTTGGATCAAAGCTAACTCACTATTCCCTTCTTCAAACAGTTTGGCAATTGGGGTCAGCTCTGCCCTTTTTCCTCTCTAATCTCTATATTAAACTCAGACATCTAAACTAGCGGTAAAATAGTTCCAGACTGAGTTACTCAAGGCTGACAATGCACAAAGGAATAGTTTTTGCTCTTGGTGCATAATTCAAAGTGGTTCCTCCTAAACTTAATCAGCACTTCTATAAATGGACTGCATGAGTTTGTGTAATTCCCATATAAATTGCACTAGGCCTGTAGAATGTGGTGAGGAAGCCAGATCCTTGCTGTTCCTTGCCATCGCAGTCTGCTGGCAGCAGCAAGCATGCCACATCTCTGGCCTGAAGCAGCAGTCAGCTCCTGCCAGGAAAGCCACCAGATGTGCCCCTGTGCACCTCTTGCAGGCTGTCACAAAAAGCCAGGCTGTGGCTGCTGTAATTGGGAGCTCTGTGGCAGGTGCAGGGAACACCTCATGTTATGCATCTCTTTCAGGGAAAGAGCAGCAGGCTTGTTGAGTGGAGATTGCCCTCTGAATTGGGGAAGGGACTAAGAGAATTTTGCAGTGATAATACTTGTGTGTGAACATATTACTGCATTTTCTTTTTCTGTATGTTAAAGCTCTAAAATGATATTTAACAGGAGGATTCAAGCTTTAAAACTAACATTATAATGTTAGTTATTCTAGTAGTTCTGTAGCAGTTATTGCTGGACTCCTGGCTACATTAGCAGTAGAGAAAAGAGTGGGTAGACAGAAGCTGCAGTCCTGAAAGCAAAGGTGGTAGTGGAAAAAAGTTGCATCAAGATTAGGGAGAAAAATAGTACATAGGATAGTAGTCTACAGGAAAATGGTGAATGGTCCTGTTAAATTTTTGAAAAAACCCCAACTTTGGCCACAGAATTAAAGAACCTTGATGAATTACACTTTGTGAATTCAGCTCAGAGCCATTGCTTTGGTATGTACTGTATTCAATTTGCAAGGCTTATTTTCCAAGTATAAAGACAATTATTAAGACAAGAAAACCTCAACTCTTCAAATAAAGGCAAAATTTTTAAAAATAAGGAAAAAAAGAAAATGAGGGCATCTATGACCCACGATTCTTTTGGCTTAATAACCCAAATCAATTTTGAAACATAGTTTTGCTTCTTTGAAATCTCTGCTTAATGCCTATAAATCTTCTATGACGAAACAAGAAGAGCAAAAAACATTTTGGATCTTGCAGTGTTTGAGAAGAGTAGTGAATACAACTTTCTCTCCTGAGTTCCAGTTACTAAACCATTTTTGAGGCCACAAGACACAAAAAAATCAGCTCCTGTGCATACAAGTATAGTGGACAAATACACATACTAGTATGCTCAGGTTTTCATGGGTAATCTTTACGAGTCTTCAAGTCAGTCTTAACTGTGCAACATGCATAAAAAATCATCTGTACAGTTATTGAGACACTGATACTTCGTACAAAACATTAGCTCCACTCTATGAGCTGTCCTACAAAACAAGCAGTTATTACTAAATTTGAGCCCAAAAACTCATCCATGGGAAAGAATTTTTTTCTTCTCTGACTCCTTTGGCAGCATCTGTGATTTGTTCAAGTACTTTACTGTCTGTAAATGAAGCAAGAATGAAGTAGATCCATGAGTCATTCTCTGTTTGGAATCAATACATCCAACAGAGGTCTTATTTGTCATACTGTGACAGTTCATCAATTCTGCCTCTGACCACCTCTTGTCTTACCACTCAACAAAGCAGTCAGACGTGTTTGTTCATTTGCTCTCAGCCTTTTCCATCTCTTTTTTTTCCCCCTATCTTCTAATGGTGGTTCAAGTTTGCATTTCCATTATAACAAAATATTTGGCTTGTTACTCAAGACTGGAGAGATTTTTATCTTTGCAACATGTGTTTCATTCTTTAGACCTGTACTTTCATTTCCTGTAAGTATTGCACAAACCGTGAAGATGAAGATTTTTGGTGTTTTCATTGAAAATCACCTTCACCTTCTGTAACATGATCTTAGAAGAGAAAGAAGGTCAATCAGTAAGGGTTACTCTTGAAACCTAGTGTTAGAGATTCATGAGTGAAATATTCTACATTGCATCCATATCTCATCAGTTAATTTCTGGGGGTTTCTTGGATAACCCAAGAGAAGAACTCAATTCTTCTCTGAAGACACATCTCAGAGATCAATACCAATCTGCTGAAATCTTTCCCCTCTCCTTCTGTGTTGGGGCCATCCTAAAATAGCGTAGCTCAAGCTCAAGCAATGTGGTCACCAGATGCAGAAGAACAAGGCTGTTCAACTTCCCAGGAGAGCTGAAGAAGATAGACTCAGTTGCCAGTGAAACCTAGAGGGAAGGCCTGGCCTGCAAGTTCTCCTCTCCCTGCAGCTCTTCTGAAACCTGGCAATTCCTGATTGTGGCTAAAAGAGAAGTAAGAGGGCATTTAATATATTCAGCTTTGTATCCCTGTACACTGTAAGTGCAGATGTGTTGGGCATCAGTGTGCCAGAGGTTCCTGAAGTACTCCTGCAGCTGGTTGGCATGGATGCTTGCATTGAGGAAATGCCCGTGTTGCCGACACACCTCGAGCCATCAAGCCAGGCTCTTCCCCTAATGATGTGCTCCATTGTCCCTCACTGCTTCTGCAGCACTGGGACAGGAGAGTAGGAGCTAGGTGGGACATCTTAAGAAGGGAAACGTAAGGTCAGACTTGTGAATACAGGGGAAACTTTCTCAAAACTTTTTAATTCCCACCTTTGTGAAATGGGGGAGGCAAAGCTGACAGGATTCCCTGAGTGAATGCCTCATCAGTCAGCTGTAAACAATTATTTTTCTTTTCAGTTTTCAGAGGTTTCTGCTCTAGTTTTGCATTTCATGGTGAGAACAGAGCAGCAGAAATCAATTAAGTTAAAGAAATCTGACTATCAGGCAATTTGATAGTTCTGCCTGTTACTTTCTCTCAGAGTCAGATTCTTCTTGGTGTTGCCTCCCGTTACTATTTGCAGCCTTTGTTTCTGGCTATAAAGTTAATAAAACCCATGTGGTTAAATGAATTACCTCTATTGGTTTCCATCTGGTGTTTATGATTTTACCTTTGTATTTGGTGATAATATCAAATCAAAAGTTAATGTAAGTACAGGAGCACCCAAGCACCAATCATACCTTTTTTTTTTACAAGTGAATTTGCATCACATCTTTCATAGTAGGATTCTTCTAATCACTAGAAATATAAGCTTGAAATGCAGCAGGGCAGAGTGAACCTGCTTTGATGATTCATGTCCCAATGAACTTAGTAACTGTAGCAAACAGTTGGTTGCTGTATGTTGTAGAGAAGTCTAAAATCTAGGTGATGAAGTCAAATGAACTGGATGAGTTTCTATCTTGCTGTTTTCACTTTGTCCCTTAGAAACCTCAGGATTTGGGTTTTCTTTGGGCAGCTCAATTGCTTCACATAATCATGAATTGCCATCAGTGTGGCAGTAAGAGGTGTGCTGGGCCTCCAGATTGGAAATCTCGTCCTTGGGGAACAGAACTGCTTCTTTAGAAGTGATTTTCATATGAAAAGTCTCCATAGTAGTGAGAGGCTATGGGAAGCAGGCCAGAAAATGTGAAGGCTGAGTTCTTATAGGCCAGTCCTCTGTAAGATAAATATTTGATTTGAATGTGAGAATTGCTGGTTTCACTGTCATTTTAAAAGCAGCATAGGTAATCCTCAGGACAATGATTGTGTTAATTCATGTATACCTGGATTTATTTATACATTTGAAGAGCAACCAATTTTGGTTCATGCCTGGCTTTTACATTTAATAAGCTATTTCTAGTAAAAGTAGGAAAGAAAAGATATTTGATAGTTGTGTTATCTGAAGGCTGAAAGGTACAATGTAACAAAAGCCTAAAATCCATTTGGATTTATTTATGAAGCTATGAAAGCCTAGTTTTTTGAACAGTATGTTATTCCTAGGGATCTCCATATATTGACATGATGTTTAATGATCCAACAATCCATTAAGCTACATTTGTTGTTTTTTTCTCTAGTTGCATTCTATTTGTGAAGCAGGATTGGAAGAGACATTTAAGTATAAGTAAATATACTTAAATTGAGATTATTAAATTATTATAACCTGCAATGAAGTTTAAAACTGAAGTTAATTTTATTTTTTTTAATCTAGACTCATATAAAATCAAGTACAATTGTAAACAGCTTTTAATCTAAATATCTTCATAAACTGATTTTTTTGTTGTTGTTGTTGTCTGGAACATGGAAATAGGAACGCCTGTTTGAATCTAGGAGACTGATTTCACCAGAATTAAAATTCCATTCTGGGGATGACAATCATGCTGGCAGTATTCTTGCTTAAAACCAATTCACAAGAATTCCTGTTTCAAACTGAACTTCTGAAAAATGGTAAGAACTCTTCTTACCCAAAATACTGGTGCCCATTAGAGGTGACATTCTGTATCAAACACTTCTTAATGCAAACCTCACCTTCTGGCAGTATTGATTTTGTACATCAGATACAGACATAAAAGGGAAGAGGCTATCCCTAGTCTACTTTTTACTTATTTTGTTTAAGAGTACATTTGTACAGTTCTTCCAAATAAGGGAGGGGAAATGAGACAAGGCAAAAAACCTAAGGGTCGAAATAAAATAGTCCCCATGCTAATTCAGACTTATGCCTTTGTCTGTGCTGTTAATCTAAATTGGATCAAATTAGATTAAGCTAATATGTTCACTTGTGTTAATATAAAGAGGTATATAAATATCTCATTCAGATATCTGTCACTTCTCTGAGGACTGCTACCAGAACTGTGCTGGTATTGTACATGCTGAGACATGTAAACAATTTTGTTGTTTGGTGTCATGTGAGGAACAGGAGTGATGTAGTAAGAACACCAGTTCCAAGGATGTAATAAGATAACTATGGCTACCTTTGCTGCTGCTGTTCTTCAAGTTTCCAGGAAAGTAACTCCTATACAATAGAAATCTTCACTCCCATCCTTCAAGAAAAATGCCTAACTCAAGATCTTAAAAATTAGTACTTGCAAGCCATTAGATGAGGAGTAGTTACCCTGGGCTCGTCCATCATTAATGTCACTACACTGCTTTCATCAGAAGTCATGTACTCCATGTCCCTGTAAAACATTGCACTGTGCTGTTTAAATCTGTTTGTATGGGACAAACAGCACTATTGCAGTGCTGTTTAAATCTGTTCATGTGGAGTGGCCATACATCTCAATAGTGAGAGGAAGCATCTTAAAGAATTGGAGGGTTTTGACATTTTCACTTCTAGTTTGTATGTATGTATCTGCATATCATGTCTTAAAGAGTGAAATCTCTTAACTTTCCATTGAATGGGCATTCCCAAATGGGCTTTCAGAAATTCGAATGCTATAGGTTAGGAATTTCTTTTTTGTCATCCCACCCACTCTAATTTCCACAAGCCTATTTAGTCTACCAGCCTAGTTAACATACCCAGTAATAAAACACAATTTTAACCATTTGCTATCTGATAAATTTGGTAAACAAAACACTTCTGAAATTATAGTTCTATTTTGAACTTGAGCACTGATGTTCAGTCCTGGGTGCTCCAGAGTTGTTAGCTGGTATCTGTATCTTTTCCATGGAAATGGACAAAAGAGGGCAAGATGCAACATAATTCCTCAAAAATGCTGGCTGATATAGTCATATAGATACCTAGAAACTGTAATTCTGAGTCCCCAAGCTAAAAGTTGCTTAAAAAAATAGATCCTTTATTAAATAAGGCTGGGGATTGGGAGTGGTTCTTACTTAGCTTCTGTAGCCCAAGCCTTTCTGCTGGTCATATTTTCATATTCTCAAGCTTGTTTCTCTTGACAAGGAAAAAAAATGGCTAAGTATACAAAGTTTTTCATATAACTGGTTGTTCCCAGGAGGCCAAGCCTTTAGACAAATGCCAGCTGTCATCTATAATTAATTTGTGGAAGCTGACAATACCATCTATTTGTCAAATTGCTGTATCTTTAAAGTTATAGAAAATTACTTCAGATAAAACAGTGGCTTGCCCAGTATCCAGCTACTGAGTATTGCAGACTGCTACCAGTATATTTACATTGAAAACATCAGAGTAGAAAAATTAGATCTTGTGGACTTTAACTATCATGGTGGGCTTTCAGACTTTCACTGCCTAGGATGTCCAGGCATGGACACTGCTGGCAGTGTCACTTGTAGTAAAATGGTATGAGTCTGCAATGATCAAAACTAATGGCTGTGTAAGATAAATAATGCTGACCCACATTTACATTGATGCAGCTGCATTATACTGCATCAGGTTCTTGTTGGTTTTGTAGGAGCAGTGAGTTTCTTGCCAGGGTAAGCCTTGATCCCAGCTGAGAGAGTTGAACTTCTGCCTCGTGGTACTGGCAGTGCAAGGTGTGCTGATGGATGTGAAAGTCCCCTGGGGTTTTTCCAATCTGGTAAATACCAGTTATGCTCTTAGCAATATTAAACAGATTCCCTCCTAGGTTCTTCCTTGTTGAAAGCTTTGGTTTCATGGTTGGCCCAGGACAGATAGGTCTGACTCTGACCACACAGCTGCTCCTCCATCTCAGTCCTTTGTGCTTTAGTTTGCTTCTGCTGATTTTAGTATGTTGAAGAAGAACATTTTATATGTTCTCTTTCATATTAAATAAAATTTTCCTCTTTCTGACCTTCTCAGAGAAATCACCACTCATTTCAGTAGTGTTTGTTAATGTATTTATGTGTTAAGAGCTGCAAAGATTCTTATTGAAACAAGTGTTCTTGAAGGTGTATAAAAGTTTTGAAGGTAACCTCTGTATAATAATCTGTAGCAGGCAACTGGAAAATAGTACTACTGAGAAACAGCAGAAAGATAGCGTGAAAATTGTGTTATAAATATTTGCTGCATGTTGTACTCTTGATGCTTTTTTCCAGCTGCAAGTTGTCAGTTTACTGATGTTTCCTTGGTTATCATGTCATTCTACCTGGATGTCTGTTGTCCTGTGAGCTTAGAAATAGTCCTTATGTTAAAGTGTTTCTGGAACTGTCAAGTTTATTAAAATGTGGGATGTCTCTGCAGAAGCATAGGTTTAATATCCCATAACAACATCATGCCTGTAACAGTGGTGTCCCCAGCTGCTGCAGGACCTTCCCTCAAAGGACAAAAGTGTTGTCTGGGACTTTAGGACATGGGGAAAACACTTAGCATCCTACAAGGTCAGTCACACTGCACAGACATCTGCATAGGACAGTGGTGAGAGCTGAAGTGTTAGTACCTTTTCAACTGTCAGTTTCAGTCTGACAAAGCCGATTTCAGGCCTGCCCCGAGTTATTTCCTATCTATGGAAAGGATCAGTCAGGCTTGTGCTTTCATTTTCATAACATCCCATCAGCACTGCCACCACCACCACCACCCAGAGATCCTGCTTGCATTTTGGATTTTCAGTACTTAAATATAGCTTCTGACCCACACTGAAAATCTTAGGACTGGCGCAGTTCCATGGGGCTCACAAACATTCCTTTGAAATAGCTACTTTGTTTTTAGTTCACTTCCCATGGCTGCATTTTTACTTGTTTCTAAAATGAAACATGCTAGGAGAAACTCCCTTATTTCCTTAAAGTCTTTGTGTATTTTGTATCTCTGATAATAGTAGAAAAGCAAGAGTATCAATGTTCTTGCAAACACTGGATTTCTGGTGAAATCTTTTCAGTGAAAGAAGGCAAACCCATGAAGCTGTGACTTCAGTTGGGAAAATTATTCCATTTACAGTCAATGGCTCTGGCAGGTAAAGTGGAAACTTTACCTACAGTTTATAATATAGCAGAATGCAGTGTCAGAGACTATTTACAAACATGTTCCTTCTACATTCAGAATTGTTTCAGGGATTGTCTTGAGCAGATTGCATCTTCAGTTGAAATCAAATGGAGTTGTAATTAAAGATATCCCCATTACTGGCATAACAGCCAGGGTATCATGAACACAGAAAAACATAAATTGTGCTATTGCTTCTGTATCTGACCTGAATATATTTACAGTTAGTCTGCTTCATTCTCCCCACTACTCAGGATTCAAGATGGTTCATTAGCTTGGTCTCAGTCCATGGAGAATTGCTGTAGTCAGTTTTGACCTGAAAGTAATGTGTTTACATTCACCCAGTGTTACAATTGAGCCAAGTCCTCCAGGGAGTGGGAACATTGGATTGTGCAGGAGCACCAGGTGTCGTGGTACACACTTGGTACCAGCCAGTTTGGACCTGGCTGCAAAAGCATCTTCAGTCTCTGAAAACAGACTTACTCTGCAAGTAGCACAGCTGTATTTAGGTGTTGCCTCATCTGAGCAAAATGAGGCTACTGTACCATTCTCAATCTATATTAAACCAACTTGGGAATCTGCTTCTGTGGTTTCGTTTTCCTGCTCAATCAATAATCTGCCTTTGATTAATAGTGTTGATTGTTAAGAGTAAAAGCTAATATCTAAAAGTGAACTGCAAATTTTAATGAATTGTGATAGGAAGTTAAGACATATCTCTAGTGAATGTGTCAAGAGAGGATAAGTCAATTCCAGGCACAGAGTCAATGCAGACAGGTTAAAACACGTTAAACATTGTGTGATAGCCATCACTGAGGTGTGAAGAGCTGTCACTGGTAGAGTTTTGCATGATGATGTGTTCCATCTGTCTAAATAGTCTTAGTGTAACACAGGATACAAATATCCCCAACAATATTGTTTCTGCAGTATTGCAGAGATCCTTGGTGTTGTAAGGGATAATTCCTAAGAGTCACCTGCTGACTGTCTAAAGAACACAAAGTAAACCAGGCTGATTAATCTTAGTCACTGTTACTTATTCATCCATCACTGCTTCCCCTTGGAAGCAGCTATGCCCCTGCTAGTCAGGGACAGATAAACTCCAGAGAAATCAAGAAACATGTATCCTGCCCCTGTATTTGGGTTAAGGGGACTGGAGACTAATTTACACTGTCATCAATAATAATGTAGAGAATATAAGAAGCATTTGTATTTAGTGCTGTAGTAATGATCTTGAATGTGCTTTGGTGAAATTACCAGGCTCAGTGAGAAAGTCCAGCCTTTCTTGCAAGCAGCACACATGCCTTCCTTGAGTAACTGGCTGTGGCAAAAATTTCTGTCTTCTCATCATGTGGGACTGAAGTAAACAGGTTTTTCTTGAACTTTTTTTCTTTATCTACAATATGGGAAAAGGTCACCAAAAATGGTGAAACTCTTAAGTCAAATAAATGTAGTTTGTTGCTCTTATTAGCAGATAACCTGTAGGTGAGTTTTGCTTTTAAGTGGCAGTTAGTGAACCCAAATGTTTAAGCAATGTCAAACATGATTTATTCATAAAAAATGTGATTTAAATATTTTTGGTGGTTACTTCTTCGTGCTGTGTGTGTATATGGGTGAGTCACCTTTTGCTGAATCACTGAGTGGTGTGCCTCCCAGCAGCAGTGTGTAGGGATTTCCCATTTCACAAGTGGGAATCTACCAGTAGTACCTAATGAGAAAGCTACCTCAAGGTAAGCTTTGAAACTGAGGACACATGGTACACGTGATCTAGTGATCAGAAAGGGACTGGCAGTGAAGCCTTAGGAAATCTATACCCTGCTCTGCTCATAGTTCCTTGTATGAGTTAGAGTAATTAATCTGTCTTCCTTGTGCTCCATTATACACTCATGCAACTTCTGGAAATATAGATTAATAAAATACCCATGACTTTTTAAATGAGAGATCACTACTGCTGTGTTTGTATTAACACCATTGTATTCAGTTACTTTCCTCTATGACTGAAACAAGTGGTAGTGTGTCTCACATCTTCCTTTCTTGAGAAGCAGCCAGGTGTGGGAGTAGACACACTAAGGAAACCCCCCATGTAAGTTCTGTGACACCTTGTAGACCACCCCCATTAAGTGCCTAAGCCTGAAGTGAGAGAAAAGGATCTTTAGTGAAGTTGTGCCAGGTAAGGGGGGTGTGCAGGACAAAATTATATTTATCTTATGAAAACAAAAATAATTTCTGTCTTCTGTATTTTAGTTGTGTAAGTAAGGTTAATCTCTGTTAGGTAGAGGAGAGACAGTGGGTTGTTATGTAAGCAGGAGTTTCAAAATTTTGAAATGCTGACTCCTTTAATTTTGAGCCTTTGTGTTTTTCCATTGCTGTAGCAAATTTATACCAACCTCTCAGTTTTCTCCCAGAAGCACGTCATGCTAGAAAACCTCATATGCTGATAATATGTAGGACAAGAAAGTCCACATGGCTAACAGGTACAAAATTCCACTAGTTACAACCTCCAGAAAGAAGGACCTACAGGAGCTCAATCCAACAATATTTGGGAATACCTACTATTGACCAATCTGTATCTGGAGCTGCTGTTTTTTAACTTCTTTTTTTTTTCACATGATTTTTGCTAACCTTCTCTTAATGTAGCAAAATGTTAGGCAAAAATAAAAAATACTTTCATTTGGAATTTGTAAGGGTTTGCTAAAGTTACTAATTGTTATTATTTTTTCACTGTTGACTTCTGTACATGAAAATGTACAGAAATGTGGATGCAGTAGCTACATTCCTAACTTTAATTAGCTTTAATGAACTCAGATTAACCAACTTAATTCTCCTTTGGTATTTGAATCCAGCTAGTTGCAGGACTGGTTCAGTGCATGAGAAGTTACTGCATTTGGCCTTTTCCTGCTCACATTATGTTTTGTTTGTTTCAACCAGGGAAAAATAGATTGTACGCATGGGTAGCCAATATCCAGTGTGATCTCCTGGAAGCAGGAAGTCAGTTCCAATAGGTACTGTTAGGTGTTTGTGCTTTTCATTAGCACCAAGGTCCTGTATCTCTATGAAAACAGAGCCTTTAGTCCCTTAGAATCAATACTGACAACAGCAACTTACAGCTCAACAGTTAAAATTAATGTAGAAAATCTCCTGGCTTCCTCTTCCAGATCTCAGATCCAGCTTCATGGCATTTTTAATTTGAGCCATCTGCAGGTCCTTTCCTGTGAAGGGCAGTCCCACACTTCCTGTCCTCACCACCTGCAGCAATGTGTTCCCATCAGTCATTGAACCTTTGACTCAAGTCTGTCTGTTGGGTTGCTGCAAGCTCAAAACTACAAAAAAGTCTTTGGTTGGATGAGTGAGCTCATGTGCAGTTGTGATATAGATGCGACACAACAGAAGTGAGATTGTGCAGCTTGAGAGAAGACTGAATAGAGCCACCCCTTTCTCTTGGTACTTGCAGGTAGATGAAACTAAATATATTGTAAAATGGTACACAAAAGTTACATGAATAATTCTTTGTAGCCCCTGAATCAAAAGCAAATTATACCAAAAAAATGAGAAGGATCACAAATAGAAGGAAAGGAGGGTAAAGAGAAGGAGAAGGGCAATTGAAGGAATTAAAGGGAGAAAAAGTAAGAAGGAAGAGGGAAGTAGCTAGAAAAGTAGGAAGGATTAAAGAGTGATCAGGAGATTGTATGTTGGCAAATAGTGGTAGCAAATGCAGGTAAAAATTAGGAAATACTGTTCCCTGGTTGTTGAGCATAATGTCCTTGTCTTTCAAATATGATAGATGCATGAATCTCAAGAAACAATTCTTCTGTCTTTCTGAGTCGAACTGAAATGCCATTGTTTTGTGAGCAGTCCACGGTAATAACCTGGATGCTGAAAGCCAGAATCTTTGCCCTCCCTGGGCTCAGTCTGGGCAAAGCAGGGAGGGAAAGTCCCAGGCACAAGTGCCTGTCCTGAGAAGCACTTGTTGCAGAAAGGCACAGCCCTAAGAGACTGCTGAAAAGTCCCTCTGAAGTGAGTTTACCATCGCTGTGTTGGTTCACATAGGCGGCTAATCTGATGTGGTTTTCATGGAGCCTTAGTGCCGAGGTCACGGGTTTCCATGTCCTGCCGCTCGCCGCCTCCCCCCAGCGCAGCCCGGGCCGTGAAGGTCTCCAGCTCCAGCAGGTGGGGCTGGAGAGGCGCTGTGCTCAGGGCTCCCGGTGCTCCGTGATCACCGTGGGTGTCCCTTAAATCCCCGTGATTCATCCCTCGGCTGACTTGGAACTTCTGACATCTCCAAACAACTCTGCCCGAGGTCGGCATGTCATTTGAATTGCAAGAGCTGGAGTATAAAAGCACTGTATTGTCTGTGTGGTTGAGAGCAGCTTCCTTCAATGAATTGGTTTGTTGTGTCTTTTTTCCTTTGTGATTAGAAAATTAAATTAGTTATCTGCTTAATTCATATTGCAGTTAAGAACTGTGTGAAACAAGCGAGTCTAAAAGTCCCTCTAGGTGACACACATGAAAGTATTCCATGTCACTCAGTTTTTACAGCTAAGAAAGTCTTTGGGTTTGCTTTGTTTTCTGCAGCTGTTTGATGCTGTCAACTGCCTGGCAAAAGAGAATGCCCGGTTGCTTGTGCTGGGCCGCAAACATATGCTGACGAACTCTTCAAATTGGAAAAGAGAAATTATGAAGGAGATGCAGAATAAGGCAGAATTCTTCTTTGCTGAAAATATGTAAGTTGAAGAAAACAGCTCAATATACTAGAGACCAACACCTGATTTATGTGCATTTTGCTCTAGCTTTTAGTAACATTACTAGTATCTCTATCTGTGTCTGTGAAAGAAATACATCCCTTGCTATACTTGCTTCAAAAGTACATAAAAAGTTGCATTGGGAAGACTTTCATCACTTAGAATCATATTGACAGCTGTGTGGTTTATTAGGATTTATGACTGATAAAATCACTGCCAAGAGCATAGTGCCCTGAAGTACAAAATTTCTGATAGCATCAGTGTGCAGTTGTGGTCTGCTGCTGTGTGGGGTACACTGTTGAGTTTTAGCAGTTTTGTTCTACGTAGCACAGTATTGTTAAACTTCATGGCAAATTATATTGTTCTATTATCAGATTGTGAGAAGAGGGAAAAAGTGCTCTACAGGGCAAGCAGTTTTTTATTTTACAGGGCACTAGAGTAGTCGTGGGAATTTTCAGTGTTGCTGATGAATAAATCTTGATCAGCATTTGAATCACTTCCTGCAGCCACTTACTGATAGCACAGTATTGTTAAACTTCATGGCAGGAGATTATATTGTTCTATTATCAGATTGTGAGAAGAGGGAAAAAGTGCTCTACAGGGCAAGCAGTTTTTTATTTTACAGGGCACTAGAGTAGTCGTGGGAATTTTCAGTGTTGCTGATGAATAAATCTTGATCAGCATTTGAATCACTTCCTGCAGCCACTTACTGCCTTGTGAATGACGTCTGTCTTTCCCATTTTTTTTTTGTGAAGCTCTGAAGATGATGCCTTCTTGTTATATGCCACTCTCCGATCAGGCAAGCACTGCAGGTTTGTTACCAGGGACTTCCTCCGGGATCACAAGGCTTGTCTCTCCGACAGTCTGACACGTCACCTCTTCCGCAAGTGGCAGCGTGGGCACCAGATAGTGTTCTTCCCTTCTGCAGCAGGAAAGAGTATACATTTTTTGGTAAGTTTTCCCACTGCAGTCAGAAAACACACAGAGCATATTCATTGAAGATACATTATTTCAAACTCTGGAAGCCAAAATATCTTGTTGAAGTCTATGTGGATTTGTACCAGTGCCCTCAAAACTCCCATGTTAACTGAAAATTCACTGGATTCACAAAGCATGCCACAAACAAGAAAACTGTAAGAGAGCCAAGAAATGCTACCTAACTGTTTAAAATGTAAATGTAAATAAAAGTTTATGTATACAAATATTTCCAGTGCTGGAAATTCTGTAACCATTACTGGCCTCAGTGAAACCTGAGTGCCAATGTCTTAATTTATTTTAAACTTTGAAATCCCTTATTCTCTGCAGCACTATTATAAAATACCATCCTTCTAATTTTACAATAGAGTTTCTTTCATCTTTATTCTAAAGAAGCAGAAAAACACAGGTATTTCACTATTCACTGTAATAATAACCTAACATAGGTGTAGAGTTTCATGAGGGAAAGCCCATAACAGTCAAGTTTATGGTTAGTATTCAGCTACAGAAACTGCAGTAATGTCATGTTGTGGCAGAATACTACTCTTATTGTCTAGGCGATATGTATCCTTGTGAACAGTACATTAACAGGAATGCAGCTGTTAAGATTTTTCTAGTGAAAAATCCATGATTACAAACAGAGATACCAGTTTGTAAGAATGACAGCAATCAAAGAATGACATTCTTTGTTGCCATACATACATTACTTCTTATGGAGCCAAATAATGAATGGTGGGTTACCTGAGCTAAAGCTGACACAGCTTTAGCTGTTTCTTTCTCTTGTACAAAGGGACTACTAATTTTCACATCTTAATTCCTATACAAGTGATTTGGGTCATTGATATTGCCAGTCATAGCTGTCTTCTAAGTTTTTCTGGAAGCTACCACAGTAAAGTAGACTTCCAAGACTATACATATAGACTGATAGCATGTCCTGGGAACCATAATTACCAACCAGTCAAGTTTCTTTTGTATTTGTCTTATATATGTTGAAGTAGTGTATCTGCAACATAATAGACCTGAAAGATTGTTTAATCTATTTGTTCAACCAGATGCTTCTGAAAATGTTAGTGATAAACCCTTTTCTTACATCTCCTTTCCTTACTTCTCCTTGGGACAGAGCAAGTCAGCTCTGTAAAGAGAGACACTGGGAGAACAAATACAAGATGTCATTAATGTCATTAAATCCTTCAGTCAAGCCTATAAACTCCATCCTGAGTAATTCCCATATGATTTCATTTAACTGAACAGAACAACAATCGTTTTGTCATTTCTAGTAATTGAGTGCATTATCCTGAAATCATTATTATCTTGTACAGATTGAATACAGAATTTGTAATGACATCTAGACCACAAAATACTTGAAGATAGTTTAGTTTTTCCTCCAGTACTAAAATTTAGAATTTGTTTTGTATAAGAAAATAAAATAAGTTGTTAAGAGATAAAACTGTGGAGACTTCTAAGGTAAGCACTGGAAGTTGTAACTAACTACCTGTAACTGATATTTTAGTAATACTTGTACAAAGTCTAAAAAAAAGTTTTCCCTGTTTTTTCCCAACAGCCTGCTTTCCGTTACGACTGTGTGGTACAGACTACAGGTGATACATGGCATATTCCCTACAAAGATGTTTTTGAGGAAAAATATTCATATCAAGTACCAAGAAAATGGCTCTGCGTTCACCAGAAATGATGAAGAATGTAATTGGACAAGCTGAAGCTGCCTTTCTTTCTTTTTTCTTTTTTTCTCCTTTTCTTTTATTCCTTTTTTTTTTTAATTTTATTCACTGTTGCTGGCTAGGAGAATTCAGCAGGACAGTTATGGGATTAAATGTGTGAGGTGTGTTACTAAAGAAAATCGAGTGACTGCTTTTGGCAAAATCATTCCTGCATACATCCTGTAACATCAGTGGTGGTCCAGGGGGGGTGAATTATATCCATTATTTCCATTTTTACAGGCAATTTTTGTGATTTGAATTAAAACTTGCTTTTTCCTGTTGGAATTAGAGTTTGGGCATTTTTATATTTTATTTTTTCTCAAGCTTTTCGTCTACACTGAAATAAACTCTTGAAGAAATTAAGCAAGACTTGCCAAGTACCTTCAGAGTTTGTGGTGCTGAACTTGCAAGAGTGTTGCACAATGTCTACCTCTGTTCAGGGGAGCTAAGGGGAACAACGGTGCATTTACCATTCACCAGACACACACTGACCTAAGGCTTCCTCACTCTAATTAGAATTTGCTTGACCACATAGAATGCAAGAGATTGGTTAGAGGAACATATAGCAATCATTTGCTTGGAAGAATAAGGAAACAACCAGTGCAATGTGGGGCTTTTTTTGGTGGCTCCTCCACACTCCTAAATTTGCCGTTTCTGACAGGATTTGGCATTACTGTGATAGTTTGCTGATGTAAATGCATGGATTTTTAAAATGAAAATGGATAGCTAGAAATTCTTAAAGACAATAATAGGACAAAATTGATTCTTGTACATTACTATAAAGTCTGTTCCAAGTTATAAAGCAAAAAAATAGTATAAATTACAGTAAAAGTGTTCTGAGTTATTTGTTAGTGTGTGTGTGGTAAATGTGTTTGTTTATTGCACTTAAAACTGTAAGGCAAACCTTTCTCCCCCCAAAACATAGAAATGCTACATAATTCTCAGATTAAATATCCTGGGCTTGTCATGTCTGTTTCATACAGAAATCCTCTGTTCAAAACTGAGATGAAACATTAAGATCTTTTTGTATAGAACTCACAGATCTCAGTTCTTGCAGGCCCCGTGATGAGCTCGCTCAGGACTCAGCATTCAAGCATGTTCCCTGCTTTTTTTTTTTTTCCAGGACAGTCCTGACACATGTTCTACTTCTGGTATCAGTTTGTAAACCAGCAGATGTGATTTGCATACAGTCATGTCCTTCAGGTACTGTGCAGAAATTGTAGAGGAGCTGGGTGCCTCTTAGGGTAACATAAAACCTTGGCTTTAAATTCATCATATTGTTGGTGGTGTTCATCACAGATCCATTTCCTGAACAGAATATGACAGCTCCTATGGAATCCAGGAGGAAAAGGAGAGGGATTGCATCTACTTCTCTTGTTCCTCAATACTTCTAATTTGTCAGAAGATTGCTTTTATAATTCCTTAAGTTACAGAACTGCCACATCGCCTTGAAAGTGGAAATGCTGCTTTTAAATGAGGTGTCTGCTCCTGTGCAGCAGTGCTGAGTTAGCAGCTGCCTCTCTGTTCGAGGCTCCCCCGCCCTGTGTATGAAGTTGTGCATGGCCTGAGCTGGTGTCAGTCAGTGCTGTTACAGTGCTCCTTTGGTCCTGGCTCTGATGGTCGTGCAGCCCACAGCAATGCAGAGACGGGTCTTAAAACTGTGTTTTGGCTAGGCCAGAATTGGCATTGTTGCACACAGCTAGCACCATTGCACAAGTACTGGTACCTGTGTGGGAGTGGGGTTCAAATGTCAGGCTGCAGAAGGTAGGTCCCTGCAGCAGCTCTGCCTTAGGTTAGTCCTAGCTGAGCAGAAACTGCACTTTCAGGGTCCCATTTCATTGCCATTGAATTTTGTGTTTTACCTCACCCTGGTCACTAACAGGCATGCATAATATCCACATATAACTGTAATAAATGCATCCTCTACTTCCTTTTTAATCAGGACATGTCCCTAATCAATCACTTAGGTTTCACCTCAAAAACTGTTCTTAGAAAGATACTGTAATGCCTTCTAAATAATAACACTTCCTAAACACACATTTCTAGTATATTTAGGGGATGATCGAACAGAATATGGAATTTACAGTTGGAAGGTATTACAACATTGGTGTCAGATTTGTGACTGTTTTTTTTATGTTTGCTGCTAATGCACTTCTCTGTAGATCCCTACAGGGAATTAACAGCCTCTGTGGAACCAAAGGGGAAACATTAGTGATGACCCTCAGACTTCTTCAGGTGTATACTGCCTGTTACATAGATGCACATGGTATCCAGAGGCTCGGTTCTGAGGTTAATTATTTGAATTTTATTTCAGACATCTGTGAAATAGCATTTCTTTGTGTTGCTTCAGATTACTGAAATATGGCATTACAAGATAACAATGACTATGAGGATTTGCTTCCAAGTATCTGAAAGGAATTCTGAGGTTTCACTGGCAATAAAAATAAATGTGAGAGCCAAACCAAAGCTGGTAACAAATAGCAGATCTATTTGACATCTACTGCTGTTTGTATAGTGGTACAGTAAAAATTCAAGGTAATTTATTACACAGGTGGGCTCATGCTGAATGCCAGACAGGCAAGTCTTCCAAACAGTACAGCAGTTGGTACCCCCAAAGAGACACTGACTGCCATTTGCTATGGCACTGAGTGAGGAGAATGGGAATCAGAAGGAATGTGCCCTTAGCTTAGCTTGCTGTGTGCCATGGAGACAGACACACTGGAAAGACAGAGTTGAGAAAGAACTGATTCAGCCTGCACTCCAGCTATTATCACCTCCAAGATCTCCCACTTACTGCTTACTATGTTAAAAACATGACAGTGAGAACAGCTTTCCTCAGGATCCTGCAACACAGAATTTGACTCCATATCCGTACTCATCAGAAGTGATTTAACATTAAACCAAAAGCATGATTGCTCTTCTGGAACAATGCTGTACTCTGGAAGCTGTATCCTGAAAGTAGCATAACTTCCACTCTGTCATGTCCATAGTATTGAGCAACTATTATTCTTCCCTTTATCTAATTCAAATACTGAATCTTTGATTCCAAACATATATTTCTTGGTTACTATTTGGCAATCAGGCTGAACGCTGGATATTTACTTAGATTTTCTCATGCTCTTTTCTCAGGGAAAAGAAATCATTCTAGAGAATCAAAGAGCTCTGTAGATGGAAGAAGTGTAAAGGTATGGATCATCATCTTGGAGAAAATGGTCTTAAGAGACCCAGGTCATAAGAATCACAAATGTTCTGGAAGGAACGCCTAGGGATCTGTTGTTGGCTGTGTCAGTACAAAAGCATCAAATGGTACTGGCAGATAGATAAAAGGTTCAGATAAAAGCTGAGTTTCAGACAAAACCACACAACACGACGTTATGCTGACCAGCCATGGCATGTTGTGGATTTAAGAAGTACATGTGGGTTCAAGGGGAGACCAGAAAGTTCATGAAGGGGAACCAGCAAGGGTTACTAAATAACCAGACACTATCCCTACCTTGGGAAGTCCTTCCAGATAGTTGGAGACTGGGAGAGGATTCAGGGAGCGTATCATGAAAGGCTCTCTCTAGTCTTAAATCCTTGGGTATCCCCGTTTTGGCCACATCTGGAGACAGAGCACTGGACAAGACTGGCTCCTTCTGGCCCAGCAGATGCACTCATACGTGTTCATGTCCTGTGTTCCTGTGCTTGCAGCATCCCCAACTCCTCGTCTCTGCCCGTGAAAGGGACAAACTCTTGTAATACACAGCAGGACGTTATTCTCCCATAGTATTAATAAGCGAGGAGAAGTATTTTGAAAAATTTGAGAATACAGACTTTTAGTGTGTGGCATACGCCTTTATTCTGCTCTTTCAGCAAAGAATAAGCTCACCTAATAATAATTTCAAAGTAGAGGTGTGGATACCGGAACACAGCTTTTCCAACTCTTTTAATGACCAACTTTTAAAAAATGCCTTCCCACAAAGAGCAGGGGAATTCCAAGATGTTGAAAGGCAAAAAACTTATATTCACGAGTTTCAATTTGGGGAATTTCCCTTTGGACTGGACACCGATAAAAAGTCTTTTAAACATCTCATTATAACGCAGCTGCGGCAACAATTACCTATGAATACCTTAAACATGTTTTTTGAGGTACTCGCTTTAAAATTATTCAAGAGCACACGCGGAAATCCTTCTCTTGGAACTTTGGGGGCGGGTTTTGTTTTCCCGGCTGGCTGGCGATACTTTGATTCAGCGCCGATGGATGCCGCGGTGACACTGTTATTCCGTTTCCTGCCGCTTCCGTGCGCATTCCCTCGGGCACGTCCGGCGGGCTTCCAGGTTTCCACGCGCGAGCAGCGCCGGCCCAGCCCCCGGTGACAGTGACACTCACACAGTGACACTCACGGTGACACTCACGGTGACACTCCCACAGTGACACGGCCACAGCCGCACCGCCAGCCCCGCCTCCCGCTCGCGACCTGCGTGACGTAGCGCGGCGCGCGGCGGCCGCGGGGCTCGGGCATGCGCGGCGCCGGTGCCGGACCGTGACGGTGCGGGAGCGGCGGGGGCGGGACGCGGCGCCCCCGCTGGCCCGCGAGTCCCGGCTGCGCCCCGCCTGGCCCCGCGCTGTGCCGGGCAAGGCCTGGCGGGAGCGCGGGCGGCGGTGCCGGGGAAGGGATCCTCGCATGAGATGGGAAACGCTGCGGCCGGGGGGGCTCTCGGGTGTCCCTGCCGCCGGGAGGGCCTCCCCTGAGTCCGGTGTTCGATTTCGGATGCTGGGAGACCAAGCTTGCAGCTCTCCTTAGGCTCCTTTGAGTGTTTCTTTGGGTGAATCCTGCCAAGCCTCGGAGCTCTGCGTTTTGGGCTCTGAGAACAATGAGAGCTGTTTGAAATGGGATTTGAGCTGCCTCAAAGCCTGCATGCCAGAGTGACACAGTCAGTTCTTGGATGTAACTCATGCACGTTCTTGTTACACCTGAGTGGCGCTTGTTCTGCAACTGTGGCCTGTGAGATAGCAGCAACCATCCTTTGTGTTCAGTGTCTTGGAATAATGTAAAGCTGAGCTTCAGCTTCTTCTGCAAGCCACTGGTTCTGTTATTCCTGTTTTTGCAGTGCACCAGGTTGTACAGAAGCGCATCCTGGTGCCCCTTGTGCAGGATGCAGGCAGCTCACAGTGTGGCAGGACAGTAGTTTGAGAGTGCCCCTGGAGGAGCCTCTCAACAGGGACACATGAACTGTTCTGCAGCATCATCCTGACCTGCCTTCCCCAGCTGCAGGGCCTTCAGTGCACATCCACTGCATGTTGTGTCTGTAAATCCCTCTGTTCCTCAGGAAGGGAGCTTGCTGGGGTCAGATTGCATTAATTGTCTGTGGCAGCCATAAAGGTTTTTTGTGACTGCCCTTGAGTTTTTCTCAGGAAGAAGCCTGTGTGGATTAGGCCTCATGGACAGGTGGCCCACTCTTGAGCAGTCCTTTCTGCAAGGAAGAATTAGAAAGGTGCCTGTCCTAGATACCTACATGTGGGTGCTGTCTTAGATATCTGGAGCATGTATAATGCATTTTATTCCTTATACATAGGGATGGTAGGGACAATGCTTCCTCACACAGGGTTTCAGTGGTTCTGTGACAGAGGAGTCCTGGGCTCCTGCCTTCAGCTGTCATTAAAACAGGGTGGTTGGTCTGTATCACTTCCCACTGTCTCTGTCACAGTGCTACTTGTTGGGAATTGTTGCTGCATTCTGTAGCAGAGAGGAAACTGAGCCTTGTTTTTCTGTCTGGGGTATGTGTAGCCAGTGGGTTAATGTATGAGAAATGTGTGGTACCTCCATACCTTTTAACAGTGCCTCAGAAACAAGTATCTGCATGTGTATTTGAGAGCTTCTGCACACAGCCTGGAGCTGTCTTAAAGCTATTTTGAGTACCTATGTGCTATAGGAAGAAAAATATGTAGATGTTAACTTCAAGCAAGAATGAGCTCACTTTTTTCACAGCCAGGCTGGTAACTCGGGCATGGTGCACATGGGTGTCTCTGTTTGCCAGCATCTAGTCATAGCATGGGCAGAAATCTCATGTTTGCTTGCAATCAAATGTCCACATCTAGGTGGTTTTGTTTTATCTTTGTCTCTTTGCTGGATTAAGGTTAGCTAGGGGCTGTCGAGAATGAGCATGGACATGTGTTGCTTTAAGATTGCCTTTAACTTGAGTTTTTCCTGGAATTTGGCAGTATGGGAACAGAGATTTCCAGCATAAAGATATTGGACCAAAATGCCTATACTTAGGTCTGTCTTCTGCTTCTAAAGCTCAGAAAACTCACGTGCCTTTGATTTCATATTAGAAAACTTAACAGTTTTCACATTACTGTGGTTAAAATCCCTCAGAGCATCAGTGTTCTCTTGCTACCTGTTAGTTTCAATCTTCAAAGGTGATGTTTCTTCTGAGTGGAGTTTTGGGAGGTGAAGAAAATTACTACAGTAAAACTTCTGGCTGTTGCCATGTATTCAGGGAACAGCAAGGGGCTGCTATTTTCAGAGTGAATGTCAGCAGTGCTGCTGAAATACATAGTAGTAAACAGACTTAAAACAGCACTAGCAACTTGGATTTGTTACATTGTAAGAGCCACTTCACCTTTTACATGTTTCCTTGAAAACTGAGCAATGGAGGTGGTGATCAGGGGCTGCAGTTTCACAAGCCTGGTTTTTGGCAGTTGTGAGCAAAAACTAGTTTGTGAGGGCACCTATTCCTACTGCCGCCCAAGTGTCACAGGCTGAGATTAGGTGGGCCCTCTGGAGATTATCTGGCCCCAAGCCCCTGCCCAAGGAGGCCCACCTAGAGCTGGATGCCCAGGAGTGTTTCCAGATGGGTTGTACAGGCAGCCTGTTCCAGTGCTCAGTCACCATCACAGTAAAACATGTTTTCAGGTGTTGAACCCTCCTGTTTAAGTTTGTTCCAGTCATCTCTGATTTGCTCCAGATGTCTCTGGGCATCACTGAAAACAGGCTGGCTCTGTCCATCTGCTTTACACCCTGCCTTCAGGTTGTACAGTAAATAGACAAGTGCTGCAAAGCCTGTGCTGGGGGCTGCAAGCTTGGCCACTTTGCAAGCAGTGCTGGCTCGTGTCTTACTGGGGTTTGTGCTCTGCTGCAGGCTGGCACTGATCATCCCAGGTGGGCAGGGTTGTACAGAGGGAAAGGGGGAACATCCCTTATGGCACATTTGGGTAACCAGTAAATCTCTGATGTCTGACAGTGGTAAATACAGTGCTGTAAATACACTACAATGAGCCCTTCCTTAACAATGACTCTGCAGATTGAACATTAATATGCAAGGTTTGAAATTTTTTTCATCTTCAGATTATTACTCCTCTGTTGTGCAATCTCTTCTATAGATCTGAGTGCAGCTTTTAAAATAGCCAAGTTTCTTGCTCCTGTTATTTTAAGATAGTTTTAGCAATTTACTATGCTGTTTGTAGACATGTTCTAAATTCTGGATTCATGTGCATAGCTAACAAAAAAACTCACCTACATTTAGCTGCTGTCTTACCACTCAGCCAGATATTACGAATTTCTGAATGTTTATCAAATATTGCCAGGTAAACAGTTTTTAAAGTTCTTGTGCCTAAGGCTCTTGAAACTGTCAATCAGGAGATTTATTTCAGGGATCATTTCATGACTGTTGCTTTAGTGTTTGCTTCTTAATCCATTGTATTTACATGAATAACACTGTTTAATTGGCCTCTGTGTAGCTTTCACTATAAAAAGTGAAGAAAAGCATTGCAGTGTTTGAATGTGAAGTCAGAAAATATGATAGTTAAAACCTGTCTTGTGTGCCTCCTGTGTCATCTTACCAGTTTTCATCTATATCAGTAAAAGTTAGAAAAGAAGCTTGCATCCTTTAAAATGCTAAAATTCATGTCAAGAATTCTTCTGTAAGAAATTATGGTCACTGTAGATTAAGGTTGGACAGTTTTGGTCAAGTTCAGAACAGCCTTTTTGTTCTAAAACTTATTCTGATGCTGTTAAGCTTGAACTGAACAAAAAGTCAAATCAGAAGAAACATTTGAAGGAAGCAGTGACAATGGTTTTCTGAAGAGAGTCAATTGCACTAAAGATCTTAAGGACACAAAGTGTTGCACAAGTATTAAAGTATTAGAAGATCAGAAATTGGTGAGATTTGTGTGTTGGGGGAAATGGTTACTTGTACTAGTGTCTCTGACACAAGTTTTTTATTAATATTTGTATATTTTTCTAGAATATGCATTTAAGGCCATAAACCAAGGTGGACTTACATCTGTAGCTGTTCGTGGGAAAGATTCTGCAGTAATTGTAACACAGAAGAAAGTACCTGTAAGTAGCCTGGTTTTGAGGGGAGGTCTGAAAGGAGAGGAATAAAAAAAGATGGGCTGAGACTCAGAATATTGATATTATTAACACTGATATAAATTGCTATTTGAACTGAATATCTAATTATCATTCTGCTTATTACAAGTTCTAGCTCTATGTAGTGCTCAACTGAACATTTTCTCACCAAGTATTGCTATATTGGTTTTCTCTGTAGTTGTTGAAGGGATAAATCTAAAAATATAAGTAGATCCTGCTGTATTGAGCACGCATTCATTGCTCTGGCTTGTATGGGCTGAGTTGTCCATAACCAGTTCCCTGATGCCTTGAATTTCTGCTGAGAAAATATTATTCCAATAGCTCGTAGAACAGGTTTTCATGAGTGTTTCAGCTCAGTGGTGATGTACTGCTGAAAAGGGGGGGAAATTCTTTTATGTTTGAAGGGCAGCATGAAAAAAGAGAGCAAGATTTATATGTGGGTTCTCAAAGTTTCTTCAGAGGGAAAAGGACTGTGATGTTGATCATGTTCTTGTTGTTCTCCAGATCTGTGGTTTTAATCATGCCTATTCTCCAATGTCTTCCTTTGCATGCCTACAGTAGTAGAAATTGGAAAGCCTGAAAGACAGTTTTTAGCTGTTATGGGTCCTTTTGGGCTCTTCTATAAAAACCAGAGGATTCAGAGTTAGGGTTTTTTTTGTTTGTTTGTTTCCTTTTTACTTCAAGGACAGTGTTTGTCCATTACATTATTTGTTTCCTCTTTAGGACAAGTTACTGGATTCCAACACAGTGACTCATTTATTCAAGATTACTGAAAATATTGGTTGTGTGATGACAGGAATGACAGGTATTTAATTCACCAATCTTGCTTTGGAGAACTTACATAGTTCTAATGGATATATTTAAAGATAATGTAAAGTTGGACCTGGACTGTATATTCTCAGACAATGCTAGTAATAAAGATGGCACATATTCAGTGGAATTAATATTAGTTCTTTTTGTCTAGCTGACAGCAGATCCCAGGTGCAGAGAGCCCGCTATGAGGCTGCTAACTGGAAGTACAAGTATGGATATGACATCCCTGTGGATATGCTGTGTAAAAGGATTGCAGATATTTCTCAGGTCTATACACAGAATGCTGAAATGAGGCCCCTTGGTTGCTGTAAGTACAGTGTATGAAAATGATCTTTACTGTTTCTTGTCTAAGTTTGCAAATTCATATATAAGAAATTCTCACCCATTTTCAAAATGGGTAACTGAGGCTGTAAGGGGGATGAACAGCTGAATGAGAGAGCAGTGTTGTAGGTCTTGAACTGGAGCCCTGATTTTACCACTGACTCAGCGTTTGAAATAATGTAGCCTCTCTGATACTATTTCACCTTAGGTTTTGGGGCCTGGTCTGTTTGCACTGTGCAGTGATACCTGTGAGCAGGAGATGCTCTTTGTAACTGTGTTTGTTTGTGGTGGTTTGACCCCCTGGATGAATGCCAAGTGTCTGCCTGTCTCCATCAGTCCCTTCCTCAGCTAGACATAGAAGAGAAAAAATACCAGGGAAGGCTTCTGGGTCAAGATAAGGGCAGGGAGGGATCACTCACCAGTTACCACCATGGGCAAAACAGATCCACCTTGGGGAAATTAACTGAATTTATTAGCAAGCAAATAAAAATAGGATACTGAGTAGTAAAACAAAATCTTTGAAACACATGCCCCCTACCTCCTTCACAGATTTAACTTTATTCCTGGTTCTCTACCTCTCCCACAGTGGCACAGAGAGATAGGAAGGGGGTCTGTGGTCAGTTCATAGCACATTGTTTTTGCTGCTGTGTCTTTCTCAGGGGGAGGACTCCTCACATTCTCCCCCTGCTCCAGTGTGTCTTCCACAGGAGATAGTGCTCCAGGAACTTCTCCAAAGTGAGTCCTTCCCACAGGCTGCAGTTCTTCCCAGCTCCAGCAAGGAGCCCACCTTATGTGGGGTGCAGTCCTGCAGGAACAGGCTGCTCCAGTGTGGGCTCCTTCCTCCACAGGGCCGCTGGTCCTGCCAGTCCTGGAGCCTGTCCTGGCTTCCACATGGGGCCACAGCCTCTTCAGACATCCACATGCTCCAGTGTGGGCTCCTCCAGGGGCTGCCAGGTGGATGTCTCCACCATGGATGTCCATGGGCTGCAGGGCCACAGCTGCCTCACCATGGTCTTCTCCACAGGCTGCAGGGAAATCTCAGCTCCGGCAGCTCCTTCCCTCCGTCGTTTGCCTCAGTGCCTGCAAAGTTGTTCCTCTCACATATTCTCACTCCTGTCTTCTCTGTCTGCAATTTCTTTCTTAAATACATTATCCCAGAGGCACTGCCACCATTGTGGATGGGTTGGTCTCAGCCAGCAGCAGGTTGGTCTTGCAGCCAGCTGGCTTCGGCTCCTTTGGACACAGGGGAAGCCTGTAGCAGCTTCTCACAGAAGCCAGCCCCTCCAGCCTTCTCACTACCAAAACCTTGCCAAGCCCAGTGCACTGTGTCTGGGTAAACATCACTGTTAGAAGACAGAGATGGAGAGTGCAATTATCTTTGTGGTGGTTTTGTGGCTTTTTTATCTAATTAGAATGTATGGGACAGATTTACAAAATTTTTTCTCCTAACTTAGCTATCCTATATATAATGCAGAGGAAAAAGTGCCTAAAATATTTCCCTTGCAAATATTTTTACATGTCTTGTTTTATAACAGCAAGTGCAGCTTAAAGAGAAGTTGTGTGTTGAGTCATTTTTTGTAGATGCTCCTGTTCATCTGTGTGTTCTGGGGCTGGTTCTGACTTGTTTTTTCTCTTATGTTGGGCTGTAAGCAAATTATAAACATACTGTTAGACTGTTCAGGAACTGAGGTAAAAGACTTAACAGGTTTCCTCAATTACTTTTTCCTTAAACATTCTGTCTTGAGTTTCTTTTTGATTGGTTGGGTTTTGTTTTTGTTTTTGGGGTTTTTTTTAAGGAGAATAGTTTGAGAATTGATGAATCACTTCTCGTAATCATAGCAGGCCCCAAGACTTCTCACTAAAGCAGTGACATTGAGAGTTGCACCACAGTTTCCATGATGGGGCAATTCTCCTCTGCTTGTGTGCTTGTAATTTTCAGGAAGGATTGTTTCTTTCTTCCCTTGGCATTTCCCATGCCTTGATACTTCTGGAAATTCCTTCTTTAAAATACATGAATAAAAATGTATTTTTCTTTACTTCCCTTAGCCTTGAAAATATGAGGGGAATTTTTTTTTCTGTTGTAGTAATTGCTACTCAGAAGTTTATCATCTCTAACTACTAGTTGAAAATTACACAAATGTGAAGTGAAGATAGTTGCAAACCATAATCTTGATCTGTTTTGGCTTTTTATTGCAAGTATTGTTTTTTACTTATTTTTTAATATGCATATTGAGACAATGCAGCTGTAAATCAAGAAGTGAGGGTGAACATATGCATTTCAGTGATGTGGTCAGTTTGTGTTACTTGAAAACTATCCAGCTTCGAAACACTTAGATGAATCTTCAAAGACTCAGTTGTGTCCTGATATTTCCACTTTTCAGATTTTTTTTTTTTAATTTAAAGAGGAAAAGGTATGTAATGCAGTGTTTTTCAGGGTAACAAGAAATCTAAGTTTGATCTTTTAATATCTCCATTAGTTTCAGTATGTTTGTAAAGTTGCTTTCTAGTAAAAGGCACATGGTAGTAGAGCTGTTGTTTGCATTTTTATGTCATATAACACAGGATGTGAGCTGTGGCTTGGTATACTTTCTATCAGGATAAAACTTTTATTTCCTGACTTTGTGGTTCTCTACACACTGAGCGTGGCAAAAATGTTTGCATGTTTAATGAGAATGCCTTCTTTGGAAATGACAGAAATGTAGTTTCTGCTAAACTGAGTTGCATACCTGGTAATGAGATGCTGGTAAGCAGTGGCAAATTAGAGATAAAAATGAAATCACAGCTCCAGGTATGGGACTGATTCCCAAAGATGTATTGCTGTGCATGCATGTTTTTTCAGAGAAAGGACTATCCATTCTGTTCTTCAGTTGAATTCAATTGCTAAAATGGGGAAAATAAATTAATTAACAAATTTTCTCTTCAAGGTATGATTTTGATTGGTATTGATGAAGAACACGGCCCTCAGGTATACAAGTGTGATCCAGCAGGTTACTATTGTGGATTCAAGGCCACAGCTGCAGGAGTTAAACAGACAGAGTCAACCAGTTTTCTTGAAAAGAAAGTAAAGAAGAAATTTGACTGGACATATGAACAAACAGTAGAGGTAGGCCAGCAGAAGGAAATTAAAATTTGTTTCAAGTATTTTTAATGAATATGCTGCATGTAGGCTTGCAATGCATAGAAATGTAGTTAGGCATTTCCTCTTTCCCTACAGTTCTGTATTGCTGCCAGAGCAAATACAGCTATTCCAGCCAGAAAATAATTTGAAAGTATTCTGCAAGTGTTTGAATGGTCATCTAATCTGCTTTTTTTGCTTTATGTTGGCTGAAGCAGATTGTATAATTGTAGCACGCTCACTGTAGCTGGTGTTTGGTTACTACAGTGCTTGATTTTGGGGATACCAGTGTGACTTAACTTCTAGTGACATTTAAAATAATCTTCATATTAGAAGGTTTTTCAAACAGTATCTTAGCATGATAAAAGCTTTTGGTTTTGTTGTCTTTTGTTGTTGTCTTTTTCTGATACGAAAATACATCCCTTTGCTTTTTGTAGGTTGGGCTTTTTAGGGAGAGGACTGGGGAGGGGCTGTATTCTATAGCTGTATTTGGAATTTCTAAACTGAGATTTTGAAGTGAGAGGAAGTAACTTTAAACCAGAAGGAGGAATAGTTTTAATGCTATGTCTATTAAGAAAAAAAAAAATTAGTGCTTTCTTTCTAATGATAGCGGGTTTTGTCATTTTTCAGACAGCAATAACATGCCTGTCTACTGTACTATCCATTGATTTCAAACCTTCAGAAATAGAAGTTGGTGTAGTCACAGTGGAAAATCCTAAGTTCAGGTAAGCAATCAGTGTTGATAAAACTTGGTGTGTTTCTCTGATTATGTGCAATTAATTTTACCTTCTTGTGTAATTGTAAATTGAGAAAAAGAGATAAATTTAAGAGATTGAAGTTTTGAAGGGTTTTTTACTTGTAACTCTTCAAAATGTGTAGGGGTAGAAAACATTGTGTAAAAAGAATAATGCAGTTTTAAAATGCGTGACGTGGTTAAGGGATTTAGTGGAGAAAAGCCATCTCCTTCATGTCTTAAAAGGGTATTTCTGTGATTATTGAAATGTAGTTACATCTGGTCTAGACATGTTTTCATGCTTAGAAGCATAAAAATATTCATAGTAATGGTATCTGGAGTCCACTTGCAAATCATAGTCATACTAACTAATGCAGTAAAGTCTGGTTTATATTATGGAATATTTACAAGTCCCTTAAGTTCTTTATTATTTTTCTTAAATGAATCTTTAAATTATTGTTGCTCATCTTTTAATTGTTAGCATTTCTTTACTCCTAAAATACGTAGTTAATAGATTATGGACTTGTATAATTTGAAAAACTGTATTTGAATTTGGTAAGATTAAAAGATCATGGATTTAAAAAATCATTAGTGATTTGAAAATTACTGGGCTATCTACTTTCTGAGTACTCTGCAGTCCCATCTAACATGAGAGCCAGGCACCTGCTATTTCATCCCTCCTCCATTATTGCCTGCAGCACCCTGTGTGCACCAGGATTACTTGGCCAGTGTATCAAGGCAACACCTGGAAGTCTCCCTGCTGAGGGCAGGAGAGCTTCACATGGGATACAGTGTGCTTGACAGCCTGCTCACAGCACAGTGTGTAGCTGCAGGAGTGTGCATGAAATGTGGGAGAAAAACTTTTGGGGAGTTTTTATAATGCAAAAGAACCCTCCAGCTATGGCTTACCTAAAATTTAGGTAAGTCTGGCTTGCTGCAGAGGGATTCAGTTATTTCTGCTTTAGTCTTTAATTGAGGAATGTTTTGAGTTTTTATTTTAAAAGAACAGAGGAACAGTAAAATTGGGAACAAAGTCTGCTGTTACTTTAATCTAACTGCTTGGTAAGTGGGGACTGAAGAGAATCTTAAAACCTTTGGGTCCTAGAGGTTCAGTCTTTTAAGTGCTTCCTTCCTAGTGTTGTTAAGGTAGACATGGTGGTGATGGGTGGTTTTGTATTTGGTGGTGTGTGCTGAGGACAGCAGAGCAGCACGTTTGTGAGAAAGGTCTAACTACTTGGTTAGTGGGGACTGAAGAGAGTCTTCAAACCTTTGGGTCCTACAGATTCAGTCTTTTAAGTGCTTCCTTCCTAATGTTCTAAGGTAGACATGGTGATGATGGGTGGTCTTGTATTTGGTGGTGTGTGCTGAGGACAGCAGAGCATATTGTTTGTGAGAAAGCACACAGAAGCTGCATGACCCCTTCTCTCCTGCCACTCAAGGGATCAGCTACCTTCTCACTAGGTCTCAACTTGCAATTGCATTACTCATGAAGAATTACCTGTTCTTTTTCTATCATTTGTTACCTCCTTGCTCTCTAGTGCCTTTGATTCTTCCTTTATTTTTCAAGAGAATTGGAATGTCAGCCTGTAGCACTGGCAGCAGGGCTTTAAAGGGCAGAAAGATGCATTGATGTAAAACTTATTTGTATAGATATTAGGTTGTAATATTGGAGCTTAAGGGGAAGAATAATTTAAGCTATTTAAGATTTCTTTTTGTTCTTTCAGGATCCTTACAGAAGCAGAGATTGATGTGCACCTTGTAGCTCTGGCAGAGAGAGACTAATTAGCGTTTCCATTTCCATTGTCTGTGCTTCTGGCCAGGATGTTTGGTGAAAAGAAAACACTTAATAATGGTTTTAGATTATGGGTGGAAAACAGTGTTCGCTATATGATGTATTTTACTCTGTACAAATAAAACAGAGGTTTTTGAAATTCTTGGTGTCTCCTTTCAATGTTATTTTTTAAACTTCCAATTCTGTGAAATTGTCATCAAAATGCTTGACGACTTTTAGTGTTTCTATAGTAATTGCCTGCCTTTTAATTGTATTTTAAGAGAATTTTTATGCTCTGAGCTGTATTTTTCATCTGAGCTATTTAGGTTTTAGTGTTAATATCAGTTCTTGTGGTGTGTGTGTCTTGAGATAATTCCTACATTCATGTTCATTCTCTCCATGGCCTGATGTTGAAAGCCTTACAACATTACAGGTTTAATTGTGGGGAATTTAGGAAGGCCTTATTTGCTCAGGTTTATATGAGGATATGGGGCAAAAGCAGAAGGAAAATGCTTGAGCTGTGAGTCTGAGTCCAGTCCTTTGGACTGATTTATTTGCCGTGCATGTAGTGGATTTAAGAGATGTCTTCTATAATTAAACAGCTCTGAAGCTGACATTTATTTAGGGAAAATATTCTGTGTGTAGTGTACTTTGGGATTTTGGCTTAGTCACCTACCGGGTTTTGAGGCTTTGGGCAGTGTTGGGGCTAGAGAGGGCCAATAGACAAAGTCCTTGAACAGGAAGGTCTCTGGGAAGCAATTCTTGCTCCTTCAGAGGTTTTGGGTTTGGAGATAAGACTGCAAAAACTTGAAGGTGAAAAAAAAACCTTTTTATTTTGCTTCAATTGAAGAGGTTTCAGCCTCAGCAGTAAACAGGGAGGTGATGAAGTTGTGAGAGAGGAGGCACTGAGGAGAAGAAGATTACAATTACCAGGCAGTTTTAGTTGTTGCACACAAGTCTCCTTGAAAGAGTGCCAAGTTAATGCAGCAGAACTCCTTACCTTCATTACTCTGCTGTGCACTTCTCACATTGGCTTTAATGATTTCAAAATTCTCTTTGATTTTTTTCAAGGCATTTGGGAAAGGCCTCATAAGTTGCCACGAACTGAGGTTGGTCAATTGTTTTCCTCATGCTTTACAGTTAAAGCCCCTTGAATATGTGTTTTTCAAGTTCATTGTAGTAAAGAAGCTGCAATTCTGTGTTTGGTGGCTTCAATAAAGGATAATGCTAACCTTATGTGATAACTGAGTTGAGGAGAATCAGATGTACAGTGAATGGTGGAGTTCACAAAGCTTCTTGGGTTTCTGTTCGTGCCTCCAACTTTCAGCTTCCCTCATGTCAGATAATGTAGTGTAGATAAGATAAGCACCTCTGCTTCTGGTTTTGGGTAGGTTATCTGAGAATTCTGTGGGGGTTTGTGCAACAATCAGCACATTTGTGCAGCTAATGGCACATTTAGAAAGGTCTGTGTTATTTCAGCTGCCAGTGATAGCTCAGTTTCTGAAAACCCCTAGGGCCTTTCTTCCTAGTACTCCAGTTGTATAACAACCTGGAATTTGAGTAGGCTTAGATCATTATTTAGTCTGCCACAAAATATCATCCATCGATAGTTTGTTCTTGATCAGCTTTAATAATGTATGAAAAATGTCACTAATAACTTCTTGAACAAAAATTAAAGGGAAGATGGCAATCAGGGATCCATATGACTAGAGCACATTTCCATAGTATTCAGTATCAAAATTCCCAGCAAGTCCTTTAATTCTACATTTTGGAGCTTGTATGGGATTGTATAACTCAGGTGCTGGTTCTGAGAGCAGTGGGTGTTTGTTCATACCTTGCCTGTTTTGCAATGCAGAACATCTCACCTTGTGTTCAGAGATGATGAAATGAGCTATCTACAATATATTAACTGTGAACATTTCCTTTTTTTTGTTATCAAGGCAACAGTGAACGTTGTCTTTTTTTAATGACATTTTTGCTAGTATTTTTCCCTGTAGAAAAATTTTGTGGTTCTCTTTTCATATTAATAATGGGGATTTTTCTTTTTTAATTAAAGCTTTTTGTTTCTGAAGATAAGGCAGCAGTGCAGGTGGGGTTACCTGACCAAATGGGAAACCCCCATGTACTACACATAATTACATTCTTCACACCCTGGAGCAAGTATCACCTGCAACCAAGCTGTACAGCTGTGGCTGGTGCTGAGCTGTAGCTGGTATCACCTGCTGTTTCAAACCTGGCACTTCAAAAGAAACTGCAGTATGAGTGATACAATCCTGGTGCTTCTAGTTTGGGTAGAGCTCATAAAGAGTGATACTGGACTTGGGATTGCTCCATGTGTTTGTGGTTTGTTGTGCCAGTGCTGAAAACTGGCAGATGCAGTTACAGTGTGAATGCACAAATAGTTAAACAGGAATAGGATCAAGTTTTCTTTGCATACCAGACCCACATCAGTGCTACCTGTGCTGGCTCTGCACCGCCTGGTAACTGTCCACGTTACAATACCAGTGTTCTTTATCTCTGCTGTAGTGTAAGCATGCTAATGCCAAGCACATGCAGTCAGCTTAGGTAATTCTATTTATTGAACTCTGGAAATCATCTGGATTTCTGATGAGTAACCTCCCTCCCTCCATGCAAATGGAGCCCCAAAACCAGTAATGGTATGTATTATAAACAGAAGTAGCTCCATGGGGAGCCAGTTGCTCACCCATCCCATTGTGTGTTTATCCAGCTGTGTGCTGGACATTTTGTCCAGAAGGATCTTGTGAGAGAAAGTATCAAAGCTTTACTGAAATCCAAAAGGATTAGATCAACTGGCTTCCCCTGATCAGCTGGGTGGGTTAGCTTGATATGAAAGCAAATCAGGTTTGATAAGCAGGACTTTCCCTTCACAAAGCAGTGCTGGCTGTGATCAGTGACTGCATTCTTTAGGTGTTCAAAGGCATTTTCCCATTTTACTAATTAGCTTCCTGTGCAGCCTGAAGTCTGCTCTCCTCATGCCTAGAGCTGAAGTTTTGCTGGCACTTTTCCTCCTGTCAACACAGATTTTAGACTCGATCGCCTCGTGGTCGCTGTGGCCAATCTCCAGCCACGAGACCCTCTCTTAACAATCCTGTTCAGGCAGGCATTAGTGAACTTCTGTAGGATTTCAGGTGTGCCTTAAGAGCAATACGTGCTGCTGTGTAATGCACAGTGTTTGGCTGTATCTTTTCACTGTAAAGGTGATGACAGGTAGGTGGATGAGAACCACTACAAGACCACAAGGACAGGGGTAGATGGGGAGTTCAGATAGGGCGAGTACGTAGAGATAGGTCACAACAATCTTAATGACATGGAATTATATGCAGCATTCTTTTTTACCTTCTCGTCCTGTTTTGCATTAAATCAGTGTCCAGGTTTACCAAATAAGAAATATTTTGCTTCAGCACACATTGTTGGAAGATCAAAGAGCTATGTCTATCATTTTCTAGCATCTGAACAAAAAAAAGTACATAACTTTTCCATTTTTTCCCCTGGCACAGAAGCAAAGCCTGCTATTTTGAGTTCTGTAAAACAGTAGCTTTACTGGGTCATGAGATCAAGTTTTGTGAAGCATATCCATAGCAATATTCATGTTTTCTTCTAGGAAAAAAATCTACCAGAGTAGTAATGGTAGGGACATTGCTTTTCATTTTATAATCAGTGAATTTTTGCTTTTTCAGATGGGAAATTTTTAAATTGTCACAGCTTGTTCCAGCCAGTTCTTGCTAGTAACAATTTGTTCTGTTGTTTTGTTGTAACCCAGCCTACTTGGAAACAATGCAAGACATCCTGTAGTTCAGGATCTGTTGGAACAGTAAAGCTCTCATGCCCAAACTAAAACAAGGATCGTCACATGCTTATGCAAAGCTGTTTAAAATAGTCTGGACTTTTTTTGTTTATTGTGGTTCTCATATTTTCTCATATAAAACCCCATGAAACATTTTAACCAGTCCTTTGTAGTATATCTATATAGAAGAACTTGCATTTTTAATTGACTGACAAACCCCTCAGTTATTTGCAGTATTTGCTGCTCTTCATTAAGATTTTCTTAGCATACTCATCTTTTTGGTAGTAATGGTCTTACCCATGTCACCATCTTCTGTGAAAATTGTGTGCTGCAATGTTAAATATGGTAACTCTTAGGTACTTCACTATAAACCTGATGAATAAATAGAGCCAGTGTATCACTAAGTCAAAATCCAGCTAACTGCTTGGCAGACCTGAGTCATCTGCCAAGCAGTGTGTGCTTCCACTCTTTGGGGATAGTGTTTTTCTCCTGGTTCCTTTTAGAACCTGCCAGCCGAGGCTGAGCTTCCTGGCACTGCAGTTGCACTTCATGGCTGTCTCCTACCTGTCATTGTGGCTTAGCTGATACATTAATTGAACCACAAGCCTCTGGAATGAAGTTTTCTCTCTGAGCCTCTAGCAGCATAGCATGCAGTGCAGATTAGCATACACAAGCCAAGACTTCCATTTTTTGCCAGCAAATTGTGTTTGTTTCCTCTTCTGGAAAACTGACTCTTGTGAGACCCAGTGGCATGAAGAGTTATGAACATAAGGTATTTAATCCTTTATGAGATTCCTTAGACTAGAAATCAACCCTCTCTTAAATTAGAGAGTCAAATTTACTAGTTGATGGAGTTAATACATGAATATGCATGGACCAGGATTGCATGAGCAGGAATAGGGATGCCACTCATTGCCATCTGATGGTGCTATGATGTTTGCAGGTGTGCTATGTCTCCCTGGGTTTTTTCCTGGCTCTTTCTTCAACAAGCAGTGGTGCTCATTTGTATTTGTAAAGAGCTCTTTACTTAATTGATGGAAAACATTGGGTTTTTCTGGTTCAGCTCTCTGTTGCATAACCTGAGTGACCTGACCCCGTCTTACTGTGAGTCCAAATTGGCTGCAGTGCAGGTGTGAGAGAGGGAAGAGGGAAATGGGATTGCACTGCCTCTGCTTTAATCCACGCTGAAACCACAGCCTGCATCACTAAAGAGCAGGAGTTTCCATAGCTCATTATCCCCTTGGCTAGTCTTTGCCTTAACCTATATGATGACACCTGGCTCACCAGAGCTGTGTTTGCCTTTGTCAGCAGGTGACTCGAGCCTTTGCTTGGGCAGCATCAAGACTGCTCCCACCTCCTCTGAGGGAGGTTTCTTTGGGGACAGCGCTGTTATGGCAGCTCCTCAATTGCTCCTTTCACCGCTGTGTAGCCCAGCAATTTGCAGGGCTACCTAGGGAACCTGATACAGAAACAAGCTTATGTTTAAAAAAAGCCAAAACAACAAATCCCAGCCAGAACAGCAGCTCAGTGTGGACACTGGTTTAACCTCGATGCTGGTGCTGCAATAGTAGTACCAGCACAGGGGGCAGTGCAGCACAGGATCCGTGAGGAGGGGCGGGTTAAACTGGTGGCACACCTGACAGGAGTCACAGTCAAAATCCTCCCGTGTAAGTAAATATTTTCCTCAGGGAAAGACGGGATATAAATTGTCACAATCCATAGAACCTTCCTTCATGGAATCTAGCTGCAGGCTGGCGTGCTTGGCTAGGCAGGGGGTCTCTCTGGGCAGTGCACTGTGAGGTGCATTTAGGAAGCCAGAACTTTGAACAAGCTATCAAGAAAACCTGCAGCAAGTTGGCTGCTAGAGAAGACAGCAGCTGCCTTGCATTGGGTTTTAACACAAGTGGGATGGACAGCCTTTCTTTCCTTTCCTTTTCGTGTCTGTCTCTTAAATCACTTGTAGCCTTGCATACCTTTAGGGCGTTGTGAAGAAACCTATTTGCATTGAATGTTAGCCTAGTTTCAGTTAACAGTCTTTGGAAATGCCTGCTGACAGAAAAAAAAAAAAAAACACAAAAAAAACGTTTTACATCTAAGGATGTGGTGAACTTTGAAAATAGGCTACCAGGTTAGCTTAGTTACTCACTGCCCCTGAAGGAAACAGGAAGCAGGCTGAGGATGGCTGGAGTCAAAGCTGTTCGCAGAAAGGATGGGAGAAAAAGGAGGATTTTTTTAGTGGCGACCAGGAAGGCTGCCTGACTTGCCACAAGCTAGTGAATGGCAAGTTGCCCAAAACCTCAGTCTCCAGTGGATTTTTTCAGCCTGTAGCTCCTGGTTTCTTCACCTGGTGGGTGTCTGCACATATGAAATGTTTGTTGAATACTTGTTAGAAGATTAGGTGATGCTGTTCCTCATTCCTATCTCCAGGAGAAGTTTCCATTACTAACCTCTCTTACCTAGTAACAAAGCAAGTAAATAAAACAATGTAGAATTTGCTTTGGAAGTCCAAAAATAGTTATAACTCATGGGTGACAAGAGTACTTACAAGGAAGTAATTTTGTAAACTTTTTTCCTACTTTGAGTATTTTGCACTGACACCTACATCTTTCTCACTCCAACACAGGAAACAGACATGGGCTCCTGTGTAGGTAGCTCATCAGGGGACATCTATATAAAGTACATTTATAGACCATAGGTTCAAAGTCAGCAGTTACAGTACAGAGATGGGCTGAAAAATAAGTCTGGAGGGGAAATTAAAAAAACAGACCCAGATGGTGTGAATGCCCTGGTATGCAGGTAAGGAAAAGAGAATGGGGTTGTCAAAAAAAGGAAGATAACAAAACAAGTTAATGATAAGTAGCATTACAAGTGGTCTGTATTACAGGAATGAAGTAGCAAAGGTCAATCTCAAGAAGGGAATTTAGTTACTAATAGAGAAAAAGATAATAGACTGGATTTTCAAAATAAGTCTGGAGGGGGAAGAAAAAAACAGACCCAGATGGTGTGAATGCCCTGGTATGCAGGTAAGGAAAAGAGAATGGGGTTGTCAAAAAAAGGAAGATAACAAAACAAGTTAATGATAAGTAGCATTACAAGTGGTCTGTATTACAGGAATGAAGTAGCAAAGGTCAATCTCAAGAAGGGAATTTAGTTACTAATAGAGAAAAAGATAATAGACTGGATTTTTCTGCTCACTGATGCTGGGCATATTGATAAATAAAAGCATGTGCAATGAGTTCAGCAGGATGACTGAGAAACTGCTTCTGTTGATGAAGTGCATATTTGCAAAAATGATTGATGTTACAGTCTTTATTTCAAATACAGATAATAACAAGTGTGTGATGCTTTCCCACTTTGGTGGCAAATCAAAACACATGCCAAACGGTACCTGAGCACTTGTGCTTTGTAACAAGAATTGACGTGTGTGGATAGATCCAGGCTGTAATCCTGCTCTGCTGGGAACATGGAGCTTTCCAAAGCACTGGAAAGACCAAGATGTGCTGCAAGTGCAGAGTGGGCAAAGGGCCTTGTTTGAGCTTCTAGGCTCAGGTGCATGACATTAGGCTCTTGGTGTTGTCAGAAAAATTAATGCACAAACATCAGAGGTTTATGTCCAAAAGGAAGACATAAGGAGAGGAGTTCTTTTACTTTATTTGAATAAAGGGAGATGCCATTCCCCTGGGGTGTCTCAGATTTTTGGAGGACACAGCCTCCCTTTCTATCCTAATTTCCTGGCTGCATTTCCCTTTTCTCTTTCCCCATTAGCTGAGGCACTTGAGATGTACGGACTTCCCAGAACACCTGATACCAAAGATTTCCCTCTTTTTAATCCTCCTTTTTTATTATTCTTATGGAATTTAGGGTATTTCCCCATTGTTTCTTTAATCTTTCAATATCCAATTTTATTTATCAGCAAACCTACAGCTTTTTTGTAAAGGCAAATATCTTTTCCCATTCATCAATCAGTGGAATCCTCCCCATTGTTTTTTTATCTCTCAGTGCTAGTTTTATCTGCCAGCAGACCCACAGCTTGTTTGTGAAGACAAACCCGTCATTCCTCTCAGTGTGAACAGGCAAGGGCAGAGTCTCACAGAAGTTGCTGCCTTCAGCCACTGCTGGGTGCCACACTGGGCTGGCACTGGCAGCCCTGTGACTGCAAGCTGACCCTGCTCAGGGAGCCCGTCTGGGCTCACAGGCTCATCCCTTTGCTGCAGGATTGACTTTGTCTGGCCCAGCTCAGTGGCTCATCGCGCAGTTGCCTGGGCTGCAGTGCTTGTGGAGAGGGATAAGATCTGGAGGAAACAGGGAGGGGTGGGACCCAGCTGGCTCAGGCTGCTGTTTCATCATCCTGTCAGTGCAAAAAGCACACCCCTGCCTTTGCTTGTGCCACATGCTGTGGGTTGCTACGGTTATATTGTGCTGGTATTTGAAACATTTTCAGATGGATCGTTTCCTAGGAGAACAAACAACTGCTTTTTGCCAGCATCACGCACACGGCTGGCTCGGGGCACTCTCCAGATGGTCCTTCAGCAGGCTCTGGAGGTGCCGCCCCATTCACGGCCATACAAGCTGGCTCGGGGCACTCTCCAGCCCTGAAGTGCAGTCCTCCAGATGGTCCTTCAGCAGGCTCTGGAGGTGCCGCCCCATTCACGGCCATACAAAGAGCCCGAAACTCCTCATGCGTGTGCTTCGCTCAGTTTGCACAAAATGGGAGTTTGAAAGGGCTGCATTCAGGAGCTGTGGCTGCTGCCTGGAATCGCTCCAGCTGGTGAAAGGCTCCAGCTCCCTCCCTCTGGTCTTGACAAACACAGTGGAGCTGCTGAGACAGGTTAGTTGTGCTGGCTAGCGTGTTGTTTTCTGCTCTTCCACAAAGTTCTGACTACGATTTACCTTCAGATCTGTGGAAAATAAATAAATAAAATACAGCAAAACTCTTAAAGTACATCAACGCTGAAAGATAGGCATTTAACACAACTAATATTTACAGAAACCGTGATCAAAACCTGGATGCTCAGTTTTGCACATCTGTTGATTTTTGGAGCTGGGAAAGAACACAGCCTTGTCCTCAGCAAGCAGGGTCATGTGAGGATAGCTCATAGCAGGGAAGCCAACCCAAGCACGGCTCTGCTCTCACCAGCTTTCTGCCACAGGCTGTGGGAGAGGACTCAGAACAGCATTAAATATAGTTGCAGCACAACCTGCCTGGCTAGTTTCTCGTGGATGTGTGCTTTGAAATCTTCACTGAGATGCCCTTGCATGGTGCAGCCTCGCTAAGGACAGCGCGGCGTGGCTGCAGCAGGGGGGTCTGCAGGGCTCGCTGGTTTGTCAGCTCCCCACAGCTACATCTGCTCATCTCAGCTGGTTTCTGGACACCTTCTGCCCTGTTAACAATGAGAAATATTGCCACCTTTCCTTCTTTCCTCTTCTTAGTTATAAATTATTATTATTCCAACAATTTTTAATACAATTATGGAGCAGACTCTGCAAACTGAGCAACTTCTATAAACAATTTTCAGTTTTCATTAAAAACCTTTTATGTCCATATTTTTGGATCTGAGAGAATGGATCAGTTCTCTTTTTTGGAGACAAAAAATGCTAGAAGTTCTGCTGGAAGTAAGTTACAAAATATCAAAATGAGGATAATTTGAAAGTTGTTAACCCGCTGCTAGTCCTAATCCTGTCCCTTCAATTTCCATATACTTAGCAGCTAATTACTCCTCTACGGACCCGGGGAGAAACATTTTGAGGTAATTTTCCGCACCCATAGCTGCTCGGAGGCCCACCCTGGAAGAAGCAGGGAAAACCTGGGCTTGTTTTTATGGGCACCACACCTATGGCACCGGCTCCACCCCGCAGGGAATTCCCACGGTAATTGCCGGGCGCGGAATGCCGGCAAACACTCGGCCGGCTCCGGCTCCAGATCCTGTAAATACGGTAGAAATCCTCACGAAGGTGCTCGGCCTTTTCGCAGTCCTTGTCCCTGTGAGGGTTTTCTATGCTAGTGCCTGTCTCCTGCAGCCCAGAGCCCAGCCAAGCTGTATTTGCCCAGCGCAGAGAGCTCGCAGGGCCTTGGCAGCTGCCTGAGACAGTGTGGGGGTTGCGTTGGCTTTTGTTTTGTTTGGGTTTTTTGGTTTGGTTTGGTTTTTTGGGGGGGAGGGTTGTTTGTTTTGCTGCTTTTTTTTGGTTTGTTTTTGTTTTTTTCCCCTGATAAACAGCGAATAATGGGGTTTCCTCTGACAAGACTGACCTGGTCTGGTCTGTGCCTTTACCTCTTGTGGTCAGACGGGCAGTGACATCTTTCCGCTCGTAGCTCAAACCTAACTGCGTTTCAAACACTGCAGTGCAGACCATGGCAAAACCCCCTGCCGATGATGCAAGAGGAGTGGTGCACAAGCACGGGAGGCAGAAGATGGGTTTGTGTGCCTTGCCTGCCCCTCGCAGCTCCCAGGATCCGCCTGCGGTGGGCAAATGGCCACAGCCTCAGCTGCCATCTCAGCTACTGGCGCAGCAAGAAGTAAAGTAAAAAACCCCCTCCTGGTTTCCCTGTTCCCAAACTTCTCCTCCATTCAAAAGTACCGTGTTTAAAGGCAGTGTCATGGGCTGGGAACCCCCAGTCTTGCACGGTTTCCTTCCGCTTTTCTTCTTCCTGAAACGCAGCGCCTTTGTCATCCCACAACCGCACGGTGCCCTCTGAGCAACAAAGGGAGCACTCGCTGTGAGCTCCATTCATGATGTCTCTGCAGACTTGCCTTCCCGGGAGACCCTTCTGGTGTGAGGATGAGGAGGGAGGAATCCTCATTTTATCCTCCACCATTCCTCAGGACAATAGGCAGTGCCTCTGGGCACAGGCAGCTTGTAAAACCCACAAAATTGAAATTTTTTTTTGGCCAAAATGTTCCTGATTTTAAGCAGATAATGAGCCAGGGAAAACAAACTCAGCATGTAAATAGAGAAGAGGTGCTGTACAACCAGCACTCAACAGCGTTTTTAACTTTAGTAGAAATATAATTTTCACAAAGAGGAAAATCCCTTTAAATCCCACGAACCCCTCAAGCCTGATGGGATCTGGAGAATTAGGGGCTATGAGCACATCGGACTGGAAGTCTTGGTTCTCCTCCTTTCAGCAGGACAGCAACCAGGCATTACCAAGGACTGTGTGAAATAGCTCATTCTAGCAAAGTGCATTTGCCCCTCCTCTGGAGGTCAGGGATTATTTGTTCACTGCTGAAGGGAAGCTGCTTTAGCCACAGAGCCGACTGCCTTCCTCTAGAAATCCCCCCGAGGAGAAGCTGAGTAAGCTGAACCAGGGGATGCTGAGGCCATGGCAATATTTCCCTCCTAAAGCAGCTGTTGCCACATACAACCAATCAGAGGAAAAAAAGAGCAAAAAAGGCAAACAAAAAAAAACAAAAAAAAAAAAAAAAAAAAAAAAGGAAGGGAAGGGAAATGTGCCCAGGGAAATGTTATGTTACTAAGGTCCCTTGCTGTGTTCAGACAAAAAAGGCAAACAACAACAAAAAAAAAAAAAAAGGAAGGGAAGGGAAATGTGCCCAGGGAAATGTTATGTTACTAAGGTCCCTTGCTGTGTTCAGCTGCAAGGCAAACTTGACTGAAAAAATGGGAGGAATGTGCCTTGTTTTCACATAAGGACTTAAGGACTGCAGAGCATCTGTCCTGCAGTTCCCATGGGATTGGTTTTAATCCTTTTTTCCTAAATAACCAATCTGACTTACAGATGTGTGTGTTTTCTTCCCAGGTCCTGCAGGCTTGTTGGAAACATCCTCAAGTGTTTCCTTCTCCAGGCAAATGAGTGGGAGAGATCCCAGCTGATACTTGGACTAGGGAAGGACATTTCAGCTCAGCTCATGGACCAAGCCTTCTGTTTCTGCAGTGTTTCAGAGCAGCACAGTGCTGCAGGGGGTTACATGGGACCAGGATGGGGAGCACAGCTGATTGTCACTGACTCCAGTCAGCATGTGGCCCTCTGAGGCTGCACACAGTGGAACTCGGGTGCCAACCCAATGTTTTCCACTTGATTCACTATGAAAGTGGATGACAGCAGCATTAGAAAAAATCATATGAAGCAGAAAATGGCATAAGGCACCTTACGTGCCCTATTAAGCAGTGAGTATTTTCCTCTCACTGCATGCAGACAGTGCAAGGGGCATGGGAGCATCCTCCTCCTGGCCAGGGAGCTTGTGCCCAGCTCGGACTGAGAGCAGTGGAGGACACTGCCTGCCTGCACTAGGGAAGTGAGAAACTCCTTAATAAGAGCTGTCAGGTGCACTGTGTTTGCTTTGCTCTGGGTGATTCCCCAGAAAACCACAGTCCAGGCCAGGCGAGTGGCTTGGCGCCGGCTCTGGCACAGCTCCCCTGCTGGAGTCTTCCATGGGAGCTGCCACAGCAGCTCCTGCAGCAGCCAGGCACACACTAAGCAAAAAAAAAAAAAGAGAGTGGAGACACAAAGATGGTCATTCTGACGCTGAGAAAGCTCAAGAGAAAGTCCTGCCTTATCCCTAGTTTCTTCCTTTCAACCCCAAGAGCAGGAGTTACAAGTGACCATAGGAAACACTCTACTTTCTGAGAAAAAAACCCCAAACACCTAAAAGCAAGCAAACAAACAAAAAAAGCAAGCAAAAAACCCCAAAATAAAACAAAGAAAACCAAACAAAAACCTCACCAAAACCAAACAAACACCCAAACAACAAAAACCAACCAAAAAATTATCTGTGTAGTACCCACATTTACACTGAAATCCAGTACATCCAGCTAGAAATTGCATCAGCTTGGTCCAGGTGTAATTTTGCTGTGATGATAGCCATTTCAGCAAAAGTCTTCAGCTGTACCTCTCTGCCCTGACCTGCTTTGGCTGCCTGACAATTGCCTTTCCTCTTCCTCAGTTTCTGCAACTTTCTGTGTTTCTGCCCCCCAACCCTGACCCTCACTGGGAAGCTTTCCTGGGTTCTCATAGCTGTTGTGGGCAGTGTCATGTAGCAACATTCAAAACCAAGTTTTATCTGGCTGCTTCATGGCAATCTGATTTTAGTCCTTCGAAGTGGGATCCTCTCGTATTTTAGTATTTGGATCTTTCTCCTCATTGCTCATCTGCCGTGCCTGTGTTTAGTTCAGCATGTTAACATTTACAGTGACTTCATGGCAAATCTACCCTGCAGCTCTCTGCATCCAAAGGAAATGGGATAAAGAAGGGCACTGGCAGCACAGCTATGTGTCACATAAGTGTCCATGAAGCAGAGAAGAAAGATCAGCTTGAACACCTGCCTTGCTGGCTTAAAAAGAGTGGAAGTGGTGAAGCTCTCCTTGATGAGCAGCAACAAGTCATGGCAGCTGAGTCACCAAGACACCTACCTGTCAGCAGGTGATCTGGGACACGTCAGCCATCCCAGAGGACCCACGTGGGATGGCACGTGCTGCTCACACGGCAAAGGTTCAGCTGTGCATGTTACTGGGGAGATGGAAGGTGGCTGTCACACCACAGTTCACATAAGAAGTGAAGGGAGCCCTGCACATAGTGCAGGACAGGTACTTTTACTTTCAGTGCTGGTTTTGTTTATACAGCCTGGGTGGAGGCAGGAACCCCACCAAAACAAGCTTACAAAAGGAACATTTCATTTGTGGAAGGAACATGGAATTTCCCAAGGTAAGAACAGCACGTTGAAGTGATTGCATTTCCATCAAGCAGCTGGCATTCTTTCCAGTGCCCCACTTCCTCCTCTCCAGCCTTGCTTGCTTGCAGGCCGAGGGCAGCTGTGGCTCAGGGCCAGCCCTGGAGGTCAGTGCCTGCCTGCCTGGAGCCATGTCTGTTTGCAAGGTGAGCCTCTGTACCTGAGCAGAAGCAACACCCGTGCACTGGGACAGCTTTGCTGCTCTGCTCCTCTCCTCCCTGATGCTGGGTGGCCCCAGGCCCTTCAGAGGACTGAAAATTGATGCTTCTGTTTGCCATGGTAAAGCACTGAGAGCCAGCAAACTCTTCTAATTTTTAATTCTCATTTTTTCTCTTTCAATAGGGCATACACTTGTGTGTGTAAGTTGCCATTTTCCCTGACAGTTTCTCGTGGCAGCCCCATTTCACAGCATGGCCAGTGTCTATTTCCCTGGTGTCCTCCTGACCTTGATTGCTCATCTGAGGGGGCCCCTCTCCTACCTCCAACCTGCTCTGTGCTCCCAAGTTCTCCTGCTGGCTTCACCTGTTCATTCCCATGATAAGCCTTCAAGGCCCTCTCTGTCTTTTTATATGGAAAGTGCACAAACTCCACCTCTCCTTTCTTGTAGGCTCAGCAAAGCCTCTTCCTGCTACTAGGAAGACTTGCTGCTCCTTCCTGTCCTGGCAATTTGGTGGACTTCTAGGAGGGTTCTGCATGGTTTGGGCCACAAGGATTTTCATTCTTCTAGACCCATCTCTGGAAGAGGTTTTCAGTCTCCCTGCTCTCCCTTACTCCTCCCACTGGAGCTAGATTCCCCTTGAATGGCTGATGGAGTAACTACAGTGCAGTTCCCTATGCTTGCTTTGGGCAAAATTGAACAGGTTAATTTAAATTAAGGCATCCTTGCTAGCTCTGCCTGAACTGAACTAGAGGAAAACTCATGCAATCCTCTCTGCCAGCTGTGATAGGAGTGCTGTGGCAGCCAGGCAGGCCAGGGTCATCAGCTCTTCCACCTGCAAAGCTGGGCTCAGCAAGCCATGTGCTGTGCTGTCCTTCTCCACAAGGGGCCAAAACAAAACCAGCTCTGTGCTAAGCAGAGGGGCTTAGCTGGTTAGCCAAGGAGGTTAGCTGGAAGCACTAGTCACAGGTTCTGCTGGAAGATCTGCCTATCCTAACATCCAGACTCCTCAGAGGCTGGTGCTGGCTCTTTCCTCAGCTCTGGTGTGAACAGCACTGGCTCTCAAAGCTTTCCTCTTTTCCTCCCGAAATATGCCAAAGTTAACACTCTTCCAGGTGAACATAATAAACTTCCAGCTGGGGAATCCACATGGGAAAGGGGTGTCTTGTCCTGCAGTGCAAAGGCCACCAGGCACATTTCCATGGAAATGAGGCCTGGCCTCCATGTAGGAGAGACTGAGGGACCATGCTGTCTCCCTCCCTCCCTCGTGCCAGAGATTCAGGACAGTGGCATAGGGTCAGGAACAGAGTGCAAGAGTGTGGGATTAGGTTGCTTGGCCAGGAGGGAATAAAGATCTAGCAGTCCTTGAGTGGGCCCATTGAAAGGTCCCACTTGGGTGAGGCCCATGTGGCTGAAGCTCTCTTCACAGAGAGCAGTAGGCACAACCTGCCCAGGATTTCCCCTTGGGAAGGCAGTGAGAAAGCTCAGAGAAAGAAGAGAATACAATTCTTATCTCTATTTGCTGCGCCTGTTGTTTGGCACATGTGGAATGTGTTATAGAGATTGTTTACCAAAGGTGATTTGTTAATTGGACTCTGGTGATGGTTGTTTTGATTGATTGGCCAATTAGGTCAAAGCTGTGTTGTGGCTGTTTGAAAGAGTCATAGGTTTTCTTTAGTTTAGTATTGTAGTAGTATAGTAGTAATACAGTATAATATAGTATCGCTTAATAAAGCATTTCTTCAGCCTTCTGAAATCATTGGAGTCATTGCACGTTATTCCTGGGGGTCGTTCTGCATCGACACACCCAAGCAGACCCCTGGCTGTTCAGGTGCTTCCAAGCCAAGAGAGAAGCCACTAGTGAGTTGTACATACTGCAGGAGTATGGAGTTGCTGAGCACAGGCTTTCCAGATGCTGGCTTTGGATACAGGCTTTCACAGCCTATCAGCATCCCAATTTAGGGTTTGAAATCTCTTTTGGGATCCATACCCAAGTGTCAATTTCCACTACTGGACAGAAAGTATTTTCTCCTGAAGCAGGGATGAAATAGATGCTGTATTCCTGTGGCACTTTAGAATGCCCTTTTGTAGGCCCTGCAGCATGAACCCCAGCTGGGAGTGGATAATATTGCTGTTAGTTGTCCTGCTGTTGGGTAGTTAATATAGACACCAACATGGGCAGAAGCATCACCCTGCACAGGCCTGAGCTACTAATTGCTAAGAGCCCAAGTGATGGTGAGGTTATTTATATCTCAGCCTTTCCAGCATTGGTCATGGCTGAAGACAACACACCAGACTGGAAAGACCTCTGGGCTGGTGATTGGGGTGGCCTTATTAAGTGTTAAGCGCAGCCTGTTCCTCAACAAGCTGTTTTCTTCATGTAACCCAGCGTTTTCTTCAGGTAACCCTGACACATCTTGCAATAGCCTGGCTGGAAAATCTATTGCAGCACGGAGAGCAATGTGAGCAGCACCTTCAGTGGCTCCATGTGTGCCCAAGGTTGATCATCCCTGACATTAATTATGGGTTTGCTCTACCCCGAGGATGAGGCCTGTGTTTTCCAGTATAATCACATGAGCTCAGATGCCCCAAGCACAGCTTTGATTCTCACACTGAGCAAGCGCTCGGGGAGCACGTGTGGCTGCTGCAGTGCCTGGCAGGTAAACGAGCTGGGGCTGACGGTGGTGAGCCTCCTTGGAACCTGTCACCACATCCTGGATGCTGAGGAGGTTGTTGCAGTGCCTCCTGCCAGGGGCTCCCTGCTCAGGTAACTTCACAGCCCCTTCCTGCAGAGCTGTCTCTGGTGCCAGTAGAGGCTGCCAGCTCCTGTGGTAAGGCTTCAAGGAACAGACTGGTTTGTCACCTCCAAGCTGGTAAATCTAATCAAACAACACACAAGAGTTCAGTGAGCTGAGAAACCTGCTTTGCACAGGAACTTGTGTGATCAGAGTGCCAGCTGTCCGAAGCCAGGACTGGACGTGACTGGCTTCTCCAGGGTGGTAGTGGGCCAGGAGAAAGAGGGGGATCACTGGAACTGAAACAGCAAAAGCACACCCTGGAAGCTGTATCTCCTTGTAGGTAACTCTGCAGGCTGGATGGATGCCTGTCTCCAAGCACTGGCATTACTCTGTGGCTGGAGTGTGTCCTCACAGGTGTCCTTCCAAGAGCTGTAACTAGCCTGATGGGTTGTGGTGTAGGGAGGTGGATTTATTCTGGTGGTAGAAAGGTTTTGGGGCAGGGGAATTCCCAGCTTTTCATGTCATTTGAGCTTGGATGGCTGCAAACTTTTGACAGCAAGCAAAGCTGTGCCAAAATTAATGACAAGCTATTCCACATGCAGACCATGCTGCTGAATTTGGTGCGAGTTTCTATCCAAACCAGGGCTCAGTCTGTCCTTGGCAGGCAATCTGCAGGGAAGGATTCCTCTGACCTTTACCCTGCATGAGATCCACTGAGCACAGTCCAGTAACCCTGAGCTGACATTGAGCAACCCCAGCAAAACAGCAGCTGTGTCCAGTCACCTGAGTGTTTGGAAATCCTGGACTCTGGATTGCACAAAATACAGCTGATGTGCCCTGGCTGTACAGGGCAGACTGTCCCCTCATGTGCCAGGACCCCAAGAGTACAACCTGCCAAACTCACCACACGCATGCAGCTTCTCTCAGCACAGGAACCTTTATGTCAGGCCAGGAAACCCCAAACAGAAATAGGGAACCCCTGCCTGCCCAAGCAGCGTGCTGGGATTTCTCCATAGCAATGCACTGTGGGCTTTTTGCAGCAAAACCATGACCCAGCTTGCTTGCAACAAGCCACGTGCTTTGCTTGGCCCCAGAGGCCAAGGCTTGCGTGGTTTCCAGCTCTCCAGGCAGCCTGCAGAGGCAGGCCCAGCAGCAGCCTGGCTGCCAGCTGTGGGGCAGGGGCTGCAGCTCCCGGATGCTTCGGCACGGAGCCATGGCTGATGTGCTGGGCAGCCTGCCCTGCAAGATCTTCGTGTTTCCTCAGGCAGGAGCAGGCTGAAGTGGTGGGCGGAGTGTTAGTGCAGAGTTCAGCTCCAGCTCTTCATCTTGCTCAAAGCGTATCTAGATTAAAAATGCTGGATTCTTTTAGCAAGATATATATTCCTCTCCTAAGGGGCTGCACCCATGGGGAATTGTAGTTATGCATTTTCCAGTAAACAAGAGAGGAGCAAAGTATTTCACCTGCTTCACCCCCCGGCTCCCTGTCCTTCTATGCAGTATGGGTTTCTGCTCCCTGCCTTGCTCAGTTATTCTGTTATGGGAAAGGGACAGTCTGCTGTCCCTGGGTGTGCTTCTTTCTGCGTGCCTCAAATCAGGGGGACAAAAGCAAAGGCCAGAAAACATTTTTCACAGAACAGATCTGTAATGACCTCTGATCCTGGGTCACCTCTTTTGGCCTGCTGTGCTGGCCAGCCTGAGGCTTGAGTGTGCAATTCTGGCCTTGACATCCCCCTCTGCTTGTGTAGGCAGCCCCTTGCTCTATTTTCTGGGCAGCAGATGTGCCCAGTGGACTCCTGCAAACTGACAGGCACACAAAAGTGAGGTGATGCAATGCTTATCATTGCCATGCTTATCATTGCCATGCTTACACCTTTCCAAGGAACTGGTCTTTTATCTCCCAGGTCCACATCCCACTGCCCTTTTGCCTCTGTACACACAGAAAAGTTCTCTGTAAGGAGGAACTGGATTGTCTGGAAAATATCCTGCAATTCACTCTGCCAGCTGGTTCTGAGCAGCTGCTCTGTGTGGCTCTGCACTTGCTAAGATGTGGTAAACAAATCTCCAAGGAGTAGCTTGAAGGAGAGATGGGCTTTTTCAGTATAGACAGTAAGTGCAGGGAAGGAGAGCACAGCAGGGACCTGAGATGGAAAGGAAACAGGAAGACCTGTCACCTCTTTATGTGTTTTACTCTCATAGCAGCAGCCGTCTTCTATACTTCCCTTAAAAGAAAGAAAAGGCAAAGATGATTCATGTCCCATTCCCCAGCTCAGCCTTGAAGCAGCATTAGTGTGACTAAGGTCCTTGCTGCATCATTTCTTTCTCCATCTGATGCCGAGAAGGTCGTAGCAGGGCAGATTGTGATTAAGTGGAATTTCTCAATGTTGAAAGATGTTTGAGATTTGTCCCGGTGATTAATAAAATTACTTAGGGGGCCATAGGAAAATCTGATCCTATACATTTTTTTCTGAAGAGCATGAACCCCTTGAAAGTCCCGTGTGTGAAGACTTAGAGAACAGCATTTGCATGGGGTGCCTCTGCCAACAAAGATGAGCAAAGGTGAAACCCATGATACCACAGGGCCCCTGCCAGCAAGAAATCCTCCTGAATTTCCACATAGCTCTGGTTCACAGCCTTTCACCTTGCCTTGTTGCACGCTGCTGGAGGAGGTCTGCTAGTTTAGAAGAGCCTAGAGCACACGAGGGAGGCCCAGTGCACAGACAACAGCCCAGATCTTGCCAGTCCCAGCAGAAATTAAAGCAGGTGTGTTTGCAGCTGCTTTAACACTGTAGCTGATGGTTTTACCAGTTCATGTTCCTCATGGCTCTGCAGAGGAGAGGACAGGTAGCACACACACTCCAGGCAGCCTGCCCTGGGAAGCACCTCCTCTGCAAACATCTATTTAAAGGCAGTCCCTGCCCCGGGGAGTTTGCAGCCCAAAGCTGGGGCAGAGAAGCTGCAGGCCAGAAGCCTGTGTGGGCTGTGACTCCATGTCCCACAGCAACATTTTGTGTCTGCTGGTTCGTGGTGCCCTAAGATGCACATGCAGCCTGCCAGGGTGAGGAGCAGCAGAGCTGGATGGGGGCAGTGGCTTTGCCCCCGTCACGCATGTGATCAAGGGCAGAGATGGAGCCAGACCTGGTCTCTGCCTGTCTGTGCCACTTGTTACTAGGTGCTAAAGAGGACAGGTTATGTTTTACTTTCTTTCAGTGGTGTTAAGGAGCAGACTGAATGCTCCTATGCTGCAGCACAAATCACTGGTTATCTGTACCTCATTTTTCCCATTGGGAACTTAGCACATTTGTACTGTATTTTAAGTGGCTAATACCACATTCGGTCAGGCTCACTGCTGTTATTGCAATTCCTAATTTAAATTACTGGCTGTTTGCTAGCAAAAACATTTATTTTCCTTTCCCTCATTCCTTTGGTATTGATCAGCCTGTTCTGTCCTGGCTTCTCAAAGGGAGGTTTTCTCTCGAGACATGTGCAGCCCCAGTTGGCAGATGCTGGAAGCATACAGCTCTCACAGAGGCCCCTTCTGGGGACTCTCAAAACTGTGCCAGCAGCATGTCTGCCATTCTACACGAGTTCTGTGAGGTGCTGTGCACAGACAGAGGGCACAGTAGGTTGCTAGTTAGCAAAAGAGAGATGCTCTGAGAGCTAGTTCATTAGGTATATGATTACAGCTCTGCAGAAATGATTTAGCTATCAGCTGTAAGAGAGAGACAGACACTGATGAAGCTGCTGCACCACATATGAGAAGAATCATTCTATCTGCAGCTTGATGCAGCTCATGCCACACACACACAGTTCAAACAATTTCCTCTTACTTCTACATTTCTTGTAAGGCAGCCAGGCATGTCGAGCTCTCACTTTCAAGGACAGATCTTCAGTACACATTTGGATCCTGTCTGAGCAGGAGTCAAAAAACATCAACTGGTGTTCATGGGATAAAGGCACTTAACTTTGCATCCAGGGGAGCAGTCGGTCATTGCAGCAAAATTTATGTCAATCACAAGTCACAGCCATACATTTCAGGGACCACAGGGCTTGGCATGTTCCCCACTGAAGCTTTGATGCCTTGCAGATATTTGCATATATCACCACTGCTTCTTTTTCTAACCTCTACTTAATTAAAAAAAAAAAAAGAGTTAAAATGGAATTCCATGCAAAGCAGCTCCATCACTGCACCAGCTTGCACTTTCCTGTCTGAAGAGCTCTTGGAGGCTCAGTTCAGGGGAGGTGAGCTACTCTGTTCACTGGAGGTTAAAAGCACAAGGAGGTTCTCTGCTTTAACCCTTTAAAGTAGGATGTTTTGCAGGGGTTGCTCTCATTTTGTAGCTTACTTGCTTCTGAATGTCATGACTGTTTACATCCACTGTAGGTGCATTGTGCCCTGAACTCTGGATTTCCACATTCCAGTGGCAGACTGATGAGGTTAAGTGGGACCATACTCTGCACATTTCACTGATCTCACACATCTTGTCTTTGACTTCCTACTGTGGTTTACTGAGGCTGCTACTCAACAGCTAATGGAATAGGGCTTGGAATGCCAGGCACTGGAGAGGACACATCCTGGCCAGACCACAGGCTTTGATGTCAGGAGCACTTGTATCCAATGCCTGGTCCTGTGTAAAGACTCAGCTGCCACCAGGAGCAGAGAGCAACTGGGCCCAGCTGTAAATCCAGTGAAGCATGTGTCACAGCACTGCTTTCTGGGCTAAGCAGTGATTGAAATGTGCCCTGTCTCTAGGGCATACTTGCTTCTCAGCTCACTCTGAAAAGACTCCTTTGTGATGGCACACAGCAGCATGCCTCCATCTTCACCTCTGGCTGGCACAGGGTCAGAGCCAGCCTGGGTAAAAGCTCTCCATCTCCCACCAGGCAGGCATGTGGCAAGGAGGGGACCCTGAGAGGCAGGATCATCTGTGCCACTGCCAGCACCCTGCCCAGCAGCAGCATCCTCACTGATTCACCTGCACACCTCAGCTCAGGTGGAAGACCAGCCACAGCCTAAAGGGAGACTTCTCCCAAGTTGTTTTCTTGGTGTCCTCAGAGACAGGACTCAGAACCTCTGGGACTGAAGATGAAGATGATATTTCATGTGCCATTTAGCAAAATTATTAATAAGTCTACACAGACATGCCTTATCCTGTGATTACAAGGAATGTAATTACATGCAGTTTCTCCTGACAGCATTCAAGAGCCCAGCTGTGAATTCAGTGAAACAGAATAGCTACAGAGAGAACATTTTTCTTAGGGCCATGTTGAGAAACCACCTGTGGTGATGTTTCATGATGAATGTGCTCCCAGCACCAGGGACTTGCCTCCAGGAAGAGGACACACTGAGCTGTGTTTGCTTTGTTACTGAATAAAGCATCTGCATGGGAAATACCTAACACTCCCTGGGTGATGTACCTTGGCATCACACCGTGGGTTGAATCAGTCTCCAGATATGGTCTAAGTCATGGAAGAACTATCCAGTGGCAGGACACTGGTTGGTGTCAGAATCAGCATCAGTTTACCATCCAAAAGCTGTACACTTGACACAGCCCCAAAACCTTCAGCATGAAAGGGTCCTCAGGATCAATTTTGAAAATATCACCTCCAGTGAGCTGGGTTTTCTTCCTGATATATTTAGAGCAGTCAAAAGAAGGAGTCAATGGTTGGAGAGAATAGGATGTGTGTGTGTGTGTGAAGGGGGCCAGGTGCTGAGGGTGAGAGAAAGCAGAGCCAAGCAGACCTGATGGAAGGCTGCTAGCTCCAAGGCTAAATGAAGGACTGCCCCTATGCAAGCATGAGGAGTTTAACAGCTATTACATGGAGGATAATTGGATGCAAATTTGAAGGCTGTCTTTTCAGAGATGGCATGTTAGGCCCCAGGATGGAGGTATTCCTAGTTCACATGACTCAGGAAAAGAGTGGGAGAGGAAGGAAATTCTACTATGTTGCAATCACAAAAGTTAGGAGAAAACATTTTTCAGGTGAGTGAGAAAATAAACATCTGAAGTTTCCAATGAGTAAGAAAAAAAGTGAAATAAATTCTTGTTTTCTGAGTCTAAAGAAGTAACCTGTTTCACTTAGGAAGTTCTCAATACGGTTTTAGTCTTCTATATTTTTAAAAAAAATTAATTGTTTCTAACTGAAACAAAGCAGAGCAAAACATCTGACATGAGGAAAAGTGCCAGCAAAACCTCAACATGATCAGGGCAGACTTCAGGCTGCTCAGGGAATTAACAAGTAAAGTCCCCTGGGAAAGTGTTTTTGCAGACGCCAGGGTCCATAAGTGCTGGTCACTTTTTAAACATCACCTCCTAAGGGCACAGAAGCAGGCAATGTCAGAAGTTAAGGAGGTAAGACAGAAGTCCAGCTTGGCTGAACATGAATCTTCCCTTGAAAATAGGCAAAAAAGGAAGGTGTGTGCCCAGTGGAAGCAAGCCCAGGTAACATGGAAAGGATATGGAGATTTTGCTTCCCACCATAGAGAGAAAATTCACGCTGACAAAGCTTAGCTGGAGTTGAAGCCAGAACTGTGGGGGGATAATAAAAAGAGTTTTTTCAAATATGTTGATGGCAAAAGGCAGCATAGAAATAACATCAGCCCATTCCAGGATGATTCCAGTCCATTCCATGTCCATGTCACCTCACCTCACATGGACACAGCAGAGGTGTTCAATGAGGTGTTATTCTTTGCCTCTGTCTTCAAAAGAGATGACAGATTAAAGGGGTCTCAGTGCTCTGAGCTGAGGGACCATGGCTGTGAGAACGATCAACTCCCAGTTGACCCTGAAATTGTGTGAGATCTGCTGCTCTGGCTGGATCCCTAAAAATCTATGGGGCCTGATGGGATTCACCTGAGAATCCTCAAAGATCTGGCTGATGTCATCACAAAAACTCTCTGAATTATTTTTGAGCAGCCTTGAGAACCTGGAGAGGTCCTGGCTGCCTGGAATCTGGTGAATTTTGATCTGATTTTGGAGGGCAAGACGGAGGACCCTGTAAAAAAGAGGCTTGTCAGTCTCACTTCAGTGCCTGGCAAAGTTATGGAGATTATTCTGGGAGCAACTGGAAACCACCAGAATGACAATGCAGTTACTGGTCACAGCCAGCACGGCTTCATGAGAGGAAAGTCCTGCTTGTCACAGCTGACTTCCTTTCATGACAAGCTAACCCACCCAGTTGATCAGGGAAGCCAGTTGATGTAATTCTTTCAGATTTCAGTAAAGCTTTGATACTGTCTCTCACAGGATCCTTCTGGACAAAATGTCCAGCTCACAGCTGGATCAACACATCATGGGATGGGTGAGCAACTGGCTCAAGGGTCAGGCACAAGGGTGGCAGTGAATGGGGTGACATCAGGCTGGTGACCTGTCACTGGGGGGGTCCATAGGGCTCCAACCTCAGCCCTGTGCTCTTCACATCTGCATAAGTGTCTTGGATGAAGGACTGGAAGGGATACAGAGCAAGTCTGCAGATGATACAAAACTGGGAGGGGCTGCTGAAGTCCCTTGAAGGCAGGGAGGCCCTGCAGAGAGACCTTGACAAATTGGAGGGCTGGGCAGTCACCCACTGAATGATGTTCAACAAGGGAAAGGGCTGGATTCTGCACCTGGGATGGGGCAAGCCTGGATGTGTGTAGACTGGGGAATGAGAGCCTGGAGAGCAGTGCCATGGAGAGGGACCTGGAAAGGGCAAGTTCAGTATGGGCCAGCAGAGCCCTGGCAGCCAGGAGGGACAACTGTGTTCTGGGGGGCATCAGGCACAGCATCACCAGCTGGGCAAGGGAGAGGATTGTCCTGCTCTGCTCTGCACTGGGGCAGCCTCACCTCGAGTGCTGGGGGCAGTTTGGGGTGCCACAATAAAAATAGACATTAAAAAGATGGCAGTTTCCCCTTTCTGCTTTGTGTGGACTTCTCTGAAAAAGGAAACAGAATTATCAGTTCCTTACTTTACGAGTCCCTCAGATACAGGGGTGTCCTGTGGAGGGAAGTGAGGGATTGGATCACCTTGGCAGTCCAGCTGTGTGGAGAAGAGAAACTGGCTTTTTGTGTCATCACCCAGAGCAGGAAGGCAGATATCCTGGAGTCCTGGCTTTCCCTGGACCTGCTCACCTCCCTTCCACTGGGACAGAGTCAGAGGAGAGGATGCTATGGGCAAACCTTAAGCATTTCTGCATGAAAAGTGCTACAGCTGGGCTGAGCTGTGAAGGGGAGGAGACCACCTCAGCAGTGGACCTGATCTGCTGTTGTTGGTGGGTCCCACCTAGGTTTTCCATCCTGGTGGCACTGTTGCCTTTCTGCCATTTCAGCTGCTGAACATGCCCTTGCTCTGTTATATCCCCTGTTTGAACCTGGCTGACTGCAGCTGAAGCCTGGCAGCCTCCCACACAGCTATAGGGCTGGCTCTGCTTCCACCCCATTATTTCAGTTTCCATAGGTCTGAGTGCTGCTGCAGGAGTGCTTATCAAGGCAGGAGACACAGCAGTTTGAGAGCTGGCCCCTGCCTCCGTGGGGTAGTCCAGCAGCCCAGCAGCAGCGGGACAGATGGAAGATGTTGGGTGGCCAAGTAATTTTTTTTTAACTGCAGCAGCCTCATTCATAGACTGTTAGAGAGGAGGTGGAGATCAAGTGTGCTCCGGGGTGAGGGGGATTTGAATCCCCTGCCTTGGGAGTGTTTGCCCCAAGCTAGGCTTGGCACAGCCTGGGGTAAGGAGCCTCCGTGCACTTGGGGGAGGGCTTGTTTTTTTGTTTGCTAGGGCAAAACATCTCCAAGAAGATGCTGCCAGGGGTCAGATCTAAGTTTTTGGAAGAAATCCAGAAACATCACCCTCGATGCATACTGGAATGGAAGCCCATCCACTTAGTGAAATGGAGAGAAAAGGGTTTTATTCACAGGCTGGGCAGCCTTTTCCCATACAGAGGAAAAACACCGTGTCCTCCCACGCTGCAGCAGCACACACCACAGCCCGGTTCTCTTTTCCCACTGCTCCGTGCTCCTCAGGGTGGGGGCTGCCTCTCACTTGACCCCTGGCACTCCCCGGTGAGAACAAAGCATTGCTGAGGCAGAGCAGCAGCACTCAGAGTCCTCTACAGAGCCTTGGGAAACTCCCTCTCCTTCAAGCTACTGAAATCCAGGAATAATAATTAACCAAGCTAAATGTTGCACCGTAATTGTAGCTGTGTGCCCTTCAAGGTATGCATGCATGTTAAAAGATATTTGTGTTTTAAGGCTCTTTCTTGAGCCATACATTTGCTCACATTGTGCTTGCAGCTGGAGAGATGAAAATCTTACCTTGAAAGATGCACAGGAAAATTAATCTGAAGTAGCTAAAATTATGAATGGGGGGGAAAAATAAATTAAAGGGGTGCAGGCTTGTTCCTTCAGAGCAAGGAAGCCCCTGGGGCTGGTGGAGGACAGGGAAGAGGCAGCACCCCTGCAGCTGGAGAGGCCATGGAGCCTGGTGCCGTGGTTCATGGCCACTGGAACAGGGCAGAACTGCAGAAAGGAGTGAGCGGGGAAAATCCCAGCCCTCTTCTGACGGGACTGGAAAGTCCTGTTTGGAAAATTGGATGAGGAGGCAGTCCTGGGAAAATCTGAGCACTGGATCATGGCAAGGGCAGGCAGTCAAGCCTCCAGGGTATTAGGGGGAGTTTCTGCTCCAATCTCTCTGGACTTAAACTTCTTGGATAATGACTTGATAAACATGCCAGCATTTAAAGAAAACCTTTTGTTCCTGTTAATGCTTCAGAGAAGGGACAAGGAGGTGAGAGATGCCAGAGCTGTGGCAGACAGCTGCTGGAGAAGGGGAGAGGCTGTGCAGCAGATGTCCAGGTTGGCTTGAGGGGACAGGACTTTCCTGTTCCCTCATCCCTCGGGATACTGTGCAGTTCTCCTCAGCAAAGAGCTGCTGCTGGGAGCACAGCAATGCTGGAAAAAGCCCTTCCTCCACCCCCCTGAAATGAGGGTAGCCATTTGTCCAGGGAGAGATTCTTCCCTGCCCTCCCTGCACTCTGTTTTGCAATCCTTACTTCTAGGAACAACCAGATGCTTAATTATTTTCAAAGCTCAGCTTCCACAGAAAAATGATATGTGCCTGGCCCAGAATCCACCATCATCAAAGATTTCCTATTAAAACAAATCACAAATTATACTCGTCCTTCCACTGGAGGCTACAGTGTCTTTCCTTGGTTGTTTTTTTTTTTTTTTTTTCTGGTTTCACCTTTTCCTTTACTCACTCAACCATCTTGCTCATCCAAATCTGAACTGGAGCTGTGGGGGAAGGCCAGCAGCACTGAGGCTATCCCACTCTTCAGGACAGGCTGAGTCCTGGTGGCCTCACTGCCTTCTGGTGCATGAAGTCCTTGCCAGGAAGGCAGGTAGATGTGTACCAGCTGCATGCAGGACACATGGCTGGTAAACACTGTTGGCCCTGCTTCGACCTGTAGTTCTCAGTGTGTAAAATGCTAAGCAGCTGATAGGGACCCCTTCCTAATGTTAAAAAAGGCCGAGGAAGGAGAAGACAGTAAGGCTAAGAAGTTAGACCTCTCTCTGTCTGGGGAGCAGACGCCCACACCTACATGTCAGCCAGCTCACACAGCCCAAGCTGTGTGCCAGGAATGCTGCACCATAATGTGAGAGGGGCAGAACAAAAAAGTGGGAGGGATGGTGAAAGGGGTCTGCTCATGACTGCAGATGTCAGGCTGGCTCTGGAGCCAGTGGGAGCACAAAGCCTCCCTGCGCATGTCTCTAGGTGCAAGGTTGCCTTTTGCCCTTGCTTTTTATGCTTTCCAAAGTTGCAGGGAATGGAAGAAAAGGGCTCTAAAGTACTGGGGGAAAAATCAGGCCTTGGGCTCTGCTGCCCAATGTTGCCACCCCGGCAGTCTGTATTTTATTTGCCACCACTCTAAGGTTCTTGACAAGTCCAGGGCTGATGGTGAGAAAGCTGAAAGGCACTGAAGGAGGCATCTTGGTTGTGGTTTGGGTGAGAAAGGCCTACAGTGAGCAGGAATGCAAGGAGGAAGAGGAGGGTATGGGAGGAAATGAGAAGTTTTGTTCTTTGTGTATATATAAAGAATATAAGGAAGTATGGGAATATCCCTGTGGGATTATCAAAGAGATTTACAAGAATGGGCAGCAGGGAAAGGCTGGAAACAAAAGGTAACCTCATGCTGTGTAATGTAATGACAGGTGAATGAGCTGGTGTTGCAGGTGAAAAGGGTGGGGGGGTGGCATGCAGGAAAGGAGGAAGGAAAAAATGAACAGGCAGAGGCAGATATGAGTGCCAAAGGCAATAAAAGCAGAGGACACAGGCAGGGCATGGACTGAGGAAAGAGAGGAGGCTAGTGGAGAGAGGGCCAGTTAGGAAACCTAATCTGAACGTCACAGGATCTCAGTCTGCACTGGCATGGATGGTCTTGGAGCTTGCAGAGCCACACAGGGCATGAGGAAAAGGTGCTGGGACAGAATTTTGAACCCTGAACCAGTGTGGGGAGGCACTGGTGGTAGAAGCAAGAACAAGTTAGTGTGCTCTGCAAACAGCAGCCATCTGAATAAGGAAAAAGATATACTGGAAGAATAAATGCACAAAGAGTTCTTGCTCTATATCCTACAAATGGGACTGTGCCATGCATCTGCCAGAATCCAAGAAGACAGCATTAAGGCGGCTTATCACCAAAACCACTCTCAGAAGATCTTTAGAAAGGTATAGGTGTGGAAAGGGCAGAGACAGGGTGGACATGCAGCAGTTAAATGGCATGTGTTCAAAACTGGGGGTGCCAGGGGGATGTCCTGCAGTGGACAATCTTCCCATATCGTCAAGTGAACAGGCAAAGCTCTCCAATGAGTAATTCTGCATTAGCAATGCACAAATACACAACATGTCCCAACCTATTTTGCTAACAAGCACATGTTCTCACATTAATCTCTGTCCTACTTGCTTTACCCATGGTTCCTCTGCACATATTGCATGGTTACTTTTGCATAACAGGTGGATGCAAACAGTAGCAAAACCAGCATGTGGTGTTTCAACAATGATTTGTTTAGCTGCAAAACTTCCTCATACAGTAAAACATTTGCTTAATTTATTAAGCCATTGCAGAATTATTGTAAGATTATAGCAGTGCCTTTCTAGATACTCTGTCTAAATATTGCAATGGGCAGCCGAGAATGTACCACTGCCTCCGAAACTACTCGGCCAGCCTGGTACTACTGATAACTGCATTTTTCTCCATCCCTCCAGCCTTCAAATGAGAAGTATTTGCCTTCAGATGGTATCTATTTAAATATTTGCATACCTGGTCCAGCCATGCACCCAAGGACTTTTAGAACATTGATAGCTATAGCTGATGAATGCCTCTGCAGGGCCTTGACAGCATTTCCAACTCCTGTTTTGCAAGGGGAAATGCCGCCATTTCTATTTCCAGCGTGGAATCACTTGGGGTACTTTGCTAATGAAAAACCTGTAGCAACAAGTGAGCAAACTCCCACAGTTAACACTCCCAGCTCAGAGTTAATAGCTGGTCAGAGTGCAGGGTGAGTTCCCAACAAGGAAAAAGTTTTGGCAGATTCTTATACAGCCCCACACCTGGAAAATGCAGGTTTGCAGTGCAGATGTAGCCATGACTGCCAGAAGGAAGTTTCAGTGCATATACCTGGGTTATGCTTGTGCAATGAGAGTGGAAGGGAAATAAAAATGACTCAGGATGGCAATTTTTTACAATCCTTTCCACAGTGGCCTTTGGCTCCCATGCAAATTAGGAAGCATGCAGCCAGCTGTCATGTTCTTCCTCATACCAGCAAACTCTCCTTAGAGCAGGTTGTGTGTCAGGATCCCTTTGGGAAGAGCAGGACAGAAAAAGGAATGGGTATCCCTGTGCAACCTGGGGCCATAGCATTCTCCAACAGCCTGAGATGGGCCAGGTGCCAGCAGCACAGAATTCCCCTGGCCAGCCCTTGGCAGAGCTCCAACAGCCTGTGTCAGCAGCTTTGCTGCTCCCTGTTTCCATCCAGGGGGTACAGCACAAACAGGGCACGGTCACCTTTTACACAGCTCATCCTTTCCATGGACACACAGCAGGCTGAAATTCTGCTGCTGAAAGTAATCCAGTATTGTGATGCACTGTCAGCAGGTAATGAGGTGGAGCAAAGGATTTGGGCAAAGTGATTTGTCTGCCTGACCGCTGGAGAAAAACTTGAGGAATAACTGAAGCAGTCAAAGCCACATCCTTCACTGCTGTGAACTGGACAAGAGCTGTAGCTACTGCAGTGGGGATGTGGGGGTGCCCCAACTGAATTTCAGGGATGCAAGGCAAGTTCTCAGGATGTGTTCCCTCTTCCCACGGAAATCCCCTTCGGAAATTCCAAAGGGGTCAGAGTTCAAGCTGAAGCTGGGCCAGGTGATAAACAAGAGGTGAACAGACACAGGGCTCTGCTGCAAACCTCCAGCTTCCCCTGGCAAGAGTTGCAAAGTTATTTGAGCTGGAACAAAAGGTGCCATGAGGGCAGGTGGGCGGGTGCTGCCAAAACCAGCATAAAACCCCCTCTCTAGTGGGCCGGCAGCCTAGTGCTGGAAGAGAGGGGGAATCCCAGCCCCACAATCCGCCTGCTGCAGCGGGTGCAGGAAACAACACCTACGTCTGCTTCCAAAATTAGCTGCAGCAGAAGGGCTGAGAGCTGCAAGCCGCTTAGATGTCTTACCACTGCTGAGGTGAATCACCTAAAATCCCTGAGAATGTGACCCCAATGGGCTACCAGGTGTTAAAACGTTTCTTAAAAAGCAAACCAGGTAGATTCCCACGATCTCAGGGAGGAGGGCAATGAACTGTTTTACAGACCAGGTACGGTAATCGGACTTTTTTTAATAAATACATATCTCACATGTACCAAAATAATTATAAACAAAAAATGTACAGTATTTACACAATATACAGTTGCTAAAAAGTGTAGCAATTATGACACACACAGTGTGAAACACACTTTTCCAATGCCCACAGTTAACATTATTGCTACTTTTGCTCAAGAGCCAAGACGGCACCAGTCCCTTGGTCTGACTCCTCTACCTGGGAAGCCTCACTGAGAGCAGCTGAGGTCAGTCAGAAAGGACAGGGACTGCCACCAGCGCAGCACAATCAAACGTAGAGTCTCTGAAAAGGGGTGTTGGCATGAGTCCACCTTGTCACAAAAGATCACTTGTTCCCTGTAGTACTTGATGCCACACGAAAGCTCCCTGTAATGAGCAGGTTGGATGTGTAGTCTGTTACCTTTGCAGGGCTGAGAAGATTGGCTATGTGGCTCTTTATCAGGTGGTGTGAATAATCACAGATCTGTACTGATGTTACACATCCCACTCCTGTATTTAAACACAAGGGAGATCCTGGAACTGTCCTGTTACAATAACGTGCTCCTTCTCCTTGCTGGGCAGTGTAGTATTTCCCTCCTCTTTTTTCTCTCCACATTGTGACTTTGTTTTAGGTGAAGAAAGTCAGTCCTTTTCCTATACATATGTATACAGTCACTTATTTTCAGAGAAAGCTCTGCTTTAAAATGCCAGCTGTCGTCCTCCAATAAGGCAGTCATCATATATAAGCTGCAAGAAAAAAAACCCCAAAATGCTGTTAATGCAAAAATCTTAAAGTATCATATCCACTCTGGGATAGCAGCCAAATTCTACATACAAATTCTTCAGCAGTGTATAAAATTTCTACATCAAAATGGTTACATTTAATGCAGCACTCAGAATGCCAAAAAACAAATCCTAGGGAGGAGAAAACCACCCACCAACTTGAATTTTCTCTCATGAGGTTCTGTGTCAGCAACAGAACAGTGTTCAGAGAACCATGTCGCAAGAAGTTAACCTCCATTCCCTCATATTCTTTTTTACATTTTATTCTTACTCTGTTCACACGCTTCCTCATCTGCCATTTTGCTGACTGCGTAATCTTTGGAATACCTATCTGTTACACAGCAAGGGGTCACTGGGGCATGCTATCAGAGCAACACCAAAAAATACCCTGCACAGAACAGGATTTTCCCTTTCTCTTGTAAAAATGAAAACAGCTACTTACTTCATCCTCCGTGAACTCAGGCTCCGATTCACTGCTCTCTTCATCCTCACTTTCTGGCAACATCTGCAGGTCAGCTGTGGTCAGCTGCTTCAGCTGCTCCTGTATGCTTGAGTTGTCTCTTCCCCACGTGAGTTGATAGGGGGAATAGCCCTGATAGGTCACTTTGTTCACGTCTGCCCCATGTTTCACCAAAAGCGACACTAGTTCTGAATTCTGCAGATCCACTGCCAAATGTAGTGCTGTTCTGCCATTGCATGGCTCCTGTGTGAAAACAGAAAAAGGTTTGGTATGTCAGGAGAGGCAGAGCCACTGTCAGACCTGTTGATTCTTAAGACCAGTGTTGATTCCAATCTGATTCTTAAGAGCCCCACTCAGGTAAATTGATGGTGCACATTACATACCTGTGCATTTACATCTGCTCCCAAGGACAGCAGATACTCGACAATAGCCAGGTATCCCTGGATAGATGCTAAGTGAAGACACGTATGTCCTGAAAGACACAAACAAAGGGAAAACTTGAGTAAGCCTAATTCAATGCTTCATCATTACTTAAAAGCCAAGATGATAGGCCAGGATGATATCTAAATTTGCAATTCATTCACAGCAAAAGGGTGTTTTCCACAAGAGCTTTCCAGCTTCCAGTATAAATAAAAGGGCTGGATTTTGAAAGGATTTCTTGGAGGCTTTATTCCAGTGTTTGAGTGCAACTTATTACAAACAAAAAAAGGAGGAGCATGGCAAAGGCACTCACTAAAAATGCAAAGTTCAAGGCCATGAGAGACTATAATCAACAGTGAGAAGGCCTACAAGACAGTGCACTTCAAAAAAGTCAGACACTGCTGTATGCTTTGGACTCCTCAACTCGCAAATGGGACAAAATAATCCTTCTCCACCTCTCCAGAGATCTCTGAGATCCACAGGAGGCCGACCCCACCCTGCGGGCAGCCCACCAAGAGGCAGCGTTCAGGATCAGGTGCGTGTCCATACCGTTGTAGTTGGCTGCCTGCAGGACAGCGAGCAGGTGGTGGGGCTGGCAGTACTGCGTGAGCACGCTGACGCTCCTCAGGGAGCCCTGCTGGCAGGCGATGTGCAGGGGGGTGTTTCCTCGGAAGTCCCTGATTTCCAGGTCGCATCCGGCCTTCAGAAGATGCTCAGCAATTTCAGGCTGATCAGTTATCACTGCCAGGTGAAGAGGAGTCTGCAAGCACAAGCAAAAGCACTGTAAGTTACACCACAAACTTGGAAGCAACATCTAGACAAGCAGACCTCTTGTTCACTTGGTGATTTCTGCCAACAAATAAAAGCATGAAAGCACACCCCATGAACTCAGTGCTTTATGCTTCCCAAGTTGTTGTATAGCTGTCCATTCATCTGGAAGTGCTGAGCTTTGGGCTCTCTGGATAAACCAACCGCCAGCTGGTATGAAGGGTATCATTAACATCTCCATAAAGAGGGATGCAACCCATGGCATCATATTTGAAAAATGTGGGCGTTAAATGCCAGTCTCTCAGGGGAGAGGAAGCATTGTACCAACCCTGGCTGGAGCCAGCTGGGGATTTTCCGGAACGTAGGCTTTGATTCAATTGATTCCATCAATTAAAACAAAAAAAATCAAAGGGACTTTTTGGGGGAAATTCCCTAGAGGGAGTGTGTGGGTGTGCCAGGGGCTGATCTGGATTTGGGGCTATCGAGGTGAAAGTACCTGGCTGAGGTTGTTCTGAAAGTTCAGGAAAGCCCGGTCACCGGCTGCCTGCTGGATCACCTCCAGGCTCAGGGCTTTTTCCTCGTGAATAATGGCCAAGTGGAGAAAACTGCAGGGGGGAAAAAAGGAGTAATTAAGCAACACGCGTTAACCCCCCGCCGCCACGCTGAGCCCCGCTGCCGCCGGGCCGGGCCGGGCCGGGTCACGCGCGGTGTCGCAAGCCGGGGCTTTCGGCGCGGCCGGGGCTTTCCGCGGAGCCGCCTCTCCCTGGCGCCGCTCCAGGGACTTTCCGCACCCCCTCCCTTCCCTCCCGGCGCGGCCCAGCGCGGCGCCGCCCCGCCGGCAAGCACATCCTGTCCCGGACTGGTCGTGCCGCGTTCCCACCGTGTCCGAGCCACCCCTGCCCCGGCCTCGACCCCCACTTACGTGTCCCCGTCCTCCGTCAGCTGCTGTGCCCAGGCGGGCGGCTCGCGGGGCTGCAGCCGTATGTCCTCCAGCTCCTTCACCAGCTGCCGGTACTCCTCCTCCTTCATGGAGTCCAGGCCGCTGTCGTGGCGGTCGTCGAGCGGGAAGGCGCCCTGGCGCTCCTTCTTGGGCTGCTCGTAGCCGTCCATGGCGGGCGGCTCGGCGGCGCGGCGAGCGGCGATCATGGCGGCGGAGCTGCGGGCACTGCGAGTGAGCGGCGGCGGCGGCGGCGCCTCGCATATACAGCGCGGCCGGGGGATTTCTGCGGGGGAGGAGCCGCGGAGGACGGGAATTTCCAGCCAGTCAAAGCCCGACCGACGGGTCCGGTCCTGCTCGGTGCCGCCGGCGCTGGCAGGGAGGGCGCAGCGGCTCGGGCCGCCCAGAAGGGGCGTCGGAGGGGAGGGAAGAGGCCGGGCCGAGAGGGAACTTGGCGTTTTTCCAGGGGGAAGTACTCGCCTCTCCGGCGTCCCCGTCGGTACTTCCCTGCCGCGCCCCGCGGGGATTTCCCTGCCCTACCCTGCCCGATCCTGGGGCTCCCAGTGCCTCCTCCCCGGCGGGGTCCCTCGAAGGCCGAGGAGCGCCTCAGTGCCGGGCACTGCTGGCCCTGATTGCACCCCGCGTCCCCCCGCATGCCGGCACTTTCGTAACGTGATATTCTGTGCCGGAGCATAGAATAATATGGGTTCTGTAAAAAAGGTTTTTTTCCGTCTTGCAACTATTTCTGGCCTCACTGCTTGTCTTTTTTTTTTTTTTAATTTTCCCATGGGATGGCATTCCTTTGAACTAGAACTTAAGACAAAATAAAGGCCCGTGAACACCAATCCCCCCTGCCATGATCAGGGACATCTTGAACTGGATAAGACCCCCATCTAACCTGACCTTTAATTCTTCCAGGGATGGGCATCCACCACCTTTCTGGGAACCTCTGGGTTGCCCAGAGGGTTCACCACCCTCATTGTAAAAAATCTTCTTCCTTATATCTAATCAAAATTGACCTTCCTTGTGTTTAAACCCTTACCCTTTGTCCTATGGCAGCAGGCCCGGCTGCAAAGCCTGTCCCCATCTGTTTCTATGGGCTGCCCTCAAGCTCTGCAAGGCTGCAGTGTGCCCTCCCAAGCCTCCAGCCAGGAGGCCAGGCTGGCTGTGAGCATTGGCACTCCCAGAAGCTCCATCACCCACCAGGTGCAGTGTAGCACAGCCCTCGTTCTTGCACAGTCTGCACAACGACAGATCCCCGAGCCTCTGAGGATCGCTTTGAAGCCTGGTGAGAGGGACCACCTTAGGAGTCATTAGCCAGCACTTACCTAACTGTTGGGAACAAGCTTTTTAGCAAGCCCAGGGCAGCATCTGCACAATGACAGATCCCCGAGCCTCTGAGGATCACTTTGAAGCCTGGTGAGAGGGACACCTTAGGAGTCATTAACCAGCACTTATCTAACTGTTGGAACAAGCTTTTTAGCAAGCCCAGGGCAGCAAAGTCGTGGTAAAATGTCAGGGAATCAAACACCAATGGAGCAATGCTGAGGCTGCTGCTGGATCAGAACACTGCATCTGCCCTGCTTGAGGAGTGGCACTTCTTGGGGACACTCAGGCAGGATTGCACATGATGGATGTTGTGCTGCCATGCCTGCAAGTGTGCAGGTGGTGCCTCAGCATTTAGAGGATGTTGCATCTCTGCTGTGTAAGTTTTCACTCTGTAACAGAGCAAACCTTTTGAAGAAGAAATTACATCTTCAGTCACTATTCTTACTTTCTCTGGCCATTCCTAGTAACTCTTCTCTGCTATTTTTTTAATTGCTGTCATGCCATCTGTGGGTAATAAAAACTGGATAAATGCAGGATCCCACATGGATAAAAGGCATTGTCTGTCTGCAGAGCTAACAGCACTGAATTTTTTCCTGGTGAATTTTTGCTTCTGCTTCTCAGATGTAGGGGATTCCCATGAAGAATTTTTCTTCTCTTGCAACTATTGCTGGCCTCACTGAGTAACAGTGTCTGTACTTTTTTTCCTTTTGTCATTTTCCCATGGGATGGCATCCCTTTGAACAAGAACTTATGGGAAAATCCAAAGATAAAAGGAAGAGCCAGAGGAGAGGAAGAACGCCTGGCTTTCTGTCAGCAAATGTTTTTAATTTTCAGCCCAGCTGTGCCATTCCTGGACTTCTTTTCAGTATTCATCATTTGGCCTGGGACAATCCAGTGGTGCTTTTGGGCAGGTTTAGAAAAAAGCCGTAAAACTCTGTCTTTTTGAAGTTAAAGGTTATGAAAGTTTCGTGAGCTTTTTGAAACAGTTCCCCCTTTTTAATGTAAATTGGCAGGGGAAATTTAATTAACAAATGAATCTCCTCCTATCTGCATCTCTTCAAAAAAAGGAAGATGGGAGTTGAAAAGCAAGCTCCTGCTCTGACTAGCAGGGGAATTGAGCCCAGCAGGACCTCGCTCTCTGCAGCTGGGATTTTGCTAGAACCACACAGACATTAAACTTGAAAATTCCTGTGCTAGCTGTGATGGCTGTAAACTGACTTCAGCAAAGGGAATTCTCTGCCTCCTTCTATGACAGACCTCCAGCTGCCCTCACAGCTATCACAGGACTATTTTTAGCAAGCATTTACAAGCAGCCTCTTTTCAGAGGCACATGAGTTGCTTTTATTTTGTGTGTTTTAACTTGGCAGTACTGCAGGCAGCTGTAGGTGGTGGAAAGGTGATGGAAAATGTTTTCTGGATGGAAAGTCGTGCTGAGGCCAGCCCACTTCCTGCCCCAGGGAGATGCTGCTGCTCTGCAGCCTGGCCCTAGGCGTCATGGGGGGCTCCACACATGGGCCAGTAACCCTGGCTATGAGGCAACAAAAAGCATGGCTGGAGAAGGGATTTAGCCCTAAACCCATATGTAAAGCAGCAGCTAGCTGCAGGTGCAGGGGCCAGTGGAGCCCTCATTAACAATTAGGCAAATAAGGCTATATCTTCACTGTAACTCCTCACGGTTAGCACAGTCCTGCAATATTTGCCTGAAGGGATGTCATAATAGCATAAAGCAAAGGTCTTGGAGTTGTGAAGGTCATCAGTGCTGCTTTGTGCTGTTGAAGTACCGTCCTTTTTCTTTTTATGTATTAATTTATTTGTCACATTCAAGCAGTTTTTCTATGCAATTTTATATATGGTCCACAAGAGAAAAAGAATAGAAAGAAACAAACTTGGCTTTTTGGATATAGAGTGGAGCCTATCACAACCCTGGTTTCCTGTGTGGTCTCTCACCCAAGTGTTGCAGTTTTGGGAAGCTCAGACAGGCCCCAGGGGATGGAGCAGCTGTACCTATCCAGGGGCAGGGGCTGGCCCTGCTGAAACAGGAGCACAACTTCATCAACTCTGCAGTCATCTGTGTCAGCCTGAACCTTCTTTGTTTGCTTGTGTATTCTGGTTTAATACCTCTGCTATGTCTGCATTGATTTCACAGAAGTGTTTTCTGTGCTTGTCATTTTGAGAGGAGATTAACATTCTCTGCATTTCTAATTTGGGGTTATGTTAGCAGTCTCTGCTGCCTGGTCCAGAAGGCACTTCAAGGCCAAAGGACTATCTAAAAGTTATTTTAACAATGTAAAAACTGTAACCATGGGAGGTGGTTTTGCACCTGATACCTGAGAGCTAGATTTTGCAAAAGCCTCCTCCACTTTAGGCGCCCTGAGCACTTAGTTGGCAAGGCTGTGGTGCCGTAGGGATGTGCTGTTTGTTTTATTTTACCTTGCAGAAAGCAACTGGCAGGGCTCCTAAAAGCAGCCTCAAGTGTCTGAATACTGAAAAGGGGCAGTAGGGTTTTAAGCAGTTTTAAAAGTATGTGAAGAATTCTTGTGTTGCTTCCTCCAACAAACACATTAAATTGTAATTTTCTGATTGCTGCACTAATCATGACAACGGTCTAGTGCTGTTGATTTACCAGAGTTGGTCTCACAACTTCATCCTGCAGATACTCATTAACTGTTTCCTCTCATTTAATTGCAAAGACTGTACGTGGCTCCCAGGAAATATATCAGGAAATATATCAGTTGACAACATCCAGCAAGATCTTGGACCAAGATGTTAAAGCCAAAAGCAAAACAAATCAGTGAAGTAAACCTGCTGTCTGTACATGTACATGTATGTGCACATGCAGATACCCCTTGGAATAGGACTCTGGTTTGTTGCTTCAAAAGTCTATGGCCTTAGCTGGTGCAAAGGAAGCCAGGAGACACTTGACATTGTCATTTCAATAATATTTTGCAGTTAAAATCCACATATCTGTTTCCCATTTACAGCTGCTACAGAGATAAGAACCAGGCAGCTCCAAACAATTAGTCCAGTAGTAAACAAGGAAAACGTATTTCCCTCCTGCTTTCTAATAATAATGTAAGAAACTAATTTGAAAGCTTAAAAAAACCAGCCAAATGAGAGAAAGGAAAGTTATGCAAAATCCATTTTTGTCAGCCAGGATGAAGGTCAAAGGTAGTCACATGTGCCCTGTGGCCTGTATTCCTACCTCCTCAAACCTTTTCATCAGAGGTTATTTTGGGTTGGTCATATACTCCAAAGAGCAGAATGGTGGATGCAGTAGGTAGGAAGCATTTCTGCACCTTATTTAAGCTGGTATAATATTCAAGCAAATAGTCTGCAGGGTAATTTTTGGCACATAAAGCCAAGGTCCAAATTAGGGCATTTAAAGTCCTACCCATGTGCCACGGACACAGAAATATAATTAGCTGCAGTGTCCTGACCAGAGTCTAGTGGATCCAGACCTCTGGTTGGCTACACTAGTCTGCTTTTATTTTTTGACTGCAGCTTATTTTTGGCAAGTCTTAAACTGATGCATTGCATCCCTGGGAAGGTCTGTATTTCTCTGCATGAACTGTGGGCTATTTATCAATTGGTTGCATTTCTGGGGATCCTTAGGGATGAGATGTACTATAAATTTAAACTGCTTTTATTGTTATGCCTTGAGGGTAAATATAAGTCAAGTAATTTGAAATTTGCTACCTCTTGGAAGACAAGCTTTCTCTTGGTGTCATTCCCATTTTTCATGTGGAAGCTTTGTTAAAGCATGTTGCTCAAAAAGCTTTAAGCTGATGCTCACTGCCTGATGCAGCACAGCTTGCTGCCACACTTGTTTCATGTAGGAAAAAAGAATCTTGGGGAGGGAGAAGGCAGGTCTCTTGAGCTTGTTTTACTACTTTCCCTCCAGCAATAACGTGCTCCCCGTCAGTACAGCCCCCTGTGTGGTTGCAGACAGAGTGGAAGCACCTAATGGGGAAAATATGAACTGGGAGCATGCTAATAATTAAAAAGGGACTTTCCCCCTGCAGACAGCTATGACATTTGGTAATGTTGCAGTCTCTAGTTCTTCCCAGCAAGTAGGGATATTGCAAAGGTGGAGACGGCGGAACAGTGGGACCATGCAGAAAACTGAGCTGGTGAGCATTTGGGAGAGACAGCTAAGCCTGGCAGAATGGACAGGGCTGTGCAAAGCAGGGAGCTACTTTTCTTTCTGTTTGGATTACAGAGAAAGTCAAAACTGGATCTGGATATAAATTTGTCTCTGGTACTAGATGGTATTTTGAGCAAACTAGGGACCTTAACTGAGTGACTCTGGGGCTGTCAGAGCCTGGCTGCCTGTGGGCAGTGAGAGATTTCTGTTTCAGCACATAGTTTGCTCTGAACCTCTAATGCTCCCATGCAACCTCTGTGCCTAAAGTTGGTGGGTGCAAATAACACAAAAAGCCAGCACACAGCTCCTGTGTGCACAGTGGGAACCCAGTGCAGCAGAGAGGTGCACGGCACACCTCAATTAGAAGCTCAACTGCATTTGGGCCCAGGGATTTCCCTGGGGACGGATGTGGCAAACACAGGGGCTGATGAACTGAGTGCTGTAGCTGTGTGTCTGAGCTAGCAGAGGAGCTGCCAGGAGAGGAAGCAGGAAATACTAGACAATACTAACGGCAAAGCCCTGAGAGGAAAAACCCACAGCAGCAGAAGATGAACCTTGGGCTGTGTTCTTCCTGAAAAAGCCCAGGGACTGCCAGCCAAGGGACTGTCAGGGTCAGCTCCTCCTGTGCACACCCTCTTTGGAGGAAGGCAGGCTCTTTGCTCTCTGCTCCTTCTGGTGAAAGTCCTCTGGAATCACAAAGCCTGGCAGACTGCATGGCTCCGGGTGTGGTAACCCCAATCTGCCATGCACAATTTGCCTGAGGCTGGCAGGGGGTGTCAGCAGCAGCTGCTGCTGAAATAGCTCTTGAGGGGCTTGGCTGTTAGATCCCTCGGTGCAAAACTCCCATCTGGGTGTTCTGGTGCTCTGCTCGGAAAGTTCCCAAGGTTTTATTTAACCTGAGTTTTTTTCTGGCATAGTTGTGAGCTCTGCTCAGAGCTGGATCATTGGCTGTGTCAGCAGGGAGCATGCAGCATTGTCCAAGGGCTGGATGTGCTTCTGCTGCCACGTCCTGGTCCAGCCCATCCTTCTTCTAGGTAAACAAATGGCTCTTGATGGCAGTGGGGCTGCAGTACCTGGGGTGTCACAGCTCTTCTTTGCAGGAGAGTAAGCTGGGAGAGAATCTCCAAAGGACAGCAAAGAGCTAGACTGCATTTAGAGGAGTGTTAGGTGAATTCTGATTTACACACAGAGTGGCTAAAGGCAGGCTGAGAGAGGTTAAATACATCCCATATTCTGCGTGTTCTGAGAATTACTTGCAGTCCTGGGACACAGGTTATAATAAAATCCTCTTTTTGTCACACAGCTCTCGTTCTCCCTTATTTTCATGCAGCCAGCTGTTTACTCTGAGTATGACCTCTCCCAGGGTGGGTGATGACTGGCAGTAATTTCGGGGCCACCACCACATGTGGGAGCTCAGAAATGAGCAGTGCCATCCTGTGGTGCGGCTTCAGCTCTGCTGCCCAGCCGGTGGTCGGAAGGTGGCTCTTCCTGCAGGTCCTGAGGTACCCGAGCTGCACGTGGAAAATGGGAATTGGAAATAATGCTGCATCTTGCAGATCAGGCTGGGATCAGTGGTTCATTGTTGAAGCTGTATTGGGAAGGAAGAGGGAGCAGATGGAGATTGCAACGGAGATTTTGTAGCCTCTAAAGGGTTTAAATTTTTCTCTCTCCAAGGCTATATCCATTCATGGGGTAACTTTTCATTTAGTGTACACCTTTTAGGGCTTTGATTTCTTTGGATTTCATGGAAGTTATGTACTAACTTATGGTTGTGGTGTTTCCCAGACAGAAATACCTCTCCAGGATCAGCCCCTCTCTTCCTTGGATAGATAGCTCCTGCATGGCAGTAAATTCAGTCCTTCTGAACTCCCCAACCTGTGCACATGCTGTGGTTGGAGGACCTGCCCATGGCGTAGCCCTGAGGGCACATGTTGCTGGCCATCCCTAGATGTTCAGGAATCCTGTACAAATGGTGGAAACTGGTCCTTGAGTTCTTTCCAGGCCAAATTTCTGAGCAGGCAAAAATATAACTTTCTTAGGAAAACACTGACCTCTGGTAACAGGCTTAGGGTCACGGGTTTGTTTTTATGTTTAAGTCAGGAAAATTCGTGGAGGCTCTGAAACACATTTGTGGGAAAGCCAGCAAGGGAAGTGAGGTGCGAGGGAGAGATTTTCCCCAGAGCATTAAAGAAAATGTCTGTCAACCCCTCTTTGAAACAACTGTTTGACTGTCACATTATTTAATTCTTCTGCCTGCATTCACAGACACAAATCCTTTCTTTGGCTGCATCCTCTGCCTCCCAAAGCCCAGCATCCCACTGTGGCCATTGAGTTACCTCCTGTATTCTCACCAGCTGGCAGTTCTTTGGCCCTGCAGACCTGGGAGACAGAAACCATCACAGTTAAAGTGTCCTTGTCTCCCAGGAACTCTTGCTGCTGTAGCAGTGATCTGTCCATCTGGGTTTTTCCAGAGAGCTCCCGGTGGGAAAACTTTCACATCAGCTCTGATCTCTCTCCACTGTCATGGTGCTGTGCAGGCAGAACCTTACCTGTGACCTTCTGAATGTGGTGAGGGACATCTGTGGGAAGACACCTGTGGCCAAGCCCAGAGCCTGAGCACGGCACGAGCCCTCCCACGTGGGCAGGCACGGCTGCAGGGCAGGGGCTCAGCCTGGCTTTGGGGACTGGGGTGAGCCAGGAGGGGCAGGAGGGCAGCATCAGCAGGGTCTTAGCTCATGGGGCAAGGGTGGGGTGTGCTTGAGGGGGTGGAGTAGGAAATAGCTTACTGGGCTGTTGCCCTGCTGCCCCCACAGGTGACACCCACTCAAGCAGAGTTTGGAAAGAACCCATTTCAGCTTATCTTAGCTCAGGTTTTTAAAATCCTGTTGGGGTGAGCTGCTGTGAGAAATCACACCACATATGATCAAGCATGCATTGGCAGAGGCAGGAACATTTCCCAGATGGTTTCTTCCCTAAGGACCATCCAGAGGCACCAAAATGCGTTGCCTTACAGGAAGGATGGAGCCCCTGGGAGGTAGATTGGGCAGATAAAAGCCTTCTCCTTGGGAGCCCAGCTGCACATTAGTTTCAGCTGCATCATCAAAGTGAGTCATTCAATAAAAACAATTAGCTGAGGAAATATCACTAAACAGTAATAATTATCCAAATGTCCTAGCATTGACCATTTAGATGACTAAATCAACACAATCAATTGTGTTAATGAATGCTAATTCAAATCTAATAACTTTCTGGTTTATTTGATTATGTATAAAGAATTCACCTGCAGTGTTTGGACAGGATGAGGTGGCAGACCAGCCAGATTCTTGGTCACCTGCCTGTCCTGTGGACTCTGTGAATAGGTGATCCCTACCTGCCAGCAGCACATAGCAGTGTCCCCTAGACAGCCTGCAGAGCAGTAGAAGAGTGCTTAGATGATGTCTAGGTGCCCTTCACCTGGGCAAGCAGCTTTTGTGGACTTCAGAGAGACTTATGCTAACACAGAAATGTGGTGAAGCCTCTCAGGAGAGGTTACATTCTCCTTTCTGCCTCCTTGCCTGAAGGGTCTCACAGGGCTCTGAATCTCCTAAACTGGATGACTGGATAAAGTCACACGAACACCAGGCATCCATGGTCTGCCTGGGAATAAAGGGGTATGGAGGGAAGTCATGCTTAAAACTGACAATTACAGTTTCAGTCAAGAACAAGTCACACTTGTAGTTCATGTTGGAAACTGACCCTCTGGCTCAGGTTTTTACTCTCTCTTCCTGTCCCAGTCACTGTTACCTAGGCTCTGGAGACACAGGTGTTCCCTGAGGTGCTTTATGCTCTGGATGAGCTGTGATCATTGTTAATTTTTTTATGCATGGTTGTTGTTTTGTTGTGTCTAGACATGGGTATGATGCTTGCCACCTCAATAGCTAGAAATTATGGATGTTATAGATCCAGTGGGATTCAGATTGGTGCTGGAATTACTCTCACACTTCCCTTAAAGGTGCAGTGAACTTCTCCATCCCCACTGCTAACACATCAACCCTTCTTAGTCCATACTTGTAAGTTCTTGGAAGAGGTTAATTCTTAAGAAGAGTTTGTTCTTGATCAGTTTTTCAAGAAAGAAATCAGCAAATATACCAAGAAGACAGCCTGCCCTGAAAACTGATGCCTGCCATACTATTGTCACATGTCTGTAGAAATTGTTATGTTTAGCTCTCCTCATGCTCTGCTAACACAGGAAGGAGTAAATGTGTCTGGAACAGGGACTAGTGACACACTTTTGCAACATGGTGTGCCAAGGGTGGCTAAAACCCAGCAGCTGTGAGGTGAGCAGCTGTCAGGCTGCACTCATGCTGCTCACGCTGATGCTCTGTCCACTGAACCACATTTCTGCCTCAGGTGAAAAACAGTGCAGGCATCAACAAGGTGAATTTCTCCTGCTGCCTGCTGTCCATTCTTGCTATGGCATTGAAGGGTTTTCCAAGTGGGAATAACATGCAGTGTGTGTCACTACAGCTACATGTGCTGCAGCAGGTCTGGCTCTGTCCCTCCTGCACTCATCATCCACAGCTCCAGCAGAGGGAACAGGAGCAGGAGCCACAGCAGGGAGCTGGGAGCCATTGCCATCAGCTGAGGGAGCCTGGCCATGCTGGTAGTAGGAGCAGCCCTTGTACCACAAGGACTGGGCTTCTTTGCTTGTCTGCTAGTATTAGCATTCATTTGCTCTCTGAAACAGACTTGGTTTATTTTTTTTAGGTCATTCTGTGTAACATAATCATATTGGAGTTGAATTCTTCTGCCTAATCAAATGAAACTTCATGTAGTTAGTTTGTCCTTAGCATTTACTAATGAATGTGATTGTGAGGATTTAGTTTCTCACATGGTTAATAGGAAGGCATTTAGATAATTATAGCTGTCTAGTGTCTTTCCACTGCTAATCGCTTTTACTGCCTGGTTCATTTCCAGACCAGCAAGTGAAACTCTGGCACACAATTGTGCAGGGAAACTGCCCCTGTGGTTATATATTGCTGTATTCCTGATATGATTGTTTGTAGGTGTGAAGTCAGTTCCCAGCTCCAACCTAAATTTCGTATGAGCTTCAGAAAATCACAGCCTTGTCTACACCATGCTGGGTCACGCAGTCCAGCACTCTCTCCCTGACACTGGCCAACTGAAGACACTTAAGAGAAGAAAAATTTAAGCAGACAAATATGTAATGGTTCCACTCCTGGACTGTGCATCCAGTTTCCAGACCTTTAGGAACTTTTCTATGCACCTTTGTTTAGAAGCTGCAGTGAATTCCCCATATCCCTTGCTGGACTTTGCCACATCTTTGATCTCCATGACATCCTGTGACAATGATGCTGAACAGAAAACTGCACCAAAAATCCCCAGTGTTTGTTTTAAAGCTACTAGGTGGTATTTCAATTGAGAAAAATCAATACTTCTGTTCAGAGAAACAGGGAATGAGATTTTGTTCTTCATCTTTTTAGGGCACCTGTGATGTGACTGAGCTGTCACCCCCCTCTGCTGTCTCCTTTCTAAGCTTCAGCTGGTTCTGCTTCTATCTTGGTTATTTTTTCCTCAAATGAGAACATTTCCATACCTGGTTACCTTTTACAGAACCTAATTTTTTTTTTCTGACTATCTTTTTAATACAGAATGCAAACTGTAGTTAAGAAGGATTTATAGAAAGGTAAAGTGATGTTTTCTGTTTTTTTTCTCTGTTTAGTCCTATTAATTCTGTTAATTATGGGTGCTTTTGCCCAAATGGAGCCCTGATCTCAAGTATCCATCATGGCTCTGAAATTAATTTCCTAGTGAAACCAGTTCATTTAAACTCTGTGGCTAGATATAGATTTTTTCCCCCTCAGGTACTGTATAGTGCATTTGCTCATGTGAAATTTAATGCAAAATCTAACTTATTATTTCTGTGCTACCTCGCATTATGAAATATTTCTGTACTTTTTAGCTGTAGTTTATTATTTTCTGAATGATTCTTCATCATCTGAAGCCCTTGCTACTTTGCCCTTCAGTTTGCTTGCTTAGATCATGTGTTAAAAGACTTGGCATTATTTTCTTTTAAGATTTGGGGGAGGAAACATGCCTGTTACACAAGCCAGTGAAGTATGTTACAATGATGATTAGGGTAATGATAATTCTCATAACCTTTTTTGTCATTGCGCTGTGTTTGATAGTTATCTTGTTGCTAACAAACAATTCAGTAGCTGTTTGGAGCAGTGCTATCTTCTTAGGAGCTAAATGGGTCAAGGGGTTTCTGCCAGCAGGAGAGATGTCTGTGCTGGTAGGATGAAGAGAAGCAGGAGGAAGCGATTTTTCGCTAATATTAAATTAAAGTTAGGAGCTGTGACTACTGGTCTGGGAGAGATGAGGGACCCTCAGAAACTCTAGCATCCCTCCCCAGCAGCCGCTCCTCAGTTCACTATGACGGTATTTAATTTCAATTAACAAATTTTAGTTTAGTGTGGTTTAGTTTGGTTTAGTTTATGATTACTTCCCCCTCGTCCTTTCCTGTTTACTCCCCCAGGGTTTTAGTGCGACACCCCTCTCCGTCCGGCTCCTTTCGCGATGGTGGAGCAGGGGAAAAGGGGAAGGCGGAGGGGAGGGGGAAAGGGAAAGGGGCAGGAGGAGGAGAAGGGAAAAGGGCCCCGTCTCCTCCGCAGCCCGGCGGGAGCAGCTCTCCGTCCCTCCGTCCCTCGCTCCCGGCCGTGCAGCGCCGCTCTCCCGGCCCTCGCCGTGCGGAGCTCCGGGCAGGCTGAGGGCGGTGCTGGGCTTCCCTCTAGCGGTGCCTGAGCCCTGCAGAAGGATCCCTTCCAAGGGGCCCTCGCTGCTTGGCAGGAATGGCTGGGGTCGGAGCCCGCCAAGCTCACCCTTGCAGCGGTACCCGGTCCATCCCCATGGGAGCAGCTGTGGCTTTACAGCAAAAGCAGAACAGCCGTGCTTCCTCCTTAGGCTCCCAAGGCATGTCTTTGCGAAGGATTCTTCTCTCCTTGACCATGTGCAGTCAGTGTTCTTGTGGCGTTCTTGTTCAATAACGGCGCTGTCTGGTGCAGTCCAGGTCTGGTGGCACTTGGCACGGCATTCATGGCACAGCTCAAAAGCTTGTTTCCAGGAATCTGTACCTGCAGGAGTCAGGATGCTGAAGCATCGAGTTTGTCCCTTGTCACCTGATGCCTCTTTGGGGAAGTCCATGTCAGACTGTGTGACTTTCTCACTGATTTGCTGCTATTTGCTATTACAAGCAACAGGCAGAAATTGGTAAAAATGACAGTAGAATTGTAGAAAACAGCCATACTATAGGTCTTCAGAAAACAAAGTGTTACACATATGAGAAGTAAAAAGCCTTGTACAGATAAGAAACTCTTCACAAATAGTGACCAGAGATATTCACAGTTTATCACAGAATATTCTCAGTTGGAAGCGACCCACAAAATCATTGAATCCAACTTTTAATCTTTAACCACTGCGTGAACATACAGTAATCTCCTTCTCCACAGCTACTTGCAAGGCCTTCAGGTGTTCTCAAGATATCCTGGGCAGCGTATGGGATTTTCACATTCTTTGAAAAATATCTCATGTCTCAAGGCAGTTGTAAGTGATTTAGGCAGCTAAATCCTCCAGCTCCTCTTAGACCTAGTATAAATGGCATCAGTGAGTGAATTGCAAGGATCCTTAATGGCAACAGCTCAGAGCAATGTGGAGCATGCTGGCTTGAGCCCAAAGGTGGGGAGTGCCTGCAGGGTGTCCTGCCCAAGGATGGGGTACCTGTGCCCACCTTCCTGGAGTTACTCTGAGCAAACATCATGCCTGTTCCTCACTGCCTATTGACTGTGAATGCAGAAAGCTCGATGCAGATGTTTTTGATCTGTCCTGTGCACAATTAACCAAACTAAACACTTGGGAGGAGTAGGGTGCAGGACCTGCTGACCCAAGCCTTCAGGTCTGTCTGCATTGCATCATCACCTTGTGCGCTTATGCCACTGTGTTTCAGAGTAAACCTCTCTCCCCTTGCTCAGTCTGACTGCACATTCTCTTCTGAGACAGGCAAGACTGCTGAGGCAGTGCTACCTGTTGTTGCCCCACATTTGATCATCTTAGCACCTGCATGCTGTCAATATCACTTGGATTCTCCAGCACTGCCTTTGGCCTTGCTTCCTCCATGTATTTTCCTGCTAACCTGTTATCTTCCTCCCTCTCAGTCCCTTCAGCAGCAGCTGCTAGAAGCCATGACAGGGCTGCCCTCTTCTCATCCTAAGTGGGTCTTGTAATGAGAAAAGGAAACGTTTTTTTCCTTGATGTCTGGTAGGGGAAGCAGGTGATTCTTCTGATTATTGACCTTAAAATGAATAAGCTATTAAGGGTACTTTAAAATGTTATTAGTGTGTTGAAGTAGTAATGTTAATAGTTAATTCATGCTCAATAACATTATATCTTTTAAATATTATTATTATTATTATATTGTCTTGTCAGAACAGCTTTAAAGGTTCTTCATGGGCTTTTAGTTAAGGCAAAGCACCAGCAGTGGGAAGAGCAGAGCAATGACTGTGGGTGTGCATCCAGCTCTGGGTGAGATGCAATCATGGGGCTCAGACACTTCAGTTCAAAGCTGTGACAATGAGAGCTGCTCAATGATTGTCTGACCCTGGCCTGAAGGCTGTGGATGCCACACTGCCCTGTGGTGAAGGACTTCAGCTGCTGAGTGTCCAGTGCTTCAGCCCCCATGCAGAACAGTCCCAGGGATCCTCAGCATCACCCTACAGGGCCTGCCTGGAGGGGGCTTGCTGTACTGGTGCTTTCCTTGGAGAGCCCCTGCTCATTTTTTCAGCAAGTTATTGCACTGAGGACCTTGCATCCCTTCCTCCCAATGTGTCCTGGAAGCACCTAGGCCAGTGATCTGCTGGCTCACAGCACACACCTTTGGCAAGGTGCTGCTTTGTGTAGACCCTTCAACATTTCTTTCATTGCAGAAAAAGGAGCAACTGGGGAAAGATTTCTGCAGAAGAGGTGGTGTCAGCTCTAGTCCCTGGACACAGCTGCTCAGTGGCTATTTCATGGGAAAGATAAGCTCTCACTGGGGCATGGCCTGAAGCCTGGATGTCCTGCTCTCCAGGTGAGCACTCCCATTCCTTCACCATCTTTCACAATCTCCCGAAGATGCTGATTGTTTGCAAGAGTTCAAAAGTGAATGGATGGAAAGGCCAATCTATTAAATCTATTAAATTAAATTGACACCACTAAGAAATTGCCTGAACCAAAGAGGGCTGTTGAGAATATTTAGAGACAGTACCACTTTATGCTTTCCTGTTCCTACATTTTTCTCCAAGCACCTGCTTTTGGCCATTGGAGGAGACAAAATACAAGATTAGATTGACATTCAGCAAGTAAGCAGGATATTTTTATAAAAATATATCTATAAAATAAGAGGTATAAAATATAAAATATAAAATGCATTTATATTTACAAAGCTACACAGGCCTTTCTGTACTGTCTTCTTGGTAGCATTTTACAAAATCCCAAGTTTTTTTGTGAATGAATTTTGGGTGGTGATTCTAGCTGTATGAGAAAGCTTAAAATTAGCGAGTAACAAAGTAATGAAAATGAGAATAACATTAAGGTTGCAAAGTTAAGCACTTAGAAGGAAGAAAATGCCAAAATAAGGGACTTGTACTCCTAGGATTGTAACTTTTTAAAAATTCCCAGTCTGGTGTCCTGCTGTGTGTACCAGGAGATAGAATTGCTTTACACAGTAATACTCTATTTTTAACATAGGCTCCCTCCCTGGTTTATATCACAGTGTGGAGAGTGACTAGCATTGAACAAGAGCACAGAATGAAGGAGAGAGCAGCCTGCAGAGTGCTAGCTCCTCCTCCCACCTGCAGAAGCCCATGGGCACAGAGAGGAGCTGCTGGTGAGCACTGACGATGGTCATCAAGTGCTAGGAGATGGTCACCCAGTGCCCCTGAGAGCCTGCCAGTGTGATGTTGGATGTCTTCAGTGAAATCACATTTTTCAACAGAGGGTTCAGATGGCTGCTCATTCTGGATGCTGACTGAGGGCACCTGCTGCTTGGCTGTAGAAGTGTTTGTCCCAGCTCACTTCCAGTCAGCTGAAGCTGTGCATGTCTCACAGCTCCACTTAATACCAGTGAAATTTCTCTGTCAGGGCCTGGTTCTAAATTTCTTTTTCACTGGAAGCAGGATTAGCTCATAGTATACATAAGCACAAACTTTGAAGTACCTTTCTGCTTAAGGCAGTGTCCATGCAGACATTTATATTTAGGTACTTTGCTGTAAAAATAACACGAGAGCAAGTGTTTTGATGACAACAGCACTGATAACCAGAAAGTTATCTAATGCTTTACATGCAATTACATATAAAGGGTGAAAACTGGATGTTTTGGTATAATAATTTTTCTACTGTCATCGGATATGCATATACAGATAGATTTCATTCTGGCAAGCTGATAAACATGAGCAGACAGCAACTGATACAAAGATGGTCTGTCCTCTAACAAATGAGCACTATTTGTGGTGTGTAATGCTGCAACGATGAACAGTGATGTATAATCCCTCTGACCAGGGCCTCCCCAGCCTGCTGGGCAGATGTTCTGGCAGATTTTGGCACTTGAAAGTGAAATCTGCCCTTCCTTAACCCCAAATTTTTCATAAGCTGCAATGTTTTCTTCCTCCTGTTATCTCTCATAATTTTTTCAGTTCTTCTTTTGATTCTGGTAACACTTCTACTTACCTTAGTGGTTGCCTTTCTGCCTCAAATGTAACTTTTTTTTTTTTTTAAGGATCACATTTGTCAGCATTTCCCATCTCCATCTCTTCTGCTCGGGTAGTTTTCCCACTAGTGGCACTGTTGTTCTTTGGGGTGAAGTTAGGGTTTAGGGGGGTTAGGAATACCAAATGTCACTATGCCTGTGCAGAATTCTTGGCCTACAGTAAAACCAAGAGTTTCCCTAGGGACACAGATGATGTGGGAAAAATCATGGAGACTGAGGGTGTGTTTGTCATGATTGGGCGGAGTCTTTCAAGGGCCACAGAGAGACCAAAAAAAGCTGTCCAGAATGTCTCATTTAGGCAATGGTGAGTTACCCCTGCAAGTTATTGTCACATGAAAGGCTTTTATCCCCCAAAAAACCTCCAAACAACAAAAAACCTCACTGTTTTCATAATCTATTAAAAGATGACTGAGAGCTAAAGAGAAGACTGTATTTTTCTAACATGTTGTCATAGTTGTGCCTTGCCTGAGAACAACAGTCTGTGAAAAAATACACCTGCAGCTCAGCCTGAAAATTGCCTCCCAACAGTTAACCAAGTTATCACTTTCCTCTGGGATCAAGTTGAAATGTAATTAAGGTTATGTCACTTTGGAGGAGTTCACTGGTGACATGGTGGGTAAAGGGAGGCAAGCCTGTGGAGATGAAATATGCTGGAAATTAGCATGAGCTATTATGCACTCCCATCAATCTTTAGTGTGTCCTGGCAGTTTGTCATGACAGAGTCTCTTGAATGGCGATGCTTTGACTGTGATACCCAACGTGAAAATGTGTGTAGAACAGGATGAAGGTGGGATGGGGAATTTTCTAGAGTATTTGGCCTAAACTTAATATAAACAGATTATCAGAGGTGGGGGGGGGGGGGGGGGGGGGGGGCGGGGAAGTGTGACTAAATAACTACTGGCATCCTTTTTCTGTGTAGGAGCATGAGAGAACTTGTCCTTGAAGGGAGAAGAGAAATTTCTGAAGTAACAATTTCTAAAGTATAATCTGCTCAGATATTCTTCCTTCCCAGCATTTCTAGAGGTTAAAGTAGAGACTGCAACAAAGAGAGTAAGTCTTTTACTCTTCATTTTTATTGTCCATTTTTATAATTAGAATTGGAAACTGTCATTTAGCAGCAAATTTAAAATAAAAAGAACATAACTTTCACAAAGTCCTCAAAGAAAACAAAAAATCCTGTAGGTGTTGACACATCCTATCATCAGGTTTAGAAGGTAAGTACCAGAAAAACGATTGTTATCAGGTGTGAATTAACATACAGTGAGTTTGCTCACAACTGAAGAAGGTGACAGATATAACATATGCATTAATAAAAGCCCAAATTGAAGGTATGGCCATAATTAGAAATGGTACTTGAAGAAATGTTATCGATTCCAGGAACTGAATTTAATTTGGTGGTGTTTACTGTAATTAACACAATTGTTTGTATCAGCATAGATCTCTTAATATTATTATCTAAGTTGACAAATTATAAAATTAAATGTTCATTTAAGATGTAATTCAAAAATTTTAAAGATTTTCTTGAGTCAATGGATCTCTTAATTTCTTTAAAGCTAAAGGACCTGCTTTTTTTTCTGTCAGTTTTCACCGACTGAAGCTACTCCTGATTTATATCAATGCTGCAATGAAAGCAACATAAACAAAGGAAACATTCACAGGTTCTGATGAGTTCTTGACAGCCCCTATTGCCTATACTTTGCAGACTTGAAAGGTATTTTCTTTGTAGCATTAGATTTTAATGGTACTGAATGTAACGCACACATATAATAACAATAATTCATTTTTCTTGTGTTTGCCCATTTACCTTATCATATATCTGCTAGATGCAGGGTCTGGTTCTCTTCTCTTTTACACCTGTTTTACCCAAGGGCTGTTTATTTTGATGCAGTTACTCCTGATTCAGACCTGTGTATATGAATCTGTTATCTGCGAGAGGTAAATTAATGCTTTTAATCAAGACCACTCTTCTGCCTACCCATCAACATCAAAGCCTAGACATGCTATTAGTTATTGAGAAAGGAAGCAGAGTGTGAGTAAGCAGCCCTCAGCTATCTCTGGATCCCCATTACCAGAATTTTAGCACCATTACCTCAAAACCATGAATACTTTTATCCTCACAGTCACTGGGAAAGGCTATATATTCACATTTTACAGACTAAAGCCACAGAAGGAAACAGAATCTGGACAGAAATAAGGTGCCTAAATCCCAGTGTAACCCTTAAGATCATTTTCAGCAGCTGCTACCCAAAGTTTCCCTACTTGGAGGGTGGCTCTCTTGTAGATCCCACATACTTGAAGATTTTTTTTTTACCATACCTTGAAGGATCCTGATCTTGTCAGGTCATAGCATTTACCTGTTCTAAGGTGTGCTCTGTCAGAAAGGTGGCCTCAGCAGGATTCTCTCCACAGGATGGGAAATCTGCCACTGTATACTTAGAGTCTGCTGAAATCCTCAAGGCAGATTTCACATTTAACACTGCAGGAGTCTTTTTTTTTTTTTTTCTCTCCTTTCTCTTTAGCCAGATACAGAAAGCCTGGCAGCCTTATCACTGGTCTTATATATGGTAATTGAATTAATAGATCAGTCATGCAGGATGTAGGTGAGAGAGGAGGATTTGGTAGGATTCAGATCTCTCTGTGCCTGCTTTCAGTTAACTACCCATGCCAGGAGCTTAAAAGTAGGCCTTCCCAATTTACTGAGATTCACTGAGGCTTGCTGAAGATGCAGTGTATCTCCGTTTCCACATGCCATCCACTTTGGTGGAACCAGATGACTGCTGAGTTTGTTTCCTCAGTGATGGGTAGGAATCATCCATGCTAGATTCCTTGTAGTCTGGATAAAATATTCCTGTAGGCTGCCAAGCTGCAGGGTGCTGTTGTATGAGCCACTCTTGGAGCAGGGACTGGAACAGGTGGTTAGATTTTCCTCTGGTTGCCTTAGACACCAGGCAACAAAGTTGGTCACTCTTTTCCCCCTTCTCAGTGAGTAGTTTAATAATTCAAGAACATGACCTCATTCCTACAGAAGGATTGGAGAGTACCCCAATACAACTAACTCTCATCAGATGGTGAGGGATACTTACGGGGAGGATGAGTGGACACTCCTTGGACAGATTAAAGCATTTGGGTTTTTTTGTGTGTCTTGGGTGCATGTGATACACTGTTGTATGAGGGTGTAAACTATGGTGTAGTGCATTACAGAAGCTCACAATCCCTTTTTTGTTTTTCCAAACACATGGCTGATGAGTCTACCTTAGGAAGAGGGTGCAGGTCTCTGAATCACAGGTGAGCAATGGCAGTTATGTGCAATGTTGCTCCAGAATGCCCAAGTCCTAGGGAAGGTTGGAGGTTAGCAGCCCTTACAATGCTCATTGGCTCCCTGAGGTGTTTCCCTGCTCCCTGTGGCAGCAGCTGTGATCCCAGCTGTGAATGGTCCCCGGCTCTGCAGGTGATGCTGGGGGCTCGGGTGACGGCTGTGGCACCTGCCAGGGGAGCCTGGCACCTGTGAGCGGAGTGCTGCAGCGAGCAGCCAGCCCAGTGGTGGCACCAGCAGATACCGGCATTAATTAAGAAGCACATTTAAAAGGCACTGCAAGACACAGATCGTGTATATCTAGAGGGCTGGCGGACCCACCCGCCGGGTCTGCCCAGCTCTGGTCAACTCCTCGCCTCTGGAGGGGAAACAGCCTTGGCAGGGAGGCGAGAGGAGCTCGGGGAAGGGTGGCGGGGCAGAGTGGGGTGGGACCGGGGCAGCGATGCCGATGCCCATGCCTATGCCAATGCCCATGCCCATGCCGATGCCGGGGCCGGTGCCCGTGCCCGTGCCCGTGCCCGTGCCCGTGCCGGGGCCGATGCCGGGGCCGATGCCCGTGCCCGTGCCCGTGCCGGGGCGGCGGCGCTGCCCGCGGCTGCCGTGCGGAGCTGTCCGGCCCCGCGGTGCTGAAAGAGCCGCGAGCGCCGCAGCGCCGGCTCATCCCGCAGCGCCGGCTCATCCCGCAGCGCCGGCCCCCGCCCTGCTCGGCACGGCTGCCCAGCAGCGACCAGCAAGTGCTCGGGACGTGATGAACAACGGCCAAACAATTTTTTGAAATACACGGTCACGCGTGTAGACTGAAGTTCCTCTTTATTTGCCGGCTGATTATAGCTGTAATTGCTTTGCTATTCATCTGGGAAGCATCCTGTTCCATATTGAGGATAACATTGGGAATAGTTGCAAAGAATTCTGATTAGTTAAACCCAAAACTCTGAATTTGCATCCAGGCTGAGCAGTGAAATGCTCTGAGGCAATTACTCATGCTAAGCTGCTGCCCTCAACAGTATTCCTTGGCAATGGCAACAGTAGATGAGAAAATATGGGAACAAACTGATAAGCCATTCAGCTATAGAATTATTTTAAGAAGATAGCTAGAAAAGTGCACGTTTTTCAAAAGAAACATCATGGTTCAATACCGCTGTAATGTGAATTAATGAAAACTTAGCAGTAGTTTAAGAGACAACCGAAAGAGAAATAATTCTCTAAGTGTAAAAACTAAAAGCTAAACTCTAGCTTTACTTCTGCACATGTGATTTTTCAGAGAAGTAATGAATAAAACTATAATTAATAATGATAAAGAGAATAACAAGTTTCTGTTAATGCCTATAAACATATCTTCCTTAATCAGATAATGACTAATAGAAGCATTCAGAAAATAGTTAAGAGATATCTATTTTTTAAACCAAGTGGCTAAGAAATATAATCCTACTGTACCTCAGTAATTGTTAAAGGAAGGACCCATTATCATAATTATGTTTCTGGAACAAACATTATTTCAATGTGATAAAGGATAACATGACACTAAAGGTAAAACCACGGCAGATGTTACATGAGTAACAAGACAATATGCCCGCATTCGGGTAATTTCTCCCCCCCAGACATGTTCTCATTAATCTGTGATTAATAGGATTTGAGTATAGTAAATGATGTTGATCTATTGTCTGTCTTTGTCCCACACCATAGAGAGAGCAATTTGTCAGCTCAGCTTTTGTGTGACTATTTAATAGCAAAGAGGGGGAGAGAAAAGACGCTAATCTTCTAATTGGCATCTATAGAGAAAGGTCTAAGAACACTGCCTGCCTGGAAATAGCTTGTGTGCAATTCCTATGCCTGCGAGGCTGAGGCAGACAGGCAGCAGCGCCAGGCTGGGTACCCATGGAAAAGGAACAGTGTGTCCCTGTCACACAATGAGCCGCTGGCCAGAGGGAGAGCGGCGAGCAAGGTGCACTGCAGAACAAGGTGCAATTGCTGACTCTTCCAAGTCTGTTATGTTGCAGCCTGTTATGTCAAGGGAGTGCTTCTTGACTGGTGTGACTTTAATAAAGTCCTTTCTAGAGCAGAAAGCAGAATGAGGCAGGGGAAAAACAGGGGGCACTGATGAGGACCCAGAATAGTCCTCTCACCAACAAAACTGGAATCAATGGAGAGAACATGAAGTGCCCAAACATCTTTCCAGAGATGTCAGGTGAACAATGGATTTGTGCTAATGTAGTGCCACTTCTAACTTAGCTGTCCTCCTCAGATGCTAAGGTTACCTAATGAAATGACTGTCTTCAAATACAAATACTTTCACAATTAAGTCACTGCTCCAAATTCAGCAAAACATGGAAGCGACTGCTTAAAACTAAGCATGAGGACAAGTGCTTTGTCTTTCCCCCATCCTCAAGTATCTATTTTGTGCCCATCAAAAGGTCAGAATAAGGACTTGGGTTTTGTGTGCAGTTAAAGGCTGGATCCCTCTGGCACATCTACCTTGCAGCAAAATGCAGCTTTATTTTGTGTAATGATTTCTTAAGTGGTGAACATAGACAAAGAGTTCCTTGTTCAGTTTAACCACTGAAACCATTCTGATAGTATAACATTTAAGATAAAGCAGTAACTCTCTAAAAATACTATTTTTGGAGACCTATATTATTTTTTAATAGGAGCAATTTAGTGAACATTTCATTTAGTAGTTTTGTAACTCCAGTGGGTCAAACCGGTGAATTGCATCATGAAGGGCGGGACTACCTTAAATCAGCTTTATCACTTGGAAATTGTTCTGTGGGCCTGCACATCATGTTGTTTCTACCTGTGTAACTCTTCAGTGGATATAGCATAGAAATAGCATAGCACAGAGCATGACTCTTTTCCATGCTAATGTATATAGTCAGGACTTAATGGAAAGTGATGAAGGATAAAGATTGGATAAAGAGGTATTTTGCTAAAGGAAAAAATAAAACCATGGATAGAATAGAATCTGATTTAAAATTGAGAAGAGTGGAAGGAAAGCAGTTGACAATACTAAGTTAAAGAAAAGGCTCTCAGAACTATTTAAGTTAGCAATATTTACTGCCACATTTCACAATCACATCTCCATTCAAAGCCACCAGAACCCACTGCTCAGGTGTATGAGCAGCACTCTGGCAGACATGGTGCTGTCTGGCCTCTGCAGTGAAAACTGCTGGGATTTGGAGATCAGATGTGAGTCTGGGCAGGGACAAAGCAAGTGGGGCAATTTGTGCCATCTTGTATATGAATTTGCAAACCCAGAGCATTTCCCTGCTGCTTGCTGGTGTTACTCAGCTGCTGAGCACAATTATCACCAAGCACAGAGCCCTTCCTCTGCCTTTGGGGGTGAGCACTGACATTTGTCCCCATTTCAGGCATGGCACAGGGCAGGCATGCTCTCTGTGGAAACACCCAAAACTTTTGCAGTGGCAAGAACTCCCTCAGTGGAGATGCTGGGTCTGTCCTGGATCTATTAGTCTCCCACTGGGGGGTACAGTGCCAAATCTGCCTGAGCCTGGGCCCTGTGATTGAGCTGAAGTGCAGCAGTACAGCACATCAGCAGGAGTCTGTGCTCTAACTTGTGGGTTTTCCATGGAGAGGAAAGTGTCTATTTTGGTTCTGAACATGAACACAATGCCAGCCTGTCATGCAATGTAGATGTAAGGCCTGGAGCTTGGGATGTCTCTGCCCTTGTGCTCTGGTCTGGGTGAACCCTGATGGGACATGTGCTCTTTTTAACTGCTTTGATCAAGCAAGAGGAGATTTCATCATTCAAAAGGTCTTGGGGTGTGTCAAGACATATCCTGGACTAGCTAGTTGACTCCACCACCCTCCTCCATTCCCTTCACAGAGGAGAGAGGGGTCCTGCAGCCTGGAGGAGTCCTACCCTGGAGGGGTCAGGCGGTCTGTTTCCATAGAAGTTGTTCATAGATTTCTCTATAGTGGTCACTGGAAGAAGAATGGCAGAATGCATCCACCTTAACTCCAGCTTCTGCCACCATTTGAAGATTTTCTTGGTGTCAGGATGTAGTGCCACAAAAAAGCCCTCCAAGACTGCAAACAACTCTCTCTGTGTCCTAGCATTGTGCATGGACACAGAAACCACAGGTAGCAAAAAACCCCCAAAATCTTAGTTATACCTTTCTTTTTAGAAGGTAGGGTGCTTTTTCCTTTTCAAGATATAGAAAAAATGTTCCAGCTCCTGGGAGTTTCAGTCTAAATCCATACACTCAGGGTGAGGTCAAACTTTATGTAATACTTTTGTACAAGGTTCAAATACTGCAAGCTTCAGTTCTTCTTTAAAAATGAGGCTAGTTTTTATTTTCTAAAGGCTCAGAACTGTGAGAATGGGGAGGTTTGATAATCTTGTAAGCAAATAAGTAAGCAAAATGCCCTCCAAAGCTTACTCTGAGTAGACTTGGAGGTGTTGGAAGGCTTCAGGTGACTGTCTGTGGTCTGGCCCTCTGCATCAGGACATTAATTTATTGCATCTCTCTATCACCACAGCTCATTACATTCAACTGTCACAGATTTTCCAGCATATTATACCTCTATCTAGGACGTGAAGTTGTTGTGACTTCTATTTGTTATTTGATATTTCATGCTCTCAGCCTGTTCAAAAAGCTGCTTAGTTAAGAAAGATCAAAATGCAGAATGACATTTCTCTTTAAAAAAAACAATCTTACAGAGACTCTTGGACTGTTAAAATGCAAGAACACCATGATAGTAACATGTTATAAAATGTTATTTTAAAGCATGACCAGCTTCCTGCTCATCACCTAATATCACTGTGCTTAGAGGGGGAAGAAGGCTGTATTTGGAACAGTTATCTCCTGGGCAGGCAATAGCATCTGGTGATATTAAAATGTCATCAAATGAAAATATATGCAATAGCGTCCACCTCATTTGAATATGAAATGCAAAGACAATCCAAGGCAGACAACTGCTTGTTTAGAGTGATATCTGAATACAAAGGCTGGATCATCAATAATAGATAAAGGGTTTTTTGCTTGTTGTAAATTAGAGGTAGGATGGATATTGTAGTTTTGGTTTTTAATTATTAATCACATTAGCCAGGCTGGCTTTTACAAAGCACCAGGCAGAGTAAAAATGTAAAATATGAAGTGAGAAGAATTAATTTTATAATCTGACACTAGAATAAAGCATCCAAGCCCTCTATCAACTACACTGAAAATTAGATAGTAACATTCTGTTAGTTCTGTCAAAGTCAAATACAGAAGCAATTGTTAAGTGTTGATAGGCAGTGGATAGAAGGTGTAATCCACTGGGAAGGTTTTGATCCAAAATGAAACAGTTTTCTACCCCTGCTAGTCAGGCAGAAATCTAATTACTCTCTTTTGATCTCTATGGAGAGGTAAAGCAAAGAGTTATAGGTTATGGACAGTTTTATTGATTTTTATCTCAGAAATCAACAAGTGCAGGCTTTACACTTTACACATACTTGCTTAGCTGGTGATAGGATCAAATATTTCAAACTGGCTTTCCCTGTTACCAAGTCAATAAGCCTTTTAGTTGTTTTGTTCAAGTTGCACTGTGGATGTTAATATTACAGAACTTTTTTGCAATTAAATGCTTTGGGGGAAAAGATTGCCAGGCTTATACTTGGGCATTTTAAACAAAAATCTAAGCATTTTTCCCCCTCTGCTTATTTCTCTGTTGCAGGACTGCATTGTTGGATTATGGCTTTAACTGGACAAGCAGCTGTATTTTTGGCAAGGTAGAAAAGGACAACTGCAATTCAGCTGGTAACAGCAGCTAAAACAATTTCTGGAGTGCTCATAAGACATTTCTAAGGTAGACCCGGAGTGCAAAGGAGGAGAAGGCTTTCTGTTTCTGGAATTTCCGGTTCACCTTTGAGAAGTCAAACACAAAATTCACAGCTTGTATTCTAGCACTGAGATATACCTTGGTCCTTTGTCCTGCCTCTACGAGTGCAAACATTTCCACAAATGCCCACTCTCACTGACTACAGCTTATACAAATCTTTTTAATCTTAAAAAACACTAGCCCTTCTTCTCCAAGCTACTTCCTACAAATCCCAGCAGGATGAGTTCAGACATGAGCATGGGGAGAATGCCTTGCTTTTCATGCAAAGGACCCTTTTATGGACCTTTTTGATTAAGTGTAAATGTGGGTGAAAAATTTCCCAGGTAGTCTCACCTAAAACCTTGGCATGCAATCATATCTTCAATCCAGCAAACAGGAGTTGTGCTATCAAGCTAAAAGATGTCAAGATTTCATGCCACCTTTTTAGAGGTATAATTATTTGGGGTCTGTTGTTAATTATACATATTCATGCAATCTAATCAGTCTTCAAGAATGTGCATCAAGTCAGGGTCTGCTTGTTCAAATACACAAAAAAGCCAGTTATTCTCACTTAACTCCAGTGTCAGAGCCACAGCCACAGAGCCTGGGATGAGTATAGCTCCATGATTATTTTGATAGCTTCTCTTCTTCGTGTCCTGGGAGATAAGGCCGTTTCTCCCAGAGCTGCACTTTTCCCTGAATGACTGACAACCCCTTTAGAGGAGATCAACCCCTCTTTGTGCCCTTTCACTCACTCGGAGGTTATCAGCTAAAACTACACTCAGCATTCAATCACATCTTTCCCCTGTGGCTGTAACTCCTGTTAACACAATTAACCTTCTGATGGGAACATAAAATGAATCTAGGGAGGGAAAAAGAGCAGAAATACATTCCCATGTTAAGGATTAAATGGCCTTAGTGCTTATAGCAGTGTTTTTTCACCTCTCTCTATTCCACAGCATTGTGTGCAAGGGGCTATTAGCAGAAAGTCGCCTGCCACAAAATTCTTCCTACTAATCCCAGCAGCTTTTATTTTATCAGTGTTGGGGTTTTTTTCGTGGTATTTTTTTTAATTTTAAGGTTAATGGAAAGTATTATGATGCAAAAACTAGATAGACAAACAAATACAAATTTGTATTTATTTGTGTTTTGGTTTGCTTACCTGCCTCCCCCACCACCAAAAAAAATTTAAAAATCTAAATCTGAAAGATACTGTTTGACAGCCAACCCTTTCCTTTTCTTTGACAGGAGGGCATGATGGGGACAAATAATATCTGTCTTCTTTTAGGTGTCTTTTTCTATGCCAGCATTTTTAAATGATAAACACTCCCATTGTAAGCTCATGTTTGTTCTCATTTCCTGGCTGTGTTTCTGTACAGAGCTCTGTATAACTCTGTATGTGTCCCCCTGACTGTGCCCTAGTGTGTGTGCCTGCTCTGAGCATGCTTTAGCCACAGCATTTTTAAGGAATCTGAGTATAGCCCCCCACACCTCTCCCAAAACTGAGGTATGAATTTTCATCCAAATTTCCCTCTTTAACTCCCTCTCTACTCCATGGGTGGCTCATTGTCCTGAAGAGCCAGGGGTCTGAGGTGGAGGCCAGCAATGCCTCCTTGGGCACCACGCACAGGCTGGAACCCGAGGTACCAATGGTGCTGTGCAGGTCTGGTGCTGCAAATCCTCTGCTCTGCCTGTGGCTCTCACTCTGGTTATCTTGAGCAAGATAATGCTCTGCCCTACATTGCTCTGCAAAAGTATTTGTGAAGGATTTCCCCTTACTTTTAAGTCCTTGTATAATGAACAAGTCATCTATTTGAGCTGCTGAGGCAAAGCACTTGGAGGACACCCCCTTGGGCCCACTGACTCCCAGTGGTGAGGCTGGAGGTGGGCAGGGCTGGAAAGCGCTTGCTCTCTGACTGACAGTCTGTCCCCACTCTGTGGTCAGGAGAAGGACTTGTAGATTCTGGGCTTTTTTAATTTCTCAGATCTTGCCTATTCTGAAGTGGTGTCCAGCAGCAGGTACTTGGCCTCTGCATGGTTTTAGTGCTCCAGGTGTTTGCAGATTGTGGTGAAACTTGTGACTGGACAAGGGATGGAAAATCAACATCACAATAGCACAGACACATCCCCAAGCACACAGTGCTTAACTGATGCAGCAGTTAAATGACAGGAGCACATTTTGTGTTTTCCTGTAAAATTACAATATTGATTTTAATGACTCCACCCCATTTACCACGTTTGCATAAACACAGTAAGTGGCCAAGTCTAGCTGCTAAGGTGTGCCTGCACTCTGCCTCTCTTGGTTGAATGAGTTTTATGCAATGGTTCTGGTGACAGATCTAGGGGACATTCATCATTGCAGTATCAGGTATTTATCATGCAAGTGCCAGATTTCCATTTCCAGCACCATTCTCAGAGGCAGAATTGCTTAAACAGTAACGAAAGCAAGCAGAGAAAGACAACAACCCATGCCTTAATATGTAATTCTTGCAGATTTTTGTACATTGTGATGCAAGGGATAATATTATATGCACATTGTAGAAAGAAATGAACAAGGCAAAATAGTAACATTTTTGGGACAGACTTTAATAATGTCCAGTCTGACTTGTATGTTGTTACATTTCCAAGTTTCTTCCTCAGTTCCTTGTTATAACCTCTTCTCCCAAGTAGGGGGTTAGGGGATGAACCATATCATATGTAAAGTGTGTGGACTTTACAGTGTTGCTACTGTAGATTTGTAAAAGTGTCATGAGGCTAAAAGTTATGTTGAACACACCACATTTAATAATGTTGGAATGTGTTCCTGGGAAAATGAAAGTCTTTGCAGCTGGACAAAAGTGCCTTGTACTGCTGAAGAAGAGCCAAGGGAACTGTGGATCTGCCAGTTTGCAGATGAAGCTGCTGTAGGGCTTGCAAAAGAAGGTCAAGGAAACAGCTGATGGGAAAAGGAAGATGCAAGGATATCACTTGGCAACTAAAGCTTGAGCTAATTTTCATTGTAGGTTTTTTAGGTTTTTTCCTCTATTTCATACCTTTTTTCTCTTTCAGTTCAGATGTGTTAGTTGTTCACCTGTCCTTGTCCTGAGAATTGATTGTTGCATTCATGGGAGATTGCTGGCATGAAGAAAACACTGTGAGTAATTAAAGTGAGGAAGGCTGATGTCAGGATTGCTTCTCCCTTTCAAAGGAACTACAAACCTCACCAGAAAACAGTTTTGTTTCAAAGTAAACTTCATTCCAGTGGATGCAGCATCCAGTTGACCCAATTGAAACATAGCTTGTTGTAGTGCTGAAGCAATGGAGCATTGACTGTGGAGTTGTGTGGTGATCACCTTCAAGGGAAGGATGCAGCACAAGAATTGCATGTAGAAAGGGTGAGGCAAGGTTCATAGCACGGTGAGCCTGGCTCACACCAGGATGCTGTGGCTTGGTTTTCATGAGATACCAGCTGGCCACTGTCCTTCCCCACACAACTGCTCCAGTTCTCATCTTCTTACTCGTTTCTGCTGCTGTATCTTCAGAGGACACAGAACCTGTGTGTGTTTGGGGGGTCACAATGGGGTGGCCCCAACAAGATGCACTGTGTGACAGGGCAAGGGGGCTTCACCCAGGACATGGGGTGCAGAAGTGTTTTCTGCTGGGCTGAGCCAGCTGGAAGTCCATAACCAGCATGGTGGTGGGTTGAGGGCAATGTCATCAGCTTGAGATTTCCCACTGGGGAGAGAGACATGGATATATACCAAATGGCTGCAAAAATGTGAATGCAGGACATACTAAGCAGCTCTTATCCTCACAAAAGACATGTATGCTGGGGTGTTATGCAAATCTTGAAAGGATATAGCCTCCAGCTCATCCCATTGTTGGAAAGGATTAAGCCTCTGTGAGTGCTGGGCACTTAGGGATTATGGTTCAGCATCCAGAGAGGGATGCACCCAGACTGATTTATGGCGTTTAAGGGCTTTATGCCTTCACTGAACACCTACAGCTGTTACAATTTCTTTTGCCTGGTTTCTGGAAATGTCAGGACAGATATTCTAACTTTTCCATTGAAATGCTGCTCATCATGAACTCTCTTTCCCTGAATCCACACACAGATGTGCTAATAAAAAACAGTATTTGAGACTGTTTTTTATGTCTTCTCTGCTAAACTTGGTCACTGTTATGCAGAGCAGCTGCCATCTGTGTCCTGCTGCACTGCCTGACCCACAGCTATTCCAGGTAGGTGTGCCACCAATCCTCTCCCACAACAGCCTCACTGTATTTTACAGCCCACAGCACTTCAGATTACTTCTTCATGTAAAAGTTCAGTGTTGTGGTCCAGCCCTTGGGAATTAGTGTCTGAGCTGGCTCTGCAGTACAGGGGTGATGATCAATCCTTCTGATGGGGCTGGAGCAGCCACTGACTGGTGGGAGGGCTTGTGCATTACTACATAATACATCAAACCTCTGGTGTGGCAGCTTCAGAAGAGGAGATAAATTTTTCAGTGCCCCATGTGCCTCGGTGCAGGGCTCTGTTCCACATACCGGGGTTCTGCTTACCAGCATCAGGGGACTCAGCCAAGCTTGCTTGTTCTAAAGCAGGTGACCTGCTTAACACAGCTGTAGGCTTTTGAGAAGGAGTCTTCTCATGCAGTCTGGAGAAAAAAAAAAAAAACCAAAAAAAAAAAAAGAAAAAGAAGAGCTTAAGTGGGAAATTAACGGAAACAATTCTGTAATATAGATTATTTCCTCTTCCTCATCTTCAGATGGAAGTACTGAGACAACCTCCTGCATCAGCCACTGCAAGAAAGTTGTAGCTTCACTTAATCTTTTTTTCATTGAGATGAACTCCTTTTGTTACAACTCCAGAGTGCAGCTGAGTCTGTACAGTCTTGACTGTCCACTGCTGTTTTACAGTCTGCATTCAACAACTCAGAGACACAATGGACATCAGTGGCAAGTTGTGTCTCTTAAGGGTCTGTACCGGGACCGGTGTTATTTAATAACTTCATTAATTACATGGATAAAGGGTTCAAGTGCACCCCCAGCAAGTTTGCAGATGACACCGAGCTGAGTGGTGCTGTTGAAACAAATGAGAGTGGGCTTAGATTAGATATTAGGCAATAATTCTGTACTGTGAGAGTGGTGAGGCACTGGAACACATTGCCCTAAGAAATGGTGGGTGCCTCATCTCTGCAAGTGTTCAAGGCCAGGCTGGATGGAGTTCTGGGCAACCTGGTGTAGTGGAAGGTGTCCCTGCTCATGGCAGGGGGTTGGAACAAGATGATATTTAAGGTCACTTTCAACCTAGACCATTCTAGGACTCCATGATTATCAAGTTTTGCTCATCTGAGCTGAAGCACAGAAAACAGTAGAGAAAACAAGGGAAGATGCTAATAGGGTTGAAACTGCTGTTTTAAAACATCTGCTGTTCTCCATTTTCCTTGGCTTCTGCTTCCACTCCTTTCATTCTAGAATCTCTTGATGAAACAGAAGGTCTGCATTTCAGAAAGTAGTCTTTAACCTTTCAAATGTGGTAGGCATTTTCACCTATATTTTCCATGCACAAAAACTGCAATGGAAAAATATCAGAGCAAAACTGGCAGTGTGTGCCTGGAGGTCCTTTAAAAAAAAAAAATGGACCGGTTTAAAACTATACTTCACTCTTAGTCCTAAATAACTGGTTTATGTTCCAGGTGAATTTCTGCAGCAATTTGCAGTTCTACTTTTTCAATTATCCATTTTTCCCCTATTGGGATCTTATTCATTTCCATTTACTTCTGCAAAGTCCCTTTTCCTGTTCACAGTGCCATTATGCTTTTCCTGACTATTTCTTTGAAATTAAGTGCTTGGTTCTTTATCTTTTCATCATTAATTACTGATGTCTTTTTGACCTCTGCTTTGTAAGAGACTGTGGCATATTTCTATTTCCTATATTTTAGGCTTGTTTAAGATATTTTCTTTCTTTAATGACTTGCTCTGAATAGCTTTGTTCTTGTTTTTCAGTCATTTCCCAGAATGGCCACACAGCCAAACCTTTGCCCTCCTCTCTTGTTTTTCATCTTGTCTCTGCTGTATCAATGGCCTAGTTAAAAATGTATTTTACAGCTTGCTGAGGACCAGCCTCACTCCATTTTTATAATTATGCTGATCATAATCTCAAAAACCTTTTGCTATGACTGTGCACCAGTTGGAACTTCTCAGTGAGGGCCAGAGGCAGCTGGGTGTGAGCAGAAGTGGGTGCTGCTTTTAGACTTGGGGTTTGGTTTAGAAGAACATGAACAGAAGCCATGAATGTTGGATTAGTAAAATGTTAGTTTAGATGGCTGAGGACTTTTTCCTGTGTAAATGTTGTGAGCTTTTTTTGTCAAGCTCTTCAGTGAGATGGGTGATTCTTTGGTACTTCAGGAAGACTCAAACCTGTCATTAGGTATCAAAATTATTTCTTGGACTGGTTCCACATATACCATTTCACCATGCCTTACAGTGGCATTTTCATTTGCTTCTTCCTTCTTAATAATTCTCCAAGGTTGTTTTTTTTTTTTTTTATTTTATAATTGAAAATATTCAAATAGTTCATAAATTATTTTCCTGTCTTTGCCAAATTTCCCATTAGCATCAGTGTAATCTCATTTAGCAGGCAAGGTTAGACTCCACCACCACCTCTCAGTATTCCTTTCTCAAGGGGTGATGGCTAGGAAGGAAGGCCAGCTGTTTTTTTCAAAACTATGAGAGTGCTGGGCCTTGTTGCTGAAATATATTTAATATATGTGTAAAGGGAGACATGATACATGCAGGCATTTGCTGTCATTTTGTTCTTTTAAATAAATAACTGAGTATAATGAGTCTCAGCCACAGAATGAACATAATGAACCTCCAAAAAAGATGTTGTCTGAGAGCAATATTTACCACTGAGGAAGGGATTGTTACAGAAACGAGAATTGTTTAGACGTTAGCGAGTGAGGTAAGAATCTATTAAAGGAATTAAAAGCAAAGATGACTCATCACACATTTCTGATTATTTGTAAGAGACACATGAAAGGCAGGGATTTCAAAACATTTGTATTAGGAAAACATTGATAACAAAGCCCCCTGATTTAATTTTTCAGTCTCACGGGCTTCAAAAGAAGATGTGACTTTTCCACATCTGCCTTGAAAATCACACAGCACTGGAAACTCGAAAAGGCTTGCTTTGCTTTGCTACATTTAATTTTTAAATTGGTCACCTAGAGGTGAAATTTACACCATTTTCTTCTCTGCAAAAATCTAGAAACTGTTTTTGTTGCATTGAGAGTCAGGTTTCTGATATGTCTCCATGGGGAAAGTGCTTCTGCCTCTGCTGCTGAGGCTGCTGCGGCTTGCCGAGGAAAGCCTGCCTCACCTCCTGCTCCCCACTCACTGCCCTTCTCCAGCCAGCCCACTGCTCTCCCTGCTCAGAAAATCCCTCTGGAGCACAGATCAAGGGAGTCAATCAGCTCTCTGTGCTTTGCTTTCCCTGTCATGGGCAGGAGACCCTTGCAATGGGTTAGTGCAACGATTTAGGCACAGCACAGCAGGGCTGGGCTTCTGTGAGGTTATGGGTACTGGAGCAAGGTGTCACAGCACAGCTGTGGTAGAAAATGGGTCTTTAAATGTTTTTCATAGTAGGACACAGATTATAATATAATATAATATAATATAATATAATATAATATAATATAATATAATATAATATAATACAGAATTTTTATGGGTATCTTTGCTATAGGAGGATAATAGATAACATAGGAACAAAAGCAAGAAACAGAGAAAGAAATGAAAGCAGAGGAGAAGCAAGCTGGCAAGTTGGCCAGTGCAGTGACTATGTTGGGAAAAGAAAAGGAGATACAGTTTAGCAAGTCTCAATCCCTTTCATTGTACCACTTAAGTTTGGCTGAACAATGTTATTTTAGATATCTCTTGTAAATCCATCATCTATTAAAACAGCCCTTGAAAATGAACTGGCTAGTACAAGCTCCTGCTCATTTTGACAGGGCAGTCAGTAAAGTCCTGACGTGGTGCAAAGTGGCAATAATTTGCCTAGCACAGGAGGGGTGCCTCAAGGACCAAACACTTACAAGGCTGTGCAGCAGCTGGGAAAGGGGGAGCCAGGGAGGAGAGGGAAGAATGTGACCTGGCTGTTCCCCAGGTGAGACGGAGCCGCTCGATGGAGCGCTGCTGGGGAGGGCTGCAACTCTGCTGCAGTGCTGCTGCTCCTCTCCCTCCCTCAGCTCCTGACCTGGCAGAGCCCGGTGAGACCGAGTGCTGACAGGCAGAGCCCTGCAGCTCTCTGACTTGGATGAGAAGAGCCACACATTCAGGAAAATTAAGCTGTGCTGAACTCAGGGCTGCAGGGTCGGTGTCAAACTCCTGCCAGACTTCTCCAGCCTGCCCCGTGGGCTCATTCCCGAGGATGAGAAGGGTAGGCAGGGAGAGAGAGGACAAGGGGGAAAGAAGGTTCTGAGATCTCACATCATTCTCCAAAAGGTGCTATCAGATTTAGCAAGGTAAGCAGAAAGTGAAGGCAGCTACTTTGAGTTGTGGAGGCATCCTCCCCATGCCCTGAAACAGCACCATGTCCTGTGCAGGCTGGGTCCAGTAGGCACTGAAACACAAACTGGATTTTGGGGACTTTGCTCCTTAGGAAAAAGTGATTCCTTTCTGAAGTGTAAATTTGTGGGGAAAAAAAAAACAAACAAAAAAACCCCAAAAAACCCAACAAACCAATTTCCATTTTTCAGAATGAAGAAAAACTGTTTATTTTAATGACACATTTTCTCTTTACTGCATAACATTTAAAAATGCCAAACTGCAGTTTTCCCTCCCACTTAAAGGTACAATAAGCCATATAAACCAGACATAGGACATTTCAACCCAAGAGCCAACTGCTTTCAAATTCATCATGCTCTAAGAAAACTGCCTTTATCTTAAGATATCCATAGGAGCTGCTGCCATGTTTGTTCCAACACATGATGCTTGTTTTGCAAGTCCTAACTCTGACATTCTTTATTTCGATTTTCATTTCTGATACAGTTCTGTTTGTGTATCTTCCAACTGAACATGCCGTGCTTCTGTTTAACTGTCTATTTATAGTCATAAGAGAAATAAACATATAAAATAAATGCATCTTGATGCATAGCTGTGCAGCAGTACAGATGTTTTATTAATGAAAATGAATCCAGCTTTTTGTAAGTCATGGCAGCAATATAACGTATCATTGTTTGCTTCTCTGCTAGATGGTCCCTGCTGTTTTTACATAGAAATTCCTGTAATACTTAAAGGACATCTGGAAGAATTCAGCCAATTAATCGAATTCACGCAGGAGCTAGGCTAATGGCTGTCTGAAAGGCAGATTACATTAAATCAAACTTGCAATATGAATGAAAGTACTTAATCATACATGCAACATTCATTAGACGTGGCACAGCAAGTGTTTTGATTACTTTAATGAAAGATCAGGTAAAGTGCATCAACTGAACAGATTGAAGAGACAGCATGCTTACAAATGTTTGATTATGTTGACTATCAACAGAAACAGTGCCAGTAATTTATAGCAAAACATATTTGGAAGAGGAGGAGGAGGAGGATGAAGCTGGTGAACTTGGGAGGCAAAATGAAATTTAGGCCTTGTCTCCAAGCACTTTAATTAATATTTAGGATAGCAAGACTTTGATTAAATGTCACAAAAGAAGCAAAACAAATGTAAGTGGAGAATCCTGCATGGCAGCTGCTAGGGATCATTATATTAGCAGTACTGGGAGCATGATGCTGATTTTGAGTCCCCTCTCCTGGCTTTGAAGTAAAGAGGGCTAAGTCCTAAGTGGAAAAAACATTTTCAAAATTTTTCAAAATTAGATATATGGATGATGATTTTGGCTTGGTGCTGTTTTTCCCCTGGGTTCTGCTGGAGACATCCTCAAGTTGCCACTGCCCTTGCCTTCTGTGCAGGCACTGGCACCTGGAGAGGGGAGGGAAGATGAAGAGTTTTGGTTTTAGGTCCTCCTGAAGCAGTGATACATTTTCCCTTTTCCTACTTCATCAGCCAGCAGAGCAGTTTGCCATTGGCCTTCAGGGTTGCACATGGGTGTTCACCTACAAAAAAAAAAGAGAGTCTTCATCCTGACAAGAGCTGGCACTGCAACCTCGCCTCTCTGAAGCTTCCTGCACAATGGGCATTTGCCAGGTCTCATCTGTGACGAACAAGGTGGATGGGCTCAGAAGTGGGAGGTGCATTGTCAGAAAAGAGCAGCAGCTCTCTGGCTTGGTGCCACCTTTCCTTTGCCCTCCTCTGCCACATTCCCTGCAAAGAGATGAATCACTATTTCCTTTTGGGAGCTATCATCCTCCTTGCTGCCTTTCTGTGATGCAGGCACCCAGCTCAGATGTGGTTTATTTCCCTGTAATGCAATTTTCCATCTTGTTCCTTCTGGGTGCTGCTCTGCCCAGCTGTTTCTAGCCAGCTTTCCATGTTGGTTTCCTTGTCTTCTCCCACCCCCTGCCACTGGTTTTCCTTATCAGCACCTCCCATGCTCCATCTGCCTTTGCAGCTGTTGCTGGCAGTGGTGGCTCCTGCACTGCCATCTGCTTTGCAGTGGCCAGGCCATACCTGCACCTTATTCCACAATAAATCCTGCCATTCCTTTGCATAGACAAGCAAAGATGCAGTAGCATGCTTCTGTCAGGAAGTGTCCAGTTCTGGCAGGAAAAGGACCTGGGAACTTGGTGTGAGCTGAAGAACATGGAGGGAGAAATAGAGAGGGTATCATGGAGTAGGGGTGGTAGAAAGGTCTTGGGCAACAGCCCTGGGGAATTACCTGTTGCACCTCTGAGTCAGAGGAATTTTATTGAATGAGGTGGCCTTAGAACAGGGGTATGAAAGAATTATTGGGACTGGGGAAAGAAAAAAAAAAGTAAATATTTCCCAGTGGGCTTAGCTCCCTGCAGAACTGAATATGCTCCAGTGCCAGCACGAGAGCAGGATGAATGTGACCTTAACAGAACCAAGTGTTTGTGGCTGTGATTTGTCTGCTCCTGATGTCTGCTCTCTGAGAGCCTCCTAGACTGAGCCTTTTTGGGAAATTAGGCAACCATCATGTTTCTCTGTCCTGCCTAAACTTTACTGGAGGCAGGCATGGACTTTCAGACACCACTCTCCTGCTGCCTTGTCTTCTGGTCTCTTCAGTTGTTGCCCTCTTTGCACACAGAGCCACCCACCTGTCTGCACACGCGCCTGCACTGTGCCCAGCTGGGACTCAGCCTCCCTAAAGCCACTCTGAGATCCATGTAATTGATAACCAGGGCCTTCTCTATTAGGAGATCTTTTATTCAGTGAACTGCAACATAGGGTGATGCTCATAGGGAACAGACTGCTGAGAATCTCATACCAAATGAAGCTAAATCTTCCTATTTATGACATGGGGACATCAATAAATAACTCCAGCAGGCAAATTTGGCCAATGGCAAATGGCTTCAGCCTGTGGGGTACGAGCTGAAATCCAACTGAAATCTGTAATGAAGTAATAAAAGTCATAGTGGTCCCATCGAGTCTCCTATAACTTTTATAAGTTTGGGAACATCAGTCTGTTCCCTGGAGAGGACCTGGCTTCCCTGCAATGGGCTGAGGCAGGTGGAGGTGGGGAAGAACCAAAACGTGAGATGGCTCCTTTGGCCCTTATGCAGCTGCTCACTTATGGAGCAGGGACAGGAGCCACGGCACCACTGTCCTCCCAGTATCACCTTAGGGATGGCTGAAGTGATGGGACCAGTTCACAGCATCACTTCATTTGTGGGAAAAGAGGAAAGTTAAATGTTGTCATAGTGTCTTCAAAACCCTTCAAATCCCTCTAACCCAAGTGCCTTCACAGAACAGGGTTTTCTACCTTCCCTTACAGAAAGATTTTGTTACTATTTGGTCAATGAAGAAAACATAGCAGCTGTTAGCATCACTTTCCTCTTGAAGCACACTGTCCTCAGGTAAAACAAAACACAATTAAGATACTAGCAAGGTCAGTTATATGAGACAATCCATATCCTCATAATGCAGATATTTCCTTCAATGTCTGTCACCAGCATCAAATCCCCAACTGCAGCAGGATAATTGGCAGCCCTGTTCTAGGGGGAAGATGAAATGGTTTGTGTTGCCACCAAAACCAGCCTGGATTTTGTTTAAGTGCTGGAGCCTGGGGGTGGTATCGCTCATCTAGCTGTACTGCTGGAGAGTCATGTATCAAGGACAGGCTTCTGAGGCAGCTTCTGTCTCCCTCCTATTTACTGCTCCATTAATTACAAACCAGATGTCAGGGCAAGATTTAAAAGTCAACTTTATTTGAAATCCTGCAATATAAAAAAAACTCAACCACAACAATTTTTTTTTTTTGTGGTGGGGAGGGGAAACATGAAGGAGAGAAGGGTTCTTTAATCCTTTGCTTATAGTTATTCTCTATTTTATTTTTAACTCTTATTTTTTTAAGTTGTGGTTATTTTTTTCTTTTACTGAGTGGCAAAAGGAATTTCTCTTTTTCTTTCTGTCCCCTCAGCCCCCAGAAGAGTTTTTAGGGTTTTCTCTGGGAACCAGACCTCACTTAAGACCTTCTCTCTGCCAGCTGGCATTTTTGTCATACATTCCTCTTGCTGTTTATGCCCCAAGACTGTTCAGAAATATAAATGCAGCTGCCCACTTGCTTGACAATGTTTTATTTGTGGACCATGGAGGTGTAGACCTCTTCTTCAGTGTCTGCACAGGTTTCCAGGTGTCCTGGAGCTGCTGGAGACATGGCTGGGGCTGAAAGCAGTGGTATCCCTACTGCACAGCCAGAGATGACAGTCTCCAGACAGCTGGGATGTACAAGGAGCTGGATGACAAGCTTCTAGTGCCAAACTCTAGGGCACCCTGGGCAATCAGATGGAGCAACCTTCAGAGTCACATAACCATGGAATTGATTAGGTTGAAAAAGACCTTGAAGAGCTCAACCATTAACCCAGCACTGACAAACCCACCACTAAAGCATGTCCCTAAAAGAAGGCAGAAACAAGGAAAAGTATCTAGAGGATTGTTCTCATTTTGGAAAGTGCCAAAGATGTTGGCCCAGCCATCACTGAATCTGATTGCTGAATCTTGGCAAGGCTTGAGTGGGTCCCTCAGGCTTATGTTAGCAGCACAGTTATGAACAAGGCTAAAAGTCCCCCCATATAAAATGAGAAACTTTGGCAAAAAGGGAGGCAGAGTAGTGCTGTACTACTCTTGTTTCCATTCCCTAGCACAGCAGCATTCAGCCTCAACCAGGGAGGAGGGAATGGACTGAGAAAGCAAAGGATGCAACACAAGGAACTGGTTCCTCTTTTTTTCACCCTGCCAGTTCCCCACGAGCTACTGCATTTTCCCAGTAGAAGTCTGATTTCCTATTTACTGTGGGATTAACCCTTTGGTTAATCTCAGATCATATAAGGATGACTCTGGTGTAAGCAGCCGACGTGTGTAATCAAGGCCAACCTGATTTTAGCAGACTGTAGGGAACACAGAGTAAGGACAGGAGCAATAACATCATTCAGCTCCTTGCTTAGAAAAGCTTTGACCTTAAATAAAGTTTCCCTGTAGTAGCGTGTTCAGGAGGCTGTAGTGCTGCACTCTCAGCTAGGTGATGGGACTAATGAAATGTAATAAGACAGTGAAAAAAAAACCAAGCAAATTTACAGAGGATTTAGAGGTGTGTCCACAACATTGTTAACTACTATTATAAATTCTCTGAATTTTCTAACTGTAAAAGTTTTAGAAGGAGTAAAGGAGGATGGCAAGAAGATAAACCCATGTAACAGTTTGGAAAGCTTAAAAGCTGTGAGAGTTGGGTGCAATGCCAGTCACTACAGTTACATTCTTTTGTAAATGTGGGAGGGGAAGTAATCTGTAATCACAGAATAATTGTGACCCTTCCAAGTGGGAGCCAGGGCACTGGAGTTTGTACGGGGGCAGAGACAGCCTAGGGAAACCAGCATATTTATTGAGAGAAATAAGTCACAAGGTGGCTGAACCAGCTTGAGTCCCCAAGCAATTTTGCCGGTGCATTTGTCAGATATCTGCGGGCATTGACACCTGCTGCAGCAAGAGCAAGGTGGAGTGATGGGTTCTACAGTTTTGGTTCCCACCTTAAAACGGATCATAAACTGGAGGCAAGTTTAGAAAGCTACAGGAGGGCTGTGCTGGAGGGCACTGAGAGCAAGGGGGAGGCACAGACAGGCACCAGGTCACAGGGAAGAGCTGAGAAGCGCCGCAGGAGGGACATCAGCCGGGGAGATGGAGCAGCTATTCCACACCTGTGACTGCAGGTTACTCCCCAGGCCTCCCCACGATGTCTGGGCCATGTCAGATGATGACACTGGGGGCCCAGAGAAATTTCCTGATGCAACTCCAATCTGCAGCTTTTACTGGAAAAATGTTTGGAGTTTCAGTAATCACTCAGTACATGTGCTTTCCAACTGGTACTCTACCTCCAGCTACTCCTGTGCTGGAAGAGGCATTGTTGGATTCCTCCCCTCTTAGGACTGGGAACTGAACTGGACATTCCAGAACTGGACATTCCTACCACAGACTATTTTTGCAATGTGACAAAAGCAAATGAAACATTAATTGGAATATTGTTTACAAGGGGAAACTGAAAGAACTATTTACATATTGCTTGGAGGAACAGTGGATCTGTAACCAGAGATTCAGTTCTTCAGTGAGAAATGTAGCTGGGAAGTCCAGCTACAAGGGTAAAAAAATTTTGGGTAAAAATCAAGCAGCCAGTCAGTGGAGTGACCTAACTGCATGAAAGCATGGCTCATTGGTCCCAGTTACAGTGATTTGTACTAACAAAGGGTGATCTCTAGCCCGTGGGGTATATAATCTAATCTGAGATTCAGTGCAACCATGAAAATGGAGGAAAATGGGAGAGGAGAGTAATGTAAAACATGATTAAGACTTGCTAAGCAAATATAATTGAAGCACTTACACAGAGAAGTGGTTTGAGAGAGTGTTTTGAGCAGGTGGGAGGAATTCTCGTCTTGCGTGAAGGCTTCACATCGTTCTTCCACTTCTGGAAAGCCCCTCGAACCAGAGGTGCTATTTCTCCCTTTCTCCTGGTGCTCCCTGCTTCCTCCGGCTAGGCGATGCTTCCAGCAGAGTGAGTCCTACCCTGCTAAGGGCTGTCTGTCCCCGGTCGGGGAGGGAGCCGCGGTCATTTCCAGTGGCACGCCATCTCGTGTATCGGGCGGGCAGGTCTGGTCCTGCTGTCCCAGCACCGTCCTGCCGCCAAAGCCAGGCTCGGGGGCACGGCCGGTGCTGGCACGGCGCGGTGGGGCCGCCGGGGCTGCTGACACCCCGCTGCCAGTGCGCTTGATGCCCCCAAAAAGGCGACTAGTGCTTTAGCAAACACGACTCCAGCCTTGCTCCAGCTGCCGCCAGGCTCACGGCACCCGCGAAGGGCCGGGAGCTGCATCGGGGCGGGATGGGGGCAGGTTCGGGCGCTTTTGCAGTTTGCTGTACCACACCTCAGCCCTGCCTCCCCTGGGCTCGGGAGGCTGCCCGGTGGGGCTGCCAAGGGACCAGTCATGGCCACTCCGCAGAGCCGTGATTTAGCATTTTACGCTAAATCGGCGGTGGCAGCCCTGCTCTTGCACTGGGAGCTCACCGCAACACCGGAGCTCTCGGGCTACTTCTGGGAAAACTCCTGACGTGGCTGTGCAGAAGAACGGGGCCGGTTCCCCGCTCTGGCTCGCTTCAGCGGAAGGATGTGCGGGGCGGTCCGTGCGGCCCGGGCAGCGGACGGAGGCACCGGTGCTCACCCACGACAGACGCTCCTGCTCCAGCCCCGTCCGGCCTCTCGGCCGAGGCGGCAGCGCCGTGACCCAGCTCGGGGTCTCTCCCCTCTCGGAGCCACTCCCGGCCCCACGCCTCTCTCAGTCTCGCAGGGCACCGGGCTTTGCTCCCCGGGCTCCGCGCCCGCCCCGCAGCCCGAGCCCCGGCCCGCTCCGGCCCCCGCCGCCAGCGCCGGCCCCAACTCCTCATTGGCCGCCGCCGCCGGAGGGAGGATGACGCCGGGCGGGAGCGGGGCCGGGGGTATAAAGGCCGGGCGGACCGGCCGTGCCGCGCTCCCGCTGCCCCGCACGCCCCGCCATGCCGCGCGGCTTCCTCGTCAAGCGCAGCCGGAGACCCGGCGGCTCCTACCGGGCACGCCCGCGGGAGCGGGACCCTGACCGGGACCCTCCGCCCACCCCGCCGCCGCCCCCGCCGCCCGCCGGCGGGGACAGCCCCGCCGCTAGACAGGGAGCGGAGGAGGAGAAGGGCGAGGAGGAGGAGGGAGCCGTCGCCGCTTGTCCCGCGACGTGGCCGCCCGGCGGCGGCTGTGGCGGCCCCGGGCTCACCCCGCCGGAGGCTCCGGCCGCCTGGGGGGCGACGGGGCCGTGCAGCGCGGCGGGGCCGCGGGCGGCTCTCTTCGAGCGGTGCCTCAGCTCCCCCGCCTCCGCCGAGTCCTTCCCCCTGGCCGCGTCCTTCCCGCCCGCCGAGAAGCTGCTGCTGCAGCCGCGCACGCCGCTGCCCGCCCCGCCGCTGCCGTCGGTGCCCGCGCTGAAGCGGCCGTCTCGGGCCAAGGCGCCGGCCAAGAAGGGCAAGGCCACGCGGAAGCTGAGCTTCGCCGACGAGGTGACCACTTCGCCCGTGCTGGGGCTGCGCATCAAAGAGGAGGGGCCCGAGGGCCGGCCGGGGCCGCCGGCGGGGCGCACGCCGCTGGGCGAGTTCATCTGCCAGCTGTGCAAAGAGCAGTACGCGGACCCGCTGGCGCTGGCCCAGCACCGCTGCTCCCGCATCGTGCGCGTCGAGTACCGCTGCCCCGAGTGCCACAAGATCTTCAGCTGTCCCGCCAACCTGGCCTCGCACCGCCGCTGGCACAAGCCGCGTCCCGGCCCCAGCGCCGAAGGCGCCGCCTCCGCCCCGCCGGGCAAGGAGAACAGCCCCGAGCGGCGGCCCCGCGGCCCCGCCGCGCCCCAGCCGCCGCCGGGAGCCCGGTCATCGGTGCCCCGGCCGCCCCCGGCTCCAGCCCCGGCCCAGCTCACGGCGGCGCTCCCGGTCCGGGCGGCGGCCCCGGCGGGGAGGCGTTCGCCTGCCCCTGCTGCCAGAAGCGGTTCCGGCGGCAGGCGTACCTCCGCAAGCACCTGGGCACCCACGGGGCAGCGCGGCCTGCCGCCTTCGGCCCGCCGGAGCGCGGGCCCCTCACCTTCGCCTGCCACCTCTGCGGCGCCCGCTTCCCCTCGGCGGACATCAGGGACAAGCACCGGCTGTGGCACGCCGTGCGGGAGGAGCTGCTGCTGCCGCCGCCGCCCGCCGGGGTCCCCGAGAGCGGCGCGGCGGGCGGCGAGCGGCAGGGCTTCCCCTGCAAGCACTGCCCCGCCACCTTCTTCAGCGCGCCCGGGCTGGCGCGGCACGCCAGCAAGTGCCACCCGCCGGAGAGCAGGCAGGTCCTGCTGCTCCAGGTGCCCGTCCGGCCGGGCTGCTAGGCCCGCGGCCGCCCCGCTGGGACTGCTCCGAGAGCCCGGGCTAGCCGAGCGAGCCCTGGCCACGCTGTAATTCCTATGGAAAGTCGCGGCTCTCACGGCTACGACGTCGGCGGAGCCGCCCGGTGACTCCCGGCCGGTGGGTAGCGAGGCGCCGGCACGGCGGCGCGTTCGGCCCACGGGCCGCGCTGCCCGCGGCGCCCAGGCCGAGCCCCGCCGTGCAGGGAGCGCCGCGCAGCTCCCCGGCCATCGGCACGGCCCCGGGCCCGCGGCAGCAGGCGAGAAGCCCCGGCAGCATCCGCCGGGAGGCGGGCAGCGCCGAGGCGTCGGGTGGCGGCCCACCGCCGGTACATCTTCCGTAGCGACGGAGAGAAGTACGGCTGTATATAGGGTATCTAAAGAGAGGAATTATTTTTCGTGAGAAAAGGAGCCTGATCTAGTGACCTTGTTTTAATAGCCTTAGCCCCCGAGCTTCAACATTCGTGGTGTACTCTGTACTGAGGTAGCTGAGAAGGTAAATGTTCATATTAAGTCAGTGTCAAGTCACATAATAGCTAGCAAAACGTATGGGAAATTAATCGTGCTGTCTGCCTAATTGAAATTCGAGGTGTTGATCTTCTGTAGCTAAGTGCGCATCTCCTGCTTACTCTGTGTCTCTGTCCTCTAGCAACAGTGTGGTAGGCAAAACACGCGTGTCTGGCAGCTGCCCGTTCCCAAAGCTGCTCCGCTCCGTTAGTGGCTCGCTGGCGCGGCGCGGGCAGCAGCCGCACGGGCGGCTCGGCCCCAGCAGGCCGGCGGGGCTCGCCTCTTCAGGCGGCCTCCGGCCTCCCTCCCCTGCGAGCCGCGCCTTTGGTGTGAGCTCCTCCGAGTCTTGTGAACAGCTGAAACTAGGACGTGAAGCAGTCTTTGGACATGTTGCTAAAGCGCAGGTGATGGGCTACCTTCCTTCTCCCTAACGACACCTACCTTTAGCAAAGCAACCCGCGGTGTGTGTTCCCTGGCTTTGACAGTGCTCTGGCCAAATGCTTTCAAATGCTGTTGAATTTACCAGCTACTGACACTTCAGCCAGTATTTGTTTACTTATTTTTTTCCATGAGTGCTTGTTTCTAAATGTGATAGCAGATGAGGCTAAAAATAAGGGCAAGAAAATTCAATAAAAGATTTAAAAGAAAGCTCATGCCTTTCTTGAATTCAGCAGGGCAAAGTGGGTCAGCTGGTGACTTCTAAAGAACCAAATTGATCCCAGTCGTAGTCTTTGTTCTAACACTTTCTCTGTCATGAGCATGTAAAATATTTCAATCTTTCGATTAGCATCTCTAAAGCAATTATTTCTGTAGTTTTATATTTTGCTACACACAACAAAAGATGTATGATGCCCAAAGGCTGCAAGCAAGCGATAAGTACTTTATGTTAAATGTGCTTCACTGACTTTTGTCATTTTAGTTCCAGAACCTGGACAAATGAATTAATACAATATAACCTAATGCAGCCAAAATTTGCTTTCCAACAAAGGAGGCTAAACTTGCAACTCACTAATATGCCAAAAATAAAGAATGTTAATTTAAGTTGTGCATTTTTCTGTCGTTTGTTGGCAACAGAGACTTAAGTAAAAATACCTGTTTATGCAATTAAATGAGTTTGCCCCTGGAGAAAGTCACTAGTTTTGTTGTTTTTTTTTTTTTGTTTTTTTTTTTAAATCATAGTTCCTCTTTCTCTCCTTGTGTAGTCAAAGATGACGGCTCCAGACCATGCAAATGTGGTGATTATTAACTGCTCCTACAATTAGCACTTGAACGACCAGCCTGCCACAGGGAACAGCCTATGCTTTGTATCACCTGCAGAGCTACATGCAATGTATTTACTAAATCCAGGGAAAAGTTTTCATTTGGGCGTTCTTGAGAACTTGTGTGTACTTTTTAATACAAAGGAAAACTAAGCTGTGTATTGCATTTAACTGCTCCATGTGCATGTAATACACAAATCTTCTATAAATTGAACTAAAAATCTAATCAGTGAATAACTAATATACAAAAGGTGGTAAGAATAATTTTATTGGATCATTAAATAGCATGTCTTCTCTTCAACCATTACAAATTTGTAGATACTACATGAATGACAATACATAATTTCTTTTTTTATTGTTGCCCATATATTTACACATGCAGTTAGTACCGATGCCATGCTACATTTTGTTAACAGCATTTTGTTGTTTACTAGACTCAAAATGTGAGCATTTAATTTTCTGTAGGAAAATACCTCTGGGTGGGTGGAACTCGTGTACTAATCTGCGCTCACAAGGTTGAAATTATTAAATTATTAGCATTTCAGGCCAGGCTCCCGGAGCATGTTCCCTTTTCTCTCCTAGTACTCATCATCACAGCAATGAACTGCTATCAGGAAAGTGTTTGTTTGGTTTTTTTTTAATGTAAGAAAAAAAGAATATACATCTAGATGAAACAGCATAATGATAACGGCTAAAACTCATGAAACTCAATGGCATTTACTATTGACACCACTTGGAAAAGCAAATATTATAAAAAATATTTGGAAGCCGAGCATAAATAGAATTTCAAGACAGTGATTTTTTTTTTTCTGGCATAGATTATCTGTAGAATTATGAAATGATACATCGCTTTATGATGAAAGGGTGATATGAGCAAATTATTTCATTTGGATTCTGTGATACTTGAAATGCCATTGAACTATTTTATTCTCAACATAAATAATCTGTACACATCTTGTGCATTAACATTGTGACATCTGACAAAGACTTTACAAATGCAACTTCAATTTAAAATTGTACATTCATTTTCAAATTGTACATACTTCTTTCTTTGTTACAGAGAAAATTGCAATGGGGCACAATAAATATAGTGTAATCCAACAGCAGTCTCCATTTCCATGTTGACTCAAGATCAACCAGAGTTAAACCCCAAAGTTAATCATCCATAATCATCCAAGTAGGTAAAAGGTGCAGGGTACAAACGGCACTGCAAAGAAAAAAACCCGGCAGACTGGAGTTTGATAAAAAAAACCCAAAGCTAAATTATTAAAGTAAAATTCCAGTGTCACTGTTTAAAATAAACATATAGAACAAGAGTATGCAGGGCATGGGTGCACACACATGAGAGACATTATCCTTGAATGAACAGTGTGAGCAGTAAGAAAACCCAAAACGCGGTGAGTCGCTGCGGGAAGGTGGCCAGTGCTCTTCACTAGAAAGCTGCAGGCATCTTGCCACTCAGGACTTGTTGGCTGAGCCAGAGGAGCGGCGCAGTTTCATGGACATGCGGCTCTTGCTAGTCCGAGGAGACATTGGAGAGGCTAAGTCTGTTCCATCCACCTGTGCTGTTGCTGCTGCTGGAGTTTCTCCCGGCTGAGTCTCTGGGCAGAAGCCTGCAGAGGACAGCAAGAACCAGACGTGTCAGTGCCGCCTTCCACACTCGCAGCATGGGATCTCTTAGCAAGGGGCAGACAGGAATTTCAGTGCTGCTGTCACTGCCACAGCATCTCCTAGGCCTTTATCAGCTGTGGGTGATGGTACTGCTCATGGAATTAACAACTGCCACAAATCCACCCCTACAGAAAAGATGATTCCAGAAACCACTGAGCTATGGGACTGCAGAACCCCCTCGCTCTGAGCAATTGAGGCAGCACTGAAGTGGGCAATGTTCTCCTGCTAACCAGGAAAACAAACAGCTCCAGTTCCCTTGCAGGGATGGGGAATCATTAGTCAAACCACAACCCAGAAGAATCCAGTCTTTAATGAGAACATGAAGGTTAACAGCTCATTGCACATGAAGGGAGCTCTAGGAATGCTGCTGAAGAGGTGGAGTGAATTGAGGGCCAACTGAGAGAGCAAAATATCTTCTCCCATACCAACTTTAGTTTGTGCTTCAAAAGCAAATTCCTATAGGGCCCACAAGGCAGAAGCTTGAACAGATTGTACTAACTGGATGCACTATATGTTAACGTTTCTTTGTAAAAGGAACAAGATGAATTTGAGACAATGATGTGTAATTCATTAGCCCAGTGCCAGAGCTATGCTCCAGTGGCCCCAGAGTCCTCACTGCAGAGTCCTCCTACAAACAGCCTGTCTCCAAATCTTCTTCCATAGATGTACAAAAGGAGAAAATATGAAATCAAAATTACATTCTCCTTCCCATGCTTTAGAAAATTAATACTATGAACTTCCATCCATAAAACTAAACTGCGTTTTCATTAGCCATTTACAGCCACTGACAGTGTGATTGAACTCAACTACCACAGTTGCCTCTGAAGGCTTCTAACCCATATAATTTAGAGATAGAAGCCTGGTCCTGCAGGTGTCAATGGGGAAACCCCTGCGGACTGCAGTAAGCCAGAAATCACTTGCTATTTCTTCCACATCATGCTATTACTGGTAATTCTTTAAAATAATAATGCAATAATCAGAACTGAAGATCTCTCTGCCTCAGTATACATTTCACATATAAAGGACGCAAAAATCATTCAAAACTGGTCATGATTTATTTTGAAAGATTCTGCTAAAATCAAATGAGGTCATAAGGTGAGAAATCTAGGAGCAAATTTAAAAGATTATCATAAACCTGTGGTATTTAGCAATCTGGCTGTTCTTGCCTGGTACCTCACCTGCCTGCTCCAGAGCAAGAGCATGGTACTTTCTATCTTCAAACTGACACGACCCATCAGAGTGACAGGGGAGAGAAAGGGCTGCTATTTGTTCCCCAGCTGGTGACAGTAATTTTGTTCATGAACTAGGTACTTCACTGCCAAACAATCTGGAAAAGCATGATAATGCCTGACTCACTGTGCCTTATAGAAAAAGGCAAGCAGGGAAACATGCATTCGCATTTTCTGAAATTCTATCTTGTTCTGATTTTACAAGAAATTAAAGCATTTCAAATGGTGGAAATTAGAGAATAGAAAATAACCGTTGTTGTTTTGCACAGCATACCATTCACAGCTAGCGTGAAAGACCTTCCGTTTCAAGCCTTTGCCCTTTACCTTGATGTGGCCAATGCTTTCTAGTGGAGGTTTTGGAAGGAGAAGAAATATCACAGCATTTCTTTCTTTGTTGAGAATGAAGAAGTGATGAGGAAGGAGGAGTGGAAAGAAGTGAGGAAGGGGGAGGAGAAAAGATAAAAGATAACAGGTGTGAGACATGAGACACGAACCGCAGAGATTGAAGGGTATTAACAGATGAGCACAGAAAACGGAATTTCGAATTTCATTATGCAATTGCTGCTCATGCTACAGGTTAAAGAGAGTGATGAGTTAGTTATGTGCAATGAAGCAACAGCTCTGAAATACGGCATCATACTTACCAACTAAGCATTACAAGAAAAAAAAGGAAGGGAGAGAGAAAGAAAAGAATTCTATAACATTATCCAGATCCAACAACCTTATTAATAGCAACTGAAATACATCCTGAACACTGTCTGAAATACTTGCTTAACATCGGTGAAAACAGGTAAATACTCATACACATACACACAACTGATAAGGAAAAACAAATGGCAACTCCATATATGGCTTCTGTTCTCCAGGTGTTTCACAGTACTGAATACACTAAAATTATAGCCAGTCTTAACATGAGACTCCTGAAATCACATAAAGAAGCAAAAGCAGCTAGTTTTAAGTTAGTTAGTCTGCATTGAAGGGTTAAACCCTAGTGTGAAATTTTATCATGAGTTGTTGGATAAAGGAAATCTCAGTCTGCCCCATTATTTCAATTAAAAATATTATTCCAGTAGTAGCTTAAAACTTTTTTTCTAATTTCTGTGGACAAAAGCACAGATTCACATATAACAACATTTTTTAAAAGAAACTTAGAGCTATTGAAGAACAGAAGTCATGTAAAGTGATTTTCACATCTGAACATACCACACCAGAAGAGTGAAGAACACCACCACTTAAAATAGATTTTCAGTCTGACAGAAATTAATTAGTAACTAAATTTCTTTGGATTTTAGATAAGCATATATATACATACATACGCTCATACACACATGTGGATATTAAATACGGTATATAAAAATTTGCAGGTTTTGCTTCCCCTTCAGAGTTTTAAAATTTTCAGTATAACATGCTATTATCTTTATCTCTCTCCACAATTGTCCTGGTCCTGGTCAGGATGGGGTAATTTTTGCAGTAGCCAGGAGGGGGGATGGCTAGGACCTGGAGGTTATTCTATACCATCTTGTGTCGTTTTCTGGGGAAAGGCTCACTTCTGGGTCAGTGTAGTGTGGTGGAGGGCGTGCTGGGGTATTATTGTGAGGGGATTCGCCTCCTACATCAAACTGTTTCTTGTATTTTATCTACCTCTTTCTTGTACCCTCTGTCATTAGCACTGTTGTTACTGTCTGTTTTCCTATCTCATTTCTGTTTCCAGTAAAAATTGTTCTTATCTCTTGAGCTTTACCTTTTATGCCTCCAATTCTCTCCAGCCTGCTGAGAAGGGGAGTGATGGAGCAGCACATGGTTACAGTGGGAACATGGAATTGGAGACTACCATTCCTAAAACACAACAACCTTCTTTGGTGCCCAATGTGAGGCACCAAGGGCTGAGACAACAACAGTTCTGCCCAGAGTGAGTTGAAAACAAATTTGATCTGATTTGGTTTGTTGCATTAGGTCCAGACCTACTGGTCACAATGTTGCTTGGTCTGCTTGTGTGGGTATATTAATCCTGCCTCAAGAAAAGGCAAACCCATACATGGGATTGTTTTTGCTCAAGGACATGGGTGCACTTGGGACAGGAAAACACAATGTGTACCTCCAGGGAATTTGATTTTTGGGTTAGAACAGTCTGTAATGATGAATTGTATAAAAGTGGTTGCTGAATGGCACTGTCACTGCATGCCAGAACTACTGTGGACAATGAGTATGAACTGCTCCAGTTGTGAGCCCCTGGTGCAGCTAGCAACCACCTGACAGCACACCAGCCCTCCTGCCCTGGAAGATGTCTAGGATGGACTGAGCCCACAGTCATCGACTAAAGGAAGTCAACAGACACCTTGGAGGGATGGTCACTGCCTATGGAGATGATACTCGTGTTTATGTATTTATGAAGATGAAGATATATGTATGTAGTTGGCAGGTGTAGGATCTGGGCATGATGGTGATGGTATAGAATAAGGGGCAGAAAATGTCCTGGCTTTGGCCAGGACAGGGTTGATTTTTGCAGCAGGCAGAAGGCAGCATGGCCAGGACACATAGGTGATTCTATGCAACTTTGTGTCATTTTCCAGGGATGGAGGAAGGGCTCCATGGCAGAAGGAGCAGCTGGATATTGTTAGGGATGGGGTGTGGCTGTGTCCATGTGAATTGTTTGCCTCTTTCTTGTACCTTCTCTCATTAGTATTGATGTTGTTGTTGCTGCTGTTCATTTTCTTATCTTATTGCTGTTTCCAGTAAATTGTTGTTATCTCAACCTGTGCCTTTAATGCCTCCAGTTCTCTCCAGCCCGCCAAAGGAAGGGGGAGTGATCAACCAGCATATGGTTTGGAATGGTTTCAGTGGGAACACTGAACTGGAAAATACCATTCTTAAACCACAACAACAAAATATTTAGTTAGCCAAAATACAAAAATATAAAAATAGGGTTATATATGACTTTATATAGGGTTATATATGGCTTTATGGACAAACAATGTGAAGTCAGAAAGTGCTATAAAATAAACAAAGTAGATGTCTTTGGATTTTTAAGAGGCAGAAAACATCAGAAAGTGATCCATATTTTTCTCCTCTTAGATTTGACAAGTGACAAATACCATAGCCTGATCAGCTATGATATTTTGGGGCTATAATGCAAAGCCATTTCAATTGCTTCTGAACAAGGAGGTGGGTCAACAAAGTTGAAATGCGACATTTACAAAGTCCATTTGAAAAATTTAGTATTTTCTAATGATAGTATGTTGGTTATTTGACTCAAAAATAAACTATTTAAATCTAAAATGGAATCCTAACTACACAGAGACTAATTTAGAAATGAGGTGAGATGGAGGAATCTGGAGGTATAGAACATATGCACTGCCATGACTAATCTTGCACACCGGTTCTGACTTTCAAAGGTGAAAAATTCACCAAGGAGAAGCATGAAAGGGTGCTGCATGGTAAGACTACTCTCAGTTCTTCTGGTTTTATCACACCTTGTTGTCTGGATCAGCACTAGCCCAAGTGCTATGTCAGTGAATGACCATAGGGGAAAATAATTTGTGCATGTTGGTAAATTTTGATGGTCTTCTGAGATACTTCAGCATGTCCCACCTGACCTTCAGGGAAGAGGGCAATAATTTTTGTGTATCTTGTGCCCTTTGCCACTCTTACATATTTCAGTCCAAATCTGGCCAAGTTGTCCACCATGCTCAGCAGCCTTGCTAGAATCAAGTCAATTAAGTCTTTCACTAATTTTGTGAAATGAGGAAAGGAAGTGAGAAGCAGGCGTAGAAAGACTGCAAAAGCAGCTGCAAAGCAAGGCAAAAATGTGAGGAAGAGATGGTCTAAAGACCTGGGAGACCAGAATTGGGTAGAAGAGATAGAACTAAGAGGTATGAGAAAGAAGACAGCATAAAAAGATTAAGTTTATGACAAAACAGCAGCCAAGACCCTGTCCAGTGAAGAATGCTCTTCAGAGCCTAGCTGGAACCACGTGTGTAAGAGAAGCCTACTTCTCTCTGCCAAATAACAGTGAAACCCACTAGCTAAATTCCCAGTCTTTCCACTCCTGGAGACTGAGGCAGAGCTAAGAGAGCTTACCATTCCTACAAACTACTGTCCTATCTCAGCCTGCAGGAGGTGGTTGCTCTAGAGGCTGCAGTTTGCTTATGTATCCTGGGGCTGTTAATCAGTGTTATAGAAATTCTGTTTTGCCCTATACTTTAAAACAAAAATGGAAGTAATTACACAAGGCAAATGTCATAAGAAAATAAAGTAAAAAAATTAAAAAACTAGGAAATGTCAGGATTAAAATTTTTTGTCCCCTTGTGTGTAAGCATGGGATGCTTTATAATTGAACAATCATACTATTTTTTTCAGTAGACCCACTTCATTAAATGTAGAAAGTTGAACTGTTTGGGTTTTGAGCAGTGCACACTGAATTTACTGTCTCAAAGTGCTGAGTATACCTTCAGTCAAGTGGTTGACTTTAGGACAATAGCTCAGAAATGCGTAAGGTTTCAGCTGCAGCCATTCCAATATGAATTCTTTGGAAAAAATCACTAAGATTTGAGGTTTGCTCTGATTTGGAATAAAAAGAGAGTCCTAGGTTTGTACTTGAGAAAGGATAATGAGAAATTCTTCCAGCCCTTCCAGACACAGAGCCTTCACTTCTGTATTTCAGCTTCACTTTCAATCACAAGCCACCACCACGAAGTGTGACTCAGATCCTTCGACAGTGACAAAATCCCCATCATTCTCATCTGTGAAGGGGTGGTACGGGGCCAAAAAGATTATTAGTTTTAACTTTTCACACCAAGAAAGCAGCAGAAGAAAATACAAGCTACTGAACTAGATTTTTAAATGTGCAAAGCTGAAAGCATCATTACCTCTACATTCCCCTGCTTCCCTGACTGTACGGTGGCAACCCCACTTAGTCTTACTCTGGGAGTGGGGCAGCAGAACTGTTCTGAATGCAGGCTTGAAAATGCAGGAATGATTGCTGGGACCAAAAAGTCTGATGCTTTTGTTACAAGGAATATATTATGAATATAGAGAGGCCTCTTTAGAAATTTACTGTAATAAGGTACTAGTCTTAGTAGGAAGAAAGGGAACAAAAGAAGACAGAAAAAAGGAACCTACGACATGAGTACATTTAAAAGATCAGAATCTTAGCATCATGAGGTCAATATGCCCTTCAATATAATTGAGCTTATCATTGACAGTTCCCTCAACCTATCTCTGTTGTCACAGAGATCTGGTTCACTCAATATCTGCATAGGACGTGTTACCCTATTTAGCAGAGTATTTGCAGTTACTCAATGTAACAGAAACAGCACAAGGTAAAAAACACAAGAGGCAACTGAATTGCATTCTGTGATTAAGTAAAGGTAAATCTCAATTTCTTTAAATGTACACATTCACTATACTAGTCAGGTTCCTACACATGGGAAGGTGGATTTGTCAGATATTTTGACCGGGCAAACTAAGCTTCTAGATAAAACAGCAGCTGCCACAGTCACATTGTACTGAAGAGCAGCCACAATAAAAAAGGAAACAGCTTTTGCTAATGTCTGAGCCTTTGATAAAATAAGTCCATCTGAAAACAGTTTGTTACTGAATGGCATGTTCTCTATTTGCTCTGATTCTCATAGCTCAAATGAAAAAAAATGGCCAATGGCATCACAACAACGACAAAATGGTAACACCTGGTGATGGACTGTAGCAGACTCATAGTTTCTAAGATCTTTCTTAGATGAAAAAATGTATTTTCAAAAGAAAAAAGAGAATATTTTACAAAGTTAAACATATTCAGAAGTTGTAATCATTGAGATCATGATCCAATGAAATAATTATATCTGTAATATCTAAAATGTGGATTTTTTCTTAGTCTCTTCTGGTCAATAATTTTTTATTAAAAGAAGCCCCATACAGAAATTAAATATTTTGAATTTTAAAAAATGTGATGTATTCTTAGAAGCTGGTTAGAAATTTTCAGATGACATGGACACATCTGGTTGGGAGCCTGCAAGGTTTTGTCTGAGTAACTCTGAGAGTGATGAATGCATGTGGATTCCCAGGCACCATTCCTGTGTGTAATCCTGGCACAGTTCAGTGCTCTGTACCTCTTTTAAGAAATTCACCTGTTGCAGGGCCCCTGGAAATTTAGGGGTATCAATTTTTTCAACAGCACTGCTGGTGAACTCTTCTTTGGGATCACAGTCCCTCAGAGATTTAGGTCATCTGCAGCACTGTGCCTCACAGGTCTGCCTCTGCTGGAACTGGAAACCAGTGGTTTCCAGGCTGACCCCAAGCCCTGGGGTGCCCTTTCTGGCAGGTGACTGCAGCGTTATTTCACACCCGCCTCAGCTTTAGGATTTGTGCCCTCCAGAGTCAGCTTGGAGGCAGATGGTTCAGTGCTGCTCCAGGCACTCTGTGCTGGAGCTGAGTGTCAGAGTTCCAGGAGCCCGGGACAGGGATCAGGCTGCAAGCAGGACTGCCGGAGCCTGGCAGATGTGGGGCCAGGCTGACTGACTCTGACGCTGGCTCACATTTGCTGCATGTCTGTCTAGGAAGCTCCGGCTGCTCCTGACACTGATGGCTCGGTCACTTCCACTGCACAGTGCAAGGTCCAGAAGAATGTGGCTCCCAGGACAGGACACCGTGTTTCATGGTATGCACACACACACATGCATGTGTGCAGATGTGAAACACATCACAAGCTCCTATTAATGAGATTCCTACAGAAAATTATTAACTTTGATAGAAACGTTAAGTTAAAACCAAGTCTCTAAAAAATCATAATCCCCTTTCAGATCATGCTAGAGAACTTTAGAACCAACTTTAAAAGAATGCAGGAATTGCCACTATAGAGAAGTGTACTCTGATGCACCAAACTAGCACAGAAAAGCAGTCTTGCTTCACCCTGAAAGAATGAATTAGAGGAAGAGGGCAGAACGACTTGGCTTGGAATGAGACTTCTTAAAAGGAATGGGCAGAACTTCAACAAGTGCACTAGAATATAGAATATATATATATACTAGCCATACAAAAGTGTCTGGTGCTGAATATTCACTAGGTCCCTTGACAGGAAATGTGGTAAGGACTGGTATCCCTGGTTATTGTTTTTAATGTTTGTTTGTTTTAACTGTTTCTAGTTACAGATTTTTCCTATTCAAATGTTTTCATACTTTAAATTATGTTACTAATTTTTATACTGCTTTAATTAATTACTTACTTTTAATTTTACCTTTGGTCTCAACTATTTCCATTAGCATAATTATACCACTTATTATACTTTGAAACTGCACCTCATTTCTAGTTATTGTTTGTATTTTAAAGTAAAGGAGCCTCAGCATTTTAACATCTCTCAGTCATTCTTTTTATAGCCCTATCATAATTCTTGTATAATTCAGAATTGATTTCGGTATATATTTTGGAATTGAGAAACAAATTTTCAGATAACAACTTGCCAAACTATTCTTACAAAATTTATTTCATTTAGATTTACAGTTTTTCCATGGAAGCACTTTGATTATCATTAAATAAGGTTTTTCTGAACAGGGGATTTCAAGTGTTACACATTCTTCTTCTCCATCTCTCCTAGGTTATCACTGCAGAATGTCTTACAACATCAATGAAAGACAGTACAGGGAACAAAACACACCACTGCCATCCAGTACTACTTGTTCATGCTGAGAAACAAAGGTCAACACAATAAAGTGTTACTCATTCAACAACTGTCTCTATCATTAGTTACCTTAATCCCAGAACCAGTGTTAGTGCTTCATGCAGACCTGAGGTTAGTAAAAGACTAAAACTTTTAGAAGATGTAGTGGTCATTTCTCAATCAGTGTGAAATTCTTTTTAGTGTGAACAAGGGCAACAAGGAAAGTTTGCATACAATTTGGTTACAAGCTTAGTGCTCTAGTAAAAGTAAGAGGAACAAAGGGTTTTTTTGGACACTTTGTCTTACCTTCAGATAAACAGAACTGATATTTAATGATCTAAAAAGAGGGGAAATAAAATAATAAAATAATCATAAGGAGTTCAAGAAATGTCAGAACAGGAAGGCCTTGAGTTACTCATTTTCTTTTACCGATTTTCTTATTAGTAACAAAAAAATGCAGCATCCTCTTATAAAACAGGTATTTTACTGGAAAGTAAAAACTACCTTAAAACCAACTTTGTGACTAACAACATGGGAACAAAATTAAGATTGTGAGGCTCAGATTTTCTGTTTAAAACTATACATTCTAAACATGTAGTGAGCCTTGAAACTTTCTTATGAAGAAGGTGTACTTAAAAATGTTTCTACCTGAACCAGCCTAGATTACAGTACCAACGTTTCCAAGCAGACTCTATACAGGGGATCATGATAAAATTTGCTGTAAAAATACAGGGTCTGGTTGCTATACTAAAGCATCTTGCCAAATCTTAATGCTAGGTATTGGCTCATGATGCCAGAAAACAGAATGAAGATTTAAAGTCTACTTTAATGCTTGCCCATGTTCTCAAGCATGTATGTTCTTCCCAATTAATGGTAACTCTTCATGATGTGCAAAGGTCTAAATTTTTAGTCTTTATAAGTAAGGATACTGCATTTGAAGTTTAAGATTTTATAAGAACTGTTTGTTACTTCTTACCCGTCTCTGAGGGCAAATGGTGATAAGGTGCTGGGCAGAAAACCTGAGCAGCAAAATCTTCAAATGTTGTAGGCTCTAGATGATGTTGAACAATTGTTTGAAGGTATCGTGCTCTCTCCTCATAACTGAGTTAGCCAAGAATTAAGGATGAATTTATATCATCTACTGTAACTGCTAAATATCATTGCCTAGTAATTCAGAATTCTTGTTTTTGTTAAATACATGCAACATATTTCAGTGTACACACTTATTTTTAATTCTTTATATGACTGTGATATTATCTGATGCATTGACAAAATATAAAGTATAAGATACACATGATTAATGTAAACCTTATGGTTCAACTGTATTCTTTTAATGTCTGATGCAGAACTTCCTGAAATTGTTTACAAATAACAACAACTTAAGTACTCTCTTAAATAACTAATTTGCCTGTATTCCAGTCACAATTAAATACGAAAACATTTCAATTTTCAGGAGATGTAGCATGAAACATACCTTAGCATTAACAAGACAAATTACTTTGCACTTTTCCATAATAAACTGCTTTCATAATCCCTAAACACACACACATTTAAGACAAATATAGTGAATTTTCAGTATTGGGAAAAACACCTTCTCAAATATGTCATTAAAACAAGCAAGAATATCTGTAAAGAATCCACAGGACCCTTAAATACTGGTTAAGAAGGTGTTGGCAGGGCACTGATAGTAAAATACTGTACTTCTTATTTTTTCCTGTGTTCTCCCCCTCCAATATTACTGACAAGGGACTGGTATCTTGAAGTGTTGTTGTTTTTGAAGAACCCTCTCCACGCTTCTTGTTCCAGCAGGCCCGATTGTGCTGTAAGCACAGAGAGAGCGAGAAAAAGAGAGAATATTTCTGCTGTTCATGAAAGCAACTATGGAAATGGCTGTCAAAATGTAGAGCAGCAGGCAGCAACATACAATTATCAAGAAAAACCACCATGCTGACTTCATGTTGTATAGTTGCTGAACTGAGAAATCAGTTAACCTTTTCTCACACAACTTTCAGTCCTCCAGCTGGACTCAGTATACTAAATGAGGGAAACCTTCTCCAGCTATCTTACACAAACACAGAATGATCAGAAATTTTCCCTGAGATTTACACTTGTACCTACTTTTTCTCATATTTTATTTGCAGATAGTGACATAATTTTCTCCTTACATAGTTCTGTTTTCCAAAAAAATAGCCCAAACAAATCAGCATGCTGTGGAGGAATGCACTCAAAATAGGTTTCTTTAAAATTCTGGGGTCTTATTTCAGGTCTGCTGGTCTTTTTGGGGGAATCAGTGAGGAAACTATCTTTCTGACTTAATTTCAGCAGCTGTGAAATGGAGATAATGCTCACATTGCACATATTTTTTATCAATCCGAACATAAAAACTGTATTACATGTGATAAGCATTTTTAATTACTAGTGATAACATTTAATATAATGATACTATTTTAAGTTATGATAAGCAATAAAATTCCCAACACCCAATGAAACAATAATCTTTATATTATCTTACAAAACTATATTTCTACAATTACAGAACTTTTCCTACACATTTTTGCCAATTTTTCTGTAAAATATTTACTGCAGATTTTACAATCTGTCTAAATATGAAAAAATATAGAGGATATATTATCTAGAAACAAGTTTCAGTGAATAAAATTATTTCTATAATATCTCCTTACACCATAACTTGGTTACATAGTGAAACTGGGAAACAGTTTTCCCTCCAAAATCTGTACTCTGAATTCATTCTGAATCCAGAGACAGCTGAACCACAGCAGAAGCCTCAGTTTGGAGAAGCTAAAATAGAAGCACTGGGACAAGAGAAAAAAAAAATCTCCCATTGTAAGGATTCTTAGGTTGGGGGATAAACACAGTATTGAGCCTGAACAGAGGACAGTAATATAGCACAGTTTTTAAGAGGCTATGTATAAGTGGTAGAGGATGAAACTGATGGTTGAAGTCTAAATAATACTACGTATCTCACAACTTGTTGAAAAGCACTTTTTTTTCATTGGGGGAGATTCACAGCTGCTGAATTTTCTGCAGTTAATAGAGTCCTTTGATTCACAGCAGTGCCCCTTGCACAAAAAATACTGGCCTTTGTGTATTACCAGAAACTAATTTTCTATTTGGCTGAAAAGGGAAAAATGGGGTTATTGCTTCTCCCTCCTACAGAGCTTTTCATTATGCCTGATGCACTCAACTTCTAAGCTCTTCTGAGAAAAAAAAAATAACTGAAGAGGCAAGAGGTAGAAAAATGAGCTTGTTAGCACATTAGAAGTGAAGTATCTTGGTGGGCCCTAGAAATTCCCAGTGGTGTGTTAACTTATCACTCTATGCATGCTGGCACTGATAGTCTCCCAATTGATCACTCTCTTTTCGCACCAAAGGTGCTGCCAGGAAGCAAAGGCTGAAGGCCCACAGGAGAGCAGGCTGCTATCAAAACAAGCTGTTTTTGAAAGTCTGCTTGAATGGGTAAAATGTTTCATGAAAAAGTAGGGTAGAGACACCTACTTGCTTTTAAAATGCTCTACTTTCAGAGGTCTCTAAAGGAAACCTTTTAGTTTATCCAATTATATCCAAAGCTTATACACAAATAAGGCAAAATGAAGGAAAGTTACTGCTTTGAACATGACAAAGACATTCTTTTTCTCTAATCTTGGTACAATCTCCTAACCAAATACAGAAGTCTTGAGATAGATGCTGATCGAGGACAATAATAATATTTTTGTTACACAGTGAAGAGGATATGCTTATATCAGTTCTACAAGTCTAATTCAAATGCACATTTGGTACAGAAATAGAAAAGTAATTCAGCTAGCTGGGTTGCTGCTTATCCACAAAATCCACAATCCACAAAACCATCTTCAGCTTGTTAAAAATATAACCCACCTTAAAAATAACAATCCACAAAACCATCTTCAGCTTGTTAAAAATATAACCCACCTTAAAAACAACAAAAAAAAAAATCTTAGGCAAACGCCAAATCCAAAGCTTGCTCTACTCCACACTAAGAAATCACAGTCTCTCCTCAGAAGAACTCTGTTTCTCTATTAGAGACTGCATAGATGAGACACTTTTATCTTCTAGTCATTTATATTTTGAGAACATCCTAGTAATTTTGAAACTCAAATTCTATTTGCTTTTGTGGCCAAGATAATCTAGTTCTACACTGTATTTGAATGCAACTGTCTGCAAGAGTGACCATAAACCCATGGTAGCTAATTTCTACATTACTTCTAATAGGCTAGACATTTATTTCTTTAAAACACTGCTCTCTAGGAAAGACTTATTAGCACTTACAGATTGAGTGGCACATACAAACTCAATGGCTACTAATAATAGGGCAATGCAAGCTGTATTCTTACTTGGAGTGGATGTTGCCACTGGCATCAGCAATTAAGATGGAATGGGAAGGATGCACAGACAAACCAATGGAGAAAGACTGGCACAGAGAGTGACAAAACACTTAAACAACAGCATTGTGAGCTGTTTGCTTCTGAAGAAGGTGCTAACTGGAACAAAACAGAATGAATAAAAATGAACCATATACATTAATTATGCCGACATTCGCCCAAATGTGTCAGCTAAAAACTTGTAGATGCATAACAGCAAAAAGCACAACAAAAAAAATCTAATTACTTCAATGATATACATTAATTATGCCGACATTCGTCCAAATGTAAAAACTTGTAGATGCATAACAGCAAAAAGCACAACAAAAAAAATCTAATTACTTCAATATACTTTTTCAGAAGAACCAGTTCTGAAAAATAGAATCAGTACCAGAAGAAAATTAGGAATATCTTTATAGATCACTCAGGTTGTAGTCACTCCAGCCAATATTTCATTTACATTAGGTTCCATTTTACTTATTCTCTAAATCTGTAATTATTTCTATTAATAATTATCTGAAAAGATCTATCATTCGAAAGCACTGTACTTTCCATTATTAGACCTGTTGATTTGCACTTGGGAACAAGCACTGAAAGCCTGGCTGTCAGATCACCTACTTATGCCCAATCTTTCTCAAAAACATAATTTCATGTCTTCATCTAATAGCTCTCCATCTCTGTTGATTGTATCACTTCCAAGCTTTAGATTCCTATGGCAAATACATCTACATCTTGCAGACTCTTTATGCATAATCTAAGCTAAAACTTTTTTTAGCCATCTATCTGAACAAATTACCTAGGCTCTTACCTCACATCTCAGTTACTGCCATATCCTTTTCTCTGGCCTAAATAAATGCATTTTTAATCCTTTTATAATCTACTCAGAGCCCTGCAGAATCCACTTTCTGGATATACTACTTAGATGGTGCATTCTCTCAGACACTGCCATCAGTCTGCCACTCCCTAGTGCAAATGTAGGCTACTAATTTGAACTTTATAGTCCATACCTATTCCATCCATTTTACCAAAACCACTCACCTCCAGTCAGTTAATGCAGTCACTCTCACTAATCTTGACCTTTTTTGAAAGGCACGTTTGTACTTCTGTGTGGCTTACATGTAGCATCAGGTCTTCACAAGTGTCCACAAAGAATTCCCCCCCAAAACTCTCCCTTTGTTATGATTATTGATTTTTTACAATTTACTGTGTCATTCTAGCTAAATATTTTCTTTCCATTCTTCTTCACACTTCTCAGTTTTACAGCTGGCTAAAATGCATTACAATAAATCTATCTAGTATCTTTTAGTTAAGGAGTGGATGCATGATTACTGATACAGTCATTGACGGAATACCAATCCTAAAATGACCTTAACTTGAAGCTGGAAAAAATGAAGAAAAAAATAGTTTAAGCATGGAGTAAGATTCCCAAGAGTTTATTTAAGGATACAGCACTTCACAACTATGTAATATATCTATTACCAGAACAACTAAGTGTTAAATTCTCAAATGGGCTGGAGAAGAAATTCTACTGCCTGCTCCAAAAAACATTTGTTTCCTGAGCATGGACTGGAATCCAGGGACTCTCCTCTCCCAAGAAAGTACCATAATGATTAGACTATATAGATGAGCATGTATGTTTCCTGTGATTAAGAAGAAATCTCATTTTATGAAACAAAGAAAAAATTCAGCAGTGTTGAAGTAAGACACTTTTATGAAAGCTTTATTCATCAATCTTCCCTCCTCATACTTGTGTATTTGGATATACGTGCAGCATACATGTGCAACATAACATAATATAACTGCATACTGGTATGTAGGTGCTTTGGTTCCAGAGCTGGGTTTTAATGATTGCCTTGAAATACCTCTTAGGAAAAAAGCTAGAACATACATTTCCAAATAGCAAGATGGATTTTTTTTCAGGTTAAATTACAAACTCCTCTTAGAAATACATGTACAGCTGCATCCCTGGCAGTTCCAACTGTTAGCAAAATCATCTAAGAAGTCAATATATATTGATATGATTGTGGAGAGTATGACTTTGTTTGCCAGGCATTGGGAAAATAATTTAAGACAAGCAGAAACTGAACTGCTCCATCCTCACCTGGAAAATGAAAATCCTATGCCCAGAGATACTTTCTTGTAGGATAAATGGACACTTGCAAGAGGTTTTTAATTGCATACATACACAATTTACATAAAAGAGATTAACAATATTTTAAGAAAAGCCATATAAGAGGGAACTCTTTTGTTTATTACATTTCCCCCCCTCAGCAAATTCAGAAGCACAAATCATTTTTTATAGGAAAACCCCCCAAATCTGTAGTATGGCCAACACAGAAATATGCTCCTAGGATATTAGGGACCAAAGTTAAAAAAAAGAAACAGTGAAGAGCATATGTTGGTAGGAGATTTTAAGTTCTTTACTCTCTGGCCTAAAAAAAGGCCAAACCCTACAAAATTAATTACTACAGTTTGAGATACTTAAAATTATGAAAGAATTGATTTTATTTGGCACATTTTTCCTAGTAAGTTTCAATTCCTTACATCATCCTTACATCAAAGTGTGAAAGGAGAACAGCCTCCCCTATAAAGATACAGGTTAGGATCAAGGTTTTAAGCTGAAAGGAAAACTTAGTCCCAGCAGAATTTGACTTCTACAGGAAGATGAGACAAAACCCCCACACATCACAGAAATGGAATTTTTTTTCTGGGAAATCTCACTCTAAAAGAAGAGACTGTGCAGTGGTTGTCAAAGCAGCTGAACTCATACTGAGTCACAGCAATTTGTAGTCTTTGTTGGCTCTTAGAGTTAAGGATGTAAGTTGGGCTGCTATTGATCCAGTGCTGGAAGCCCTGCAAGTAGCAGCATTTTGTATGTAGGTGGGTGATCAGTATCAACTGAGAGGAATAGTTAAAGTTCTCTTATATTCTGAAAAGTGACTCTGTAGAAGTGGTATCATGGTGTTCCCCATTTATTGCATTTCAGTAATTTCCACATCTAGTTTGCACAGTATACAAATAAAGAGGGTTTTTTTCTTCCAGCTGCATCTTCTATTTACTCAAGTCACCTTGATATCTCAAAGTCAGCCTGCGTTCTTTTGTGTTTCTTAAATACTGTCAATATTGAAAATGGCAAATAAATATTTAGCTAGGTGCATCTGTTTACAGAGCTAAGCTGTAAATGCAAGAAGCTTCTGCACATACAACTGGGCTTAGCCACAACACCAATGATTCATAAGGCAGAATTCAGTTCATTCTCCTCATACCTCACACAAGTTACTAAGGTGAAAGAGAAGAAAAACATTACTATTCTTGATACTACTAAGGAGGTGAAAGAATTAAAAAAATTACATTTTTTAAGGTGATTTTTCCCTGCTGAACTATTTCTTCAAGACAGCTCTTCTGCAATAAAATGTAGCAATATATTTTCTTACTCATAAAAATACAACATAAACCTCAGAGAAACGAAAAAGGTATTTCAAAAGTAAACTAGTATGTTGCATTTGGTGAAAACATTTTAAAACTGCAGAAGGGGTTCTATTAATTATCCAAAATCAATAATTTTAGTAAGTAATGTATATGATACAATCTACTAATTAACATAGATATCTCACTAATAAACTGAGAATGTATATGAAAAACAAGTAACAGAACAAGACTGTAGAATTTAAGCAAGCCTAAAATGTATTATCCAATATATTTAATGACATTCTTTTTCAACTCAAGCTGTAACTGCAAAGGGCTTTTTCAGGCAATTTCTTAGGTATGTTTCTTCACGAAGAAAACAAGGGTACATATAATAGATAAATTTATACAAACTAATTCTTTCATTCCAAGTATTGCAATTTGTGTCCAAAACATAGTTGAGTCATCCTTTGAATAAATATAAGGGAAATTGCTTTTAAGTTTTTATACTACTGAACAGTTAAATAAATCTGTGATAAATTAAGTGTTATTATGTTATTAAGTGTTAAAGGCATTTTTGCCATTTGGGGGACATTTTTTATTTAAGATTACTTATCTTGCAGTTAAAGGAGATAATTTGCATTATATCTACTCCATGGTTATATGGCTAAAAGTCCTGCAAGGTAAGTAGGCTAGATAAAGTTGCAGCCATTGAGTGTTTCCAAGTAAATGGTATTGTTTTCTGCCTAGTTTACCAACACACTACATATTGAAAGGCATTGACTTTATCTGAATTTATGTAAGAATCTTAATTTTTACAGTGTGGGCAGTTTCAAAAATTCTAAATTACTGCAAGATATTCTAACTGATGCTTACATTTTCATTTAAAAACTCAACACATTTAACATTCTGCAAAACTGTCCTTCTAGGAAAATCCTTGATGCATTGTTTACTTTTATGCTGTTCCACAAATTCTTACAGCCCACTAAATTCATCAGTGGTTTATAACATCTTCTAGGAAGAAAAAGCTGTGATTCATCAGTGCAGACAAAGCTGGGCTTTAATCCATTTCTAGAACCATATTGCCAAGTCTATATTGTTTACGTTGCGTCTCAATTAAGAGACAGGCAGGACACCTGGTACTTCTTTATCTAAGTCCCACGGGCTGCCAGATGACTCAAAATCCATAACAGGTGCTAAGGCAGTGTGAGTGGAGCACCATTAACACAAGCTGGAATTGGATAAAATTTGGACTACGCTTAACCACTTAAAACACTCAATTATGAAATGAAAAATGTAACCACTCTGCATCAAGGTCCTTTACAGAAGGCTTATAAAGATATGTAGAATTAAAGTGCAAGTGAACTGAACTTAAAATAAATTTTAATTTCAATAGGTTCTTTATAATACAAAAGATATAAAAACTAATTATATTAAAAAGTTGGGATTCTTTTTAAGATAAGAATAGAAAAATATACTTTACTGAATTAAGTCTAATTCTGTTCATCTGCTTAGGCAGCAGAAATGACAAAAATCATGCTCAGACCTCTCAGAATTTCAAAAGTAAGGGGAAAAATATCTGAATTAAGACTGGTTATCAAATTCTTCAGCTCCATAGAACCCAGAAGTTACTTTCTTTTAAGGACTTTGGCAAATAGAAACATCTTATGGAAGGATTCAAAAACCAACAAAGGTTCAAGTGAAAACCTGTATGATAAAAGATACTCATTTGCACCAAAAAGTCCCACTGCAGATGTCTTTTCAGCACTTTTTCATCTAAGGTGACTGAGCTACATATTAAGCTTAGACTCTGACAGAACACACTGCATGAGAAAAAAATGAGTATCAGAAATTTTACAGTGGACAATTACTTAAGAACTATCTGTATCTAAATGTGCAGAAATCCAATTAAGTTTCTATTTAATATTGTAATTATCAAGAATACAATATAGTGATTTTATTACCAGAGTAAGCAGCTACAAAGTACAGTAAACTGTCATTTAAGACAGTGTCAGAGCATCTATGATAAGCAGCACTGGCTTAAACTAATGCACTATATGCCTCTAGGGAATGAAAGGCTCAGAGACTGGGTTTTAACATCAGAATCTATCCATTAATCTTGACTTAAATATAATCTACTCTGCAGTAAGAGGAAGAATGGGCATTCAATGAATTATCTGTTTGAAATATAGCAGGAGCATACTAATACAAATGTATAGCACAAAGTATCAGTTTCGGTACCATTTATAGTGTATTGATGGTTCTACAAACCCTGAACTACATTTTAGCATGAAGTTAAAAAGTCAGATCAAATGGCTACCAGGATGGGAAGGATAAATACCTCAGTACTATAACTTTGCCTGTGTGGTTAAAAGAATAATGACAGTGATTAAAAATACTGCATTCATCCATACACTCATCCATGTTTTAGTAACAGGCTATGGACATGAAAACAAAACAGTGAAGAAAACAGTGCTGAAACCCATTTGCAGGCAGAATTCCCACTTCAACTTACAGGAAGGATTTGTCTTACTAATGTATCCAAGATGGGAATCAATGAATCCATAAGGCATGTTGTGCTAATTGTTTTGAAGCCCATTACAGCTGCCACTGCTTTAGGCTCTCTCTGGAGTGACGGAGCGCTGCTCCTGCGGTCACCTGGCAGCTGTGGGTTTGCAGGAGGCAGCAGCACAGGCACAGGGCCACCGGCCATGGCACTGAAGTTTAGTAAAGCTGTTGTACCAAACATACCAACAAAAGATGTTAAGGTTTGGGCTGAAGCAATGACTGCAACAAATGTGGAATACTATAGGCCAGAGGGGAACTGCAACCCCATAAACTAACTCCTGATGCTGGGAGAGGGATTCATCCTCATTCTGACATCCAGCATTACATCAGTTTTAACTCAAGTAATTAAGGCTGATAGGTGTAAAGAATACAGAAGCAAAACAAATTCTCTGCTCTCTGGTATTAGCATGAATGCTTAAGCTCACTGTTTTCACACATTCAAGTATTTAAATTTCTACTTTAAATACCTTCTCTGCATATGTAGACATATTAAGGGATGAGAAAGACAGTAAATGCATTTTCATGAAGAAATCACTCCAAACTGCAATATTACACAAGTAAAAATTATATTACTATGAAATACTGTCCAGTAAAAAGACTGCACATACAGGTATGTGTTAATTTTCCATTCCATACTACTAGTAACATAGGCAAATTCTCTAAAGAGAAATTCTGTCCTTAATTCTAATCTGTACTTTAATGAACTTTACAACTACCTTTTAAAAATTTTATAGTTGATAAGAATGTTTTCTCTTTACCTTAGGTTGCTGCAGTACCAGTAGCAGATAATCTACTTATAAGCCTCTTTGGAGGGCTTAAGTCAATTTTAAGAATGATTTTAAAACCTCAAAGTCAGGCTTCTATTTAAATGAAGGAAACAAATATGAATTTTCAGTTATTTCCCTTTTTTTACATTTTGAACAGCAATTAGCAAAGTAGCTAATCACTCTCCTCCCTAATGCCGTCAAGCTGTTGAGAGCAGTCTGCAGCACTACAATGGTACTATTGTGAACACAGCCTGGGCTTCCTTCCCACAGAGAGTTAAGTGGGCAGTTCCTGCTGCCCATGATTGGTGTCCAGTGAAACAATACTTAAGAGCCAGGTTTTATCAGTTCCACGCCAAAGAAGTGAAGCCAGGGAACCCAAGCCTTCATATCATGCTGAACCATATGCCAAGCCTGCTGGCCCTTAAGGTTTATCACTAGGAATCAGGATCCATCATGTCCCCTGTGAAATTTCACTTCACATACCTTCTGTGAAGTGCATGGCTTTGCTGAAAACTGACCTTTTTCCACAATTGGCATGAACAGATGGATGGTAACTATGGTTTAGCAAGCTGAAATTAAACGATTTTCTAATAGCATGCATGCTTCTGTGTTTGGGAGGAGAAGCATTCAGAAGGAGATAGATGTATTTGTGACCCATGGATTTATTCAGCTGCAGCTAATCGGCAATTAAACTATTTTCTCAGTGTCTAGAAAGTATATTGAGATTAATTTGATTGGCCAGGCTTCGATTAGGACTCACGTCCTTCGGATTGCCATATGGTAACTCCAATTACTGTAACACTAACTTTTAATCCTTGCTTTATGTTAGCTTATTCCATTTTTCTACTACGTGGCACGTACAGAATAAACTATAGTATTTTTGTTATAATTTTGACCCTGGTGAATATTTTTACATGAAGTGCATTCCATCTCCAGCTAGATATTTCCACATACTGCCAGGTATTATATACAAGCCCTTTTTCAGTAACTGAAGTACCGATCTGTAGGAGGATGAAGTCAACCAATGTTATAGTTTCTATTAATCTATTTTTTTTTTTTTGGTGCCTAAGATCTTCTAATCCTTCTGCTGGCACTGGAAAGCACGCCCCAACTGTTTTGATTACCATATGCAGAATGATGCAGAAACAGTTTGCCAACATCTTATTCAACTTACTGCAAAACATCACTCTGTCTCAAAATCATTATGGTTTTGCCAGTTTTGGTTGTTATAAATCATCTCCCACATTTTCCACCACTTTAAATATCAGAATCAACCATATGGAATGCCACATACTTATTTTTATATATACATGGATTTTAGTGTTTTAAAATACAAACCCTGCAAGTTGTTTGCATATCCCTTATCTGTTATGAGGGTGAATTTATGAAAAGGATTAAACCTATACACCATGCTGTTTTTTACAATGTAAAACCAGGGCTTAAATTGTTTAAAATTATTTCTTTACATCTGAGGAATGTCAGGAAAAATGGTTTAATCTTCTAAGCTTTTATTCACAGACTCCTGAGAGCTATCAAATAAATCTATATGAATTTTAACACCTTAAGGGGGCAAGAGTCTTAACATTTTAACAAAGGGCTTTTGTTACCCAAAACGTTTAATTAATTAATAAGGTTAAGTAGGTATTAACAAAAAACCTGTCACTTTGTGTTACACACATGGCAATCAACTCTGTGTAGCACTGAATTAGTTTATCTTTTTCATTCCTATTTAAGGACTCATAGCCTTCTCCCTTCAAAATTTATTTTTAAAAAGGGATTTATAGACTGTAAAAACACATTTAATAATGAAAGAGTGATTCCACTACTAACTTTCAGCTAAAATGCAAAAATTTCCTCCCTTAAAAATATGTTCTAACATGAAAAATTCCCTTCCCTCAAGGGATCTATACTGACATATCCAAACTCAGAAGTTCTAGAGGCTGATAAGGAGGCTGATAAAGCAGGTCACTGCTTTTCAGGACAGCTCACTGCCCTCCTTCTATCCTAAAACAGAATGCCACCAGCATAAGCCTACCCATATTTTGTTGAGAAATCAGTAGAACCAATATTTCTCCTTCAGAAGGGTAAATTATATTTATGAAAGAATATAGAAGTAAAAGAATCTAGAATATATTTTCCCAAACAGTACAAAAAGATCTGAGCCTCCCCCATAAGTGTCTACAACATCAACAGAGCACTCAGGTCTCTATAAGTGCAATTAATAGTAGAAAACAACATTACTACAGTCAATCAGTTTTGCTGACTTGATATTTTGTGTTTTTACCACTTTCAAGACAGTCTCATGAATTTCATTAGGGAAGAGTAGCTAATAAATAAAGCTGTACTGCTGACTGAAATATGCTGTAGATATCTTGTGATAACAACAGCACTATTAAACCCGTGTGCTCAAACTGTACCCTTTTACCATGTGTTTCAGGCCAGGCAGTTTCATGCCTGCAAAGGTCAAGGAGGAGATTTTTCTGGGAACCATACTAAGACACATTGGGAAATAAGGTGATGATTTGAGACAGCCAATGCGGCTGTCCTAAGGACAAATCAAGCCCAAATTTGGTGGCCTTCTACAACAGTGTTACAACATTGGTACATGAGCCAAGGGTAACTGATGTCATCTACTTGGATCTGTGCAAACCAACTGACACTGATATCCTTATTCCTAAATTTGAGAGATGTGGATGTGATGGAGGGACCACCCGGTGAATCAGGAATTGTCTGGATGATCACACTCAAGGAATTGTGATCAACAATACAATGTCACACTTCAACTTATTTCTCGCATTAAAAATACATAAAAACCAAGTGAAATTTTGTGAAATTATGTTCACTACATGAAAATGTAGCAAACACAGCAACTTGGTACACACATCTGCAAGTATTCTGCCAGCAGTTATTTGAAGTGTCTACATGACAAACACTAAGGCAAGAGTTTAAAAGCCTATCACAAATGTTGGCTCAATCAGTTGTCTCTAGTGGCTAAAATCAAAGGCATTTAAAGTGATGCTTTGGAATTATTCATTGCAAAACAATCCTATTCTTTCAACAGGTAACTAATAAATGATGGCTGAGAACAGGCTTGCACTACCTCTGAGATCCAATTGTTACTCAGGACACTGCCTACTTTTGCTCCCTGGTGCTGCATTTTAACTCTAATTGCATGATCAAGCCAATAAATTGGACTCAGGGGACAAAAAACCCTACAAAAGTACCTATCCTGACAAAACCAGAGGTTTCAAGAAAATGCACTTCAAACAGAACTGAGGCAAGATGAGACAAGCAAAGGAGAGGTATCAAGGCTTGAAAGATAGTCATTAATACTGACAGATTACTGTAATTCTGGCTGTCAAGGTGATCGATTTAAGCAGCATATGCCAATCAATACTCTTCTCATTTACTGAGCAGCATGAGATATATAGTTAGGCAAGATGTCCCTAAGACAGGATTTCAAACCATACTTAACAGACATAAATAGCACAATTTATGCTTTGGAATCTTAGCTCTTTTTTCATTAAGCCTTTTTTTTTAATTGGGCAAACTTCAACATGATGTTATTCATACAGAAGTTATTTTAGATTATTTTATTACACTGCATTGCCATTGTGCCAATTCTTTCACATAAGATATTTCAAACTGTACTACATTTCTGTATAACGTATTAAAACATTAATCTTGAACATGAAAATTCTTAAATGCAGCAGTTATTTAAGTACTGTGCATTTTGGTTTTTTTGGCATTAGTTTAGTTTGGCATTAGTTTGTCATTCTGAGCACTTTCGCCATTCATGGCCATACAAGTAATCTGGTATTACATCTTTCTGGTATTTTCCCAGCAATTTTACTTACAACAATCTCTTTTTGTTCAAAAATACTTGTGAAATCACAGAAAAATACATTAATTTGATGTATTACTTCAGAGGAAAAGTAGAGTACAGGTAAAGATATAGCTATTACAGTCATTGCATACCTACAAGGAGACACACACACACTGACCCCTACCTCTTTACAGATATATAGAGATGTAAGACTTTCCTCTTATATTTATGTTTCTTATAATGTGCATAGAAACTGATACATGATTCCTTAAATCCAAAATACCTGAACAGTCCATGACATACTTCTACAAGTTTTGGAAATCTTCAGTTTTTCATGTTACATCATTGTATGCAGGCATTTAATTAATCAATCAATCAATCAATCACATTTATACTTATTAAAATATCAAATAAGTTGTCAGCAGAACTAGGATCTGGGAAAACATCCAGAGCAATTCAAAGTACAGGAAAGTCCAAACATCATATTCTGTACCTTATGAGTCTTGCTTGAACTAGGAAAACAATTTTCACTGCTAAACAGTAAAATAGATTTCAGAAATAACTGTATTTTCTTCTGGAAAAAACAGCAGGAGTCATACGATGAACTCCTCCATGTCTCTTACTTGAAATCCTATCAGATAAGGCTACAACAGTAGTCATCAGGGATGGAATAAATATCCACTGAAATTCAGAAATTTGTAATTATTTGTGTAAAATATATAAAGTAGTTTAAAAAAAAGAGTACCAAGCATTATTTTTAATGTTGGTATCATCTCACCTGTGATGAGGAAAAAACCACAGAATAACAGGTGTGTTAAAATCTTATTAAATGTCCTGTATAAAAAATGTATTGCCAGAAATACAGCAAACTTTCTACACTCTTGGCATATGGCAAATGAAAAAAAATTTAAACCAGAAAATATTAGAAGAGCAATCGTAATTTCATGCATTATTCCTTTCACTGCACCAAAACTATGAGAGCAAGCAACCCTTATGCCTCTCTCATTTGATACACAGTTGTCATTGATGCAGTACTACTCTATTCACTTCTTCCCTTGGAGATGCTCATGCAGCTTTAAGATAGAAAACTTCCTGAAGAAAAGGAAACTGGCACTGCCAAAATCACTGCTATCCAGTTTTAACTTTTAAGTTTCTGTACAAGTGAGAAATCTTCAAAATCTTTTCAAGTTACAGTTTGAAAATTCAAATACAATAAATATTCTGAATTAAGTGAAACAAATGTAGCCAGAAGTCAGAAGAATACCCTTTGCTCACTTTATGTCATTAATAAAAACACTTGCTTCACTTGTCCAGGGTCTGCAATTCTATCTTGAGGCAGGAGATGGTCAAGCAGGAACAACAAACAGCAACATTACCAGTTCTAATAAAACCCTTTCTTGGGGCAGTTGAGTATCACCTCAAGAAAAAAACGCTTTTTCTGAGTGATCAGCCCCTAATACAGGGCAAACTTTAACAAACCACTCACAGACATACTTTATTCATAAATAAGTTACTGTCTTGCCAGACACCATATGGGGTTAATACCTTCCCTTTCTCTAGAAGACAACTGTCAAAAGATTAGCTACAATACATCAAAGTACCTACAGTGGTACTTGGATTGGTCCCACAATAGCAAGAAAGTTAGGAGGATGTCAAAATTTCAGTTTTGACAATAAAGATTAATTTATCCAGTCATTCAGATTAAGATTTACTCTATAACATTTTTTTAGATGGAATAATTAAAGCAGCATTATTTCTTGCTACTTAAATGAATTGGTTACATGTGACCAAAAAAAAAATCTCCAAAAACAAATGCCAGTTTTTGGCACTAGGTCAAAGACTTTGCAGATTATTAGAAAGAAGTGAAAATTGCTATGATGATTAAGGATAAAACAGTCATGCACATTCCAGGTATTCTAAAGTATCTGTAAATTTCAGATGTAAAAGATGTTAAAGAGGATTTAGCTTCTTACTGTGTGTCTTAAGTAGCATCTATAACAGGAGAATACTATGTAAGACAGAGAAGGTCTGAATTGCACTATCTGAATTTTGCAATAATTGTCAACACTCCAGAATTTGTGTACAATGAAAAAAGTGACACTATTTTTTTTCACAATTGCAGTTTCACTCTCACAAGGTTTCTAGTATTTGTCCTGCTTTGTTGCAATAATTGCAAAGTTGGATCACTGAAGGTGCCTACTATGTCAAGGTGTACCTCTTGGCATCTGGCTGACATCTGCTGTTTATTCAGGAAGTTCAAATAAAATTTTATATGAAGCCACAATGCTATTCTTCCAAATACTTAGTATTGATCCATTTTCCACACATGGTTGATTCTGAATTCAGAATGTGACAAAGTGCTTGGTCTGAGACACGAGCTATGACTAAAACTCTTCATATCAAAAATTTCAATGCAATTCACTAAATAAAGAGTATTTAACGATTCCTAAATATTGTTCCTCTTATTCTACATCATAGTGAAAATGATTATTCTCAACATTCAGCCCCATTATTACACCTGCATTTACGAGTTTTAGAAGTTTTCCCAGCATATAAGGAGATAAGTATGCATTTCTCAAGACAAAGGCAAATGCAATGAGAAGAAGCACATCAGCTCTGAGACAGAGAGGGGGTTACTGCTGCTTCATTAGCAAGACACCATGAGTATTTTGTGATTGTCACCTGCTTCTGTGTGCATGTACACCACCTGTTCCTGAGTGGGTACTGATACAAAAGAGCCAGGCTACCAAAAATTACTGGGGGACCAGAGAATCCTTGGAGGAGAAACTAAAGCAAATTCCACACACCACTGCAAAAACTCCACCCAAAATAGCAAAAGTCACACAGCTGCAGCAATGAGTGTGTCAAGAATCAAAAAAAGCAGGACACCTGCCATGCATGACTAATGTTTGCTGATAAAGGTAATAGATTTTTAATCTTAGAACATGACTATATGGAAACATATAGTATTCTGAGCAAAGAACAAAACCACAGAGCAGATAAAACCTTTACAAATCATTAACCAAATAAAATCTTTGAAGTGTTTTGCTATCTAAGTATCTTATCAGAAATGTCAAAATAATGTCAGCACGAGGAAGATGACTGACAGAATATGTCAGCCTCAGAAAGCTACTTCAGACCTTACAACGCATACTCCAAGTTGGAGAAAAGTGTAAGAGGGAGATGACCAGAATTTCTGGTATCCATGCAACCATTATTATAGCATTCACACATACTACCACTGGCACACTGTGATTAACAGACCAGCGCATTAAGGAAAAAGTTGCAATCAGGTTACGTGAAGAGGACTGAATATCCCTGCTGATTGCAAATGACAGCTGATTTTTTCAGTCAGGTCTGCACTTAGAAAATGCACTGTCTCAGAGGGTAGATAAGATCTCCTTGGAAGTCAGAGGGCCAAACTCAGTGCCAATTTTTTCCCATTCTATACTCAAGCAAATCGACAGTCTCAGTTTAATTAAGAGCTTACAGTGATTCATCACCTCAAGATCTACAATATGCAATTATAACCTATACTCAAGCAAATCGACACAGTCTTAGTTTAATTAAGAGCTTACAGTGATTCATCACCTCAAGATCTACAATATGCAATTATAAACATTCTTCAAAAATGGATAAGCACTGGCCTACATATATATCATTAACTCTCTACTATGTCAAAAAGTGCCCAGCAAGTATTATACAGTACCAGAAAAGAAAGCACACACCTGCAGGCAGAGAGACATCCGTACACTCGTGATAGCTTTGAAATTAACTACTTCTGCTGGTCTACTACTGTAAAATGAAGGGCTAATACAGAAATGCAGTACCTGACATCTGTTTTCTTTGACAAGTCTCAAGTACTCTTGTGCCCTTGACATCCACATTCAACTGGATATCTATTAACCATCATCAAAATTCCTAATAAACTAACACTGCTTAGTGTATTAGAGATTCATAAGTAAGTAAATGAAGATCAGTTTCAAGAACATCACTTCAGGATACTCTTTTACTGACACAGTTATGGTCCTGGACTTGTGGAAATCCTTGATCATCAGATTCACTTTTCCATTTCATGTACTTTTGTAAAATAGCACTTTTGTTCCCTTTTTCTTCCCTCTTCAAATGTATTGTTTTCACCACTCTGAGCCCTCTTTTTCTTTGCTCCAGCAATATTCCAACACAAGGCAAGGCCACCTTGATAACTGAATCCTGTCTGTCTTTCACAAGAGACATTAATTCTGGTAGTGTCTCCAGAAAAGCTATTTAACTACAGACCATAAAATATGCCTGTTCCCCGCACCCTTTAGTCCACTACAAACTTAAAAGCCAGAAGTGAACTGCTGCAGCCATAGCTAAAACATCCCAGAGGAAAAAAAGCAGGAGACAATGAAGACAGTCCTTGACATCTTCAACTCCCTGCTATCACAGGAACATAATTAGATTCAACTTTCAAATGTTCCCAGATAACAGACCACGTCCATGTTACAGGAAACATCCACCACTCTTAGTCATTCTTGTATGAGGGAAATTCCGTCTTGACCTCAAGTCTGGCCATGGGTTGAACACCAAGACCACGCCCATGACATTTTTAATCAAGAGGTTTTTCTGCCACTGAGACTTAGGCCCGATTTGAAATTTAGCATTTTTTGCTGTTCTCTACTGACACAACTGACTCCATCAGAGCCTAATTCAAGCCAGAAAAATTTGTAGAGTTTTTTTCTAATTTTACACCAGGCAAACATGTTTTAAAGAACTTCCCACAACACCATTTTAATTTTTAAATTATATTATACCGAACAGTAAACATAAGATACTCCAAGCCAGATGGAAAAAAAAATTCCACTGATGACTTAACAAAGCCATCATTTAATATCAGTGTCCAGTCAACTGGTACCCCACAAGCTTACCAAGTGATAACATGAAACCCACCAGCCAATGCTAGCTCAAATCAAATACACATAATGCCTTCCACCTATCATGCTAACCATACCAGGGGACATATTATCAGCATTTTAATGGAGGCCACATTATGTCATAAATGATAGGCTGTGCTTTGATGCATATTAAAAGCACAATTTGGAGAACTGAATTAAAAATACAGTGCACAGCTTCATGGAACTGGCCAATTCCTAGACACTGAGCTGGCAAGCTATGTCCAAGGAATTTAATAAACCTTTCATATTCTGTGATGCTTAAACACACAAGTCTGTGGGGTTTTTTTGGTTCTGGAAGTTTACTATCTCAAAGCAAATTGTTTTCCAATTGCTCATTGCTATACATCAATATAATGCTCTAAACCATCACTTTTGATGGTTGATGATGATAATGATAATACATTTTAAATTCTTTGACTAAGCTACTTGAGTAATGACAGAAAGATCGGACCTTTCCAAACATGAAAACACAATGAATCAACATGTGTCATCTACAGAAATGGCACAAACATCACTTAATGTGATCACATAAAACACATCCATCATTCATCTGTAAATCCATTTCATCATATCTAATCCAAAACTCTGCAACTATTAACAGTCAGCCACAGAAAAAATAGTATTTTAGCAACAACCTATTACATGACAAGAACTAGTAGTTACAGTTTTTTTAGAAATCTTTTGGATCAAAATTTAAACTTATCTTTCAGTTTATGGAATTCAGAAATTTCTTGATGATTTAACCAACAGGTTGATTTTAACTTGTTGATTTAACTAACAGAACTCAATCTAAAGTAAGGAAAAGGCACGTGACTGACTTACCTTATGTTTTTTAATTTATAGTTGATAAATCTGTTCTTCCAAGAGCAGCTCCTCCAAAACATACAATTTCAGTTCCAACAACAAAACCAGAAAAGAGACAGCTTTTTCTGACACATTTACAAATATGCTAACATGATTTTGACATCAACTTTCTGAGCTAAATAACATAATCTGCATGATGGAAGTTTCATAAACTTTTCAGATTGAAGGAAAGCAACACTCTTGGAACTACAAAATAACACTAAGTCACACTAATACTGGATAAATACTTAAGATATTAAGGAAAGAAAGCTTATTAACATAATGATATTGCTATTTTAGAAAGACTATTTACAAAATGGTTATGAAAATAATTTTGTTAACAAAAAATGACAAGTCCATGCTACAAAACATTAGAAATAGGCAATTTTTCAGCACTTTGTCCGTAGTTTATTTAATTTAAAAAGCTGGTCTTCATCTGAATGCTCTTCTATGGGTTTAAGTTCCTTAAAGGCAACACCACCACTAAAAAAATCAACATTCCCTATATTAATCTGAAAAAAAGAAAAAAACCCACGAATATCACAGCTGTAGAACTGCAAGGGAATGTATATGCCTTGGAAACCATTTGAGTGAAAGGATACAAGTTTTGGTATAATGGGATTAACGATTTCAATGCACGGCTTGCATTTATAGCTGTTGCACGAACCATAATAGGCAGAATTTTTCCATTCACAATAGCACCATCAAAGAGTGGACCAAAAAATGGAACCTGAATAAAAAATTAAGAAGTTCAACATAAAGCAAGACAAGATCATAGCTATAACAATTAGCAATCAACATTAACAATAGAGCACTCAAATATATGTCTTTTTCCCTCCTCATTGCTAGATAATCAAACCAGTTATTGTGTTGCAAGTCAGACCTTTTCTCTTGTGGAAATATACAGCCATATAACTGCTTGATATCCTTGGCAACAGATAACACAGCATTTGAAAAAAAATTAAGTAACTATTTGAATGTCTCATCAAAGATCATTTCCAACATTTGCTGCAAAAATCCTAGGAACAGTCATGCATATAATGTTTATGAGGTTGATAGGCTAGATGATAATATTATAGAGGGTAAGAAGCAAAAGAAGTAATTACTCAAATTCTAACATATTTTTTATCATGGCTGTAGTTATTAACATTTCTATAAAGACCAACCCAGTGTGAAAGTGTCATACAGTTACTGGTGTATTGACCTTTACCTTCTATTTTTTTTCTTCTGTTCTTGTTCCTTTCCACATTATCTGAATAAAAACACTGTAAGCCCTTTACAGAAGAAATCTGTGGTGAAAGTTTCGCCTCTTTGGAGCCTAACTGTAAAACCTTATTTGTGAGATCAGTAGAAAAACTCAATATTTAGTACAGCTAGCTCCCAAAAGGTGAACAGAACAGATAGATCTTATGTTTTGGTGTTACATATCTCCCTAATCCATCATCATTTTGCAATTAAAACAAAACAAACATTCAGTATTAAGTATCTTCATTTCCTGTACATGTGAATAAAGTTCTGAAGCGGCTGACATAAAAGAGGAGAAAAGCAGCAAAATTTGTGCATCAGCTCAGCAAAGAAAGCAGAATGTACATTAAATATTCTTCCTGCTAAAAGGAAACAAATGCTGCAAAAGAATTTTAAATCCCTGTGTTATCTTTGCCATTAGTTATTTACTGTAGTTTTGAGAATACTGAAATCTGATGGAAGGCACTTTTTTCACATACAAGGACTTCTTTTTGGACTAACAACAATCTCTGTTTTCAGCAGTTTTTGTTTTCCTTCTTAGCCTGCAGGCTCCCAATAATACAACTATTTGTATTTAAAATATGCCTATTAGTTAAAAATATAAGTAATCCAACAGTTACAAGACTGACTATTATTTCATGCCTATCAATAGATAGAGGCAATCATCATAATGAGGTAATCCTATTTCTGCCATACCTCATTTATTAATATGAGTGCTTGTAATAATCATTTTCATAAAGTATAGAAATTCATGGCAAGTGACATCACACACAGAAGTTAGGTAGTACAAATACTCATGACTACTTTTACTTAGTCAGTTTAGTGTTCAGAACCCTAAACCACTGCTTTAAGAACAGGGCCAGCACTGACATTTGAGGAACAGTCATTAGAAAGAATGTGGGCTCTTATGCCTAAGGGCTGAGTGGCCTTGCTTTACTGAATCATCTCCAGATTCTTGTGTGGAGATAAGAAGAAAGTAAAAAAGAGGTTTGAGAGGAAAAAAGGGGAATATGACACGGATGGAGGAAGTTGGAATAGGCCATTATTCAACTACCTCGGATACTTATCAAATTTGATAAAAAAGTTCAACAAGTTTACTGTAATATTTAAATTACTATGCAGAATATTCTAGCTTTGTTGCCAGATTATGTTGTTAGCAGATACACCTTACAGCATCAGGCCTCTACAATTTCAAGTTACTATGCACTGTACTCACTGAGCTCTCCCTTTTCCCTCCTACCACCACTGCAACTGTCCATGCTTATGACATCACCTTGTTGGATCAATCTATTAACCAAAACCTCAGATTTTAAACAAAACTCAGTTTATGTTAAACACATGAAGGAAACACAAAAGAAAACAAACTCTTACCTCAGGCTTTTTCATTATCTGGATACTGAACATATGGTTTTTCATGGGATAGATAACTATAAGAACATCACCAAATTCTGTTGGAATGATTCCTCTTCTATAATCTCGAGTATGTTCTGACCAGACATTACCACCACTGCAACTGTCCATGCTTAAGACATTACCTTGTTGGATCAATCTATTACATCAAAACCTCAGATTCTAAACAAAACTCAGTTCATGTTAAACACATGAAGGAAAAATAAAAGAAAACAAACTCTTACCTCAGGCTTTTTCATTATCTGGATACTGAACATATGGTTTTTCATGGGATAGATAACTATAAGAACATCACCAAATTCTGTTGGAATGATTCCTCTTCTATAATCTCGAGTATGTTCTGACCAGACAATGTGTACTTCATCATTTCCTAAATGTCTTAGCTGGAAAAATCAGGGATAAAATGCTATCAGTTTGAATATTCTTAATTAATATTCTATAGCCATATTGCTATATTAAATGTACATATTTAAAATGACAAACACACTAAAAAAAGTGAAGAAAAATTAGCAAAATAACCAAATTACACAATAGTTCTTTTACAATTTCAGTGTATTAGTTGACAGGACTGGTTTGTGCTATAGATTTTTACATATTGGTGTTAATTTCCATTCAAATGAACAGATACATGAATATCTGTTTGCTACTGGAAGCTAAAATTTTGTTGATATTTTCTCAAGAATGCAGAGTGGTTCAACCCAATTTAATAAAATGTGTTCAAAATTGCCATCACTGATCAGCAGAAAATTACTACATTCTGTATGAACTTCTAAAGTGTATGAATGGAGATCTGTTTAAAAGTTACACATCTGAGAAGTTAACCTCATCACTCAGCCAAATTCCAAACTGCCTACTACAAACAAAACGCTTTTAAAGGAGAACAGCTACTGCCTTCTCCATAGCTCCCAAAAGAAGTAAGATAAATGCTAATTTTCCATGAAACCAGGACACCTTTGTAAAAATAACCCTGCTCCCCTACAAACTATGAAATGGTTCTTGTTCTGGCTCAGAATGGCTGAATGGGTTCCTCAAAATCCATGCTGTACCCTCAGATATAATCATATAACCAGATTAAGGAATTCCCTGAACACTCTGGAATTACCTGACCGAAGAACCAAAACACTCCTTCTGATAAACATTATCTTCTGACACCAAATGTTCACATCATGTAGAGAAGCTTTATGTATACTGATCAAATACATTCAGATTATAAAATGTGAGACTCTTTCCACTAAAAGTTATTTCTGAAAATTCAAACTGGAATATCTTTTTTATCTCCTAGTGCATCACCCTTTATTGACAATTGTCTTCACCCCTGTTCTCAGCTTGTTTCCATAGCTTTAGGCAGATGGAACTTGTCAAACAATCACCTTGATGTTATTCAAAGGGCTGCACTGTTTGACACGTAACATACAAATACCACTCTGAGCATGTACAAGAAGCTATTCTATATAAAAAAGCAACAATTTTCCATAGCACTTTTAGAACACAATTGCACATTAAATAAAAGCAAAACACATGCACAGTCTTGAGAGAAATTTAAGAGAGAAATTTAATTGCAATTATTCTTTTTTTTTGTTTTACAAAATCTCCTGGAATGCTACCTTTTTTTTATCTGAAGGCTCTTGAGAGAAATTTAATTGCAATTATTCTTTTATTTTGTTTTACAAAATCTCCTGGAATGCTACCTTTTTTTTATCTGAAGGCCTACACTAGTTGTCAGTAGCAGTTGTCAAAAAAGAGGCAAAAAAGAAAAAAAAAAGAAAAATGAGAAAAAGAAGCTGTCTCTGCTCTTCTCTGTTAGCTTTAAATGGTATCGGACTGAAGAACAGGGTTGTATTTCTATTAAAAAAACCAGGATTTTCTTCAGTGTTGGACTGGGCAAAGGACAGGCAGCTTCAATACCCTTCTTTGATGCTCAACAAGTAATTTGTTTTGTCTGGACCAGACTGTACATACACCTACTCTAAAACGGCTGTGGTGCCTTTGAAGGTAGCTGTTCTTGCCTCTTGTGTAGACAGCTGAATTATTTTGAACAACACTTACTTAGGGAGACTCCTGCACCAGCACTTAAACCAAACCCAGCAAAAGAACTGGTTATATCAACATTCACTAAACTGAGCTTTATTTTACTAAGTTAGAATAAAGCCAGACAGCAACCTGAATGGCTGATGTGCAACAAACAGCAGCTGAAGGACCCCTGGATAGCACTTTACTATGACAAACATCATAAAAGACAATTAATTGCAAAATTGACCCTTTCCTACCTTAGAATCTTGGAATCATTTAGGTTGGAAAAGACCTACAAGACTATCAAGATCATCTGTTAACCTAACACTGCCAAGTCCATCACTAAACCGTGTCACTAAGCACCACACCTATACATCTTTTAAGTAGCTTTAGGGATGACAACTCCATCACTTCCCCGGGTAACCTGTTCCAATGCTTGACTACTCTTTCTGTTAAGAAGATTTTCATAATACCCAGCCTAAACTGCCCCTAGTGTAAGTTGAGGCCACTTCCTTGTCCTGTCTCTTGTTACTTGGGAGAGCAGACTCACCTCTGCATTGTTACAACCTCCTTTCATGTAGCTGTAGAAAGCAATAAAATCAGTAAGAGTAGTAAGAGAGTGACAAGAGCACACCTAGTTATTTTTTCTTTCCTGGCTATAGCTTGGAGGACTTGGTAAGATAAACTCCAAAATACACAACAAAGAACCCTCCAACACCCCAAAATCACCAGAAAAGCAACTTCTCCTTCTTACCTTTTAGTTTTGCAGCAAAACATTAATTAAAGAAACCTTGCACTGTGGCAACAGAACAGCCCCATCCATCAATTTTCATCAGGGCAGAGTTCTATCTTTTAAGTTTACACAAGGCTCAGCTTCATCTCAGTCTCTTCTAGCACTGCTGTCTAATAAATAAATCAGTATCCTTAGCCTCCTCTCTTTTGGTCACAGTTAACCAACTTCTCTCTTCAGGCATAAGATAATTTTTAAAATGGATCACAAACATGATCCGAGGGGGGAAAATATATGCCAGGTTTTTGTTTTAAATTCAGCTCATTTCATTGTACTGGTCTCATAGCCCAAGAAAACAACTTGTTGGCACCTTTTTTTGAAGTGTGACAGGAGTGGAAAGCCGGGTTGTCACATCTTAAACTGGCTATATCACCAGAGAAGTCAGTGAGGAATTGCACCTCAGATTAAAAAAAAAAAAAAATTCCCATTTTGCTTCCTTAGCAAAGTGACAGTCAAACTAGCTGTTGAAATATGACAATGATAAGGTATCAGGGACTGACAGGCTTGCACTTAGAAGGAAGTGAAAAGCTCAGGGAGAATGAGGCTGCCCAGCCAAAGAGAAAGCACGAGGCAAATCAGTTTGGACGTGAAGTGTTGTGGAGTGTAAAAACCCACATGATCCTAGACTGAGGGATGGCCATCTGGAGCACTGACTGAACTCACTGAACCAACTGCCAAAAAGCAGAACTGGGGCTGATACACCATCACTGCACTGCACCATTCATAATTCAGCAAGATCAAACTATTTACTAAAAGAAATTTTCTTCCTTTACTTGCTATCTTTGGACTCAGAGACAATAAACTCACAGACTGTTAGAAACAAGTGATGGTGACAGTATACATGCCAAATAAACAGCTTTAAGATCCAAAACATATAGAGAGTTTAGATACTGCAGCTTCTTGAGGGCATCACTGCCTCTGAATTTCAGTTGTCACAGATCGCCCTGTGTACCTGATACTGATACCTGCAGTTAATCAAAAAGGATACGAGCTCTTGCACTTCTATGAAAGTTACCCAGATGGAGCATCACTACTGATGCATGTTTTCACATTAGACTGAAACAGATATTGCTCTGATAAAAGTGTACTGTGTGGTTATTTCAGCAGGATTACTGACAAGGGACACATATTTTTGGATGCCAAGTGTACTGAAGCCATCAGCAACTTTTCTTTCCAATTTCCAAGTCTGCTTAATACTCAAATAATCATGTGAGAATACACACCAGGCTGAAAGCAGAAACTTCTTCAGAGGAAAAAGGAAAATGCTTCAGACTACTTCAGAATTCCAAATCCTGTCAAATGTATTTTACCTCATGATTACTGTCAAGAATGGTCTGGCAATGACCCAGTTTGAGTAAAATGTAGAATGGCATCTCTGTGACATGTAATGGATTAAGAGTCAAAATCAGAGGATGCAAGTAGATGGATGATGGTATAAAGTATGAACGGTGGTATATAACAAAAAGAGAAGAACTCAGGATCAAAACCTTGTTTCTATTATAGGTGGTGAGATGTCTGACAAAAATAATAGACAAGAAAACAAAGGTTTTTTCAGAAGAAACTCTGACACTACTAAGACAGTGTTTCTTATTGCTTCTTTCAGATGTCCTTGCCTTGGTCAGCAACAAAAGCTTCTGAAAAAGCACAAATGGTGGTAACTTGACTGATCAACAACACTTGATTCATGGAAGAGATCTGATACCTGAAATTGACTTGAAAAGTTTTCCTGGCTTATTTAATCTGCTAGGTTTTGCATAAAATTTCAGATTTCTTCTCATTTTTCATTTGAGAACCTTACAATTCAGCAGTGCTAAACAAGCAAGATCTCCTGCAAGCACAGCAAACATTTTAAGAATCCATCATTCACTGTAATTATTACATCACAGGAGAACCAGAGACTGACCTCTTTCAACTTTAATCTGGATTCTTTACTTCTTTGTATTGAATGGGAAGCATCACAGAATTCAGTGCCCTGGACATAAGTAGGAGAAATATACTGAGCTCCAACTACCTCTGCTCATTGAAACCTTAAGGACAGAAAAAAACATGATTCCCCAAGAAGGTGTGGTCCCAGTGTGACCTATCAGAATGGGATTTGGTGCACACAGAATGGACAGCTGTCAAGACAGAATTCTGTGTTTATGGTTATTCAAAACTCACTACCAGTTGTCTTCACGCTTATTTCCTGACCTTGTGTTCCTGAATTTACAATTTCTTATGTGCTTACATCACAGTAAGCCTAACAAAGTGCAAATCGGTACCAGAGACGTAAGTCACTGCAGTAATATAAATAATAAAAAAGTCCTAAAATAATGTTATACATTAAGGTGGTGATACACTGGAAACACCTGGAATTATAGGTTATATACCAGTATTCTAACACTTTAAATGCAGATCACATTGCCCCAGAGAGTTCATTAACTAAGCATAAGACATGACACAAAACATGGAGATGAACAAATGCAAAGAAGGTGTTTTACAAATGTAAAAAGGTGTTAAAGATTAGAAAAATGTTGTTTATATCAGCATTCTTCAAGAATGAAAGTGTCAAGACCAGAGAAAGGAAGGTTCAGCAATGAAAACAACAGTTTATGATACAGAGAATAAATTTTAACTGTGTGTATGGAAAGGTTATGTTGGAAGAAACCTTAGGTGGGGGAAAAAACAGTCGTAAGCACAGAATGAATGTAAGAATCCAGAAAGTGGACCAAATTAAAGATTATTTCAGGCTATTGGGCACAAGTGACAGGCACAATGGTCATGTTATCTGTGGTGATCAGGAAAGGTGGCAATGAGAAAGAGATTAAGAGCTCTGTTTTAGCCATTTTAAACCTGAGCTGTCGGGAAGACAGCCCTGAGGAGATAAAAGAGACAAACAGATTTTTTTTAAGGCTTGCTTTGAAACTCTACTCCATTAGAACAAATATATAAAAATGACTGACTGTTAGGTTACCTGAAATTTCAAATTTAACTCAAAATACTTTAAAATATTCTTACTCTATAACCATCATCATGTGTCAGCTCTCCTAATACATTTATGTTAACTGAATACAAAAGAAACGTGAAATAAATATAACCAGGAGGGATGATCAAATCTAATTTTGATACATTAGTGTCATATGCTGTACATGTTACAATAGCAGCCAGACTTTAAACTAAGCTGCAGGCTATACTGAAATTTCCAAATGGCAGATTGTTCTAAGTGATACCAAGTATAATTGAAGTAATAAACGATAGTAAAAGCAAAGCACACTGTCAGGAAGAATTTAAGTATTTACTTTTTAAAATTAAATGAGTTAGGTTTGGAAAGGCAAGACAAGTGAAATAATGCAGGGCTCAATTTACTGAAAATTCCTTTTATTTATCTGTTACATTAACCCTTGAACTCTTGCCAAAATTACTGTAATTTCTAATACCCACTTACCTAAAGGAGGCCGAAAAAAGCTATTATATTTTCTTCTGATAGAACAGCTAGCCTCAACTTTTTTCTTTTTCAAAAATTGAAGTGTTTATTACAAAAAGAACAAAAGGAGCAAAGATACATGAAATAATGGCTTTATGCAGCTACTTTTGTCCATTTAATGTTCACAGCACTACTGTTTACAGCGCATGCACCTTCTAGATGAATCTTTCACAAAACTTTGTCTCAATAACTGTGGTATGTTAGGGGTTTTGTTTGGTTTGGGTTTTTAGCAATATGTGTATCTAACTGTAACAAAAAAAAATACTGTACTAATAATTCACATCTAAAAACCTTCAAGTTCCCAATACATGTTAGCAACACAATTAAAAAAACATAAGTACTGGGAGCTGTAACAATTTCATGTGGTTAGGATCATGTCATGCACAACTTAGAATTGTGTAATATACCAAAAGCTCAAGATTAATTATTATTCTAATCACTAACAACATTACTGCTTTTTATTTACATACTGTGTCTATAACATTCTCACTTAAAATGCACTCACTCCTTTAGCAAGTTTCTCCTAAGGAAGGGGGAACTAGACAGGTGATAGCTCATTTATGTGCCTCTACAACCTTTCTCATTCTGTGAACTGAGTCTTCACATTACTTAGTTCTCATATTCTCTGCAAGTTTGTAAGGCTAGTGTAAATACTTTTTACTCTAACCTTTAATTGTAACAAAACCAGAATGGATTGCATTATCAGCATTAAACATTTAATTTTGTATTTGCAAATTAAATTATTTTATGTACACATTTCAATCTTAAGTTCCATTACACAATCAGAAGTTTTTCATTGGTTCTTGAATTCATGTCTATTTTTGCCCTTGTTCATATCTTCAGAAACAAATGGAAGTATCAAGACACTTCAGAGGTATCAAGACACTTAAAAGTTTAATTTACTACTCTCTAAGACTGATGGAAAATCGGTTTTAAAATGGCTTAGCCCCTAAACAACAGAATCTTGATTTTACAGTGGCTCAACTGGCAGGAAGAAGTTTTGTTTTAATTTAATTTAATTTCCATTTATAAGATGAACCTATCATGTACCTCTAGGCACATTTACAATATAAAAACCAGCAGCCATTTGAAGACAAGTCCTGCAAGTTTCTTGTTTTTCTCCCATTGAATAAAACAGACCAAAAAATGCCATGAAAGACCTGTAGAGAAGCCCAAATCCCAAGTTTCTCTGAAGGTCATGACGAGTACATGCACTCAGAACAATTAGAACTGTTAGCAGTCACATGGCTCTCAAATAATTTTGATAGTGTGTGTGAGCTGATTTCACAAAACACAATCCTTTTGCTGATATGTTCAGTCCAAGCAGCATGAGTAGTTGCAGAAATATACTGTTTTCCTACTCATGTCTCCTGATAGCACTTGCTGATTTATCCCAACATGTAAACTTTAGCTGATGTTTCTTTCAAGTTTAGGATGAATTTCTCAACATCTCTCTTTGCTGCTGGGTCCTTTATATCTAATACTTCTTTCCACAAAGTCTTTACACACTGAGTAGAAGCGCTAAAAGTCTTACCTACTCTACTTCCTTTACTTAACATATCATCATTAAACATACACAAAATGAACAGCTTTTAAACATCATTGGATTTGATTGGAATGGGCCAAAAACTTTTAGGGAAGGGAGGAGAAACAGAGAGGCTCACAAGCCTCTGTTCTTGGGCTGAAATATGCTGAAAATATGCTGAAAAAGAACAAAATCAACACACTGAGGAAGAACAGATAAGAAACCCACAGAGAAAAAAAGTAGCTTTATTTAACAGTCAACCAGTAGCTGAGCCACAAAAATAATCTCAATCTATTGATACACCCTACATATCCATACAGACCTCAAATATTCAAAATCACTGATGAGTGAGACTGTTGGTAAAGCAGGAGAGAAACAGGCCTGGGGAAAGCTGGAATTGTGAAGAAGCCCAGCTGACACAATTTTCACAAGCTGAGTCACAGGAAGCCTGGACCAGCCCTGAACCTTGCCTGGCAAGAACAGCTACAGGTAAAGGCAGGGTACTCTGTGGTGGTGTATCCCTCCCTACCCCCTTGGACTTAGAAATGCTCATTCGGCCTTGGCCTTGACCAACAGCACATGGGCTAAGCTCCTCTTCAGTGTATCAGAAACACTGTCTGGTCCCAGGAGCTTGTGCTATCTAATGAGCTCCTGTTTTTAATGAACAACCTTGGAAGCTTGTTTTTCTTGCATGAATAACAGTCCAAGTGGAACTGGTAATCAAAGTTGTAATGAAACTTTCAAAGAAATTTACCAACCCAAATTGTGGACAGAATGGAAAATTCCTATGACTAAATTCAACTCTCTTGCAGCTCTTTAAACAGTGGCTGGAAGTGAGACCCTTTGAGCTCTCCTGGCTGCAGCCAGCAATCTCTGAATGGGACAAACCTCAGCGGCAGCAAACTCTCAAGTTTGTTGTACTCAGAGGATTGCTGCCAAATGCCACCAATGGAGCCTGGGCTGATACTCCTGCTGCTCATGGACCAAGCCTTTCACTTGTTGAGAAGATGCAAAGGCATCTGACATGAGTGGTTCAGTGAACTCAAGGAGAATTTTTTACAGGCGTATACCTTACACATACTCCTTTAGATCTGTGTGCATGCAAGTGTAAATGTGCTGTAGCAACTGTACTATGAATGTTGTTCTCAGATTAAGTACTTTATATTTATAAGTAAGTTAGCCTATAAGTGAGTTACTGTTGTGCTATAGTAAATTCTATAGAAGCTTTTGTTAAATTGTTTAAATTAAGCTATCGATGTTAAGTGCTGTTAAGTTCACATGCCAGAAAAAGCTGTAAGCCTAAACTGTTGCTCAGGTCTGGGGCTGTTTGGCAAGGGGATCCACTCTGAACCTTGTGACTCATTGGCAGGATCTTCCTCATTGCTTTTTATCCTTACCCTTTCCCATCCTTACCCTTTTTTCATCCCCTGCCTCCACACAGACCATACTTGGTTGATTTTAGATTGATTGATTGATTTTTTGTTTTAGCCTGACTTATCTCTGTGTGCGTTAAGTGTGCAGTAGGCAGTACACTGAAACTTGCCAATGAACTGTGTCACACTTTTATTTGAATATTACACCTGCTTTTGCCAATGCCTTTGCTGGTCATTCTTCAAGCTACCTAAAACACTCCTTCATGACATGCTCCTGGAAACAGACATGAGATCTTGCCTCTGTGTTCAGCTGAAGTCCACAGCATTTTCAAATTATTCAATATTAATTATTTTTCACTATTAACTATTTTTCACCCGTCTTCCCCCTTTTCAACACTTTGTAATGATCTAATTCCAACATATTATAAACAAACATTTTAAGGTTAATTACAATCTGTGTTTTATGAAATTATGTTTTTGTTTAAAAAATAAAGAAGCCAGTCAACTTAAACAGACCCCCGACTTGTTCTATACTAAAACAGTAGCAACAACCTAATTTTAAAATGAGTTATTTTTGCTATTAACCACTTCTATAAATCATTTAACAACCTTAGTATTACCCTGATTCTACTTTAGGAAATAAAGAACAGAAAGGATGCAGCATAATAGGAACACAAGCAAAAGCATTTTTAATTCAAAAACCCCACCAAACCAACCCGAGATGGAACAGTGAGAAGTCAGAATTCATAGTTAGTCTATAATAAGAACAATAATATTTTTTCTTCAAGTTGAACACAAAGAAAAAGAAGTCATTAATAATTGAAGCTTGCCAGAGGCATGGCTATTTCTCTCTTTACTAACTGTCTACCATCTAATTTAATTACAAGTATTAAAGTCCATGCTGAGGTCAACCAGCTTCAGTTCTTCCAATATTACACTTCAACCAGCGCTCATTAACGTGTCTAGTGAATGGATTAGCACATCTGAAGATGTATGTATGCAGGATGGGGGGACAGTCTGAGGACAGCTAATTGTTCATTTATAGTAGGACACATGTTCGAGACTGTAACTTATTATCACTAATGTGGAATTTATTAAATTCTAAAGAAAAAAATACCAATACAGAAACCCATTCTTTTTCTTAATGCAGCATAAGAGATCATATCACTGTTGAGAATCTGTGCTTCCTCCAGGACAATACACCTTTCATACAATAAACATAGTTTTAATATTTTAAACTTTTTTTAAAGGGAAAATTATGTTAATAACCTGCACATGACCCTTAGGTGAATAAAAAGTCATCTTAGAAAGCACTCACCACATATTTCTTAATTGGTATCTAAGGTTTCAAAAGTACTAAGATATCATTCAGACGTAATACTTTTGTTTCTGCACCAGCCATTACTTCCCTCCACTTTTCACAAGTTCTTGCCAACAATTCCAATGATGGTAAAAATCACCAGTATGGTAAAATTAGAAATTGGCAGAGAATATACAAACTTGACAGGTAAAGATGGTGTTTTGTTGTTGTGTTGGATTTTTTTTGAAGTTACTGGATTTTCTTTGACTGATTTCTCTATGTTTATTACCAAGAGAACACTGTTTATTCAGAGACACCTACCTTTTTTGTTAAAGAGTCATCTGAATCAGAAGGCATTCTTGTTGACACATGGAACATGACTTCCACTGTTGAGGTAGCAAAATATGGAGTGGTCAATCCAGTGCTTTTGTTTTTTTGCAGTCCTCCCATAAAGCCACAATGGTTTGTGAGATTTACCTATAAATAAAAACCAGGAAATTTTACAAGAAAAAAAAAATCAGGTAATAAATACATGCTTTATACTTTAAAATGCACTTTCAACTGAACTTTAAAAGTGAAGATCCTTTTCCCAACAGTAATGTTACACTTGGTTTCTAAAAGAGCTCAGACTTGCTGACTAGACTGAAAACAACTGCAGCGCACTAGCATTCTGTATTCCATGGTCACCACAGAAGCTACTGGAAAGATGAGGTTAGAAGAAAGGAAAGATTGTGTAAATAATATTTACTGCATTGTTCCCTGATCATTTGAGTGTACACATTTACATGTGCTTTCTGGTTTTCTTTTTAAATTCTCTTACACTACTTGAACCTTGACCTTAGCTTTGGAAAAAACTCTGTGTAACAGTCAGGGAATCTATTACTTTCCAAATATTTTTTTGAGATTTTTTCATTCTGTGAATATAAAAAAAAAATCACAGGAAACAAACTGATAATTTGTAAATAAGCTTTTAAGTCTTAGATCAATGGGAAATAGTCTGGCACTGAAGTAAGTAAGCATGTTAAATGTGCTGTTTCACCTTTAAAACAGTGACTACAAAAAGTTGCTTTTCAGATGTGAATACATTTAATCTCTGCCCACATGGGATATATTTGTTTTCTTGATACTAAAGGATGAGTATTTAATGTAAAAATATTAGTTGTCTCATTATGGAATATTAATCCAAACTAGCAACTCTTTAGCTAATACTGCCTAAGAGAATTAAACCACTAAAGAAGGATATTTTATGGTACTAGTGTTGGTTTTTTTTCCCTCCTGAATGTGGAAAATAAACATCTATGCTCATGAAAGTCAGCAGACTTGTAGCTGTTTTCCTCTGTTCCTGTGGGAAAGTCAGTCATTATCCACACAGTTAATCTGGTAGTGTCCTTTTATACCTAAGGAGTAAAGAAACACAAAGAACAAATAAGATAGACACTCATGTGGACACTCCTGATGAGCACAATTTGTAAGAGAAGCAAAAAAACTGCAGCTTCCCATACAGCCAACCAGGACCAAAAGCCATTCCTGTATTCTGTGCAACAGTGCCAAATTGAACTTTACAGTGGTAATTAATCCTGTGCATCTGAAAGAAAGATGGAAAAAAGGAAATCCTTATGACAGTATTGAACAAGTGACTAAAGAGCTGCAGGCCCACATAGATGATTGGGTAGATCACAATATTTCTGACTGGAAGAGAAGTAGAGTGGAGTGTGTGAACATGCCTGCAGTGGAAGGCAGGAAGAAGAGAGTATGTGAGAAGCTGCTTGTCTGTACTTTGTGAAGTTCCAAATTTGAGCAAAGCTCAAACTTCAATGGACTTCATACTTTACAAGCTTAGAGGGAAATCAAGATACCTCCTAATCAGCCCATGAAAGCCAAGTACAGGACTGCACATTAAAGAATTATTTTTGCCTGCATAGACTTTCTTCAGTTGTTGAGAGTTTGAATTTAAATGGCCAGGAATGCTAATGAAACTAAACCAGGAATTTTTCTCTAAGTTCCATTTCTAAACTGGTGTATTTCAGTACTTGTGAGAAATGTTGAAGAGCCAAAGACTTGTAATATATGAAGGTATCAGTAATTGTCTTTATAAAAAATCCTAGGATAAAAACATTTAATAAATATACCTCCCAGCCAAGACCAGCTACAAAATCCTCATAGGCTTGACTTCCCCCAGTATTCGTAAGAATGGAGTGTTTATCTTCCTGTCCCTCAGCAACATAAAACACTGCAATCTTGTGTGTCTCTCGGCTGTAAAACAGAATGGTCATTGCATGACAGTGCCATAACCAACACAGAATGAAAATATGCAAACAATATACACAGAGCATGGCTTTTAAAGCATAAAAAAGCACAGTGGAATTACACTACAATGATCTGGCTTCTTTTTGGATATCCCCTATATTTTCATGTCCTCATTCTGTCCTTTCTGGTGTCATCTTCTCTAGAGCCTGAAGTTTTGCTGTACATGAGCAGCATTTACCCCTTTCATCACTTCCGAGATGTAGGGTGGTGCTGCCTGTACCAATTACTAATAGAATAGGTGGGCTTTTGACATGGGAAAACCTGTAATGTGGGCATTGCACTGCCCATTAACAACAGCACCTTCTGAAAACTGTGAAAATGCAGCTTGTCCAACTGAATGAGGAATCTTTACAAATTTTTAAAATGTTTTTAAAATAATCATTTAAATGCCTTCTGTTGACAGGTTATTGTTAGACATTGGAACAAATGGAGATGGTTTCTCACAATTCTACAACTTCCACTGGGTTTTGTTTCAGCTTCTACAAAAACAAGTCAGTTTTCAATTCTGTGCTACAATTCTAACTAGAAGTCCATGTCTTCAAATACTGGGATCATGTGAAACAGCTAAACAATCAACTAAACTTAAAATGTGAAGGCTTTGATATATCAAAGTTTTAAAAGAATTAAATGTTATGCATACACAAATGTTTATAATTATAAGGTATTCTGAAATTTGTTTATCTCATGGTATTTTACGTGCAGAATTTGACCCTACAAATAAAACCGATGCAACTTCAGTGTAACAGAAAAAACTACAGTACGGTTCAAAATACATTAATAATTAAAAAAACTATTAAAAAAAGTCAGCTCAACTCTCACATCCATGCAATTAGAGCCATTTGAGTAAAAGCACACTTAAAACAAGTAAGCAGGCAGTCATTAAAAGAATTTACCATTGTCTTGAGTCCAAATTTCTGAGTTCTCGAAGTAACTTCTCATTTTTCTTCAGGAGATGAAAGCTCCTTCTAAATAGAGAAATTTGTAACTCTTTTATTACCTCTTCACTGATGATACAGAACAGTACAACAACATATCCAGGTCCACTCAGGAACAGTTAACAAATGCTTCTGCCTTTTCAACAGTCCTTTCTCAACATATAGAAATTAAGACGTCTTAATTAATTAATTACGACATCTTAATTAATTAATTAATCTAATTTGCTTCTTAAAGAAGCAATCTTTCTTACTCCAGCAAATCTTCTACATTCATTACAGCCCCGAGTATAACCTTTATTTCTTTCCACTTTCTTCTGTCAACTCATTGCAGCTGACTGGGATCCATTTCTTCTCTACAGAAGAACCATAAAATATATATGTTTACTGACAAAAGACACTCCCATTAGTCTACTGTTGTAAGGAGTGGGTGCATTCAACACAGAGCTTTTGCTACCCTGAACTCCAGGGCAGAGCTTAGCTCAGTAATCACCCAGCCAGCTGTAACAATTTAAACAAAAAACGAAACCAATATGTTAGAGAAAGAAAGGCAGTTTTCATGTCTTTTCAACTGTGCTTAAGATGTTTCCCACAAAACACTGTGGAATTAAGAGCAGTCCTGTTCAAAACCAGACTGCCTTGAGGAATTAAAGATCCAAATAAGAAGGGCTGTAAGACCAACATTTTGTCTGATTCCAGTGATACCTCAGTGACACAGATTTTTTTTTTGTTTTACCAAATATCCATTTCCCTTCATAGTAAGAAAACATATCAATGATTCTAATATGGAATTTGAAAGCAATGGCAGAAGATTTCAGAAAGACACACAAAATTAATATTTGTAATATTTGTACATACCCCCATGTATATGCAGACATGCACTTAATCACACACACAAAAATAATAATGTAAAAAGACATTACTTGTGTAATTGAACATGGTTCTTTCCTGTTCTAAACAATATTCAAACAGTCCTCAAGCACAGCCAACGTTGAAATAAATAGCAGGGGACACATCTTTCTCATTAGCTAATACACATGCAAGGCTTTGAGGTTGCATGCAAGCATGCTTTTAGCAGACAAAGCAGCAGGACACTGTCCAGCGACACAATAGTTGAGAATATGACACTTTCTGAGTATTATTCTGACATTGAAAGGTAATGATTTTTTGCAGAAACATATATGGGAAGCAAAGAAAATACATGATTCCTTCAATTTGCCTTCCAACACTTTTGAAGGAAAGACTATGAATCACAATAAATGCAACAGATTCCTCCTTTCTGTCTCTCTAAATGACAGGCTGAAAAGCAGAAGAAAGCTGCCATTTAGGCCTTAGATGCACATCCCCTCCCTTTTGTTAGCTGGCTTGGAATATTTTTGGCTTAAACTCTATTATCAAGGTAAGAACAACACAGTTCCTCAAAAAAAGTTCTTAAAATGTGAGTCGCTTTACCTTTTATCCCATGAATTCATTCCTAGTACACTGAGAAGTAATCGACAGTAGTAAAATGCTGACTGTGGCTTTTGTGAGGTTGGCTCATCCTGCTCCATAGCCCTCATATTTACATCATTAAAATGCTTTTCAACAAACTCTCTCTCTTCTGTGTGCTGTTTCAGAATTGCATTGATGACATCGTTCTCCTGCTTTTCTGAGATGCAGACTGGTTGAGGAGCAGGGATGTTGAGTGAAACACCAGTTCTCTGTAAGCATTCAGGGCTTGTAACACCTAAATATTGCAGCAGCTCATCAAGAGCATCTTCTTCATCTCTAATTGTATCCCATGTTGGTACAGTGTCTCTAAATTTCCTTTTAACTTGGAGTGTAATTCCATCTCTTGCAGATACATCCTCCACATGCTCAAAAGATGAAAGAGCATCTTCTGGTTTATCTTGCTGAGATAATGAAAGTGCAAAAGATGTTTGTTGTGAAGATGCACATAAAGATGATGGTCCATACAAAATGGCCGAATCCCACGAGTATTTGCCAGACAGATCACGCACTATAATTCTAACATTTGAATTGGCTGATGCAAGTCCAGCAGACAGTCCTCCCCCAGGCATGTCATCTTCTGCTTGGATTTGTATGCAAGACACCAGGGAAGTATTGTTTAATACAAAGAATTGAAGATTTGGGTTCTCAAAAAGTTCAGGAGAAAGCTCAGGACTTTCACTGTATGGATTGTCATTGTTTTCACACACTTGACTGGTCAGCATGGCAGGACCTCCGCTCATAGGATAGTGGCCCAAGTGGTTGACTAGATGTGTAATCACAGTACGAGCAGCAACAGAAATTAATCCTTGTTGCATGTGAGTTTTCACTGCAAGAGACAGAGCACAGGTTTAAAAGAAGAGTTCAGAAAACAACACTGAGGTTTATGTGTTTCTTTGGGTATTTTCCTGAGAGAATGAGTGCTGCAAGCTGAGGATACATGCAACTCAGTAAGGGAAAAATATGTATCTTGATGACCATTGGTCTTGTACATAAAGAACATGAAAAATCCTAAAACAGTTAAAGAAGCATCTTCATTATTTTACAGCCACCTCTATGCCTACAGATTATACTTCCTTTGCCATAGTTTTGTTATCAGAACTGTTCTTCTAAAATGCACGATTTTTTATCTAGTGAAAATAAATCTTGAATTGCTGTTAATAGAGATCATAACTGTGTTGCAAGATGTCCATTCCAACTGCAGTGTATTTTTATATTTATACACATCATTACACTGAGAAATACAAAGGATGATAGATGCACAAAAGGTCTAATCCATCTTAATTTCCCTGGGGAGCATATAGCTGTAGGTCAGCTTGAGAATAGCACTGGATAATTTTAAAGTACAAAATGAAAGACAAGGCTGTCTATATTGAACATGATCTAATACTTTCAAAATTTTAAAAAATGAAATCTCATGCCACAACTGCATTTTAAGAAGTTTCAGGTTAGAAAACCTTGGAAGGGAGAAAGAAAAGTTAATTGTGCTCATCTTAGGTGAAATCCACCCTGTGAGATGCACTGGTATTTCAATATGGTTTTTGCCACCTCCTTCTTTGCTGCATACCTTCCACTCGCATGTTACGTTATCTAAATTCACAAAAGGTAGTTTTTATGCTTATATCACACCCTACTAACACAGTACTATATTGTTATTGAATTATTCTTATCAAGTCCACTCTACATGAAGTACATGAGCCAGACAAAGTGAGTCTTTCAGGCAGAGAAACGTCATCTGGTTCAGGGGACCCACTGAAGAACCCATACACAAAAATATTACACTGCAGAATAAGACTGGTGGAAGAGAGAACAAGATCAAAATGGCAAAGTACTTGTTTTCTGTATCCTCTCTCTTCTAATTGGGCATGGATGCCCTGAATTTGGGATTTACAAAGGGAAGATTAAAAAACTGTACTCCTGAGGATTACATCATACATTTTAAATTACATTAAACATTGAAAACTGCTGCAAATGCTTCCCATCTTCTTTCTCACCAAAATCCATCAAACCAGAACCAGAATGTTCTGAATGATGTTACTTTTTCATTCAGCATTTAATGAGAATATGTAACCTCTTTGGCATATAAGTAAAGTAAAACGAAAATCCCTTTGTGTTGGATATTCACAAACTGCAAAACTTAATGTTTAATGAACAAATTCCTCAGTTTCAGATGTCTTAATAGGTTTAACTGGAAAAATAAAGGCAAATTTGTCATGTGTACTGACTGCCATTATAGATCTTCAGTTTCTGAAGATGGATGTATTCAGCAACTGCAAAAATAAACAGGTAGTATGTATTTGCCTTCTTTTTCCCCCAAAAAGGTTTGGGTACAGCATCTAGGAAATGTTTGGGATTCTGGCTATTCTCTTCTTTTAGGAAGCACTACATCTGAACTGCAAATAGGGAAACATTTCATCTGGTTAATAGCCGGCAAAATCAACATAACATTTACACAACTCTAAAATATATATCTATTCAAGTATTTTAATAAATAAATGCTTTGAGAATTCATACAAGCAAATTAGAGATAATATTTTTATCATCTATAGCCTTCTTGTTTAAAATTTATAAATACAAAAACATTCAGTGATGCTGAATTACATGTCCAGACACTGGCAGCATACAAGGAAATTAAGTTATAGTGCCATCTGCTGAAACATAAGAAGGAACTGGAAGCAGATTTCATACAAAACAAAGAGAAAATAAACTGGGTGCTTGAAGAATCATTTATCAGCACATTATTGGCTAGCACCTGGACAATGCAGAGGGTGGCCCATCTTTATCAGGATATTTATACCAAGTATTTAACACTTGCCACTGCAGAGATAAATAATGTAATACTTGTCTCAGGTTCCCAGGAGCAGAAACACACAAGTTTTCCAGACACCTGAAGTCCCACACTATAAAGGTTAAATGTCCTCTGTTAAGTTCTGCTGAGAAACCTGAAGAAATAAGGACTTTCTAGCATATGTTATTACTATTACTGTTGTGTGCCAAACCCTAAAGATCTCAAACTGGCCACAGTTGTTTTGTGCCTGTGTGTGAGAATTTACTCCCTTAGGAGCCTAAGGCACATATGGAAAAGTCATGCAGTGAGACAGAGGGGAACAATTTAAATTTGGAAGATCCATTCTCAGTCCTAATACAGCCTTGCCCTGAAAACTTTGCACTTGAATTAAAATCATAGATATGTCATTGTTTCTTTTATAAAATTTGACCACTACATCTGAGTCTTCTCTCAGAATACAGTGCTGTTGATCTAAAAATGACACAAAAAATTTAAATTAGAAGTATCAAGACAATCATACTGAAAGTAGACTGTAAGGTGCAACCTGTTATGTTGAAATATAATAAATTAATCTTGAAACATTTTTGTCACACAGAAAACCAGATTTTGATTATGGTGTCCCCCGGAAAAAAAAAAAAGGAAAAATCCCAAGCCTAGTAATGCTTTTTGAAATTATGAAAATTTTGTATTAATTTTGCAACTTAATTTATTCCTAGAATCACGTCTCTTCAATCAGGAATAACTGGACATTCAATATATTAAAACCTTAAAATGAATATCTAAATCATGCTCTTTGTTTCTGGAGGGCAAATGAAAATATGTAATAATGTAAGCCACCACAGCTTCTACCACAAATTCTACAAACTAAGTCATATCTTTACACATTAAGGCAGTCCAGCTCACTGCTTTGTTGACCTGTCTTCCTGAGAGAACACATTGCTTCTTTCTTCACAATGGTACTGCCTCTGGCTTGGGCAATGTAATTTAAATATGTACATGATCACCTCACAATTTACAAGAAGCATGCTATACTATTTATTTTTTTCAGTCCTGAAATTACCTCTTTTGTGGAAAGGCTGAAGGTCCATCACTACTAATTTGTATCTGTGGCATGAATGAAGGATTCCTTAAGATGTGTTGTTAACTTTTTAATTCAACTTTGGCTGAACAGTTTTAAGCAACTGTGGTTATGCAGTAGAAGTAAAAAGTAATGACTGAAGGATGAATTTAACTCCCTGTCATTTTAGCTGTCTAAAGAATGATGACCTGTACAGACTGATTAATCCCAAATTCAATGGGATGAATCACTCTCTAAAAACACTTCTTTTTCTTTCATTATGTTTAGAGGGAGCCTAAGAGTGTTCCTCTTAGTTTACTTTCCTGTATTTTACCTTAGTTTAAGCAAGTCTCATTCCTTTCTAATTGTAAACTTCAGCTATATAGACCTACAGTAACAGAGAACCCATCTCTAGAATATTCCCCACAAAACAAAAATTGTGTTAATTTAGATGCACTATGTACAAAGTATTTTTTTAAAAGTGTGCATTTTGTGTCCCTTCAGTAAAATGGCAAACAGCAAACAAAGCCTTATATGAAAAGTACTTTATATTTCTACTTTTTAAACAAAAGCTAAGACTAGACATCAGGCAGGGAAGGCTTTTGCATTAGAAATTGAAAAATATTAGAAAAAAAGATCAATCTATGCAAAAGAGTTTAACATATGTTTGGAGAAATATGAATAATGGGGTAAAAATCAAATCAATAACTGATAGACCACTGTATCCATTTAAGCTTACTAGAACCTTCCAATCTACCTCTATCAAATCAATAACTGATAAGCTTACTAGAACCTTCCAATCTACCTCTATACCTCAAATCTCAAAGCTACCTCTAACAGATTTGTGATCTATGAAGACCAGCTTTCAAAATGTTTTTGTTTAGAATAGAAAAAAAAAAAGAAAAAAAAAATCTCCATCATATATGTTTATGGTCCTGAAATTAAATGGAAAAGTTCAGCAGTAAGTTAGCAGGCTGTGGCAGTATGCAGTCCAGCTTGGCTTAGGAACATCTAAGCTGGCAGGTTATGTGCAGTTAATTAGAACAGTGGGTTTGTGTGGCACGGTTTTGGTAGTGTGGGGGTTACAGGAGGGGCTTCTCTGAAAAGCTGCTAGAGGTTTCCCCTGTGTCTGATGAAAACAATGTCAGCCAGCTCCAAGTCAGACCAAGCTGACCAGCAATGGAAGTAATGCCTATGGAATAATAGTGTTAAGAAGGAAAAAAAAAAATTGAGCAAAAGGAAATTGCAGCCGGAAAAGAGCAGAGTGAGAATACATGAAAGCAACAACTCTGAAGACACCAAGGTGAGTGAAGGAGGAGAGGCAGGAGGTGCTCCAGGCACCAAAGCTGAGATTCCCTGAGCTCTAGTGCAGACCATGGTGACACAGGATGTGCCCCTGCAGCCCATGGGGGTTCATGATGGAACAGATATCCACCTGCAGCCCCTGGGACCCCATGCTAGAGTAGATGGATGTCCAAAGGAGGCTGTGATCCTGTAGAGAGCCCACACTGTACCAGGTTTCTGGCAGGAACTCTGGTACTGTGGAGAGCTCCATGCTGGAGCAGTCTTGCTGTGATGACTTGTGACCCAATGGAGGACTCATGCTGGAGCCTACAGGACTGAGCCATATCGAGGGGACCCACAGTAGAGAATTCATGAACAACTGCAGTTTGTGGGAAGGACTTGTGTTGTAGAAGTCTCCTGTGTGAGAGCCTCCATGCTGGAGCAGGGGAAGAGCACGAGTCCTTCCCCCATGGCGGAAGGAGCAGCAGAGACAACGTGTGGTGAACTTACTGCAGTCCCCAACCCCCATCCCCCTGCACCACTAGGGGCAAGGAGGAGGTAGAGACTTACAATGAAGTTAAGGCCAGGAAGAAGGGAGGGGTAGGGGTATAATGTTTTGAAGACTTGGTCTTATTTCTCATTATCTTATCCTGATTTTCTTGGTAATAAATTCAATTAATTTCCCTAAGTCAAATCTATTTTGCCCATGACAGTGATTGGTGCGTGATCTCTTCCTGTCTTTATCTCAACTCATGAGCCTCTCTTTATATTTTCTCTGCCCTGCATAGATGAGGAGGAGAATAATGAAGCAGCTCCGGTGGGCAGCTGGCATCCAGCCAGGGTCAAACCACCACCATCACCATTTGTACTATAACTAGAGTAGGTTGTTGCCAACACTAACTAGAGGAACAGTTCATCAGCCTTCACACAGACAAGCCCAGGGATTCTTCAGATGTATGAAAGCATCACAGACTTGCTGCCTGCAAGTTGTGATGATGCAACAAATGCTTCCTACTGATGTCCTTACTGAGAGTTGCTAAAAGTTCATTCTGGCTTTGAATGCAACAATTTAATATACTTAATACCCAATTTTAAAGTTATTCTTTGTATATCTCATACTAAAATCTACCACTTTAACAGCTACAGAAAGCAGAAAAAAGACAAATTTACAGATAATGCTAGGTTAAGAGCTTCCTTGTGAGAGACAGAACTTGTAAAGTTACTGAAAAAGAGAAGCCAATAATCATCATCTCTCTTGATATATACCTGTTCCCAGAGGATTTAAGAAATCTTTGTCCTGCTGTTTACTGCATGACTTGCTCCACACCTCTGAGTAGATCCTGTCTCCCCTACACAGCTGTGTCACTCTAAGTCCTGCGTCTTCTTGGTCTCATACCACATTTTGCTGTGGCTAAGTATCCACAAAACTTGTGATGGATCTGACCTTGAACAATAGAGCCATAACAGGCTAAATCAATCACATCCATTAAAGCACCCTGCCTTAAGAATTCTGTAATTTCAGCACTTTCAGCTTTGCTTGTGACCTGAGGAAAGAGTCTCGCAATTCCTACCCTGTTTTTGTAGAACTTCCCTGAATTCCCTGTAATTTTCCTCTGCTCATTTCCATTCCTTCAAAAAAGATACTATGATACCCCTTTTACTCTACTAAAAGGTGCTGATCCACTGGCATACTGTTCTGCTGCTAGCTTGTACTAATTGACCCTCTGTCTTGACAGAGACCCAGACTGGTTGTTATCCACTAGTTTTACTCCTCTCGCTCCTCCAACAATGCCAGGGAGAACAGATGCTGTGCAACTGGTCAAGCACTGCCCATTTTATTCTCTGCCTGGCAATGGGGACTAGAAGTGCCAAGGTTGCAGAACCAGGGTTGCATTATAATGCTGTAGTCTGCCAATTAAATTTCACAGTCTAACTTACAATTCCAGAGCCCTGAAACTTAATTTATCTGCAGAGATAAAAGGAACATCTGAAATTACTTTTATTAAGAAATTTAACAAGAAATCATAAAAGATCATGGTTGGAAATGCAAAATGAAGATATTGATGCTAAGGCTTTGTGCAACCATATTCATTTAAAGAAAAATCTATTCAGGGTTGTCTTTTCAGATTGTCAAATTAAAAAAGCCACGCAGCATTTGCTTCTAACCCATAATTACAGATTATTACGGAATACAAAAGATGCCAGGCATAAAAAGCCACTACAATTCACTACACTGTAATAGAACATGCAGTGGAAGTAAATTTTGGCAAATGCTTTAAATATTAGCTTTATATAATATGTATAGGTGAGACTGTAATTAGGACAGAATGAATCCTTCGAAGCCTCTTTCATTCTGACCCTGCAGATGATTACTTTTTACTAATAAGGCCACAGCCATTTGACGAAAAGCCAACTATAGTACCTTGATTCATTCTTCAGTAAATTTAATAATTACAGCTCCTCCTGCCAGTAGTTCTCAGATCAGACTTGTTCAATCCAATACTGAGCTTATTAGGGGACAGCTCTATGTTTAGAATTCTTTGGCCAAAAAAGTACTTGAGGATGATGAAGCATGCCTTAGACAAGGGCACAATGATTAGCCATTTTTCTCTACATAAAAAACAGCACGTAGTCACTACAGACCACAAAATCACCTGCTGTTAGCACACAGCTGCTACAAAGAACTGCTGCATTTATCTGGTTCTTAATACCCTTAAAAAAGCCTAAATGGAACAACTTAATACAGAGGCAGAATAGCACTACACAGAGTTGCTCGTATCTTAATCTCATCTTTTTCAATTTTCTTCCCTATGTAGCCATTTGATATTTACAAGATACACTGCATAATACATGATAGTCCTCTGTGGCTTAGATTCTTGAGTCTTTGTTTTTGAATTATGAAGAAAATGTTAATTCCCATGTCTCCTAAGGTTCTAACCAGAGGAGAGAAAATTTCTCTCTTTTTAAACAAATCTGTGGTTTTAAGAAGTGTAAAAAGATATCAACAAAAAATTATGATAGGCTAAAAGTATTCAGAGAAAGCATTCAATACTGCAGTGTCAAACAGGAACAAAAATCCAAAATTCTCCTAGAAAAAGGAGCAAAATAAGGAAAAATCAAATTAATTTACTGAGAGTAAAATGAAAAGCAACATTTATCCATGTTGAAGTACTTAACACTTCTGCTGATACACAGAGCACAGAAGAATCCATATCCTATTGATCTTGGTCTTGTTCAGAACATACTTATTTCAGTTAATAAAATGGTAATTGCTCAAAATTACATTTGCTCATTTCATACTAATGGTTCTTACCCAGTGTCTACATACAGCTGAAAACCTGTGCTGTAGACCAACACTTAAATACTGAAAACCCAGACAAAATTTTTGTGAAAGACAATGTATTTAGGCAATTAGACAAACCTTCAGTGACTGGCTGAAGTTTAGAAGACCTCTCTGAGTCTGGAGAATGCAGTGGTTCTGGTTCCTTTAAGCTCTCTAAATGCATAAAAGGATCATAATCCATACATGCCAGATCAGAAAGGCTTAGAGGAAAATATTTTGGGTTGCTAAAACACTGAGACCCATAGACACATCCATGCAGAACCTAGAACAAAACCAGAATTTCATTTCATTAACTACTGAAATTTATACTTTATAGTTTTATAAGAAATTAAGTTTATTTTAATTTGCATTTTAAGAATATATTTGTTAGATTTGTTAGATCTATTTGTTTCATCATGTCAGGCATGATGAAACGTTGGAAAATTTTAGATGCTTGATGTTTACAGAAACAAACTCTGGTCTGCCAAGAAAATTATTACCACCAAAGTGGAATTTAACAATAATGAAACAAAACTCACAAAAAATCATTAAGCTACCTTTATTTTTAGATCTCCTATCTTCTTTAATTACATATGCTAGGTCTAAGCTCCATAATCCCCTTCCCTTGCAAAAAGGATAAAAACCCCTTTCTCCTGTGTTCCTAAAGACAGTAATTGTAACTTAGTGCTTTTTGCTTTGCTCATTACTAAATGAAATTGCTTGATATATAAAAACTACATCCTTTTGTATTAAATGTATAGTTAGTCTTCTACAATACAAGCATCTGCAATCCATATGACATACATAAAAAAGGCTTGCTAACCATCCAAAATGTAAAACAAAATCTACTATTCCAAATATACCAAAGGTCAAGCTGTTGCAGTGAAACATGTAAGAACTGAAATCTATATTTCAGGAGTAGAATGGAGGTCAGCTTACAGAAAACTTTTGCCTTCATTTCCATGGAAACTGACACTACCTCCATACATAGAAATTCTTAATAAGTGAGCAAAGAAATGTGTACCTTATATATACAATTAAGAACGGATCTTTCGGTCTTATCATTTTCTGCTCCTGTAGTGTGAAGAGGCTGCAGCAAAGTCTTCAATGGCAAGGCCATTATCCAATCCAGTAAGCACAGAAGTAAAGAAACCACCAACTGGAAAAAACACTTTCCATTACAAATCAATTGAGCCAGCACCTGATAACCTGCTACTTCATATTTATCTTTTTACTTTATTTCTCTGTTTTGCCTTTTTTTTCAATTCAGTAAAGTCAACCTTCTGCAGAAATGGCAGGTCCCACTTGTTAACCACTGTATCTTCAAAACTTATGGCATCAGTAAAAACTTTGGCTACTGAGGTATTTAACAAAGGCCATCCATTCAACAGTTTCTCATCAGGATAAGACTGTGAGCACATACTATATTTAAGAGGATACCCACAGTTTTCAAAACTGATTTGTAGTGTGCTGTTGTTAAAGTGACAGATAACACAGGTCCAAATTAAGGCTGATGCACCATTTTGCACATACATTTCACAGTAAAGTGAATCAAGGATTACACAAAATGGAACCAGTTCACCCGTATTTAGTGCTTTATAAATAACACATAATGTCCTTTACAACATATCAATAATGTTATGCAGCACCAGGTATCATCTGAAAGAAATCCAACTGCTTTCTGTATTATAGGTTATTCAGTTATCAAAAGAATCAACTCCCTCTTGGGATGTTTTGAAAGACTCTGGAACAGAATTAGATTAAGATACAAATCCACACCAATCATCAATAACTTACAGACCAAATAAATGTTTTGGATTTTTAAAACTCAGCTTTGGAAGAGAAGACAATTCAAATAAATATCTGCAAGATTCTCTAAAATATTTCTCAAGGTAAATAGAAGTCTTTTAAAAAATCAATTTAACTAATTTACTCATTTCACATAATGCATTCCAAGTTTGTCTTTCAAAAGTATAACAAACATAATGAACTCCACAGCAAAGCTAATTCAGAAGAGACACAGCTTTTGGGAGGCAGAAGGTACTCTAAATGAAAAATACTTACCCTCTTGTCCTGCTCATAAGAGGAAGCTTCTGTACTGGGTAGCAGATGTGTAATAGTTGCTATCAGAATCTGGGGAAATATACCATATTTCTTTTAAAATAGAACCTAAATATTTAAAATAATTTTTTAAGCAGGTAAATCTAACATGATACTAGATTTACGGTTAAATTCTATTACAATTATTTTGAGACAAGTTACAGTACTCCTTGACAATTTTTTCCTAATAAATACACTTTTAATTGAGTTTTGCAGAATACATTGAAGGAGTATCTTCTGTTTGACTGACGTAGGTGCATTAAGGACAATGAAATTACACAGCTACCTCAAGTATTCAGGCATAAAAGGAACATGACTCAAAAAGCCTGTAGGCTGCGGGAAGAAATCTGGTGCTGGATTGTGTATGGTGCTATCTGAGCTACATTGTTTCTTAGAACTACTAGAATTTGTATACACCCTGTCTCTATTTGATCAAAAATATGTCTCCAGAGGAGCACAGAAATGCTTGCTGTATCTCTTAAGAAGCCTTCACATTAAAAGAACCTGGGAGCCCTCTGTCTTTTCTCTGTGGCTCAGACTCACAGAGGCCATAGTCTACTTGTTATGGGAAGCGTATTCAAAATATTATTTTTGCTTTATACTGAAACTCTTTCATGGACATGCAAAACACAGTTGCAGATCCATATTTTAAGCAATCATTTTCTTCCTGAACTTCAATAAACATGCTTGAAGAGATCTAATACTAAGGAAAAAATTGTACTTTACTGACAACCTTCTCATGACACTTTTTCTCTGAGAAAAAACAGGCATGATACAGACACATTACATGTCAATACTGGAGTCAGGAAGTTAAGTGTGCTGCAACTCCCTGCTGCTAGTGTTAAGTAAGATTACCTTTATACTAATTCAATGTTTTGCAAAGCATAATTGTCAATATTCAGGTGTTTAATTTTAGGGTAATACATTGTAGTGTTTAATTTAAAATGATTGAATGTTTCAATTAAAAAAATTACTTACTAGAATAATTCTTAATGGTGAATCAGCTTGATAAAGTTGAAGTCTATGTACATAATGTATCAGCATGTTCAGCATACTGCAGGCAACTTGGGCTACTGTTTTATTTGGAAACTGGAAAAGAGAACACAGCACAGTAACAATGACAAAATGATTTCATGTAAGAGCACATTAGGTGGTAGGGTGGTCACAAATTTCACTGGTGGGTTTACACATACAGTTCCTTAAGTGTCTATTTACCAGAAGAACAGAATTAAATTTTACAAAACACAAAAGTAACTACTTTATATTCATAAACAAATGCAAGCAGCTAACACCAAAGTTTTGGAGGAGACATCCAGAGGGATGCACACCAGGAAGGGGCGAGGTGTTTCCTAATTAACTTTGGACTGGTTAGTACAATATCATGAAGGCAGGAAGAAAGAACTAATTTCTTGTTATCTTAATGAATATTAATATTAATGAATTACTGCAAAGCCTCCCAAGGATCCAATTCTGAAATCAGAGGTCTTTGCTGAGAATCAAGGCAGGTGAAGAGCCACATGCCCAAAGCACAGCCCGTGTCACTAAACAGGAGCTGAACTGTTCTGCAATCTGCCAGCGATGGCTGTGCCCAGCACATGTTGGAATGGAAATGAATTCACCTTGGCTTCTGTGCTTAACTCTGCTTTTCTTTTAAAGGCAGGAGTAGGTTGCTGCTCTGCAGCCTGCCTTCCACAGTTACTGGGCTAGTCAAAGCAGATGGGAACACATCTGTACAACAAATTCCCAGTCTTAGGGGGGAATGCACACCCTGTTCAACACTCATAAGTTGCAAAACTTAGGAATTAAAAGAAAGGGATGTGTTTCCCTAAATTGTTGATGCACAAGACATGTAATTGAGTTTTTTACCTTCACTGCACTTGCTTTAAAACATTAAGGTGTGCAGAAAATGACAAGGACAAAGTTAATATTACCAGTGAACTCCTGCATTATTAAGAACGTAGTTTACTTGTTTCAATATCACTACATTCAGTAGTGAAGCTGTCACAGGTATGTGCTGCAAGATGGCTCTCTACTTCTGAACTCAGAAAAGGGCAATTATGCTGTAACAACGCTTAGATGTAATTTCTTGGCTTCATAAGCTTTTTTCTTACTCAGACCACTTCTATTAACCCTTCAGGGAGGGATGCATCTCACAAAACTTAAAAAACACAAAGCTTTAGGAAAGCTGTAATGTCTGGGCAATGAAGCCGGAGTAGAAAAGAAAGATTTTAGAATAAAAGTTCTGAATGGCAAAAACCTTAAAACTGAAAATATACTGGAAGAAGACTCTGTTCTGGGTCAGTGCTTCTTATCAAAGCAGAGCTATCAATTCTCACATTTGAAGTCTTGAAAAGAAATGGTACAAGCAAAAGGAAAAGTCTGGAGTACAAAGCTTTAATTACCATTTTTTATTTGTGTTATCTGTGTAAGCAAAAGGAAAGACTATGAATGGCTCTTGCAAGTCATCCAGGGAGATGGAAACCTGAGTACACAATGGGTAGTTAATTCTTGTTCTGACTTTCCCTATTTCTCAGCAGATGCAGCTTCATGTTATTGACTTTTAGCTCAACACAGTAAACGTGTCACATCTCCAAATCTTCACAAACTTTGTGACCAGACTATCATTGCTTTTTTTTATCCCTCATGAGACAGCCTCTCTCCATCCATGCTGTGAAAGTACTCTGTAAGAGCACAGTAAGCAGGGCATAGATTCTAATGCTCAAGCTTGAGTGGCAACCATAAAAAAAAAACAACAAAAAAACCCAACCAAAACCGCCCCTCCCCCCAAAACACAACAACACAAAAAAACCTGAAAGCATGACAATGTGATTACAGAACTTGAGATCAAATCCAGATTGTTCAAAACATCTTAACAAGCTTCCAGGAAAACCCCAAAATCATTGAAGAAGAAAAATGGAGAGCACAGACTGGGGTAGCTTAATACATACCTCCTGACCACTGAAAGTAAGAAAAAAATACCTGAGAAAAAAATATCTGCAGACTTTTCAGTGTCACTGAATAACTGACCATTCACTACTTAAAAACAGAAAGCATTTCTTTCTTAAATTTTTAAGGGTTCTTTTTCTAAAGAGATTATAAAATGAAGATGAATTAATAATTTTTTATTATTACTGGGTGGTTTACATAAATCAGTTAACCTCTTTATTTCTCTGGTTAAAGATAATTTTTTTAAATTTAATAAATGAACAAAAGTAAGCGGAGACATAAATTTCACATAAAGGATAAAGTGTATAAAGTAATGAATATGAATAAATTTAAAATCTAATCTTGCACACAAATTTTTTTTATTCATGGGAGAAGCATCAGGGAGGAAGTTTTGATCAAGAATACCAGGGTTGGCTGAAATAGATCAAATCCTTCATGTGCTTCAGAAAGCTGTCCTAGCATGGTCAATATATCACATTTCAAAAGAATGCTGTCGCTAGGGTAGAGTTAATTTCCTCTCAGCAGCTCTTGCAGAGCTGTGTTTTGGATTCGGAATGAGAATGGTGTTGATAACACACTAATGTTTTGTTTTTGCTAAGTTCTGTTTATCAGAAGTCAAGGATTTTTTTTTTCTCTTGTCTCATGCTGCACCTGTGAGAAGGTGAGCAAAAGAAACTGGGTGGGAACCTGGCTGGGATGGGTGACCTAAACTGACCAAAGGAATACTTCACACCATAGGACATCATGCCCAGTACATAAACTGGGGGAGTTATCTGGAAAGGGGATTGGTCTGGGCTGGGAAAAGGATATTGGTCAGCAGGTGGTGAGAAAATGTATTGTGCATCACATGGGTTTTCTTTCCTTTCTCTTATCATTGCTATCATTTACCATCATTATGCTGTTTTACTTTGCTTTTGATTATTAAACTGCTGTCATTTCAACATACAAAATTTGCCTTGATTCTCCTGCCATTCCACTACAAAGGGTGGGAAGAAAGGAGATTGACCAAGTGGCTGCATGATGCTTAACTTCCAGCTGGGCTTAAACCATGACAAACACTCAGGCACCTTAGAACAGACAGTTCTGAGAGCTGTGGGTTCTGGAAGGACATTTTCCTGAACTCAAGCAGCCAGATAATGAAACATTTCACCCCTTTCAAGTCAGTTTTTTGGTTGACTTCTTTTACAAGAACCTTCAGAGGGGGCATGGAAACACCTGTATGATGCCATAAACATTCCACTGCCATTCTTTGTCTCTGGAAAATGTCCCATGTTATAAAGCATAAGAATTCACCACTTTTATATTTAGTAGCATAAATTGTGGATATAATTTTTGAGAACTCACTTGATGGGCAAAGAAAAAGAAACCAATGAACTGGCATTTTTCCTGTTTCTGAATTCACAGGGTTTTTCTCGGAAAGTAGTCTTACCATAAGGTCAGTTTTTGTAAGGGTCCATTCTTTCTGGATGTTAAATGAGGAATTTAACCTTGTCCATACATGAAAATAACCTGTTGTTTAGCACTCACACAACTCAATCTGTGTACAACACAATTTTGTGATGTATCTGCAGCATTTTTGAGAGAAGCAGAATAAAATCATAGGTCTGGATGGCTGGTTAGAATCCTTTGTGCTCAAGCTCCAGCAGAGGTTAATGTAGACAGAACGATATTGCCACACAGCTGGGAGAAGCACTAGCTATATCCAAAGCAAGCTGCTGAACTGCAGCTCTGAATATGCTTCTGGTATTTCAAAAATAAGCATGTAATTGCTGCAAACATTTCTATTCAATGTTATTTGTTCAACTGAACTTATCAGTAAGTCAGACTAGGACTATAGCTCCCTACCCATTCATTTCTCCTGAAAATAAGAAAATAATCCATTCTGGGAGTTCCAACCTCTGACTACTTGGTAGCCAGGAGATTGCTAAGGTAACAAATTAGAGCTAATTTATTTCTCCCATGACAAATTAATGAACTTTTCATTTCGTTATGAAACTCAATTGTGAATGTATACCATTGCTCAGAACAGAAAAAAAAAGACAATGTGCACTGGATGGTTTTGCCAACACAAAGAAAAGCAAAGAAGAAATATAAAGATCTTTGTTTTCTCATTCAAAAAGTAATTTATGTTTGATATAAATGAGATACAAATAATTGGTTTAATAAATATGTCAGAGAAAAAGAACATAAATCACTATGAATTTCAGGATTAAAAATAGTTCAAATAACGATAAATTGAAGCAGCAAGATAAAACATCATTTGCCTTATACCAAACTTGCACAGGAACTTGATAAAATGCAAAAGTTAAGCGTTATTAAAAACCGAGAAGAAAACACTGGAAGAGGGTATTAGTGGAGCTGCAAAGAATGAATGTGATTTTGCAAAACAGGAAATTGCAATTTAGAGTCTAATACTAAAAGCCCTGCAGGTACCTTATACTGAGACTCAAATCCTCCTTCACAGGAAGGATGTGAGCAGCTGATCTGCTAAGATATTTTTCATATGCCCATTGCTTAAAAGAAAATAATAATCCTCAACATCCGACAAAGTCATATGTAACAGGTGTACACTCTAGTTTTTATTAATCTGTGTATAAAGAAAGACTAGACTATTCATAGAATTTTGATGCAAACAAAAAGCACACAGAAAGGTTCTGAAGATAAACTGGGAAGCATTTAAAAAGTTGAAGCTATTGATCACAAACATGTAAATTGAAAACTGCTTAAAACCAAGATGTTTTTCCTAATATTTTAATTATTCTATAAAATAAGAACAAATGCAAAAAGATTTAAAATAGTAGGATAACAAAAACACTCATCAAAGAAAAAAGCCAAAAAAAAAATGCAGCTCCTGGAATAAGCACAGAAAAGGACTCTGCCACAGCAAATGAAACATTCCTGTGCTTCCATGCATACAGTATAAGTACTCTGCATTTCTCACTAAACATCTAGCCAGGCCTAAGAGATAATATTGCATAATTCAATGACTTGAACTCAGAAGTGAACATGCACAGAATGTTGTGAGAATACTGTGGTAGGTTAGAGTGGCTAGTGATTTTGTTAAAATAAAGATCCACTATCTTATCCTCCCAGCACATCATTCCCTCCAAACTTAAAGAAGGGTAAAGAACTTTTTGACATTTCAGAGATCCACTCATTAAACTGAACTCTGTCTTTGGTAAGGATGGCAAATGAGACTGCAGAGTAAGGATGCTCAAATGTCATTATGACTTTGAAAATGCAAAGTATCTTTACACAAAAAGGCAATAAACATTGTAAAAATTTAATTCTTTCACCTTTAAAGAAACACATATCACATTCAATGCTTCCTTGATCTGAGGATGATGTGATTCATGGACTAGCTCCTCACAGATCCAAATTCCAAGGCTGCAAAGAGCAACACATCTGTAAAACAATGTTGGAGGACAAGTTGTTAAGAAACATTCTACAGGAATGTGTAATTTTTATGATTCATTAAGTTTTGATAAAGACATAATAACAAATATGTTTTTAATATTTCCAAAACAACTGCACAAAAACCTTTCTAGTGCTGTAACTTATTTAAAAATTATCAAGAAATCCAAGGTATGCTGGTGAAGGCATAGGAAAGGGCAGAGGAAGCACCCATCTGAGCAATCAAAAAACCCAAAAGACATCAAGAACTCCTGCATTTCTATGTGTGTTTTGATTAAAAATATTACCTGAAATCAACATGTGCAAAATTCTTATATTTTCTTAAGACAAAGCAAAAATTGGGGTGAGAGCTTCCTCCTTCCTACACAAGAGGTTGCTCATATTTAGAGCTTCTGAGACACAGAGATGAGAGAGGAATGTTACTCTCTCATAGATATTCCCATTGTTTAGATGGACAATATACAAGGATGAATAGAGGAGGGGTAAATGAATCCTAGAGACTGTGTACATATCATGATTAATACATTAACTTTTGTTGTTTCTTCATGTTATTTCTTCTTCATAGAAATGGAAGTGTAAAAGTAAAGAGTATTTAGATAAATGTGTTCAAATCAGCAGATGGATGAAATTTGTTCAGAAATGTTAAGGAGCTAGCTTAAGCCATCTCTGATGTTATTTTCTTTAGGAACACAGCTACAAATATTTTGGAAACAACTTTGGAATTCAAAATCCTGGATAAAATTGGAGAGCAAGCCAAAATTGAGAAGAAAGCTGGCCATGTGACCTGCAATGCATTACATCTGGGAAAGAAAAACTGTAGGCAAGAGAAGAAACAGAAGTGGCTATGAAGCCTGTGCTGTAGAAAAGGGATTTTAAGGCTACATAGAATCACAAGAATGCTTACAGACAGCAAAAATACATACAAGACTTAATAGCACATTATAGTGTAGAACCACCCTATTTTGTACATTGTCACTGGAAGAAAAATTGCAAAGTGGAGAGTGTTATGCCTTTAAGAAAGCAGTTTTGTAACAGGAAAAATTAAATTAATGTGATCTCAGGATACTCCTTCTTTTTCCTGCGTTGAAAAATATCAGCTCACATGAAGAAAGAGGTAAGTGGGCTGATGAAAACTGCTCTTGGTTTTCAAAAACACTGTTTAAAGGTTCAATAAGTTGATTTTTCCAGAATTGTAGCTTTTTGGGTATGTACTTCTAGTATTTTTAAGTGACAATACATTAGTTGGAAATATATATTCACTCTTTCCAAATATATAAGGCACACAAATGCACTCCTCCTTGGTAGGCATTAGAGATTCCTGTTCCATCCCATACACACAACTGTAACTCAATGCTTCTGAAGATGGGTACAGAGGAAGAAAATCCTAAGCAAATTAAGAAACAATCACAAGAATGCTTACAGACAGCAAAAATACATACAAGACTTAATAGCACATTATAGTGTAGAACCACCCTATTTTGTACATTGTCACTGAAAGAAAAATTGCAAAGTGGAGAGTGTTATGCCTTTTAGAAAGCAGTTTTGTAATATGAAAAATTAAATTAATGTGATCTCAGGATACTCCCTCTTTTTCCTGTGTTGAGAAATATTATCAGCTCACATGAAGAAAGAGGTGTGGGCTGATGAAAACTGCTCTTGGTTTTCAAAAACACTGTTTAAAGGTTCAATAAGTTGATTTTTCCAGAATTGTAGCTTTTTGGGTATGTACTTCTAGTATTTTTAAATGACAATATATTAGTTGGAAATATATATTCACTCTTTCCAAATATATAAGGCACACAAATGCACTCCTCCTTGGTAGGCATTAGAGATTCCTGTTCCATCCCATACACACGACTGTAACTCAATACTTCTGAAGATGGGTACAGAGGAATAAAATCTTAAGCAAATTAAGAAACAGAAGAGAAAACTGGTAATAATCCTCTCCAGAGCTGTTTATTTGATGAAGATGCTTAGGTTTAAGCATCAGAACAACCATTCCTAGTTTAATGCTTAGTTCAATTTTTTTCTGCTTCTCGTCCATACCATCATAAGGGCTCACGTACACTGGATTATTTCTGTTTTTCAAATTAAATAATGTGATCTAATAAAAAAGCCCCAAAAACTACCCCTCCCTCATAAATGATCTTGTCCTAATCAAAGTAAAGAATGCCTCTCTAGTCCAGAAAATCCCCGAGCTGAACACCGGAGTAGGCTGGGAAAGCTTATTCTGTTATCCTTATTTACACCCTTTAGTATCAGCCACTATCACAGAAAGAATGCTGGACTAGACCAGCCCAGTTTGTTCATTTAATATCTCTAGCACAAACAATTTCAAATTCACATAATGGACCACAGTTTTGACAGTGGTGAAGAAAACCATTAATAAAATGCAACAACTTTTACTTTAAGCTCTCTAATATATTCACCTCAAAACAGTCTAATAAAGAAAAGAATCTATTAATGTAGAAGCTCTTTTTGTATTGCTTACCGTGCAGGACCAGATGGCTCCTCTCTTGCTGAGCTTAACACAGTTTTAATTATGAGTTCCTAAAATGAAGAGAGGAAATACTCACTGATTTACACGTAACTCCATCACAGAAAGCATAAAAATATTATTATAGTGCACACAGGCATGTTGCTTAGCTGAATCTCTATGCTGTGGTCAGACGAATTGCTTACCACTACTCCAAATATCTAGCCTGTCTGAGATACTTGTTACTGTGCCACTCCAAGAATATCCTACACGTTACTGTCCTAATTTCTGCTGATGAGCCAAGTATCCAATTCTTGTCAAGCATTTCCATAAAATATCAAGGGTAAAAAAGAAATAGTAAAGGACTCCCCCTGAAGCTATCCTGAGTAGTGCTAAAGGGTAGGACAGAAATAATCTTTTATTTTAAGGTTTACACAAGCATTTTTTAAAATTTAATTGATTTTAAAAGTATTTTCAACTAGTCGCTGACTAAGTGCCTACTGTGCCTTAAGAATGCTGTCAAGAAGAACTTTGACTCAATGACAGTGAAATGTCCCTAAAGCTGTAGGCTGCCCTTAATATAATTCATGTAAAAAGCCATTCTACAATAGAAATGAGAAAGAAGGAATTCAAAATCAGTCTCTAAATGGGAGCAAGGTATAAAGCAGCTCTCAAATAATTTCTCCCTAAATTGAAATAGTTTGGAAAACTTAAGGAGGGCCTTTCTTAGACACATAAACTGAGCTCTGAGCAGTTTCAGTATACTGTCACACTACCTAACTGTGTCATGATAGACAAGCTAAGGACTCTATTAAGCTAAGGACTCCTTTTGAAGAAAAAACACAAACACACTACTGTACAGAAATTTTTAAAACCCTCTAGGAACACAGGCAGATTTCACCAGTTGTGAAATAAATAAAATTATCTTAATAAATTAAATAATTAATCTTAAACCTCTCAGTCTTCTTGTCTCAGCTAATTAAATCTGTGATACCTGCAAATTGCCCTAGTGAGAGGAGGCTTGAAAGGGTAAGATAATGCATCATTTTCAAATTACTTTAAAAAAGTTTTAGGGTCTTAGAATCTTAATATTTTCTGCAAAAGCACAACACTAGGCATGTATTTGGTTAACAGAATACCAGCCAAATATTCTTAAAATTCCTACCTTAACATCTGTAAACTGAGACACAGCAATGTCAGGAATATTTGGGTGAAGAGCTGGTAGTTCACGATATAAATTGGGAAAACAGACTAGAGATCCTAAAAGAACCTGTGCTTCAACTCTTGGTGCCTGAAAAGAAAAAAAAAAACAAAGTGGGGAGAGAGAAATATATATTCTTACTTCAATCAGAAAGCTGACATTTTTAGCTTCCTTAAAATAGAATGATGGCTGAAATTGTATAGCCATTTCCTTTCTCCTGGAAATTCTGAGCTCCTGTAAAGCTGAGTAAACAGAGACATCAGCTCCTTGAATTGTTACTCATGCACACCCCTGCTCTCATTTTCCAAGACAGTAAAAAGGAGGCAGAGGGATTGTTAGGACTACAGACAAATGACTGAGCTGCTAACTGGGCTCAGGTCTTAGGTTCAGCTAATTGACCAGGACGTGGAAAACTACTAAATGTGACAAGAGGCATTGCTGAACAGGAAAGGCTAGAGTGTAAGAAGCTGACAGAGGCTAAGTACCTTGAGGGAGACTGGTTAGAGGGATTGATGGGAGAAACAGTCAAAATTCACAGACAGTTGGAGGAGACTATGGGAGATTTGAGAGAGTACAGTATGCACAGCCAACAGCACCTAGGTAATCACATCAGTATTACTATGTAAGGCTGAACTTGCCTGAGTAACAAAACCAGAAATGTGAAAAAAATTTCAAATAGTGCAAACACTAGCACATTTGAGTTCTCAAGCCTGATCATAAAAGTCATTCCATAGCAGAAATATGGGGGGGAAAGTACATTTTTAAAATGAAATCATAGTAAAAATAGAAATTTACTTTTAAACACCTTCAAACACAGAAAAAATGGCAGTCACAATTTTGTAACTAAAATAAGATTCTCTCATTTGACAGTAATTTTTGCATTCTTCATATATTTTCTGAAGAGGCATGTGTAGTGCTCTAGAATAAATAGTTAACATTATCTGTATTTGATAAACCCTACATTGAATTCTGGGATCAATTTAACACGCTAGTCAAAGAAAAATATACTGCTCAGTATTCTCTCAAATTCTTTCTCACCCATAAATGAGAATTAACTGATGAATACTTACATTGAGGAAAGAAGAAGCAGCCACTCTTCCTGCTGCTACAATGAAATCCATAATAAGCATGGTAGCACCAGGTAAACCAAGTGAAAAGAACTGAGGAGAGCAGTGCTTGATGATTGTATTGACAATATCCTCGCAGAAGGAAAAGGGAAAAAAGGAAGAGTATCAACACAAATCAAATGAAAAATGAAAGAAAAAAAGCAGGTATTTATCAAAAGTAGAAAGTAAAAATGTGAGAAAGAAAACTCATACTGGCCAGTAGGACACTCATTAATGAGAGAATAGTAGCACAAAAAGATAAATTCCTTAAGTATACTCATATTAACCTAAGTAAACTTGGTATACTTTATAGACCAATTTAAGCTTGGACAATAGTTCATTATTAATTTACAGTCAGCTTTAAAGAGTTCTGTAACTGATTAACTATTCATTTCAATAGGTACAGAAAAGATATAGAAAGATAACCAGCTATTATACCTTAACAACTGCTTAATCCTCTCCATCAAGTATTGTCTGACTATAGCTTTAAAAAAGGTATTAGCCTCTTACATATACCATATAGAATCAAAATTTGAAGGATGATAATAAAGTGTTTTGTAACATTTCTGGTATGTAGTTAATCAGCACAGCATATTATGTTCTTGTGGACTTGGTGAAGCACTTTTGAAAATCATTGTACGTGTTGCAATTTTTTCCAAAAGTACTTGAAAAAAAGTATAAAATGTTTTAATTGTAAAAAAAATCCCAAGTCTACAGATAGACACCCGTCCCCTTCTGTCCTTTGAATAATTCTCCACTAGTAGTAATATCCAACTAAATAGCAGTATGTCATAGGAGGATCTTCAATCCAGCAAGAAAAGCAGCATTAATAGCTGTTAGAGGACAGAAACTGGACATCTGTCCTATCCATAGTCATCTATGGAATGATTTTGGACTAATTCTATTTGTCCCAGTTAAAGAAAACAGGGTTGTTTGAACCTTTGATCTACCCATGCCTATAATCATTCCTCAAAAATGTTCACAAACCCAACTTTTTTACACTTCTGTAAACCTTTAAAATATTTAAATAAAATATTTTCAGACTTCTTAATATCAAAACCTATAAAAAAGGTCTACTCCCACTGATTAGATACGCTCAGTACATCTCAGTTTGCTGGCTCCTATACTTGCTGTAGAAACAAAGTCCTCCAATGTAGTGAGCACAATTTACTAGCTAAACTGTTGCATCAGGGAGCAAGTAAGAAGAACAGTAGACTTTAGAGATCTGCTTCCTTCTCTTTCTTGCATACTTCAATCTGTAACATACAATCAATAGAAAATGAGAGAGTACCTTTTCTGCCCTCATATTTGCTTGAAACGGACTACAAAAAAGCATTTCTGAATACAACCAAGAACATGAGGATCATTTATCAAAGTTTTCTTTTTAGAAAAAGTATCAGTCACAGCACTGATTTCCAAAACAAAGTTAAATTACTCAGATGAAAATTGAATATTTTTGAGAAGAGAATTTTATTTTCAGTCATAACTCTTATATTATCTTGAATTTAATAATGAACTTACTTGATCAACATGAAGAAGTCCACAGTGCATTATATTGTAGAAATGAGTTAAAAAATCCCTGTTTGGAGAAACATCTTGTCTTCGTTTCATTGTCTTACAAATAAGCTTATAAGCATGTAGCTTTCCTTGTTTGTATTTATCAGTCAGCATTGTTGCCTACAGGTTTAGAACAATATTTATTATTCATAAATAAAAAAATTACATTAAACACTCTTTTATACTTATGTTAACTTTTATTTCTGTTTCACATTTTAGCGCTCAAATTTACCTTGAAGAGCCATGGTGTTAGAATTCTCAGTGGTGGAATTAAAACTGGGGGAGATGGTGAAGTTAGATTGTCTGTTGAAATACCAAGATTGTCCCTTATCTGCAATTATTAAAAACGAAACAGAAAAAGAGTTATTTATGGGAAATATATAAGGTGGTGTTTTTTTCTTTTTGAAAATCCTACCCAAGCAGGTCAGGTTGGAGAAAAGGTTCAGTTCCTTTACCTTGGCCAGATTCTGCCACAGTTCACACAGATAATCAAAAACCTGGGCATGAATCTCTGGATCCATTATGCTGTTGACATCTCCCAGAATTCCTAGCATCCTCCTCCACATCACAGTAGCAACATCTGCGTGCCATCCTGTAAGTGTTCCCCCAGCCATCACACTGCAACATTCTGAGGGGAATTCACTAGTTTCTGTAACGGAAGAAAAAAACGTATAGTGAGATCTACCTCTCCAGAGCTGGAAAAGTTCTGATACAACTATTAAATATATACTCCTCATAAAACTGAATGATCGGGCATTCAGAATAAGCTATTTTTTACCCATTCAGCCACCTCAACACTGCATCTATTAAGCTTTGTCTATAATAAACTTTGTAGAGGAAGAACTGTCCTGTTTCTTACATTCTTCCATGAAATAACATTTAAGGTCACTGCTGGAGCTCTAATACAGATCTGATGGACCTAGTAAGGCCACTCCTCTTGTAAGTATTTTCTTACATTCCTTGAAGTCAATGAATCTCCAGAACCCCACAGGCTGCTTTCAAGTAAAATTATCTTTCAACTTTACATTTTCCTAATAATACATAAAGACTATTTTTTTCAGAATCTACTAGGAAAGTATGCTATTGCAAGTTGAAGTGTGACTAAACTTGTCTCTAGCTATTGTCTTTCAGACAGTTAATTTGTATGAGTGGAGAGGGAACATTCAGTAACTTAGCACTACAGTCTTAACACACACATAGCTCTTTCCACACATCAGTGGTATATGAAAAACCATTCTTTTTTACGTGGAAGATGCTTAATCTAGACTGTCCACATAAAGAAACCTTCAATAGATTATGATGGCTCAAGTCTACTCAGGTCACGCTTAACAGCCACAAAATACTAGAAAATGAGCCAGCTTGAGAGCAGTGGCATTCAGAATCGTCTTTCCACCCCCACGGGTGGATAACTCGTTGGGATCTTCTGAAAATTTTGTAGCCCCCACAGGCATACCAAATAAAAATTAAATCTGAATTCAGCCTAATCACATAGCCTCTTCTTTTGAACTTCTGGGCCACTGTGGTAGAGACACTATTGGTTTCTAGGCTGTAGATTTTGAAGTACAAAGCAAAATGATCTTTCTGTCCATCAGCAGGCTACTTAAAGAAATAGGATCTGAAATACAAGGCAGAAACTCTTTTGTTTCAATGAGCCCAAATGTGGGAGAAATATTCACATTGCATTTACAAAGAAAATGTATCTCAGAATTTGATAGCTAAGATAGTTGATGTAATTACAAATTGGTATAGATAAGAAAGGGAAATGAACCAAACTTGCAAGGAGAAATTATAAGATTATGAAATTATGTCTTATTATTTGTACATCAATGATAAAACAGTCCATGGCAGGACCACATGCAGGACCAGATTAAGCTGCCACAATTCTAAGCAACTAAAAGAACAATTTTAATATGTGGACTATTAATCCACTGCCAAAAATTCCAATGAAATGAAGGTTAAAATGCAAAAGGTTTTTGTTTACATTTAAAAGCAATCACTGTAATTAAATATTTTTGAAGTGCAGATGAAATAGCCCTTTACAGGATTGTTTACAACTCATGAGATACTACATTGCATTAGATAAAAGAAAGAAAGAAAGAACAAGTTTGTATTTTCTATTCCAGGTATTGCCTAGGTCATCTGGCGTCTGTAAAACAGAGTGGTGGAGCTTCTCATCCAGCTGCAGATCCTTCTGCTCAATATGATCTGCATGCAGAGTGGCAGGAGAGGGTGTCTGTGATCGAGATCCAAGAGCAGATTGGATTGGAGAAGCACTTTCAGAGCCTGCAAATGTAATTTTTAACAGTTACCTTAAAAGCCTTTTCTATTTTCTTGAGCTATTGAAATGTTGTCTAAATACAGCATTAACAGAGAACTGAGCTGCTTTTATGTATCAAATTGGGCCAAGAAAAGATATAAAACAGTAAGCAGATCTCCCTGTGAGTGGTGTTCTGAAAGAAAACAAAGTACATGCAGAAAAACTGAAAGATGAACATCAAAATCGGACAGGTAAGTGGACTAGTAGACCTCTATTTTAGGTCCAAATAATTCTAAATGTGGTTGTTTTGCAGCACTTTCAGTGTTTTGAACCAGTTAAATTTCTCATCACATTCCCTCACCTAAATTTCTCTCTAGTAGAAAGTTTAAGCACAAATTTTCCTGGAACAAATGTTTTTCCAGGGCTATAGATGCATGCAAGTTAATATATAAATAAAAACTCAAATCAGCAACTGATAATCTTCAGTGTTTATCTACTGATTGAGCTGAGAAAATCCATAGGATGGTAAAGTTCTGTATAGTTAGAGGGGTGTTATTTCCTGTAAAACAGGAAATCCCAAGTGTCTGAATGACAGTGCTACAAAGGCATTTTTCTGTAATAGTCTTTGAGCAACCTCTCTATGCAATGATGTGGTCTCCACTGTGTCCTCTGTGGAGAAGGAGCAAGTAGTTGTATTTTTCTTCTGTACTATCTTATGTTTCACATCCTGAATTTGTCTAAAGATCCTCATAAATAGCTGAGTTCAGCCAGAACAGTCACATGGCAGACAAAAAGAGAACGAATATTCACGTCAGACTTTTCCACACATCAGCACATGTTAAAATGGAAGAATTCCTATTAATTTTAATAGACAAATGTAACAGGGACACAAAAATATTATGTGTAAAGTTCAGTATTAGTGATCAAGTGAACTTTAGGGACAGCAATTGAAAAGTGGGTCTTTTAAATAGTAATTTCCCCAAATTATTGTGAGAATAATTGAAGAACATTTCTCATTCGAGAAAAGTGCTCTTTCTTATAAAGAGAACAAATTGTTTAAAGGACTTGACAGAAAATGTTATCACTGTTATCAGAATAGAAATTGCAGAAAACAATCTTTATTATGTTGTTAAACTGCAAAGGTCTCTATCTCCTTTAAATGGCTAAGTCAATGAAGCTTTTACTATCAATTTAAATCAACACCTCTATGCAGGATAGAGGGACACTACTGCTTCACACACACTGCTGTCTCATGTGATTTGCTACTGATCAGCAGTTTTCCACATGCTTACAGAGATTAACTAAAATACACCCTTCAAAGATGTTCAAAGAAGTATTTTCTTAATTCATTTCCATCTTGCTCATTAGCTGGGGACAGATGAAAATAGTTCAAAAAAGGAGCAAGAAAGTGTGATGAGGACGAGAGAAACTGAGACAGAGTGGGATAGAAGGGAAAGAAAGTGAATGAGATGGAAAGAAAGAGAAGGTAAGGAAGGCAAGGAGCAGAGAAAGGAGGGAAAGAGATCTTCATATAAGGGAAGAGAATGGACAGAAACAATTATGGAAAATTTAAAGAAATACAGGAGTCTGCCATTAAAAGATACTCCAGCATACGTGGATCCGACTTTGACTGAGACTTCCACAGGTACGACTTGTTCAAGGACTAGTAAACAGCAGACAAGAGTCAACTTTAGCATTTAGTTACAATATGATGTAATGCCCATATACCAAGACCAAATTATCATTCCAAAATCCTTCAGATACAGGAAGAGTAGTTTTCTGATCAGCAGAACCACTCAAAACTTATTTATTATAAGTGTGTTTTGAGGTTGAGTTTCTGCATTCATTTGCTGGCATCTAATGTAGTGAAATTCACATTGCATCTTCCATCATGAGAGTCCGTGTGCATGCAATTTTCACTACATAGGTTCCTATCTTTCATAAAACATCAGAGAAAATAACATCCTTTTGTTTTCTTATATGTCAATTTAGCAAAAATTAGACAATAGGCTGCAATATTGTTGGGTGTATGGAACAGTCAGAGATAGACAAAACAATTGCACAAGTATTGTTTCCTCAGGAAACCCAGCTAAATGCATGTGACACACAAGAGCTGCCTCTCTAAAACAGTGGTTCAAGCAAGAGGAGTTAACCACAGAATCTCTCAATAGACAACTCAGTCACTAATCAATTCAATTATAGTGCACACTAGGACAAAAGTATCAAAATACCAAACAGTAATGAAGTTATTAACATATAAAAACATACAAACAAACAGAAAAAAACAGATCTACAGCAAAGACTTTCAACAAGCACACAGCAAATAGAAAGATGAAGAGAACACAAGTCAAGCTGAACATTGTGGAACAAGCTGAACAACAATGTCCATGAAAGCCAGTACCATGGTTCTTTCAGCAGAAGGGCACTTTTAAAAAGTTATGGGAGAGGAAGTAAAGATGTCTTTCCATATCTCTGAAAATGTCGAGTTTGATTTCTAACAGAGAACAAGACACAATATGTAGGTATAAGCTTTCATAGAAATATAGTTAATTGTTGCAACTTGTTATTTGTTACAACTAGGGTTGTAACAGGAATGGTAGTGTATAAGAGCTATGGAACAAGGAGTATGAAAATGACTATGAGCATCTTTACTTCTCATGTACAAAATCTGGTAAGAGATCATTCTTTCAGATCATCCTCATAGAGAAGAATTCTCTCTTTCACACAGGAGCCCATTCAGTTTTGGTTAACTGCATCACTTTTCAGTTATACAAGTGCAAAGTGATGTTACATGGCCAAATAAGTAACATTTTGAATAATAAAACCTCTCAGTTACACAACAGACAATACAAAGAGATATTAAGATGGATGCATATAAAAGAATCACAAGATATTTCAATATGATACACTGGTTTAAAAGAGCACTGTGAAAACCTTCCAAAGCAAAAACAATTAATGAAAATTAATTATTTAACTACCAGTAATAGAAGGACATTTGTAAGAGATCTAGCATACATTATGTTGTAAGAGTTTCTCCTTGGCAATTGTGTAGATTTTCTCATGAAGGGTTTAAAGTACATTTAGGACCATGGATAACTAAGTCAGACAAAAGTTTTCCACTTATTTCACATATTACTTTTCAATAGCAATCAAAAAATAATTGTAATAAGGGAACAATCTTAAATAGAATATAGACTCTTGGCAGAAGCTGGAAGTTGCATTCTTCAGGATGGGTGAAAAATTTCTGAAATAAATACTTTTTTTTTTTTAAATCTACTTTACCAGTAATAGTTGCAGCTTCAGCAGACAATGGTTGCTGATTGAGACTACTTGTTTCTGAATCTATGTGGAGTGTAGTTAGACTGGCCACTTCTTGTTCCTCGGCACTTTGTTGCTGTCCTGAAATTGCATCAACGTCAGTAGAAGCTGGTGTCCCTGCCTCAGTGCCAAAGCTGAAATCTGTATGAGGAAAGCATTGTATTAACTTACAGCATAAAAATATCACTAATATGAATAAACCTCAGAGGCCCAGGACCATCAAACTAAACAGAAACCTTGAATGTGCATCTTCTATGCTACTAGCACACTGTTGCAAAATTTAAATAAAATACAACAGCAGAAAGTATTGACTATTAGGAATATTCTCTTTCCTGTCATAAACCCATGACGTGATGTCTGCAGCAGACATTCTTGTTGCCTGTCTGTATTCTGCTTCATTGTTGTAAATGCATCTACATCTGAATAATGCAAAAATAATGGAATCATACATTAAGGAATTTATTTGTAAAATTTACAAACTGGAAGAAATATTTAAGTTTATTGTGAAAGCACTAACTTCAAACTAAAAATCTGACAGCAAATGACACTAACAAATGTTGTCCTCAACAATAACGAAAAAACTGTCAGGCTGAAATGTAGGTTTAAATGCCATGAATATTTGCATAATGGAGACATATGTAAAAATAGTAATTTCTTCTAAAAATTCTATGTAAATATTATTTTTATCTTATATATACATAATGTCATAATTCCTAGCAGCCAGAATGACCCCTTCTGTTAAACAAGAGTGGGAATAGATAAATAAAATGAATGAAAAGCATTATGTTACTAAACAAAGTACACTAATTTTAACAAAGCACACTAATTGTACCATATTACACTTAATACCTTGATTAATCTGTAGCTACACAAAGACCACTTTAAAAATATCAGAAGCCTTTCTTCAAGTTTTATGTAATCACTTTCCAAAAGAATTAAAATAATTTCCAAAATAAATAACCTTTAATTTTTGTATTTTGTGCAAAACAGATAGATGTGTGCCACAGAGGTTACAATATTTCTTTCTAACTTCTGTTCAGTTATGTTCTCCTCATTGCATAGTAGTACTCCAGTGCTCTTGTGTTTTGGTATAACTAAAAAAACAATAGCCTCTTGTAAGAACCTTCCTTGTTCCATTAACTTGCTAATGATTCCAACGGAAAATCAAAATAATCTCTCTTGACAGAAAACTGCTGGCATACAACTTTATCTGAGGGGAAAAAAAAAAACGAACAGATGAAACAAAGGAAATTAGCACTACATTAATCAAAGATGCTATTACTTTTGGAAAAATGTACTTGCTTTCAAATTTGCGGCTCTCATACTGGAAGGCGCTGAAGGAGTCGGAGTGGCTGTCGGAGCTGATGAGGTCACTGCTGCCCGCGCTGGCAGGCGACGTCCACTCGGAAGGCACACCTGGGTCATCCACAGGACGCATCTGGTTCTGCTTGTTCAATATATCAGGAAGGTCTTTAGGAACTTCCAGGCTGCCAGGGCTGCTTCCTCTTCTTGTCACATTCTAAACATGGAAGATACATAAATTATCTTACAATCTTGGATGGCTTATTTACATAAAATGGAAAAAGCAATCCCACATTTGGTGAAATCATCAGAATGTAACAAACAGTTCTTAAGTACCTAAATCAGAAATTGCCATAATTCTAAACACCAAGACTTTCCAAACCCCCAAATGAAGAACCCATGCAGTCACAGAATTTCATAAATACAAATTTTATTTGCACAGTGGATTTTTGGACACATATCGTAAAAGTCTGAGACTCAGAGTAGCATGGGCCACATGGTAGGTAAGAAGTGAGAGAGAAAAATAGTTAAAAAGTTATTACATCTAAATAACTAAAGAAAACTTGTAAATCTTTGTTTCAGACCCAATGGCCTATAGGCCACCGCACTATAATCAAAAACTTAATTTATAGAAGGAGCAAATTAATTTACTAATTCTTGCATTGATCTTCTTATGATTACAACACCACTTCAGTACTGGTCTGGAACACAAAGATTACACATACCAGAAGTAAGGCATGCAGATTTGCTCATACACAAGTAAGAATGGTGGCCTATTTGAGGTCTTTCTTTAAGGCTTTTTTTTCCACAGATAGCACTGTTTAGTATCTCTTGGGAAGGAGATACTAAAATAGAAATGCCATTTTATGAAATGACTTGAAATTTGTTTGCATTATGAGACTAAAGATTACTTCCTTTTCCATCAGGCCCAGTCAGTTCTGCATTCTTTTACTACTCTACTAGTCATTTTAGGTTAACTCAGACTAATAAGCTTTTCATGATATGGTTTTAGCATTCAATAGATATAGAAATCTAAAACTAATCTTAGTAAGTTGGTACTATTTTAAGTCTGTTGGTACTATTATAAGGTATAGTTGGTACTATTTTGAGGCATGTCTGCTGTGTCCTAATTGAAAAAAAATGAGCAATGAGTTTTGGTGGTTTCAGTATTTACTCAAACTTATCTCAGCTCTTTTCTGCTACCTGAGGAAAGTATTACTTCTCCAAACAAAGAATAATCCCTCCCTTTCTTCTTCTGGAACCAGTTGTGATGATTTCTGGTTTATTAATTTTCAGACTAAATTAACCTTTTTCACAGACTACAAGTTAGCATTTTGTTGTGCAACTCAAGACTTACTGACAAGAACACTTTGTGCCAACAATCAAGTTTTATAAACAAAACTTGTTCAACACAAAAGAGAAAAAAAGTATACATATGGACAAACTCCATAGATCTTCTCTTGCCATTTATAAAAGATGATGAAAAATAATCTTTTAATAACTTTGAAGAATCTTCTTCTGTCCCTTCTTGTCACCAACTTCTCTACTGACAATTTTTTATAGGAATATGTCTTACAGGAGCATGTCTTCAAATGACCTTGAAAACTTTAAAGAAAAAGGAACTAAACAATTTTGAAACAGTATCTTTAAATTGTTACCCATTGTGTTCTTAACTTGCAACTTTTTTTTTACTATTTTCCCATTTTTATTACTTAATAAGCACTTATCTCTTCAAATCTGTCTCCTTCTGTAAGCACTCAAGAGTAACCATAAATTCTTAGTTTAAAATTTATTAAACCTTCTTATTATGAATGCCATTCCAAACAACATGATGCTTTTGGAAAAGTGAAAGAAGGCAGCAAATGGAAAGCTGATTTGATTACAAGAGCACTATTTACAAGAAATTATTCAACACTTGGAAGTGAAATACAAAAATAAAGAAAAATATATATTTCAGTAGTTTTGTGGTCTGCTGCAGTGACTATACCTATAGAGAACAGCACTGTACTACAGCATGTTACTCAATTACATACCATGCTGAGTACTACAAATTTACATTTAAACTAGTATTCTGAAAGTGTCTGTGTACAGGCAGATATCTTTGCAGGTGCAATTAAGGCTGTTTCATTCAATGAGACTATTCATCTGACAGTAACTTCTGCATTGCTTCCACGATGAAGATTCAATAGATATGAAAACACAAATTATATACAATGGCAAAAATCTATGCCAAAGGCAAGGAATAATTAAGCAATATTCTTAATTCTTCATAAAAGCCACAGAAATACGTTTTAGGGAACTGATTTATCATGTCATTGACAAGTTCACACATATATGGAAACTTGAGTATTGAAGTGTAGCAAGTTTAAAGGCTTACCGGTGCATTACCACTGCGGAGTCTCTCAGCTATAAATTCGTCCATGAGGTCAGGAACATTTGTATTGCTACTGCCAATATCACTATCAATAGGGTGCAGCTTTTGACTCATGTCCTCTCTATTAGCTAAAAGCAAATGAACAACTATTTATAGTAAAGAACACATCAAAACATTTTCAAAACAAAATGTAACAAATGAAAAAACCTGCTAGTTAACAGAAATTCAAAAATCAAAACTGCCAAACATGCATTTTAAGAATGTCCCTCTTTTAAAGCAGATTCTACTTTCAGAATTAGTATGGCTTCTTCTTCCCACTAAGCAAGGGTTAGTTGATTTCCAATTCCACCTTTAAGAGCAGGAAGCTTATAGGTAAGCACTACTCGAAGTTGTTAATGCTTGTTTTAAGGATAAAGCATATGTTCTTCCTCCATATCACAAGTAACAAATTCTTAAAAAATTATGTGATTTCTTCAGACTCCTTCTTCATTGCATTCCTAATGAAAAGCCATGTAGTGGAAAAAGGAAACTAGGTTGTAACAGATACTAATGACAAATGGCAATGTGGCACTGTATACGGTTAGGATGAATAGTGCAAACAAAATGTTACATAATAAAATTACATGCCAGTACATGGAATGAAAGTTCTAACTCTAGATGATCAATGGTTATGAGCAATTAATAAAGTTCACTCCTTTATTAGTGTTATATTTTTTCATATAACTATACTGTTCATATTTAGCTGTGGCTGTTATACCTGACTTTATGATATCAGCCTTTAAAATCTTCAAGTTATTCCAGTTCATGCTCTCTTTATACAAATTTTTCCCTCAGTGTCATCTCTCATGAGACCACAGTGCAGTTTATTCTAACAATGAGTTTCTTTTAAATGTTGGATTTTAAATAACAGGTACTTCTAAAATTGATGCTTCCTAAATATGTCTTTTTCAGAAGTCTAATTTCTGAAGAGCAGCAAATCATTTTTGTGAGACCCGTGACAGTACCGCTATCAGGTGCTGTGCTTACAGAGACTGCCCTCAGGTGGCATTAACATCTTGATGCAGGATGCATTGCAGAATCCTCTGTTAATCATGCCAGCATAACAATGGGAAAAAAAGAAAACCTGCATTACTGCTGAAAGTTAATTTATTGTTCATTTACGGTCATGGGAACTAAGACAATGTATATTAGAGTCGCAGCCTTCTTTTTTGATCAGTCCACAGAGGTCTCATAGTTAGCAGGCGAAAGACTATCACAAGACCTTCAAAAACATCCAAGATTCCAAGCAAAAAAGAAAGTAATGGAAGATGTTGCCAAGATTTAACTGCAGCCATTTGGTTGAATGAATATAGGAAGGCCTATGACATGTTTTGAAACAGACTCAAACAAAATCTTATGATTAGACTCAGAGAACTGTTGTAATGAAATCATTCCAGTAATAGCAGATTGCTATTTCGGACTATTTTAAAAAAATTATCTAAAATTACCTCCAAATGCAAATTTGAGGGGCTCTTTTTTGGTTTTGTTTTGGAGGAGGAAAAGGAGGAAGAGGATGAGGAGGAAGAAGAAAACACACTAAATGAACCAGAAATACAATTAGTTCAACCTAGTTGGTTGGGAGCCAGGTCCTTCTGACAAAAAAAAAAATACACTCAGAGTGGAATAACATATTCTGATAAAATATGCATTGCCAATACTTCAGTAGGCTTAATTTGAAGGCTTTGCAATGTAGATAAAAATTCAAAAGTCTCAAGGCTTAATCCTTTATTAGGTCATTTACTGTCTCTTCCTCTTCCCTAATCTGATGATCTTCAGCAGAAAAGAGGTTCAACTAAATATCTTGAAAAGAAAAATTAGTAATTTAAAGTACGTAAATGTAACTTATGCTGGGAGAAAAATCAGCTGGCTACAGGCGCATGCATAACCAAACAGGGAAAGCAGTGATCATCCCAAAGCCTTTTGATTGCTTATCAGAGCTTGCTTCAGTTGCATTAAGCCAAACTGGTGCTGCCTTTCTCCTTTTGCGCTCTGCACACTGTTAGTGCTCACCTGCAGCTTTCCTTCCAAAATAGCCCATTACATGACTGTACAGATCCCTCAGTGGAGCCTCTGCTGGCATTCTGTTCTGCCTCTGTGGGGAAACATTTGCCTTCGGCTTCGAAAGAGCATGTACAACAGTTTTATAAACACCACCCAGGGAGCCCTGCTGTTGTGCCGACTCCTGACCTGATGCTCTAAAGGCACTACGACATTGGAGCTGACTAATGGCAAGACCTTCTTTCTGCAACACAGCTCCTTGAGTTTCTGCAGATTCTTTAACTTGCTTGCTGCCAGCTGAAGCAGTGTTGACTGCCTCTAGATGCCTATATATTCCAGGTCTAACCAGCTCTGTGGCAGCTGATGAGCTACTGCTTGCACTGATACTGCTGTTGCTGCTACCACTACTGCTACTACTGAAGCCACCAAGTTTACGAAGTCTTGCTTTCCAAGCAGCCTCTTTGTTCTCAAGAGGATTGTAAAACTGAACCGATTCTGTAGATGGCCTAAAAGTAACATGAACGCTGTTTCTTTTTTTAGTTGTTATTTTCATGATTTTGGCCCTATGAGTTACAGTTTCAGATATACTTCTTTTAGCTGGTGCCAGTTTGCTTGTGCCTGTGATGTGAGGCATTTGAGGATCAACTTGTCCTTTAGGAAGAATTTTCTTTGCATGGACAATACGCGAGTTGGTCACTTTCTCATTAAACTGGACACTTTTATGCTTTTCAGCTACTGGTGCTTCCACAACTAAATCTACATCAGTTTCAGTGGCTGCTTGCCTGTATAGATATCTCTTCCCTTCCTTGCTGCTAGGACTACTGGACCCATGATCAAACACGCTTTCATATTGTTTATCAATATCTAACTGTCTGGCTTTATTGAGCGCTTGATTTCTTGTAAAAAAGTCTACTTGAGTAGGTGCAATATTACTTATAAAGCCACTTGGGTTTTGTTCTAGTTGCAGCTCTGTGTTATTGGCTTTTTCTGCAACAGCGTTGCTAGTTGTGCATTGACCAGTCTGATCTCTATTTTCTAATCCATCCAGTGGTAATCTATCGTTCCTACTTACTGATGTATCAACTTCATGAGCAGAAGCCTCAGACTTATCTATCTCAAAGTTACCGCAAAGTTCTTCTTTTTCTTTAATAAGATATTCTCTCAGAGAGGAAAGGAGATCATCTTCACCTTCAAGGTCAACATACTGGTTTTGTTCAAAGGCAGTGTTTGCAAATTCTACCGGCCCTATTAAATGACAAAGATGGTCATAAATACTATCCCCAACTTCCAAGGAGGACTCTCTGCTATTTGTATCAGTGATATGGCTTTCAGTGGATCTATGCATTGAAGAGGTCTCAGTGGAATTCTGTAAGCTTGGAGCATGATGGGATGAACTGTCAATGACAGGAACTGCACCTTTGGCTCGTTCAACAGCGAATGGTTCCAGGATGTCAGAGGTGCTGCTGCTTCGTGGCAGTGGCTGTTCTTCATTTAATGCACCAAAAACTTCACTTGGAGCGTCCTCACTCTGAGAAAAATGTCTGACTCGAGGTGGACGTGGAAGAATTTGAGCATCATCAATGTCTGTAGGAAAAAAGTATATGTAACGTGCACAAAAATTTACATATAGAGACAATATATATTTACCACTACAACCTAATGATGTGACTTTAAAAGCCAGAAAAATTCAGAACCTTGCTTTCTTAGGTACAACAGAAACACTTTTTTCAATACTAGAGTGTTAAAAACACACGGACATAATATCCAGTACAGAATGCAATATAAATGAGTTAGACCATCAGAACACAGTTTTAAATGTTAACATGCATAAGAACAAACAGTGAGGTCATGGAACATTTGGAAATACAGTTAAAGCTAGAGCTGTGCCAAGTTCAATAATTCAACCAATATTATTCCAGCTAGCTTCTTTAGGAAATGGTTATTGGAATACAAATGAGCTCAACAGCACTAGTCCCTTTGTGAAATTTACATCTTCAGAAAAATGAGCAACTCCAAAGAGAACAAGGATGTTTTTTGGAAAATTGGGATTGTCTGTTGAAGTGGCAAATCATTAATTAAAATATGTATATATGTATATGTGTGTATATATATAAATTACTCAGATTTCTGAAATAATACTATCACATGATTATAAGTATTTTGATAGTGTACATGTAAGGACTAAAGCTTTTAAAAAACAAACAAGAGCTGGCCCTATACAAAAAAGATGACTATACATAACAGACAATTTAAAGATATACCCTCTTCCCCCAGAAGAATGTTTTGTCCCTCATCTTCAAAATATGAAAATAAATACCTAATGAAGGCTTACCTACCCCTCCTTCCAGTTTTACTCCAGCAAATGTAACATTTATCAGTATTACAGAATAAGTACTCTGATACCAAGAAACATCCTGCAGCCTCACAACAGCCAACGTTAAAGTAAACCCACTTTTGTGTATGAAAAGAATATAATTTGTTATAACCATTTAAATTAGCGATTCCTTGTTTCTGTTGAGACTCTTAATATGTTAGTGTCAGTAAAAATCAGTTAACTGTACTGAAACCTGCAGTTCCAACACGGATCACCTAGGAATTGCACAGAAGTATCTTCAGCTCATTTCACATCATCCATAAAAATAAAGAACCCTCTTCAGATTTCCTAGTATGTTATAGGAATACTATATACTATCAAATTACCACTGTAGGCAAGACTAAATATCCTTTACAGACGAGTAAACTAACTGCTATCCCTTCCAGTCCTTTTATGAGATAAGCACTTAAACAGCAAGGTAAAACCAGTTTACTCAATTTTCTGTTGGTTTCTTTTTGATAGAATCTTTCATTCCCTAGATTAATTTTTTTACTACCTAGTACTTAAAAAGTTGTAGAGATGCTTTCAAATTAAGGAATAACAGTAAATAGCTTAAATGAACACCAGCAAGGGTTATTTGCCACAATAAACAGACTTACCTTGTTGCTCTATCTAGATGATTTAACGTCAGGACTGCAACGGCGAATTTAATTAATATCAGAACAAAATTTAAGCCCCTTTCTCTCCACTAACTTTAATGTGTTACAGCTAAAATAAAGTAACTATGTATGTCATTACATTTGAAAATATTTCTATTATTACTAAGTATTATATATAAACATCACTAAGTATTTAATGTTATTAATTAATTTATCTTTCTCTATATATTTCAGTAATATTGAATATTGATAATCTGAAGTCCCCTTAAAACCTGTTTTGAGCTGCTTACACTTTTCTGAGAATGTTAGAGATGGAGCTGCGTGTTCTCATTTTCTCCTTCGGAACAAAGCATATAAACCAGATGAATAAGATACGTCCATATTTAACTAAACATGTGTTCCAAGAAGATGAAAAGTGCTATTTCCATGCTCAATTTTTCAAAGAGGTTAAAATTTAAGAGTAACAGTTTGACCTCATACAAAGTTTACTGAAGTGTAAAGAAGCTATTAGACAGGAAATTGAGAGAGATCTATATTGGAAAAAGAGAATAGACATCCAAGCTATCTCAGAAAATAAACATGAACTGAAAAATCATCGAATACAGCACAACCCATTATTCCTTTTCTCTTCAGCTTTGATAAGTGACGAATTTCCCATCATTGTTCTTGTTCAACTTACTACTAACTACATGAATTAACACCCTCTGAAATGAATCATGTCTCTCTGTAGTTGAAACTGTTATTTCAAACAACCTGCTGACTTAGGCAGAGATTAACAGAAGTTATGCTAACGTAGTCTCAAGCTATTCTTTAGAGCTGTAAAAAAGGGACCATAGGATTCAGTCAAAAGTATGGACGATGATATATTTGAGATTAAAACATGCAACTATGATACAGTGATCTCATCTTGAGCCCTCAGTATGCATTTTTCAAATCTATTATAAACTCAACCTTATCTAAAGCAGAAGCCTAGAAATCCCATGCTGTGCATACATGCAGTGATCATGACCTTCTAGGATGTTAAAAATAATCGGACAGAGAACTCACAATGCACACAAAGCAGCTCCACACATTGAAATAAATTCAGCCAGATTCATTTCAATGTTGATCCAGAATTAATTTTAGGTGCTCACATATTCATGACAAGCACATATAAGTACACATCTTCAGACAAACGTGTGCTTGCACCAATAGAGATTTATTTTTTGTAGAATGGGAAGAAACTAAGGAAATGAAAAATGTTATTGCGATACCAGCACTGAAAACACAGACAATATTTAAAAACCCAAATGAACTGCTCCTTCACAAACAGGGTTCACCCTTGCACACAGGTGTACAGTCAGACTGGGACACCCAAAACTCCCAAGGAGTTTGTGTGCCAGCAGGCTGACCCTGTGTATCTGACCCTGAGTACCCTTAGGAGAAACACTGCCCTGATTCCTCACATGGTACAGTAAGGAAAAGATTGTAATTGGTACATCTGGCCAACCTCACACAACCACTACTGTCCTAAGTCAACCTTGCCTCTCCTTTTGCTGCTAGAAGGCAGAAAGAGAAGACAGCTTTTCAGCATCAAGTGTGAGATAGATATGCTAAAATACAAACTCATGGAGAGCCACATTCTGACAAGAGAGCATGAGTGCTAATAGAAGATCCCTGTATAACACTGGGGCAGGTTTATATGTCATCATGCAAAGACTGTTTGGGAAGTGGAGAAAAAATAACATGTTTTTCTTCTTAGCTTTCAATAGTTGGTTTTTTTTTTTTTTTAAGAGAACACAGGCATTCTATGAGTTTCTGGGATTAAAGAATAATTACAGCCATACTGGTATTACAATTATGACTTCTTTCTATTTCATCTTAATGATTACTGAATGATTTGGGAGTAAGGTTCAAAGGCATAATATGCATCTCCCTTTCATGTTAATACTTGACTCTTTTAGTACCAGTAGATAAGGAAAAATCTCCCACCCACAACTAATTAGGTTGCCCACTGCTTCTAGGAATCTTGCCTACACCTCGCTGACACTTTTTTCAGGTCTTGCACCTGAAAATCCCGAAGTGTTACAGAATAAATAATCATTTCCCTAGCTATCTTGTAAATGTGTAAGACTGGATTTCTTATCATTCTCACAGTCTAAAGGAAAGTTCCTTTTAGAAATATTGCAGATTTGCAACAGATATACTATACTAAATCACTTTATTAACTAAACACCTTAGAGTATAAATCACTCCCACTCTCTAGACACTACTTGAAAAGTTGCAAATATTCTGCACATGGAAATACAGCATAACTGAAACTACATGAAGGAATTACAATCTTAGGAAAATCATCCTCTATGATGCTAGATGACTGTATGCCAATATTGAACTTATGCAATATATTTTATCAACCTACTGACTGATCTTCAAATTATGTCTCACAAATTATACTCAAGTTTTCTGCCTTACTCTTGAAAATTAATATACAGTACATAAGGTAAAAGTTTGGTCATAAACACTTTCTGTTAGACTACCTGCCCAGATTCAGCCGTGTTCAGTGGGTCCACCTCTCAATGATGAGTTTCACAGCTAAAAAGAAGCTGAAAACTACTTCCAAAAACTTAATATTAGGCAGCCTATTATTCTGGAATAATTTGAAATGCCCTCTACTACAAGTTGTGTTGAATTATAAAGTAATTCTGGATAACAGGGATATTTTTATAATCCTGTAATAAGATGAACAACTAGCTAAACATCATTCATTACCTAGTACATGCAACAGAAACAATTTGATTCCTTCCCAAATTACATGCTGTATGTCTGGAAACAGAAGGCTTGCGGAAAATAATATATCTAATGTAAGAAGAAAAGGCGAGAAAATGATAAAGCTTCAAATAAAAAGGGAAGAAGAAAGAGAGCACAATTAAAAATGCAGAAAATTAAAAGAGCAAAGTGCACTCTGATCCAGTTGACTGTGTTTCTTTCTCTGCTACTTCCCCATCAACACTCTAATAGCTTGTTTTTTTTCACTAGAGCTTTTTAGTTTTCTGACAATGTTCAAGATTCTTGGGCACATCATGAAGCTGCTGCAACACTGATTTGTTTGAGAAGACATCAAAACCAGGAAGGGCTTAGGACTTTTTCTATATTAGAAGTGCAATGGTCTGTAATGTCACTTTACTTTATAATTACATTGGTCATGCAGTTTTTGGATTGTATGAGTATCAACATCAAGAAAAATAGCAGGAGAGCCAGCAGGTCTGGGACACATTAAAAGTAATACGCAAGCCAGGACTTTTCAGGAACATGGATGATAAAAGTGACTACAAAAGCACTTTGGCTTTGTTTAAGAAAGAGTAATTAAGTATCAGTGATTATGTGATGAAACAATATTTCACTGTGAAAGCTCATAACTCTTCTGTGGGTGTTCTTAAGGTCTTCTTTAAGCACTGATAATTTCCAACATCGCTATGCCCAGGTAGGACACATTTTCTAATGGGTTGTTTATGTACCATTATTATAAAATCTCTATCTCCTAAGTTATAATCACTTGTATCTCAGAAGAGATACTCTTTGCACTCACACTTTTATTATTAATTACATATAATTTGTATTTTATTAAATTTTGTTTGTGGTGTCAAGAACTGTATTCAAATACTTTGTTCATTGTGAAAGTCTGGTCTCTCTAAAGTGGGTTCTTTAAACTTTCCTGATTTTTCAATAATGTTTTCAGGCTGAATACTAAGGCATCAAGTTTCTGTTTCACAACAAGAACTTTGTGACATGTGACACATGACAAAATACAATTATGAAGATACAGTTCTTGGTACTTCTTGGGTAACAAAGACGGGCAGGAGAGACAGAAAAGAAAAAAAAATTCATAAAAATATTATTGCCATGAAGTCCCTATATTTGTATGCCATTTTGACTACACAGAGTCCTCTAACTGTGCTTTCATTTTCTTTTCCACTCATTGATATAAAGGCATAGTCAGCCTTAACACATTACGAATTTTTATGTGTGTAATATCTGGAAAAATTACTTTATTGGAAAATATGTGCTCGAAATCTGTGCTAACTCTAGTTGTTGAATCTATTTGTTCAAAGAAAAGTATCCAAAGTAAGCTACTGTTCAACTTGTAGCCAACCACCCTGCTGGACCAAACACAATATTGAGGAAAACCACAATCCTAAAAAATTTATCATTTGGAAAATAACACCAAAACATCACACTTGAGAATTCCACACTACAGATTTTTTTTTCATGTTTTCATATAGTAATGAAAAACACGCATACTCTAAAGGATATTATATGATACCATATTATTTTTTCATGGGAGCTAAAGTATATCATCATGGTTGTTCACACAACATCTATGACACTGAATTAAAAAAATTTACACAGAAGGATGTAAATGGCAAATTAAAGTAAAATTTCTTCCTTTCCCTCCCTCACTCATCAAAAATAAAAAATTTAGATTAGTTGTACTCTCTGGTAGACATTTATTGTATTACTGCTTACCAATAAATTGGAAAAGCGGAAAGATTTCTCAAATTCTCTCTTTTTTGATAGTAAACATTGGCACAGCACTAACTTCTAACAGTTCCAGAATGAATTGTAAAATAGCATGGTATCTTACAAAACTCAAAATATTAATTCTTAATCTCTTCCCCTCTCCCACCATCCCCAAAGGATTTTTACTTTGAAAAATTTAATGGTTTAGCAGAATTTGAAAGCAGAAGGTTTAAAAAAGTGATAAAGGGGGTGCAGAAATTAGCAGAGGTGGCACTACCTGAAAGCTCATCAGAAAGGGGAGTGAGAACAATATCAGGCAAGAAGGGTTTGGAAGTATGGATCAGAACAGGAGCACTTTTAGCACTGCGTATATAGGCCGATGGCAGAGCACATTCACCAATGGATCGGCTTCTCATGGCTTTAAAAAGGAAAAGAAAGAAGTGGGGAAGGAAAAAAGAAGAGTGACTATAATGAAAGGCTCGTGTCACAGAAAAAGCAGCAACAGAGAAAACAAAGATAAAAAGGAAGAAAGTTCAAAAATTAAAACATTTCAGCACGGCAGATATTGGCAGAGCTGTAAGAAAGAAAAAAATCAGTGGACACATAAGACATTCCGAGTTTTCAACTTTTATGTAAAGCAGCAACAATGCCTTTATTGTGACAATTACAGAGATTTTGCATTTGAAATCAAGAAGCTAATTAGCATTTTCCCACTGCATCAGGGGTTGAAAAATCAAAGTTAAAGTTACTCCACAAGCACTCTGAATTTGATTTTTTTTAACAGGAAAAGTAACCTACATTTCTATGTAGTTTCTATTTTCCTTTGATTTTATCCTGCAAATGCATCTCTGTATCACACATATGCCCATACTCTTGAATTCATGTTCTCCAAAAGAGATGCAAAATCATAAGGAGAAAATTATCAGTTCTGTGTGGAGAAATTTGCAATAAAGCTTGTTATAGTTCCACATTAAAAATGAAATTACTGAAGTGAAATGTTTTAACAATGAAAAACATTAAATTTTTTTATCCATGGGGTCTGGCTTTTAATTGATACTGGATAAATCTTGCCAAACTGATGTTTATCCACCTTTTCATACCTCACATCTTGCCAACAGTCCTACAGAATACAAAATGTACATAAGAATTGTGCTATTACAATCAAGGTTATATCTGCAGCTTTTCTAATAGATTTAAATGAATCTTGGACATTTGATTTTCTCTGTCAGAGTAAGACACAGCAAGAACTAATACTGCATTCAACCTCAAAGTACTCTGGAAGTTCTTTAAAAAGTAATATCCTATGCTTCAAGTAGCTTCATTTCATACTGCTGTAAATTTTCTAACTTGTTCTAAAATTATTGCTGATAAAATTCTTCAGGAAAATTCAGAGTATCTAGCATAAAAATATTGCCACTGCAGTACTTAACCAGTCTGAATTTTTCTCTCTATATGTATTTTTTCTAAACAACATGGACTTAGGATCTTAGTGCTCCTGATCTGCATGGGAATCAAATGTACGTGAATGGAGTGCAGTGAAAGTTGAGCACATCACACTTCAAAACCAGGTTAAAGAATTGTTGCTAATAGTAACATGCAGATAACCTGGGTAGGTCACACTGAGCAGAAAATACATTTGACAAATGCAGCACAACTTAAGTGGAGTCCTAAATTCAGTTTGAAAAAACAATTCAGAAAGACAGACCTTTTAACACTGCTCTAGTAAACTTTGTATGACAGAAACTATTTTCTTTAAGAAGGGCAATTACATGTAAGGCTGTAGTAGCAGTTTGATTAAGAGATACAGTAATAAAATTCAGGATATAGTTATAGTTAGATGCATATCACTCATCAATGTGAATCTTACAATGAATATAGACAAGAGAAAAAATAAAAACCACACAGTAAATATCAAGGATGTTTTCCAGGCTAAATTACTCTAAATAAATCAAGCTTTTGATATTGGATACTGTGTTGATTACAAATCTTAATATAAAGTTTTCCTTTTATTTTGATTTTTTTCCACCATATTACATTCAATTAAATAGTTAGGTGGAGGCAGACAATATCAGAACATGTAGATATTTGATAGTTTATAACCTTCCACTATTGTCTATACAAAAGCAGAACAATAGGTAACTAAATTCTTTCTGACATGATATTTTTATAGGACCACAACCTGCTGCCTAAGCCAAAACTCCTGTATCTAACCTTTCAGATTTTTCAACCCATATGCATACCTTACTTAAAGGCCCTTTCAAAAATTATTTTAAATAAGCTCAAACTAAAAATGTGCACACTGCATATCAAAACAGCTTTGCTTTTTATTTGAGTAACACGCACACACACATATTTGGTGCAGCAATAAATGTGTGCTAGCATGACAATGGCTCAAAAAATAGAGGTGCAAAAATGTACACAAAAATGTGTACAACATAAAACAGATGAAAAAGAAACTCCAGCTTTTTCTTACCATAAAAAATTCAACATGCACTTCCCCCCTACTCAGATATTAAGAGTATATATTACTCTCAATCAAAGGGAATGTAATACAAATCACATATCATGCAACATATTTAAGGTCTGACTCAATTCCAGGCTTAGCTTGCAAATCTAATGATAAACTGAAGGAGAAGATCTGATCAGCAAAGTGTTCTAGATTTTACTTATTGTGATTATTTTTTTATTATTTGACCCTGAATTTATGGCACAGATTAAGAAGCAGCTGAACAGCACTTTTTGCAGACCAGAGAGGCAGTAACAAACAACTATTTTCAGGCAGTTAAGATATATGTAACATATGGTAACATTTTCCTCATTAAGATCTAAAAAAACTGAGGAGTTTGGGATTCTGGTTCCGGCAAATCTTTTTGGATTTACTGTCTTTTAAAATCATCCTAGCAATGCTGGGGTGCTGGGATGCTTGTCCACAGTTGGTATTCTGCAACATGAATAAAGTTGAAATTTTAACTGCTTGCAGTAATGCAAACTTGGCTTATTAATATCAAATATGTAAGATAATTGGAGGAAAGGAACAAAACCATGGAAGCTAAAGTGCAGTGAAACTAAAATCAGATTACTTTGCTGCTAACCAGGTCAATATATAGCTTGATTAGGATAAATTCCAGTCATTTCAAGGCTAACATCATATAAATAGCCATCTTTCAAATTGCAGCAAAACAAAGGCAAACCAAACAACATAACCTTCTGACAGAATATCTGAAATATTAACAATTTGTGAAGGAGAAATTTTAACATGAGCTTTATCTTGTTAAAACAATTAAGATTTAAAACAAAACCACCATTACACTTAATCACAGACTACAGAGAAGCAGAAATTACATTTTAAGTATCTGTGATCCATGAGGAAAACTAGGTGCTGTCAGCACGAGATACAGGAAAAGCTGTGTAGCATTTGAATATGCAAAAAAGACAGGAAATTTTGGAGTAGGGAATTAATTGTGCTGTAAGGCATACAGGGATGAGTTCCCTCATTTCTGTATGCCTTACAGCACAATTAATTCTCCCACATAAGAGCCTTAGGTGAGAAAAAAAATTTTAAATGGAGAATTTTGAGGAACAGTCAAATAGAAACTTTGTCTAAATAACCTCTGTGACTTAAAAAAATTAACTTCAAATATTTTTGGAAAAAGAAAGAAAATCTTAATTTCTGAAAAGCTAGCACAATTATATTTTCAATTGCTGATATACATCCCAAATTTTTAAAACTGTCAGAATGTACCTACTTCCAAGAAGTATCAGTGAAGCAACAGGACACAATGACCAAAGTCATTGTCTCACTACTACTATAAAGACAGCAAAAAAATAAGAGATATTCCTTAAAAAGTTCTTCTTTAAATACAAAATTAAAACAAGCTTAACTTTCCTTCATGTAAGCAATAGCACTGAGATCATCAAGATGAGACAACAGAGTAAAGAAATTTGTAGTCCAGTTCCTGTTAACATAGTTTAAGAAAATCATATGAACACAAATGAGTCTTCTTTTGAGGAGTTCACCTAAAGCATTGGTCAGTATAACTCATTTATAATACAGCAAAGAGTATTTGCAAGTAATAAAATTCAAAAATAGGTGACTTCAGAAATGGAGAATTGCACACATCTGTCAATCCTTCATTATCACAATATTCAGGGTACAGTAAAAGACAGCACATTTAATAAACTATGCAGACTTATGAATATTTTCCCCACTTTTCTTTGCACAGTTTGAAAATACTCAACCCATCTTATGCAGTGTATGAAAACACACACTTAAAAAATCTTCTCTTACCCACCTATTAGCACCATAGCTCAAACCACTCCAGCTTTTTTCTCCTTCATATACATAGTATTATTTTCCAATACAGCTTAAGCATGTGATCAAATTCATTAACAATTAATATAGCAACTGCATTACTTTCATTTTCAATAACTGTAATTCTAGTAAACACAGTCTATTCAGCTACCCTCAAAGCACATAAGGCTGCATAATTCATGCTTTAACTAATATGCAAATCATTATAGATAATACACCTTTGTGGAAAGAAGCCATCCACATTGCTACAGAAATCAGTTATCAATGCTTTAGCCTTTCCCAAATGCCACTTTTCTCAGCTCCTACAGATACTTACCAACTGTTTTCTGCCGTACTATGCTCCTTGCCTTTTCCGTTCCCGGAGAGCCGGTGGTGGTAGCGCTGCGCTGTCTCATGGGTGCCTGTCCAGGCTGGTCACGGCTCCAGCCTCTAGAAAAGGACTTATCAACAGAAGACTTTGGGAATTCATGCCCAACTCCTGCAAAAATAAAATTGCAAATCTATGCACTTCTATTCTGCTATCAGATTACTGTAGATGTGTTCTTCCAAAAAATTTTAAAGCTGGATGGAATAAGTTACCAAAGCAAGCATTAATTCAAAAGCTCAACCAGCACTAACTGAGGGACACTCAAACTTTTTAAGAAATGTTGGTGTTATTAAACTACTGTAATTTTCTTTTCTGAAAAAATGGGCTTACACAGGTTGTAGTCTGGTACTACATGTAACTTTTCCTTTTCTTTTCCTACCAGATAAGATACACTAAGTTATACATTTCAAAACATTAACATTGACGGGGTGAGGTTTCCAAATAATTTTGCAACACTGAGGAACATAAAATAAGGATAACATAATTTTACACAAAGTGTAAAAGCAAAAAAAAAATTAGAATTAGATGATGGGCTCAGAGAATTTTGGAAATTGACAGAAAATCCTATAGTAAGATTAAGATGGAACAAATTCAGATTTGACATATATATTGAAGTAAAGCTCATATGAGGAGCTATCAAAACCAGCTAGATGTAAAAAAAAAAGTACTGAAGTAAATATTTGCAATGTATTTCCTTATCCAGACTGAGCTCATTAATAATCCAAACTGACTATAATCATTAAAGGGGCATCTCTTTGGAAAAAGTGAGCTCTAGTCCAACATGTTCATTATCATTAACAAACAAACAGAGGAAAAGAAATTTAACATAATTTGTATCAGATCAATTAATTCTAATGCTGGACTTGACTCTGCAACTCACATTTAGCAATGGAGGCTTTCTCTGAAACTTTGTCACTGAAGGTTAACATAAATTTTCCTCATGTTGCTCAGATGATCCAAAATGCTTTTAAAAGTATATATTCAAATAACTGTACACATTCTTATCCTATACTAGACTGATCTTTTTTTGCTGTTTGGTTTTTTTTGCTTTTGTTTTTTTTTTGGGTTTTTTGGTTTTGCTTTGGTTATCGTTTGTTTCTTATTTTGTTTTCTTGGTCTTTGTTTTTGTTTATTTTGTTTAACCTCTGTTTTTCTTGGTGTTTGTTTTTGTTTATTTTGTTTAACCTCTGTTTTTTAGTAAGAAAAAGAAGAAAGCTGTGTAGTATAGGAAAACAAAAAATGCACGGTCTGGAACGACCTCTCAAGGGTAACTACAGAGAGATGTATTTCTGCCTAGTTATCACACAGCAGAAACCAAAACAAAATGCGGAATAGTGACTCTGCTTAAGACGAGGCACAGAAGTATGTGAAATGTTTCTAGCAAAAAAAGCCTATAGTAACGTCCTCTTTAAGAGAGGGAATCCACACAGGTGGCTTCTTACTGACAAACCCTAAGATAGTACTAGGAAGCACCTTCCCTCAGATTTGACTGAAGAGATAAAAAGTAGCCTAAAAATAACATGTTTTTACATCTTTGTTACACACCATAAATATAATCCTGCCTCTTACCATTAGACCACAATGCACTTTTTAAAGAACATTCTCATTATTCATGTTTTACAAAAGTGGAAACGAAGCTAAATATAATCCTGCCTCTTACTATTAGACCATAATGCACTTTTTAAAGGAGAACATTCTCATTATTCATGTTTTACAAAAGTGGAAACAAAGTGATTTCTAATGGCCACAACCAGAAGGTCTGTCTCCAAACTCAGAAAAGAATCCAGGTTTTGCAACTTTCAATCCAGACCTCTGTCTGGGAGGACAAACTTCCTGTGCCTTACCAATTCCAGAACTGTGCCATTATAAGCAGCCACCTCCTCTTCCCATTTTATTGCAGAGTATTTTATGCATTTCTTAGGAATCAGTTTAAAAACAGGTACCACTCATGGATTATTGAACTATACTTTCTCTTATGTAGCCCACAAGGTCTCATCGTAACCAAATCTGTCTTCACAATGGGCTAGTGATCACTTAGTACCAAACAAAGCTATGTTCACCTTACATTTCATCTTTTAACATTTCAATATTCCAATTGTGCTTGCAGTGGCTTAGTTTTCACCAGCTGAGTAGTGTTTGTTATTTTCAAGAAGTTATGATTGGGACTCCACTATTTAATTGCTTTGATAAAAGGAGAAAGGCGTAACCCACTACAGTGTAACATTTTAGTTCAAATTCAACACACTTTTAAGAACTACATTCCATATGTGCCTGTTTGCAGAAATAACATGATCATGTTGTGGCAGTTCTAAAAAGCAGATTTACCTTAAAGAAACAGGGTTATTTCAAGTTATAGAGATGCCTAATTATACAAAAAAAGTGAGACCAAAATTATCCTGTGCCCAATACCAGCTCAAATTCAAATGATGTTCATAAAGTGTTGTCTTACCTTTGCCTTTGTGTTTTTTCTGTTTCTGCTCACTTAATTTATCCAGTGGCAGGTCACTGAGGTCCAGGCTGTACAAGTTTCTAGCTAATACTTTAGTAAGTGTCTCCATTGTCAGTGACCACTCAGTGGCCAGCTCTTCCCAGTATGTCAGTGATGACATCACAGACAGCAAGTCATCCCAGAGTTCTCGAGAAATGTACACATTTAGATTTGCTTTGATCCAAGCTACTATAAGAGTCTAAAAGAACAGAGAAAACTTGGATTGTGAGCATAAGCTAACAACATTCAAATGTTACTATTCCAAAGAAAACTTCAAACTGCCACAGAAACTTTTGTGTAGTCCTGACATTCTTTTCCTCACCAATACATACAGAGTTTTAATGAATTATCAAGTGTTAACACAAGGCTCTGATTTAGACACAGGAGCAACTGGTTTGACCCATTATCTTACCCTATCTATGTATTCTTTTTTGCTCTGCTAAAGTCACTGGAGACTCTACAGATCCTAGTCACTGGGAATTCCCCACAACAGCACTTTGCAACTATAAACTTTGAAAGCATTTGCTACAGCTTTCTGTAAGCAATTACAGAATTATCTAAGGAATAAAAAAATCTATCAGTTAGGAATGGATAACACAAAACAGTTCATGCTGACTTGAGCTAATTTTGCTATGGCAGCAGGCTAAAACTGCACACACTGCCAGTTATTCCAACCCAACTAAAGGACAGCAATCCTTGAATTTTACAGTACCTCAAATACTGTTGTCACAGTGTCATTAAAATATAAGACAGAAAGCAACAAATGTAACCAGCTCTTTGATCCACAGCATTCACATTACCTGGGTAACACACCAGCAATATAAGATGACAAAGTAGCCAACAGTGGTTGCCGTATTCAATCTATTCATGAAAATTAGGCTGAATTAATTGAAATGAATTTATGTTTACTTGCCTGGAAAAGAGGTCCTGCAAGTCTTCCAGCTAAAGTGGAGGTTTTTCTTCCTTGATACTGCAAGAAAGTTTGGGGTGGTATTTTCAGCACAGATTCAGTTACCCTGAGCAGCACAAGTAGCATCTGCTCCCTGCAAAACAGTATTAAACTTAGAGTTACCATTTTGCTATACCTCTGTATATGCCAAGGTATTTTAAAGGTAATAATCAGGCCTTATTTGCTCAAACACATTCCAAAAATGTCATAATGATTACAAAGAGCCTAACTTGGTTATTGCAAAAATATATATTCCAATCTTTTTTCAGACTTAACAGTGAGTACTTCTTCCAAGTAATTCAACTGCTATCACCTTCAACGGCCTGAAATTACAGGCAAAATTTTAACTGTATTTTCAATCTGAGCTTTTTCTTTTTCTATGAATTACGGGTTTGGTAATTTTACATTATCATTAATATACTCCACCAATTATTTTGTGTGGCACAATCTTTGCCATTGTGGTCTAGAGTCAGTTCTTTACATTGACGTGAAACTGAGAAAGAAAACGCCAATCCAGTAGAATCTGTTTACTATTATGACTCCCAAAGTTCCCAGTGGCCAGCGAAATTGGCTCCTCAGAAGAGAAGACAAGTTTCACATGACACGCAGGGCCAGCTTTACTTACCAGAGCTCAATACAGATTGAGTGGAAGTCAAGTTAAAATGGAATAAATTAGATATTTGAAATCCCCTCGCTACTTCTTCCTTGTAATGGAGAATGGAGGCAATATAGTACCTGATTACAGACTACTATTTAAAGGAGTGGAAAATAATAGTAATTACTTTAAAGCAGAGTCTCCTGTACCTGCTAAGCACCATAAGAACTGGAAAGGCACAACCGTTACATAGTACACAGACTCCTGTATACAATTACAGGTCAAGAACAACACATATCTGATCATAATGATTATCCATACTTGTCTGGGGCTTTAAAAAAAATAAATAAATAAGGCTGTGAAGCTTCATATGTTTCAATATTTTAACACTTTGATACATGAGCAAAATGCCTTGCAAAAAATCATCAGTAGCTCTTTAAAAATAATCTGTATATCCCAGCTTAGTCCTTTTTGCACTGAGGTCTAAGCTGCCACAGATTAACCAGGAGCTTACTAGAAGTTTTAAGAGAACCGACAATCCCTCCTGTGCTAAGTTGTCTATGGTATTCAAGTTCGTATTTACTCAGAATTTACTGATTTAGAGGAACTGGTTCATATGACCAATACCACTCTACAGTGTTTACTGCCAAGTAAATGTTCGCATTTGTGTTGTGAACTAATAATGCAAGATAAAAGCATTAGCATTTTACCATGTCTTCTTGTCCATAGTCACTTGGACTACCATGTGGCGGTAGATATTGAGAACGCGTTTGCACATATCAGTGTGTTCATCCAGCAGAACTTTAAATTCATTTGCAGGTTCAAGAAAAAATATATTTGAAGAATTTATTATAAAAACCTAAAAGCAGAAAAAAGAGGATGTCATGATCATGCAACACTTAGATGTTTTCAGCAATTCAGTTGATAGAACCAGGAAGAAAAAATCTGTAACAGAAAATCTTTATAAGAAAAGGTTGTATATGCACACAGAAGTGCATGTTTAAATATGTCAGTTTGAAGTAATGATTAAGCAACAATGAGACTGATCTTTTCCCTATTTTTTCTACAAAACCTATTTGTATATTTTTGTTCTCTTAGACAGATGATTCAACTAACTACTCAATATGATTAGTTTAATATGATAGGACAAAAATGTCCCAGTAAGAAGTTCACTGCACAAAAGTTCCACCCCTAAGCCAGGAACTGACTAGTACAATATATCGTAAACTGCTTGAAATAGTCCTGGTACACTGTGTGTGCCTCAGCATCACACAGCATGTATTATGTTCTGGGAAACTAAAGCATTCATCCCAATGGGATCAGTAAGGCTTACCAAAAGTAGGAAACTCGACATGTTCCTGAAAGCGACTGACTTCAGTGGGCAGTAAATTAGGGCCTTCAGAATGAAAGTTATGCAAAAAAAGTAGGCAAGGACACTGTAGGAGCTACAGAAGCAGTTACTCAAGTGTTACTATATGTTTATGTAAGTTTAGAAAGCACTTGAATCTCAAATCTAGATTCTCAATTATTTTTTTACATGTAGAGGAAGTAATTTGTAATAAAGTCATAACTTCCCTCTACTGAAAGCTTTGGCTTTTTAATAATTAAAAACTATTAGTAAGCACTTTTACATTCAGCCTCAGCTAATGACTTAACCTACTCTAAATGCCTAGAAATAAGTCTACGCAAGCATTAAATGGGAAAAAAAACTCAAGACAGAAGTCTTGGATTATTAATTCACAGGGATAACCAAACATGGTTCCAGGTCAGGAAACCTCTCAAATTGAGACATGGTACTGGATTAGAATGATGTCTTGACTCTGTTTCAGGCCAAAAAAAAAAAAAAAAGATACTTGGTAGTCAAATGAACCTTTGTCTAAAAAACTTCAACACGAATAATCTTCAGGACATTGTCAGATGTGTAAGCCTTAGTAGTAGGCAAAGAGATACAGATACTTTGTATTTCTTTTCTCAGTAACACTTCATACTCTAAAAAAGTTGTTGAAAACAAAGATTATGAAGCTTAAATTATTTCAATGTATTTGAATTTAGTTTATTTATATGTATAATAGTGTACAGCACAAAAGAAAACTCTATTCATAAAATTATTCAAGCTGTAATAAGAATTAGTTTTACTAAGTATGGTCACACACAGTAGAAGTGCACACAGTAAAGTGCTAAATGCCCATTATTTTGTTTTGTTTAGAATCAATTTTCTGCTGGATATCAGACTATTATGGAGGCTAGAGTAATATACCCACCTATATGAATTTATTTGCACACACATATATATAAAATGCACACACTTTATAATACTCTAATAAGAGTATTTCAAAGACCTTCAAATTCTATCCTCCCAATTTTTCACATCTTCACCTTCAGCGAAGCATTTTGCTAAACATTTGAAATTAACATGATTTCTACCCAGTCAAACTGCCTAGAAGCTGTTAAAAAACTTCTGTTAGGGTACAACTGAACTCTTGCTTTCCTTAATGATATCACCAGAGAGTTATGGCACCTCATCAACCTTTTCAAACATGTTGTAAATTCAGAAAAAGATGAAAAAATATCCCTGTACACCTTGTTAATAGGACTAAAAAAGCTACAGGGTTGGATGTTTTTGCTTTTTGTGACCAATAGTGTAAAAGCAAAAAGCCTCTAAGCATTCTCATAAAAAGCTTAATTATATTTATTTGAAGATGTTGCAGTAGCATGAGGATTATTTTTTCTCTATTATAACGCAGAGGAGAATGCATGTTCCAATGCAAAATTAATTTTTTTTTTTTTTATTGTGTTATCCATCACTGGTCTATACACTGTCCTACTTCAGGTCAATAAAAATATAGTGAACCAGTGTCATTTGTCTAACCTTTATCATCATACTTGTTGCACATAAAATAATTTTAAAATTTAGAGATGCTTTAGAGATGCATGGGATTCCCTGGCAGAAATATTGCACTTCATTCCACTCTTTATGTGCTGATAACAAGATTTTTAGGTAATTTCAGATAGAAAATTTAAATAAAATTAAATACCAAGTCTGTTTCATACCTGCAATACTGACTGCACTCCAGCTCGTACATTTTGCTCTTCAGTATCAATTTCAGATGTTTTATGCAAAGTGTCTTCGTAACAGCCATTTCTTCCCCAGTTTGAATTTCTAACTCCATGACTGGAGTTCATCCCTTTTTCCTGAAAAATATTTTTTCTTAAAATTCTACAGAGTTTTAGACAAGTATTTTGGCTTTATATTAAATGAAAAAGGATATGATAGGTACTAAATAATAAACAACAGCAGGTAAATGCACCTGAGTCACAACAATATTTCATGAGGCTTGTAGCAATTATCTTAAAGTCCCTGAATGAAGTAACTACTATTTTTGTCACCCTTTTATTTGTATATAATTTTTAAACAGTTGATAGTTGGCATACTGTATAATCCACATCTTGAAAACAGTTCATAAAATGATACTGTTTTGAACTAAGCACATTAAAAAGTTGCAGATAATGGATAAAATTGGTAGCTTGTCCATACAGTGTTTTACCATTGATTTTTCCCAATAAATGCTCTGACACCAAAGAAAACCACAAATAAGCTAGCAAGGAAGCCACTTCTCTGTCTACTGCTAGATTAATGCACAAATATTAACCAATAATATTTTACCTCTTCTCTTTCTTTTCCTTTCTCTGATGAATTATGGTCACCATTTTCATCACAATCTACAGCTGTGCACTGCATTATTTCTTCAGGTTCTTTCATAAATAAAGGTTTGTCTTCTTGTTGAATCCATTCTTGATACACCTTCACCACCTTCCTCATGGCAGCTGCTTCACATATTGGCAACAGAAATGCCTGAAAGTAGAAAAAGAAAGAAACAAAACACTGTTACAATATTTGAAATAAGTTGGGCTCTATAATTACAAGTTCAAAGAGATAAAGGTGGAAAAAGACAGCCAGTGTTGGATCCCGCATACAAACTATTGCCAAATCTAAATGTTTGCTCACTTTCTTCATATGTAAACTGAAAACACGAAAAAACCCCACATTTAAACAAGAAAGCTTATCAAGAAATACTTTGAAAGATAAGAATCCATGTGGGTGCATCTACTTAGCACCTAGCCTGCTGAAATTAAGACCCAAGCACCCATCAAAATATGCAAAACAAATGAGCAGAACTTGCTATTACAACATCTTATATTCAGACGATTTGGACAAGTGGAGTTAAATCAGCTCTAAATGACTAAGAAAAATTCAAGCGACACACAATACTGGTAGTCTTCTATCTTATTTTTAGCTAATTAAGATTTTACAAAACAGTACCCTTAAAGTGAATTACTCCCTGAAAAGACTTCAGTATTATTGCTTCTAAAAATCATGCATTTGAGTTGGTTTGATGGCTGATCAGTGCCCTCTTCAGAAGGTTTTCTGTATTGGCTGTGCTGGTAACAACTAGTTGTAGACCAGAAACTTTTAACACTAGTCAGATTTTAACTAAATACAATTACACATACAAGAGACCATGATGCCCTAATTATACATTTAGAAGAACAGATAAACTACACTAACACACAGTGTTACAGGGTCTGCGCTGTGACTGTTGAAAACTAGTTGTCCATGTCTTTAAGGAGGGCCCACTTAACACAGGTTGTACATTCACTCTGGAAACAGAGATTTCATACCATTATCACACTAAAAAGAATTCAGCTGTGTATTACAGGATTAAACTGACAAGTTCAGTCACATACTTCCTCATCGAGTTTAACATTCTCCTGCAAGTCCATATAAATTTTTTGTACCCTCAAGTCTAAAATGCATAAAACTAGTTCTCTACAGACAATCTTTCCACCACTCAGTACCACTGAAAGCTCTTCTTGACAGGAATAACTTAGTCCTCATGTTTTAGAAACATTACAAACATCTCATATATTAGAAACTAGTTTACACTGAAAACCTCCGGCTAAATAATGATGTAAATAAGATTTCATAATTGCACGTGAAATCCAAATCATCTACATAAACTCATAGAGTGACTTTTGAAAAGAATGAAGAAAATTGCCTTTGCTTCTTTTCGCTGTAGCAACAGTGAAAAGTAGACCATTGATAATTTATACTGTACATTCAATGCCTCAGACTCTGTAAACCCTTGAATGTCAGCTGAATTTGGATAACTCTGCTATGTCCTTCAGTAATGTGTCCAAGCTCTTGAATAAAAGGGATGCAGATAAGCTTCTGGCATTTATTTGCCTCATTTAAAAATATTTACTTCATGCAGATAAACAAGTTTTAAAATGTTCAGCTTTCTGCTGTTTAAAGCAATTAGTGCTGTGCATTTAACTTGAAACTTAGTATATCGTTCTTTACTATTATCCAGAAATCTCTGTTTGTCTTTTGATCTATAGCATGGGGCATAAAGAAAGTTTATCTTATTCTATTCTCCCACACTGAACTCTAAGGTACTATTAATGAAGACTCCATATTCTGGCATATGTTCTCAGTTTAAATTTGTTTTAATAGTTTGCAGTAGAGATATACTATTCTGAGTATGCTCAGCTAACATTTCTGGTTGCAGTGAAGTTAGAAACAGAAGCTGCTACCTTTTATAGCCATCTGTCCTACTCTTCTGATGAACACTATCAAGGAAAGGACATTCGGATGCTCCTAAAACAGTTCTGTAACAGCTGCAGACTCCCACAGTAGGCTTCTGTTAATATGGTTGGCTGTGAGTTCTAATACCTACAGTGTTGATGTATGAAAAGATTAAACATTCCCGTCTATGGGGAACTGTGAAGTTCAAATTAAATGTTGTTAAACTGGTTGTTAAAGATATAAAATTAGAAAAATCAGAAACTAGGGGTATTCTACACAGAATGTATTTCAGAATGTTAGCTTCTTGATTTTTGAAGGCAGGATGACAGAAAAAACCTGTAACTTGGTACAACGTTCTGCTTAACAAGTGCTCTTGGAAGAAAACCACGACATGATAAAAATACACAATATAATAATCGAGATTCTTGCATTCTAAAGAGAGTTTTTTACCTGTCGAAAAATCTCAGTTAGAAAATTAACATTGTTTCTTTTAGAAGAGAAGACTTTACGGACAATTTCAATATCAGTTAAATGCTCTTCATCAATACTGCAGAGGCTGGAAGAACTTGGCTCTCTCTCTGTTAGAGTACTTGTATTAGAATGAGATTGTTCTGGTTCTGCATTTCTATCCTGCTTATCAGTACTGTCATTTTTGCTGTCCTCCCTTGAAGCCATGCTAGCAGCTGCTCTCTGAAAAAAAAAATTTAAAATATTCCATAGTTCATTTTTAGTACAGCAATAAATCAATACAATTAAGTAAAATTTAAATAACACAAAGAATTAAAAAACAAACAAACAAAAGGATTTATTGCATTTCAAGGCTTCTAATGTCCAGTTGATTAAAAGCAACTCACAAAATTTGAAAAAAGAAAGCAGCATTTGCAGGTCCTTTCAAACTGAATTACTAAAGATACAGTTTGTTTAGAAATTACTTTTTTTTTAACTTTTCATTAGTCATAATTATTGGAGGAGAGCATATTGCTGACATAACAATTAAACCAAAAACATGAAAACAAATATATTTTTGTGTATTTGGTTTTACCTGAATATTCTTTGGCACATTTTCACCTTCCATCCCAGGAATATGAGGTCCTGTATGAGGTTTTGGCTCAAGCCAGAAGGACACCAACCATCGAATGACAATAACACGAGCCTTAATGAAAGGTTCCTTTGTGCAATAGATTGCCTCATTGGTTTCAGCATCTTTCTTAACTATTACGTAGTGTGGCTTTGGTCTCATTTGTGGTATATCTGTACGAAAATACAACATTTTAAAAATACAGGCAGAGACAAAGATCTGCATAAGAAAGAAATCCTAGAACCATAACCAATACACATGAACTTTCAGTGGTGCAGTTTTGTTGCATTCACTGTTGCACCACTCATTCCAAGATGCACTGGAATGGATGCAACAGAGAAAATGTCAAGAACATGTAAGATGTCAAAATGTAAGACATCAAAACACTTGAATTTTCTCCTGAAGGGAGACAACATGTTAGTCCAAAATAAACTTATTTCTGCTATGCAGAACCTTTAATTTTTTATCTGAAAGTGATTTCTATAGCCTTACATTTTTGCTTACATTTTTTTTTCTATGTAAGTAAACATATTTCATTATCTTCAGGTTCTTTCAAACTATGTTATACTCAATATTTGAAGATAAACTTCAGCAAACTCACTTTAAATTTTCATTGCATACGACAAAGTCCCAAGAAGCAAAATAACTGTCAACTAGACTACAAGAAATCTACTTTCATATAAAACTAATATACTGACAAATCTAATCATGGCTACAGTGGGAGATATGTAATTCCAAAATGCAAATGCAATAAACACAGCCTCTTCTGGCCCTGCAAAAGGATAAAGATGAATAGAACAGAGAAATCCTGCTGCAAAGCCACATGAGCTTTGCAGCTTCACCTAGGGCCCAATTTGCACTGGCTAATTTTGCTGGACTTTGCTGCCAGACCACAGGCACGTACATGTTCCTATGACTTAGCTGCAAGATGACTCTGAGGCTTCTATACTGGCTTGTAGGGAATGTAATGAAGGATGCTCGGGGGCACATCAGCTGGCAGGAACTGTCATTGTCTGGGGACTAGAACTGACAACTCCATTTTCACCATCCCATGATGGTTCAGAACTGTTTAGCTTTTTTGGTTCTCTACTGGGCTAGAGTCATTGGTACTCCTGAATCTGCTTCAGAAAAAAAACATTACAGTACTTACCTCAATGTGGATGGAATTAACTTATGTGGTAAAAACACTACAAAGATGGGGGGACGCATGGATAGCATTTTTTAATTGTGCATTTTTCTGTGACTTAACACTGCAAAATGTCATTTCTGGGTTTTACAGCCCAAGACATGGTGCAGAATAGTTCTGCATTACCATCATCAACGATACTTTCATGTGCAAGTGACATTTCTCTGAAAGTGGTAACCACCATCAACCTGAATCAGCAATGATCCCTTTCATGTGCAAGTGACATTTCTCTGAAAGTGGTATGCCAACCCACCACAGACCTAGTCCTATAAGGGCAAATATGAGGTATACTCCAAAACAAAAAGAAGACAAATATTTGTGTGAGGACTGATTATAATATGTGCTGTCAGGACGCCCTGATGTTAGTGTTTCAGTATCGTGATTTCCATCTAGTGACAGCAAAAAAACCCCAGGAAATTCAAACTAAAACAAACACAAAATAAACGAAAATCCAAACAAAACAAAAAAACCAAACCTAACAAAAAGACAGAAGCATGGAAAAATGATGGTCCTATCCATAAACAGAGTGACAGGTTGAACAGAGACAGTTATGTCAGCACTGCCTTAACTCTTCGGTAGTCTGCAGTACATGAGCAAGAGAAGGTTTCCATGGTCTTACAGGCCAACCAGAAAGCAGTTAAAGGATACTAATGGTGAGAGTCAAAGAAGATTTTAAAAAGTCACACTGAACAATACAAAGGTATTCCCTGACTGTATCTTAAAGCAAAGTCAAGAGTTGTTTTAAAGGATCCTGTGGAACTTTGCCAGTTTATGATGTTAGAATCCAAGAGGGACAAATCTGGACAGCAGTGAAGAAATAATCAACTGTTGTCTAAGCCATTATATTATGACAGCCTTTTTAAGGCATCTAAAGTGCAACCAGCGTATCTGCCAGACTGCTGTAAAGATTTCCCTGTTACTATTACAAATACACAAGATCCAGCACCCACACTGAGGATATCCACACTGGTCTACCTCAGCGTCATTTTAAAAGCCACATACATAAGTAGTGATAGCCCCATCATGATGCTGCTAAACTGAGGAATGTTTCCTGTATGAACTTCAAAACTATATCCACACTTTTCAATGAAAGCATTATTTTTAAAGGAAAAACCCCATGATTCTTGCATACCATGTACCTAAGTACGTAACAAATGCACAGAATACTCTTTGACAAGTTTACAAATCGTTTATTTACTGCAAATAATAAAACTCCAGTACACTGTTTTCATTCTATGGAAAGCAACAGGTTAGTAAGAAAATTAAAAATTGAGGTATCTTAAACAAGCATGTGTAACAGTACAATCTGTGAAAAATAAAGCAAATGCCTGGTAGCACAGCATTTAAAGATGGAAAAGTCAGTTCTCTCTGATATTTATTAGCATTCAGCAGAGCACAAAGGCTGCAGTAATGGCAGTATTTTCAGAAGGACTAAACATGCAGTAAATGTGTTTTTGCAGCACACGGTCTCCTCCTTGTTTCATGATAACCTCTCAGAACATCCTCTTTCTATAACTTGTTTCAACTGCATTATGTGCTGCAGCTGCTTCTCAAATGTATCCTCCTTCCAGCTGTTTCTCAAATGTATCCTCCTTCCAGCTGTTTCGTGCATTTTCAAATTCTGTCCATCTTGAAAGAAGGTATCAAGTCTTCAGATGAGAACAGACATAAAACCAAAGCAAAACACAGCTTGTTAGATGGACTCAAACAGCACAAGAGTAAATATTCCCTTCCCCCAACTTTCCATTTTTTCTTTCTATTGTCTTTTGGGCTTTCCTCACCCCCTGCCCTTCCCCCTCTGGGAACCTGATGTGAGCTGATGACAAAAAGAAAAGGAAGCTGAAGGTGGTGGAAGACATACACAGGGTAGAAAGTGAACAGGCTAGCAAAAACACAATGCACACCTGTAAGCTTTGACCATGCCTAATTTTTAAGACAATAACGGGTTCATAAGGAGTGAAAAGCTAAAGAGAGCTGTACAACAGCCCACATTAGTGTCTCGCTGTAAATGAAGGAGCCTATCTAAATGGCTTGGAAATGGCACAGGAATGCACATTACTATGACAAAAGCAATGCCCCTGGAATATTACTGCTGTATCTGTAGCTCTTATTAAACAACTTCTAACTCAACCTCAACAGATATTTAACAAAGACTTTACAAACAAAATAAACATTAAGGCAAAAAAAAGGCCAAAAAAAAAATCAACCAAACTCTAAACAAAATCAAACCAAACTAAAAAAAAAAAACAAAAAAAAAAACCAAAAAACAAACCCTCAAAAAACAATCTCATGGGCTTTTCTAATGCTGTATTCCTCTTCTAAGTCTGCAATACTAAAGCCAGAATTTGGACCCACAATACTTGTAACAGGAATGCTGTAGGCAACATACTTATCAGGAAAGAAGGAATGAAATCTCAGTCCAGTATACTGTCTCCAGTAAAGCCCTGTATCAATGCTGGCTTACTGAAACTACTTTTCCAATTTGTACCTCACGATTTCTCCTAAATTAAACACTACACCAGTAGCATGAAAACTGTTCTTAGTAGCAGGCTCAGTGCCCAGGTTTGCCATGCCTTCTGCCTCAAGGCTGTAAATTAAGAACAAGCACAGGATGATTTTCAAATAGGTTGGGAAGATGCATGCCAGAGAAGAACATCTTCAAGGACAAGAAAATATTCAACTTACCAATGCTTATGTTGTTTTCATCACTGTTTTGTTCCGAAAATCCTCATTATAGTTGCTCACTGTGCACAGTCTAAGGCACTCACAGTAATTCTTGGGATCTGTGCACATTTCTTCTTGTTTCCCATTGTCCTCTTCTTTACTAAGGCCTTGGAAGTTTCTTGTTTACCATTCACAGAAAAACAGAGGACTACAGTAACACTTCTGTGGAAGACTCAATCAAGATCTTCACAGAAAGATAAAAACAGCATTTCCATATTTCTTGTTCCGGAGCATCAAGCAACAGCAGGTTTGCTTTCTCAGCACTGCTTACTGTCCCTCTTGTAGCTATTTTATCACTCAACCTCTTCAGCATCTGCGCAATAACTCTTATTCTACTGTTACTTATGGCTGTATTTATACTGGTTCTTCTCCTGTAGATGAGAAAGCCCGGTGTTTGTCTTTCCCAAGAGAACATGGCTTTGACACAACCATGTCTCAAATCTAAATAAATGTACATGGACCAGAAGAAGCTAAGACCTTTTCAACAAACTTCCCCAACAGCCTAATTTTAGAATATGGAATTGTGTCTGGAGATCACTACTCTGGAGACTCTTTCTGAGATGCTGCATCAACAGATAAGAGGAATGATGATGTGACTGTATGACTCAAGTGATGAAATGGTAATTTAAAGTCTGTGTACAAGGTATTGCTTTGCAAAGAGGAGTCTTGAATTCCGTTGGCCTACAACCAACATGTGTATGGGTGCATGCAAACCCGAGAGAACAAAATCAAGATTTGCAAACAACATTCTGGCTTAAAATGGGCTAAAAACACTAAGTAAAACTCAGGTTTGCTTAGAAAACACTGAATATTTCACTCTTTATATGGAAAGATACATTCTAGTACCATCAGCTTTGAAGACTGTGCTAAACCCTAGCTTCTTTTTTCCCACTGCAAGCTCTTGATAAAATGCAGTTGGCACAAAAACCTCACTTTTCCCTGTCATAAATTTGAACAAGCACTGTATAATCCAAACACTTTGATTCTGTTCAGATAAAACCAACACGTCCAAAGAAGAGCACACTAACACCTTTTATTATGGCAGAAGTAGTTTCTCTTCAGAGCACAACTGAGATCAGCAACGGTTACATTAGAGAAAGGTTTTACAAGAACATTTAATTGACTTCATTCAGGTTAACAGAGCAAGATTGACTCTAATGAAAGGGTCAGAGGCCTCCACAAACAAAGAACTCAAAATCATAAACAGGAATCTTAACATGTTCTTTCTTGGCAAATACTTTTGGAGAATGCCCTTCATGGGCAACATGACTCAAAACTGAACATTGCTTTGTTATATTGTCTTTTTAAGAGTTAGAAAGCACAATTACTTGTCTCAAACATTGCTAAGGCCACAGAAGGGAGGAATTTGTGACAGGAAGGTGCTAATTCCAGGCCTGACAGAGGCAAGATCTGGTTAGCACATGCTAGTTATCACACTCCCTCTGTGACAGACTGTGTGACAAGAAGCACCTGCTTATATGCATATCACTGGTCAGAGAAGTATCATCCCAAGTTATGGCATGGCGTCATCTGTGGCCACCAATGGCCACCAAAGCTCCCCCAAATACACCCCCTGTGGACACCTGGAACCTGGACTGTTATAAGCAGTACTGCTGTCCAGGTGTTAGGACCTAGGGAGAAGTTTTACAAAGCTTAGGAAGAACGATGTATTAGGAAGAACGATAATGGATACAAAGAATGCAGAATTTAGGGGCCATAAGAACATTTGGCAGAAGATATGGAAGAAATTATTAAAACCATCTCAGCAATTCTGATGAAATCAGTTCCAGCTGGGTAAAAGGTAATTCCACAGTGCATCACCAACCTAAGAAACCCACCATCCCAAAAGGAGAAAGACTGAACAAGCAAACTAATTACCATACCATGCATTTAACCAATAGAAGATGGTTAATTAATAAGAGAACTCTAATTAATAAGAGAACTATATTACTTGTTGCCAATAAGCAATAATTCCTTTGTTTTTAAAATGTATAAATACTGAAAAGATTTGACTGTGGACACAGCACGCCTTTCAGCACAGAAGTTACTAACAGATGAACAAACCAGGACCCGCACCCCAACACCAAGCCCAGGGTGAAGGCCCAACAAGACCCCTCTGGATCCATGGGTGGTGACCAGCTTCTGCTTCCACTCTTTCTCTCTCCTTTTCTCTCTCTCCCTCTCCCTCTGTCTTTCTTTCCCCATGCAATCAGTGCTACAAAAAAACGTCAGTACTGTTGAACCAGCATTTGGTCCTGTTGTCACCTTAATTTGGGCAGAGGCATCTCTCACTAATCAGATCATAACATTAGACAAAATGTAATGATTTTATCAGCTGTGTTCACACTTACCAAGTATAGGGTTATACAAGCTGGTCTCCTTACAGATGTTTGGGAAAATAGAAGGTAAGTAGTATTTCTTAAAATTTGAGAATAAAAATGAAAATCCCTTTTCCTGGTTTTCCTTGTTCTTCCATTCTAAACTCTTAACCTTAAAACAAGAATTTGGACACAGTAAATATCTACAAGTAGAAGAAACAGGTAACTGATGAAATGCCCTCTTTTTAAGTTATTTCTTAGAAAAATGATCATATACATTTTAATAAACAGTTTTAGAAAGATGAAACAGAAACTAGCTGGGAAATGTCAATGAAACAAAGACCATTCTCTTCCAAAATATTTTTTCAAAATGAACTTGAACACATAAAATACTGAAACCAACAGAAATACACTTGCTTTTGCAGTGATCTTGTCAAAGCAGGGAGCATGCCCAAATTGACTGGCTTTAATGAAATGGTTTTTATATTTCAAAATGTTTAATTAAAAAAGAGTAACTATCCATGCCATTCAAAATATTTCTTTGACAAATTCTATTAAGACATTTTGACTTACAAGTGCCCATATAATCATTACAATAGGTATTTGGATTCATTTGTGTAATTGGTGACATCAAACATTTTTCAACCACAAGCAGCAGAAGGTACAACTTTGAAGTTCAGTTACACAAATGTACTTTCATGGATTGTGAGTGCTAAGCATTCCTCTTTATGAAATGTTTTCCTACATGGTAAGTAGTACCAAGCATGGTAAGTGATCCTCAAGAAATACAACATGAGAATCCATCTTCCTGCAGAGCTAGGTAATCTACCAAGACCATCATAAATAATATAAAGGAAGACTCCCTTATCTATGTTTTCCCCTTTCCCCTCTGCCCAAGTGTGAAGAAAAACTTATAGGTACCCAACTGGGTTCTGAGGGACAAGTCTGACCCAGAAGGCAGGACCAGCAACACCTACCATGTCATGCAGCACATGACAGCACAGCAGGCTCAGAAGCAGCATGTGCTAACTGGCCAGCAAATCAATTACATAACATGTAACAGCTGAGCCACAGTTTTTGACAGAAGATGTTGCTGTGCTCCATACTGGCTGAGATCATAGAATTGTCAAACTCCAAAGGGAAGAACATGATGTGTCTGAATTGCACACCATAGACTAAATACTCATTCAACTCTTCATTTTCTGCACACAGTTCATCCACTGGTTGAAGACAACTGGACAGGAAAGGGAAGATAAAAATGAGCGGGGAGCTGAAATCAGTATTGCTAGAAGTGACTGACAAGTCTTGTTTTGCCTCCATGCCACAATCTGATGGAAGATCCTGTGGTAAAAGATCTAGGAATCTTCACACAGAAGACAAGGGAATATTTTTCTAGAAGAATTTGCTTTTTATAAAAAAGGGAGTGGCAAGGAAGGATTCTTCAAAACATTTTTATATGTATTTGCAGTCCTACAAGTAAAAAACTTACTGTAAAGAACAAAGATGTGTTAATTGTTTCACACTTGTTTGCTTGAAAACTATGGAGCATACCTGAATTACCATGTATTTCAAAAGTGCTTCTAAAAAATAGCTTGTTAAATCTTCTTGTCCTTTATCTCCTGATTGCGGAGGAACAAGCGGAGTGATTTCTTCTATAGTCACTTGAGCTATTTAAAGAAAAAACAGAAGTACATTTAACATTTAGACCATTTCTTCTCATGCGCAAACATCTACGAAGTTATGAAAGTAGAAATGCGCTGCGGCAGCAGAGACAGTTTACAGGTAAAATAGTCCACCCATAGATTAATGAAAATCAAGAAATTTTAACTTCTAAACCACCATGGATCTAATTTCTTACATATAGAAAAAGCACAGCAGACAATAAGTAGGTCTCCTCTATGCACTTTTGGAACCTACCTGCCAAACCCAAATTTTTTAAAATTTCGTTTGGAATTTATGCAAACAATAGTGTAACACTTATGCTACACAAATGCCAAATCTTTACATCTTTCACCATTTAGCAGCTGATCAGTTACATTTCCTTTAAGTTTTACTATCTGTGTCCTTCTTTGCCTCTGCAGTGAAGCTAGTTCAGAGTCGATTTTTCTCTTGTTCCTGTAGTTATACGTTCACCTTTCAATCTTTGCACTCTGAATTTCTTTGCACTCCGAATTTCACAAGATAACTCCAAAAAGGCCTTAAGTAGGTAGCAAAATTTTACTTGCAGAGCTATCCTGCCATGAAATTAATCTGCTGTGTTCCAGCAAATTTAATTACTAGTCATGGAGATGCTGCTTTCCTCTACAAGCAATAAAATACTCAAATACTAAGAGAAGATGGAAAGAAGGCAAATCACAACATTCAGGGGAAAAAGTGTTCAAGTTTTTAATCCCATTTATGTGAATGCATAGTTTGCAGTTACATTCAAAGACCCCATCCAATTGCAAGTCATCAATAAATGAGCTTCAAATCCCACTGTCAAGAATAAATTGAGTTAGAAGGCACTTAATACTAGAGTGTACAAAGGAAAAACTGTCCTAAGAATCACCTTAAGAGAAAAATCATCCTCACTCTATTGATTAGAGCCAAAATAATGACCTTACCATTAAAAAAAACCAACCAAACAAAACCTCACAAAGTATAAAAACCTCATCTCAGAATGCTCAAGCTTTTACACTCATGCAAACCTTTAAGACCTCAAGTTTTGCAATTTACAAGGTTTATTTCTTTTTGAAGATTCCAAGTTGCAAGAATACCACAACTTTAATTACCTGGTCATACACAGACACATTTGTCCTTACACATTGGCCTAACAACCACTCATTCTCTTGAAGGCCACACCAAAAACATCTTTGCTCAGCCTGCTCCCTGGAGGACAAACAAAGCCAGTGCAAGTGTTCAACACAAGCAGAATTCACCTGTGCAAGTTTGCAGTAGATGCAGGATTCTCTTCCAATTTTTAAGAATTACACACAATTGGTCAGTTTATTTTCACCACTATGCATTAAGTTACAATAACCTACCTGCAGGGAAAACCCCAACAACCACAAAAAACAACTAATTCTGAACAACAACAAAAAAGACAGAAATTGCTACACAAGAACACCTGACAAACTGCTAAGGAACTCAGCTCCATTATCTCCCTGGGTATGTATGTGTATCAGTTACTTCAACTTGCCTCGTCTGTGACAAGATATGAATTATGTTGAGAATTGAGGAATATTACCAAATTACTTACTTTCTTGGACATTAAGGGGAGGGTTAATGAGATTATCTAGTGTTCGGGGGCCATATTCAGACTGTGGTGATGAAAATCCAGGAATCAAGCAAGAAAACATCCATAATTGTTCTCTACTACAGTTATTCTGAAGTGCTTGCATCCACAAAAGAAAGAGACGCACACCCTCTCGACGTATCTTAAAAGAAAAAAAAATGGAATAAGTTATCTTGTGCCAGAACAAACAAAAAACCACTTGTCCTGAAGGAAGAAAAGGAGAGATAAAAAAAATGAGGACAGACAGTATGACCCCCAGCAATCAGCAGAGCAAAACTAACACATCTGCTGCTCCTGATGAAATGCAAGGGTAAGCCTGGCACCTTCACTGCTGTTTGCCTCAAAGAATTTCTCACAGGGGTTTCTCTGAAAGAAGAGGAAGAAAACCAACAGGTCTTATCACTTGCTTGACTGCACCACTGCAAGATGCCACATGAATTTTTCAGAAAATACAAAGACCAGCATAAAATTTCTAAATATGTTCATTAATTATAATAACTGAGTGAGCTCTCAGAAAGGCCAATTCTTCCTTCTTCCATTTCTCCTTGAAAAAAGGTAGAGTCCTAGAGCACTCCCTTCCTGGCTCTCATACTGGAGAATTTCAGTACCAGAGAAGCCTGCAGGTGCTTTACAGAGGAGTGGTGCAGCTGTTTTGTCCCAACCATTTAAATTACTCTATCCACCAGCAGGCCTCCCTAGCACAGATAATCTTCCACTTCCAAGGTAGCCTGAGCCCCAAAATCAGCCTCCTTGTCCTAACAATGAACAGTTAATACTTACTACTTTGTTAATGCAAAATCCTTTAAACCGCTGGCTACACTATATGAACACATTACTACTGTAAGTAGTTTTACTGAGATAAAGCTGATGATTTGGAGTACTTCTTCCATGATACACAAGTCATGATCTAGCTCTCATTCCTGGGTTTTTACTGTAAAAATTTACCCTTATGTTCCTATTTCTATTTTTAAGTATTGTAGACAAAATTGCATGCAACTTTTTGCGGTACCTTTAATGAATTTCCAGTGTGAAGAAGCTTCTTTAAAATCAACCCTAAAAAAAAAGGAGAAAAAAATTATTTGCTTTTATTCTTTCTACATTAAATAAAATGTCAGAGTTCTCGGTCAGACTTGATAGCCACTTTTAAACAAGTCCTTGGCACTCTCCAATTTAATCTTGGTGACCTTGATACCTTCAAGCAACTGACTCAATGCCAGAAGGAAAAACAAAATCAAGTATCACCTTTCACAGCCTACTCATAGAATATTTTTCCCCAAAAACTTTTGAGATGTCAACATTAAAAGTAAATCAAGTCATCACAATGCATAAAATCAGCATTCCCTATTTACAAACATCTCATGCCAGTTTTGAAATGTATTATTAAGAGAAAGAAAATAAGGAAAAAATATTTATAACTCCAAACTTTTCACCTGTCCTTGTTCTTTCTCAGCCACTCTTCTATTTCTATATTCCCAGATATAAATCTATACAGAAGAGTATTCATTACATTGGCAGAGGTTTTTGTCTGTTTTTTTTTTCTTTTTCTTTTTTATTTTCCTTCACCTAACTTGCAAAATTCTCTGGACCATAACCCCTGTTAAGCCACTTAAACTTTAAGGAAATGAGTGGCATAGTAGCCACTAATTGGTAGCTACTAATAAAAAGTAAAATGAAATGGAGAGGGAAAGGGAGAGAGAAAGAAAATAAACTTACCAATACTATGAAATTGCCACCTTTGATGTATCCTTTCAGGAAGGAGTTGTAAAATTTTCTAAAAAAAACAGAATCCAAGGATGTATGTTGCAGATATCACTCTTGAAAGACCAAACAGCCCTTTCATAAGGCTACAGATCAGAAGCTGAAGCACCAACTTAGAAAATTCCCACAATGTTTTCTTTGGAAGCATTGTTGTCCTTTCAAGGTGACCCCATTCCTACTGTTAAGAAGCCCAAAGGCTCTGACAGCCTGTCTGTAAGTCCTGCACTGGAGACTTCAGATGTTACTTCAGGTCATCTGGCTCCACTTCCCCTCTGACAGACACTACTGCTTACAGCATAGGGAATGGAATGGGACCAGGGTCTGTCTCAGCTGCTCTGGCTCACAACAGATTGCATTAAGTTATTCCACTTTCTAACGCCTTCAGGTAGGATGTTCAGCTGTCTGCTTGCCTCTGTGGCACAAGCAAACATGTGCTTCAGCCTTCTCCACCGAGGGGTAATAAACCCTCATTTTTACTAAAGCAAAACAGTGAAGAAAAGACTTCTACAAATGGAATGATCATCTCCAGAAACAAGAAACAGAGCATAGTTAGTAATTCCAAAACTACCATGTAAGACTTGCAACATTTACACTAGAGGCATTTGCAACTTGTAAATAACCTGATTTTTCCTGGCTGTGGCCCTCCAGCATACCATGCAAGTGCTTCCAAAGCACAGATCACCTAATATTCCTTTATGCAGAAACTAGTGAACAAATGAACCAGCTCTTTTTCACATTTACCAATGTACCTCACTAACAAATAAATAACACCTGAATTTGTACTCAACCATGTGATAAGCTTCGATCACCTTTTAGCTTTGCATATTTTTAAGAAACACAATCCTTGCTCTATAATTAGAAGCCTCCATCAAAAAGGAGAGACAAAAACTTCTAAGGTATTTCTAAACTACAGTGTCTGCTTAGAAATGTTCTCATTTTATTAAATTATTTCATTAGTGTCTAATGCATCTTAATTAAGTCAATATACGCTTTGGGAAAAAATACAGTGAAATGCAATTTTCAAATAATTAATATTTTTTTAAATAAGGAATTTTTTTAAAAGGATCTATAAACAAATTCTGCAGTAGCAATCTATTATGAGAAAAATCAAAGATAACATGCAATCAAAAGGTCAAAACCATCATGAGTAAACAGAGATCACCTTTCTATGAATTTCAATGTGTATAACACATGATGGGGAAATACCACCACCAAAAAGTAATCAACTATCTAGAGACACAAAAACATCTTTTTCCAGTTTAGACATCTTGCAAAACCACAAGTCATATTTTTATTTTTAAAACAAAGCACACAAATTCAGCTCTATGCAGAAGTAAGACAGAATGAAGTTAAATGCAAAGTGTATTTACAGATGACTGTAGAATAACAGGACTCGAAGCAAAAAATATTGAAAATATCTTACCTCAAAAATAAAAAGAATAGAATCCAATTCTTCTCTCTGAGACTTGTGACCTAGTTGCAAAAATAAATAGGTAAAACAGTTAAATATAAATAGAAGATCACTTTCATTATCAAAACAAAGATCCTTAAGTGTGTTTATACAACCATAACTTTGCACTGCTTCTACAAGTAAAAATTATACTCCACAAATACAGTTTATAGCAGCTACAATTTGCATAACTTCCTACTGTGGCATCCACAACTGGGAGAGATTAAGTTACACAATATCTTGTTAAAGAATAATTCTGCAGAATACTATGTATAACACATTAAGAATCCTCACTTTGCAACAGGGCAAACACAGACATCAGAGAACAAATACTTTTTGCTCACCTCCACTGAATGCATATCTCACTGCTTTGCCTTCATTTGCAAAGCTAGTTCTTAGACATAGTTCTGCATGGTTGATGTTGTCATTTGTGACCACACAGAGCTTTATTTATAGCACCCTGCTTTATTTCATAACAAAGGCACAAGCATCAAGACAAAAAGAGTTCTGTCTGAAATGCTTACCTTTTTGTTTAAGGCCCACTTCAATAGTCACAAAGTTTTCAAAGAACACATAATATATATGCGAAAAATGTAGATCAAAAAACTGTTTGAGATCAATTGATTCTGCATTGTCTGAAAAACAGAACAGAACATTATTTATATTTATTTCAAATATTCAGAGTCAACCACTATACACCATTATCCAGCAGTAAGAACTGAAGATATTTAAAAGAAAAATTATTGGTTTTTCAAATAAATAACTAAATAATTAAATAAATAATTCACTCTTTACTCTGAGACTAATGAAATTCAGTATGGCATGCCGTCAGTGCCTAGTGAATTTTAGAATGGCAAGCAGCATCTTCTTGCACACCCATTGTTTGCATGATAGTAATGCCAACAAATGCTAATCATGAACCCTAATTCCATCAGGACTAGCACTGTACAGATGAATCTGCTTTCAATTGTTAATTTAATAGAAAGAAAGCTCGTGACACTGCCAAAACTCTGCAACAGAAAGACCATCACAATCTCCAACTGTCATTACTAAGCACAACTAAGCTTACTAAACAAAGTGGAAGAAGGATGTTAAGTGAGGAACACATCTGCTCTGCTGATAGATAATCTGGGAGGATGCAAACAGCAGCACTGGATTCCACTGTTGCCTTCTTATTCCCTCCAAGGTCCAAGATGCACTTTGCTTTCTAGTCTGGCTTAGTCCCTCACATTCTTTTGATTGTGTGGTCCAGGGAAATCAGAAGATGGGATCTCAGGGATACCCTGAGGCAGAAACATCACTTTAAATATAGGGGAATGTGCTTTCTTGTGTATCCCAGGAAGCTTTCCAGACTCTCTTCCTTAACCCTCTAGATGGTTTTCTGCAAATTCCTGACAAATAAATACACAGAAATATCCAGATTAATTTTAAAGTGATCATTTTAAACAATCAAGCCTTAGTACAGACTGTCTAGACACTCCCTGTCCTGTTATTCAACTACATAAGACTTGAGAAACTAGGTGGACAAAACAATACCATGGAAGCACAGAGGAACAGGAAGACAGCATTTTAAATGACAAAACACTCCTCATTCAGAATACTGATGTGTAACAAACAAAAGCAAAACATGAAGAAAGGTGAGTCAAACAAAACCTTTATACCCATTCACCAGCTGTATACACTGAAACACCCTCTTTCACTGTCTTCTAAAGAAAAGCTCCTTCTAATTCTGTATTGGATCACAGAGTTTTTAACCCTTTTTAGAATGACATCAATCTTTATTATCTCACATGACTGGATATACAAATGGTAGAGTATAAAGTCAGGAACAATGAACTGAAAGGATGGCCAAAAGCATGGCTTATTTTCAGTTATATTTTCTTATACAGCTCTAAAGGACTATTAACTCAATTTTCACACAAGTTTTGCTAAAAAAGTTTCCAGCACAGCTTTAACTTTTGCTGTATCACAGCATTCTGCCAACATCTTGCATAATGAGTGCAGTAGAGCCAGGGTGCTCTTGGAGCAGATAGTGTTATATCAGCATCCAAGATCAACTCTTAAGCAAGGCAGCTCATTTCACAGCTATGTCTGTACTGAACACAATCCACACCACTAATGCATGGAGAGATTACTGTACCATTAAAACTTCCAGTTATATGCTGCTGTTACAGCTTCCTTCCTTAAGTAAGGATTTGGGTTTTTACCTAATGTCTCTAAAATATTCAGTTTACCTCTATACTTGTTATCAGCTAAAAAAAAGCAGCTCCTCGATTTTCACGTCACAACCATTTTCTCCAACACCATCTCACTGCCTCTTCTCTATGCTCTCTCAAAGTATCATGCATGCTGCATAGATGTAAAAGTCCTTTCCTCCACAAGAAGCATATCCTTTTCAGACAGCCCTGAACTGAGAATCTGCAGGAAGTTGCTCCCCTGCTTTGGCTACTTAAGTATTTTGTCTTTTTAAGAAGAGAGACATAGCCTTTTTTTAATGTGAAATGGGATTAAACAGAAACAGGCTTTCCTCTACAATTTCCAGTGCATTCCTATTTTTTAATTTTAAACAAAAGCACTTTATATTCTCCTACCACAGATCATGTAACTAACACAAACTAATGTACTCCTTGTGTTCTCACTTATGTCCAGACTGGGAGGAGGGAAGGATGCAGAAATAGATCTGGCACCACATGAAGCAGTTAGAAAAGCTCCTCAGAACGTGAAAGGGAAAAATGGGATTCCAAAGGGAGGTAAAAACTGAAGTTTCTACTGTACAAAGCATAGTTTCAGTACACTAAAATCCAGATTTTTAGCATTTCATGAAAGCTGTTTGTCAAGAAAATTAAGTTTTCTTCATGCTTTACAACAGCAAGAAATATAGATCTTTGCTGTTTTTTCCTTAACAATTTTCTGTAATTTAAAAACTGGTACAAATCTGATCTCCATACTAACTCTGTGTTCAAGGGTGCTTTGTTTTGTTTTAAGTTTAACATTTTAATTGTTTACCTTTAAAGTTCTGTCCTTTGCAGAGAAGTACTAGCTTACTTGCTTTACAATATTTTATTTTCACACTGTATTGTGTCTCTTTTTGCTTACATGTCATTTTCTCATTGAAACAAACCCTGCCAAAACAGATTTTAGACATATATTTAAACTCTTCTGAAAAGAATTTTCATCAGTTCACACTGCATTGCAGAAATTAAATAAAATAGTCTGTATCATTAGAGATTAAGTTGTGGCTAATTTTATGTTCTATTTTAAAGAGTTTTAGAATGCAATACTATGTTTATAAGTGAAATTGTGAGAGCACTGATTATAATGAAAACATTATCCTGTCTAATTCCAAGACTTGCTGGCTTTTAAGTCACTTTCCCTTGCCCTTACCAAAACCCTAACTGACAACTGCAGCAAACAATGACCTGGAAGACAGCCAGGATTCTGGATCTATTTCTGTAAAGCCAAGGCCTGCTGTGGACTGACACAGTATCAGCCCATATAACAAACTGGTGCCACCACAAAGCAAAGCTTTCCATGTTCTCAATGGATATAATCAAACCTATTAATTCTTAATTCTCCATGGTGAAATATTTAAGGGTTTCTTTAGAATAAAACAGTAGAGAGATTTGGTTACATAAGGACTATCTCGAATAGAAAAGAATGTAACTGAGAAAGGTTAAGTGGAAAATCTCGGGAACTAACTGGTGGCTCTGGCATAGTTAACAGACTGCCAAAGTGAAAGAGCCCTGATAACACACCACAAATGCAAATCTATTACACAAAGGCTTCACATTAGCCCTTACTGTTTCAGATCTAACCAACAGCTATTTAGCAAAAGCATTTTTTTAAAAAAAGTAATTTCGTCAAAAATATATTCTTGAAGGTTTTGGTACTGAAAAAGGAATGTAACTTAAAGAAATCTTCTAATGGGCTTCTATTTTGCATCAGACAAGTCTGAACTCCTGATCACAATCTTTTAGATACAAATGGAAAAAAAACCCCACAAATTAATAGGTCGGTTAACAAAACCAATGAACATCATCTGCATACAGACTGGTACAACACCAGTGCCCTACAGGAATGAGCAGAAGCAGCTGCCAGCTTCCCAAGCAAATTCTCTAACTTGCAGACTCAGTTACACTAGTAAACTTAAGGAATCCCCAACAATTCACACATGTTCCAGAACTTAAGCTTTTATTTAAGCAACTTCGAACACTTCCACAGTAATGCACATATTTCCATCCAAACTGTCAAAGCTAAACCCACACAGACCTTTCCTTTGCAACCAAGTGGTCAGAGCCTCCCTTTTGTCTGCCCTGGAGCTTTGATCTGGCTCCAGCCCTCAGCCCTGCAGTTCAGCAGCCCTTGCCACTGCTGAACTCTGCAAGTCGAGTGTAACATTAGCCAAAATACTAAAGCAGAGCAAATCTTCCCCCTCTGCTCCTGACCAAAACATGTTCAGGGTTAATTCAAGAGTGACAGAACATGAAGCCCGAGTCCTTACACTTCATGCAATCCACATCCAGCTCCCTGAGCAGTGACATGTTCTCTGCAGTTAGACAAAAAAAAATCTACGACTCCTGCAAAAAAATCCCCAAAACCTTGCACATCCACCGGAACTCCAGGTAGCTACTTTTGTTGTAGCTCCCCATTTGCTGTCACTTTAACAATGATAAAACATTTTTCATTTATGACTGAAATTGATGATGTGCAACACCAATGAATGCCATCCAGCTGAAGCATTAGGGCTAACTGCCAGTGAAACAGATTTCTTAAATTAAAATCCCTTTAAATAAATGCAATCTTTGTTTAAGTGTATTGTTTAATATTAAACAATATATCAGAATGAATGTCCAATGCAGTCCATTTCAGTCTGTCCAATGTAATTTGACTTCTCCCTTTCAAAGACTATTTACATGAGATGTCCAGCACTAACCAATCACCAAGAAAACAAAACAAATAATAACATAAACTCCCTACACTTTAGTTACTCTGTTTTCTCGCATTTTGCAAGTATTCTCTCCATGGTTCCAGAGATAAAAGAAGTATAGTTTGAGATATCAGATGGAAATAAAATAATTCACGAGACACAATGTATTTCCTTTTTCTTTACTTTGGATTAACAGATTGCAAGCCTGTATCTTCTACTCTACAACACAAAAAGTGAAAAGGGAGAGATGAAAAAAAAAACAATCCAAGAAGAAAGCAAGTATCTTAAGAATTCAGCCCTATAAGAAAATTTTATACACATAGATTTATTTGATTAACTTGCACGCAGTAGGATGTTACAAAAATCATCAAATATTTAGAGATTTTAGCTTTAAAAAAATACATACATTTCCAAATTCAGACTGAATCTTCAAATTCAACAGGTTTAATCAAACACCAACATACTGAATAACAAAATGAAAAGTCAATATTGTTAAAGTATAACCTTATGAAGGTTAACATATTTAGCTGTCTTAATTATTTGTAGAATGCTCAAAGCTCTGTTTTAGCAAAAGGACATATAAACCCAGCTCTGATGTCTGAGAGATTACTAGCACAAACTTTTATAAAATTACCATTTAAAAATCATAGAATTTTAGTTTGATGTTGAAATCTGATGAAACAGAGCATATATATAAGAAGAATGCAATATTATTTCCACTTTAATGACCCTAAAAAATTGCAATTAGCTGCTAATTGACTGGGATTGCTAATATATATATATGTATATATATATATGTAGAAATATTTTTTCTGGAAATCATTGTACAGGCAATAGCTAACTCTGTAAGGTACACAATGTGCCTCCCTTCCACCAGCTCGAGAAGCCCCAGTGATCACACCTGCAGCACTGCAGCCTTCCTTCCAGCAAGGCCCCGCTGCTGCCACACAGACCCAAGGGAATCCCCTTGGACATTCCCGGTCAGGGTTCGGATGCTCCAGCTACTGCAGTCACACACAGTAAACACAGCTGTCACAGCATTTCCAGCACACAGGAAGACAAGACAGCAGAGCAGTTTGCTAAAAACTCAGACATTGACCAAATCAGCACCAGGGAACTGTATGAGACTCTCAGGCACTTCCCAGAACTGAGAAGAAAAAAACCAAATGGAGCAAGGTGGGGTAAACACTTCCCTATGAGAAGAAAGGAAGACATCTCAAAAGAATAAAATCTATGAAACCAGATAGTTACATTTGTTTCAAGAAATATACTGCAGCAACATAACAATGAAAGGCAGACTACCTTTGCTCACACACTGCTAAATCCCAAGATTTACAATCTTAACAATTCTTCTTAGCGAGAATAGTATTTCTTACTACTTAGAGGTCTCCTAAAGGCTTTAGCTTCTACTAAAAAAACCTTATGCCTGTAACATGCATAAATGTGTCATATACTGTATTTAAAAAACAATTTAATCAATTCTGATTTAGTCACCTGAATTGCACAGAATTTTCTCCAGGTCCCAAATTACAAAAAAAAGGCTGAATGGAGCCAAACTGAAGCAGATCAGAGACCCAGAGAATGACACTGGACTGAAGAGCAAAGAGCAGTTATCTACTAAAGAGTTTCAGAAAAAGACCAAAAAACAAACAAACAAACAAAAAAAAACCCAAAAACAAACCAAAACAGAAAAAAACAAAACCACAAGAAATGCATTTCCCCACAGCATTCCTATAACTGATCACTAGCTTAGCATTCAAGAGCTTCCCAAGACAAAAATAATTTATTGTAACTTCAAATTTGGTAAGCCTTAATAGATGTTATTTCCTAGCCTTTCTCATATGTGTTTAGGTATTTTTCACCCTCTGTCCCTACACAAAGGAATTTCAAAGCTTTCAGTGTCTTTTCACATTAAAGTTTCACTCTCATCTGAGTCAATCCCACATCTAAATCTTCTATATACTGACTATAGCAATGAGACTCCTAAAGCTGCAATGCTATTTGATATAATGGTATGTCACTGCTTCACAAAAGACACACAATTTTCTATATATCCTTATGCAAACTCATTTGCATTTTCACTAATTTTAACCTGAGTTGTCACCAATGACAGGATATTTTCCTAAAAGAATACAAATCACCGCACTCTAACCTATTCTGTAAAAGACATTTTAAAAATTTTTAAAATTCCATCTAATGTACACTTAACACATTTGTTAAAAATAAAAGTCATAGGCCTTTGTGCTATTGATCCATTTAGCTTCACATCACGTGCTTTATATTATTCAGTATCTTCTGATCCTTACTAAAAGTGGCATTATACTAGCTTAAATATTTAAGACTACATGGTGCCTGACTTACACTATTAGCTTGGAGAATCCAATCTCAGTCTTGTACCGTATTTAAATTTTTGAGATTTCTCTTTGACTAGTAGACAGCCAGCAATCTACACACACAAGCACAAGCAGCCACCTCAATTCATGACTATTCTATTATTTTGGCTTACTGGAAAACTGCTGCTTTGGATGCCTCAGTAAAACAGCAGGAAAATTAACTCCCTTTCCTCTCCTCAAGTCTTAACCATGAAATCAAGGCCATATCTGTTTATTGTTGTTGACCAAAGACTAAAATGTACAGAAAAAAAAAAAAAAAGAAAACTCTGGTCCAATATGCTTTGAAGACCTACTGAAAGTATTCTAAATTAAAGAACAAGAGAAAATTCTCTCTCTTTTCCTGGGTGTGAAACTGCAGAAAATTATCTTCTGGATAGTCTTTCAGTCTCCAGTGTGCAGAGGCTAAGTCAAGTGCAATAAACAAATCATTTTTCCTTCAGGAAGATGCTGAACACAGCTGACCTGGGATTTCCTGCCCTATCCCCTCAGAGAGTCTGTTGGCAATAGCTAACACTGCTCCCCTGCACAGATGGGAAATAGGGCAATTATTATTCTGGGGAAATGGTCACTGAGGACAAAATGATGTGCAGCACTTCACTGCTCAAGCTGTGGGATGGTGCCTTTAAGAGAAGCCACCACAGGAAGCATTCTGTCTTTTTACATGGTCTTAATTTTTTTTAAATCTGGTTCTGAAGATTAGTCAAAGAAACAATTGCAGAAGAAAAGGCATAGAATTTATGTTTTGGAAGCACTTAAGGCAGCAGAGAAAGGATTAAGGCAAGGAGGTGATCACACCAGAAGACAGACTTTAAATAATCTGCTGTATACTTCTTGTGATCTACAGTGGGAATATGTATGGAAATACCTTACACTTCTGTTCCAGAGAAAGGCCTTGTTTTTGTATCTCATGCACCTAAGAATATCTGCACCTAAGAAAATCTTGTGGATGTATCCAAAACAGACAAGCTGAAGAGTATTGTTACACCTTTCCCTAATTACACAGTCACTCACACACTGTGTTCTCTCAAACTTGGAGAAAGGATATGTGGGAGCTGTGCTTCAACAGCTGAGATACACACAATGGGGGGGGAGGATGGACATGAAAACATCCCCAGCCAATTTAGTCTGTCCTACAGCCAGCAAACAGGAACCTTAGATTAGATAAGAATGTCTGCTTGACATAGCTTATGGCTTGCAACTTACAGAAGTCATCCAATTATTAAGAAAGCTTAAGAAAAAAAATGTTGTAAGTAAATTGCAAGTAACATAAATGGAAAATTTAGATCAGATCAAAATAATCCAGAATGTTTTGCAGACAAAAGCAAAACTAGAAATACTCAACATACTTTAGCTAGGAAATCTGAATTCAGGGAGGTACTTCATTTCTTTAGAATGTTTTTTCCTCTTATGTTTCAACTGAGCTAAAAACCAACACAGAGCAAGCCACAGCTGGCCCAGTACAGCTAGTTAGGAAGAGTGGTACGCTCTGAGTGAGGCAAGGGGCTGCATCTGACTTCTGAAGTCGCTTAGATATCTACACAACTATTCTCCATTTCAAGTCTAGATAATTACTATGTTGCAGAAAATAACTCATGAAGCAGCAGATGGTGCAATATGGGAACACCTGTTCCTTTAAACACCAATACAAAACAAGGCAGCAATAGCCGTTTTCCTTTGAAAAGGAAGAATCCAGCTTTGGAGGACAAGATACATAAATACCAGCAGACAGTGGGCAGAACCCAAAATAATCCATTCAGCACTCTGGCTAAACACGGAATGCAGCTGCCCTTGACCCAGCCCCGTTCACGTGTTGATAAACTGTCAGAAGCAACACACGCATTCACAGGGCTGAAGCACCCAAAAGATACTCCAGAGCAAGCTTCTTTTTTCAAGGGCAGCTTGATGACAATGACTTAGATTTTTACAAACACATGCAACTAACAGCTTGGAATGGTTAACTAGATTTGTTTTTGTTTCCCCCTGGTTTTTTTCATTAGGCAATTATGCCGTATAATCACAATTTCTAATTCACTGGTCAGGTTAAATGGCAGTTCACATGGAACTGCAGCAGCCCTCCAGGGCTTGTGTGTCCTCCTTTACCAACCAGCAAACCAAGTGTTTTAAACCTGGCTGTACAGAAGCTCCTTCACATCTACGCTAGTGAGCACTTACTACTGTAGCTCTTACCTTGAAAATGTACACAAATATAAATTGTTACTGTAAGAACGTAAGGGAAATTGATTCAGGAGTTACAGGCACCATTTGCGCTCCCCAGCCACTTTTATTCACGCGCAGCAACTGAGCACTTTGTGTATTCTAGAGAATAATTCACATGGGAAGAACACCACTTTTTCGCCTCCTTCCAGAGTTCCCAAAGCAATGCCACCTTGAGACGCACCGTCCGTGTCTCAGCACGAAAGGGGTCCCGCGGCCCCGGCACACCGCTGCTCGGCGCCGGGCTGAGCCCCGCGCCCGCCCCGCGCCCGGCCGCTCCCCGCAAATTCCCGGTCTCTCCCACGCCGGGACCCGCGGCCCCGCTGACCCGCTCCCTGCCCCCTCCCGGCCGCTCACCGATAAGGACGCGGAGGTGCTTGAGTCGGGTCAGCGGGTCCTTGCGGGTGTCCAGCACCTTCTGCGTGGATTTCCGCACGTCCCCGTGCGGCTTCTTGGAAAACATCCCGCCGGGCCCGGCCCCGGCGCCGAGCTCCAGAGGCGGACAGCGGCCTCCGGACCTGCCCGCGCTGGGGCCCCTACATAGCCAGAGGCGGCAGCGCCGCCGCCACCTCGGCCTCCTCCCGCCTGGGACGGCGATGCGGCGCGGGCGGAGGGCGCGGCGCGGGGCCAACTCCCCGCGGGCCGGGGCCGGGCTGGGCCTGCGCTCCCCCTCTTCCTCCCTCGCTTTCCTCCCGCTGCTTCACGACAGCCGTCAGGTACGACCCCAGGCGTCCCCATGGCAACCGCGTCGCGACGTCACGGCGGCGCTGCCCCGCGCACCCCCGAGGCGCGCCGGGCGGGGCCGCGCCGCGCGCTCCCGAGCCCGGGGCGAGGATGGGGAGCGGCACGGGAGCGGGAATGCTGCGGGTCCCTGCGCAGCCCCGCAGCACTGACTGGGGCAGGACACTGTCCTTCTGCTGTTTGTCAGTGAGATGTGAAGTTATCCCATTGCACAGCTACTCTGGCTGTACACAGACACTGCAGGGTAAGGGCACTCCTGTGAGCAACGAGGAAATAAAATTCAGGTGGGGACAGTATTCATCACGGCAGCGACTCCAAACCTTTTACTCAAGCATCAGTTGTGCAACAAGCAACGATGTGTCTCATAGTTCCTCTTTCCACACTGATCCTCAAAGTGCTGCAACTCCTCACGCCGAGCTCCTGCCCAAGTTGCTTCTCCCCGATTTCACTGCCTACGCCTTCAGCTGCGGTGCTGGCATCGAGACCCAACCTTCAGGCACGAAGGTCTGGGGTATCCTCATTTCTTCTGTCCTCTATTAGGATGGTCACGTCCCTTCTGCTCCCACAGCAAAGCAAATGAGCTCAAGAGAACATGTTCGGCTCAGTCCCATGCACAACCTCACAGCAAGGCCAGCAATAGCCAGGAAAATGGATGAGGTGCCATATCAACTCTTGCTGAGGATTGAATTACTAGCATTGAAAAAGTCCCAAGTTTCTTCTAAAAGTTTGTTTGCATTCATGAGATAGAGAATCCTTGGACTTTCCAAAAGACATCTGCTGTAGTATCATTTAAGACTCTTTCCAGTGTCTCTTTGCTTGGACATTTTTAAACAGTCACTGGTACTATGTTTTGGATTGAGGATCACTTCTGTGAGCTAAGAGTCTGATTGGAACAGCTAGAGTTTTTAATATTGGAAATATTTCATTATTTGAGACTTGTTTTAAAATTCCAAGTATTGTCAACATTTACAGACGTGTCACAGAAATAACATAACCCAAGTGTTTAAAATAATGACGGATAACAGTTAATGTTAGAAGCACAAGAGCAGTGGGAGCACAGTCAGCAGGGCATCAGTGTTGTCTGCCTGCTTATGTGGGCTGCCCCAAAGCATTCCAAATATTCTACCATCTCTGGAAATGAGGTCTGAAGATCAGTATGTTAGGTGATAGCTAGTATTACAATTATTTAGCTTACTATAACACAGTGCATTTTAGCTCTCTAAGATCTGACAATGATACATTGATTTATGTACTTTGACTTCTAAATTTCATTAATTCTAAACACAATTCTGCATATTAAAAAACTTTGAGATATCTTTTCTTTGGATAATTTGCTTGCTTTTCTGTTAATTTTTAGATCTTTAACTCAAGATGAGATTAAAAATAATAGAGCAAGACATCACTAAAATGTTAAATGACAGGAGGGAGTGGCGTTAACCAAGATAATAATGGCTTCTATAGATAACCTCCTTGTGCAGGCACAGCGGGCAGGAAGGGCATGTTCTGTGCACAGGAAAAGCCATGATCGTGCAAAGGCTTGACTTTGAAGCATGTGACTTCGGTTCTTTGAATAAGCATGAAGGACGAGGTTAGAAAAGAGCAGGATTAGTTAGGCAGAGGTTAGGTTCTGCTGCATTCCAGGCTGCTATTACTGTGCCAAATTCTCGGCATTTCCACTTTAAAGAGAAAACTTTTAAAGTGTTTCTGTCCAGATACAAGGGGACTGTCATAACTAAGTTCAACTGAACTTTTAGAGGAGTACTGTAGACAATGAAGTGCTGCAGAACTTTATTCTCTCCTTCTATTAGCTGTCATCAAGCCTGACAGAGTTCAGAAAGCATTTGGATAGTTCTCCCAGGCACATGGTGTGCCTCTTGGGGATGGTCCTGAGCAGGGCCAGGAGTTGGATTCGATGATCCTGGAAGGTCCCTTCCAACTCAGCAGATTCTGTGGTTCTGTGATCTCTACAGGGCCCCATAGGACACTTAGAGTAGTGGGGGGCTATTGGATCACATTCATACCATAAAAAAACTTCTCCCAGTTTATCTAGGATTTAAGATTTCCTAAGATTTCAGCTGTTGCCAAATACTTCAGAAAACACACAGGTATATTTTAATATATCCTAGAGAGCACAAACCCTTCAACTGTGGCCTAATTCAACAGTTCAACACGGATAGATTATGTTTTGAATTCTTTGATACAGCTACAGATATCTAAGTTTCTGGAATTCTCGCCTTACTAATATTTACACCACGTAAGGGTACGTGATTGAAAGTGAGTTAATATTATTCAGATTTTCACTAAGTATTTCCTGTCTTTTGGGTGGGATTTTAAATCTGACCCCTTTGAGGTGTATGCACTGAAGACCTATTTGCCCACATGGTCTTTCAAGAAAAGAAGAATTTAAAAGAATTTTTTTAAAGTGTCACAGCTTCTGATCTTTTCATATTTAGCTTCACAGTGTCCTTCCAATGACGGTTGTCTTGCTTTTGAGAAAGAAGGCTCTTTAAACTGTGCTGTGAACCTCTGCATACATGGCTTTGCCTGTGCAGCAAAGCCATATATGCAGAGGTTCACAGCAGGAGGAACAAATTTTTATTTAATCGGCAACTATTTACTTTATGAAAAAGGCCCCAAAACTGGATATTTAAGTTTGAGTAGTCAAAACCACAGTTCTGTACAATTTAATACTCTAGTGTAACATATTGATACTAAAGATGTTTGCTACTTTCACCTAACCAGTCAAATATCAGGATCCTCTAATATATTTCTAGTATAATAGTAATAATGGAACAGCTAGCTGTCCCTTCAACAAAATCCTCTTCCTATGAAGATGATGATTCCCATGATTTCCCATTGCATTTGCCAACTCTGTGTCTCACAGATGAAATCTGGAATGTATATACTTCTGTGTTTAAGGGAAGGAGCTTTTCATGAGCTTATACTCTGCTTTTGTGTCATTAGCAGTGTATCAGAATTAACACCTCTGTGTTATACAAAGCCAGAACACTGCAGTCTTTCCAAGCACTGAAGATCACAAGTTTGAATAAATTTTTCCAAGAACTACAGAAGTAATGAAGCTAGATTTCCTCCAAATTTGTTTTCTAGCCACTGAAGGCCATGAGTCACCTCCCTTCACAACCATAAGCCTTCCTTCGTTTAGTCCTCCCCTACATGTTCTGGATGGGCAAGAGGCTGGACTGCAGTTAAGTCTTAACTACATTTGTAGTTTATCCCAAGCTCAGCCCAGGGAGGTTCCTTCTGTCAGTGGCCCATTGAGTCTCTCGGCATGACTGATGAAATGACATCATCCCATTGTGAGATGCTCCGCCCAGGGGAGGAGCCAAGCATTCCTACCTGAATATAATCTGAGATTTGGAACACCAGGAGAGCATTTTTCCATTGGATTCCCAGAGGAAGACCAGGCCCATCTACACCAGCACTGGACCTCCAGAGGAAAACTCTAGCCTTCTACAGGACCACACCTTCACTACAGGAGGACTGCAGCCACCATGTAACGGGACTGCTACCAACACCCTGACTAACAGGGTGTCCGGTTGTATTCTGACTCTGTCAGTGGTTTTTTGTATTACTGCATTTTTGTTTTAATTTTCCTAGTAAAGAACTGTTATTCCTCTTCCCATATCTTTGCCTGAGAGTCCCTTAATTTCAAAATTAAAATAATTCAGAGGGAGGGGGTTTACATTTTCCATTTCAAGAGAGGCTCCTGCCTTCGTTAGCAGACACCTGTCTTTTCAAACCAAGACACTGTCCCTTGGACTAAAGCTAAGTGAACACATATCCCTCTCTGGGACATTACTAGGTTTTGTTCCAAATGCTGTTTCACAAGACATGCAGAAACTTGGCATCTTTAATACTCATGCTCTCTTGTAATATAAGATCAAATCAGGCAATGGCTTCAAAAGTAGCAGGGAGAGTGCAAAAAAACAAAAACAAAACCAACAAACCTCAAACCAACCAAATAAATCACCAAAACCAACAGACAACCATTACCTAAGTTTTGCTTCTTAGCATGTTAGGACTGTGTCAGCTGTGCTTAAAGAACAGAAGGTGTAAAGGGCCTGTCATGACCAGAAACTTTCATACACGTGGAAGTTATTTAAAACTGGTGTAAACATTACTAATTCCTGGCCAGCAGTGCCAGAGAATTTAGACTTTTGCTATGCAAAGTCACCTCCAACTCACAATGTTTGAGTTCTAATGTAAGCACTAGCACCCATATCTGATAGGAAAGAGCTTTTGAAATGTGAATACTCTGATAGAGTGGAAGTTGCAACAACTTTTAACCAAAAGTACTCCAACACTCAACCACTGAGATGTTTTCCCAACTTCTGAAATAGTTTTGCAATATTGACAAATGCACAAAAGAAACTCTGCATGTCTGCCAGCCTCTAGGGGAGAGACAATTTTGTACAGATTATTCCCTTTCTAACAAAAGAAATATTTTGCCCCAATCTCTCCTGTTATGTTACCTGCAGGAGGAAAATGGATATTTTAGAACTAGGTCGTATCTCTTTGTGTTTATTTTGATTACTATAACTTTACAGCTTTTGCAGCATATATCAGAGTATTTTGCCTAGAAAAAACATGATCTGAGGAATGAACATAATCCAATAGCCTTCAAACATAGCTCATAACTGGCACTCCATGACTGCTACTTTCAATTGCTGCTGATCTTGACCTGCATGCAAAATAGTCTTTTCAGAATTCTAATATTCTACCTCCTAATATTGCACTTTCAAACTGAGGGTGAAGAATTAAATTTAATAAAGTGTGTATGATTTTTTGGTGATAGAAAGTGAAATAGTTTGGTTTGCTAGAGTCCAAACACCCCAGGGCAACCACTTCTTTCTGGCTAATAGATTGCTTTTCTGTCACCTCTGGAGGACCTCACCCCTAACATCCAGACCTGTGATGACCAGTCCAAGACATGCTACATCTTTGAAATGGGAGAGACTCCTAATGAGAAGTTATTTCCAGCTCATTAAGATATAGTGCATTATTTTGCACACATGGCAAAAGCTCTTTCATCCCTGCTTCTCCTTCAAGGTTTCATCTATACCTGTATTCTAATGACTCACATTATATATATATTTCTGGTTTCTCCCTTTACAGTCTTCTTCTTGTCAAAAATACTCAGTTACTATGCAACTACTCACTGCAACAAAAGCTGGCAATCAGGTTTATAATCAGAAAGTTAGTAACTGCTTTTCAGAATCTAAAGTGATACATACTCACTACCTCCATTCAATAAATTAGGTGTAAAATTACAGCTTTCTTTCCTAGCTTTTTCTAAAGGTGTCCCAAATTGGGAAAGGAGATACTAACATCTTTACTAGACAGCATCTTACTTAAAGTAATTGTTACTGCATCCAAATTTTTTCAATACCAGTTTTCATCAGAATTCCCAGTTTTGAATTTTTACATCGTTGCCAACTGTCCCTGTTAATGGTCCCTTTCTAATTGTTGGAAAATAACAGAAAAACAAAACTCCAGCTGTTAATCCCCACCTCCCCATTAAATGCAGAGCCGAGCAGATGAGGATGATGACAATCACCTCCTTAATAGTAATTTTACTCTAATGAAAGGCATAAGTCACGATCCAGAAAAAAAAAATCACACCTTTATAGGCACAAAACACTTCCATTCACTTATAATGATGAAATGGTCAGTCTAGAGACTGGTCCTCTGGTACTTGGCTAGATTCATAGATGTATTTATACCCACTAAACAAAAATCTTTGCAAGTCCTCTAACAGGCCAGAAAGAATTTCTTCTTTCTCTACTCCTTCTAGCATTTGCCTCTAGAGAGCTGGTTAAGATAGGTGTTGCCACTTTATATGTTAAGGGTTTATAAGTGATCTGATAAATTAGCTTTATATTCTGGAAATGAACTATAAGCTGCCATAAGCCCTGTGCCCATATGTAGTGCCCAGAAGTACCCTTTGCTCTTACATTTTCTAGCACTCCATTTGGACAGTCAAGTTAACTGCTACCAGTACTTTTTTTTTCTCCACACAATGTTTATATTGCTTTAGCTGGGTAACCCCCCCTCTCCTGGCTGTAAACAGAATAGAAGTATGTAGAGTTGTGTGTTATTAAAAAAAGTTTCTGTCTTAACTCCTCATCTTGGTTGTCGATTTCCACCAGGGCATGAGAACTTTGATGTCCTTCTGGGGTTTATTTTTGGCTCCTTTAGACCTAGTTCCAACTGTTTGAATAGGAAATTACAATCAAGCCAAAGGTTTCCTGTTTTCCTGCCATTCCTTTCCCTGCAACTATTTCCAGTAGAGTTCTTTTTTTGTTTTCCCTAGTCCAGAACCTTTGATTTCTAGTCTTTTTATCTTGCTAATCCAAAAGACAACACTCGAATTAGGGATTGTTAGACATTTTTACTTCTAGTTTTGTGGGGGGTTTTTTTCCCTTTCTGAATCCCTACAGCTATCTTAAAAAAAAAATAAAAATCCAGATCCAGCTGGTGAAATTTCCTGGTTTTCTTCTGGTTGTCTCAGAGTTGTTTCAGGCCATCTCCTAGCTCCTTTTAGCCATGTGATTATCAGTCATCACTACTAACACTTTAACCGGGCTACCTCAAAAGAATAACTGACTGGGGAAGAAAAAAAAAAAAAAAAAAAAAAGGACCTTGTCCTACTACAACTGCTTTGGTGAGTTTTTAAAGCTATGCGAACCAGCCCTTGGCCAGGCTTCGGGGACTCACAAGTTTCCTGGGAAAAACCTGGGGACAAGTTCAGCGGCTGTTGCTCCATTAAACATTTAAAACGCTGGGCCAGGCCAGCTCCCTTAGGCCGAGGTCCGGCCCGGCCGGGCTCGCTCGGCCGCCGCTGCCCGGCGCAGGGCCGGCGGTGCTGGGAGCCGGGAGCGCAGCCAGGGGCGCGGGCAGGAGCAAGAGACGGCTTCGGCAACCGCACTGCCACTGCTGCGGGCATGGGAGCGCGCTCAGGATCCCCACGCGGCTCTTTTACAGTTCTTTTACAAATCGTAGGTTTGTATTCGATCTTAGGAAGACATTCTTTACTGTGATGAGGAACTGGAGTGGGTTAGCCAGAGAAGCTGTGGATGCCCCATCCCTGGAAATGTTCAAGGCCAGGTTGGATAGGGCTCTGAGCAACTAGTGGAAGGTGTCCCTGCCCATGGTAAGAGTGTTGGAGCTAGATTAACTTTAAAGTCCTTTCAATCTAAAACCATTCTATGGGTCTATGAAAAAAAAATCATTAAAATCGTAATGGATATGGAGAAAGCATGCCAAGTTGTGCTGTGTCCCTGGGTGACTACAAAGCCAGAAACAACAAGAAGAGAAGGGGTGGAGTTTGCACACTGAAGGGTGGGAGGTCACTTGTGTCTAATTTTTCTCTCAGTGCTCTTGGAGAAGAGGTGGAACACCTACATACACTCCTCTTGGGAGAGACACAGGGAAATTACTTGCATTGGATATACAGAGATGTGGGAGAAAAGCAGTGACTAATGAACAGCAATGGTTATTGTGGTTGAGGTGGGCAGCTATTGCTATGGAGGTGGAGATCCAGAGGGAAATGCAGAAGTTATTAACTGCCTCATAATATAGCCTCCCTCCATCCTTCCAGACAGCGCAGGGCGACTCAATTTGGATCTCAATATGAAGAACTGCTCCTGCCAGGCACACACAACTTTAACTTCTTTGAAGTGGCACATCACATCACTGACACACAGTGCTTTTCTACTGCTCTTGCAGCTGGCCCAGATTTCAAGGGTGAGCCTGTGCAGTACAAATGAGCTCACCTTTGTCCCAAAGAGATCACCCACACTGACCTGCAGGCCACAACCAGCCCTGTACTTCAGCATCTTGGGGATCCCTGCCAGACTTCTTGTATGTGCTGATGTCCTGAGGTAAAGCTAATCAGTGCCTCAGAGCAAGGGGAAAGTTTGGACAGCTTTTTCCAGAAAGTGTCACTTCTATTAAGTACATCTTATGTACCACATTTAACATCAATTGGTGAATGAACAGACAAATACTGATACCCAAAGCCAAAAAGATGATCCCAAACCTGCACAGATTGCAGTATTATCTCTTTAGTCACTTCTCATATCCACTCTCAGTGGACAGCTGCCACTTTCAGTTAAGTCTCACTTAGTTTAAAGCATATCACACAGGTTACAGGACTGCATATGACACTGGAGATGAAGCAAGTTCTGCTGGGGAGGCCACTATTCATAGAATCATAAAATGGTTTGAGTTGGAAGGGACCTTAACGATCATCTTGTTCCAAAAGTTCCCGGAACACTTCAGGGATGAGACATCCACAGCTTCTCCGGGCAACCTGTTCCAGTTCCTCACCACCTTCACAGTAAAAAATTTCCCCTCAATAACCACAGGGACTCTCCCTTCTGAGATCCGAGCCATAAGGGACGCCTTGCCAGGATGCACAACTCCTCGGCAGGACGGTGCTGGGGCCGCGCGTGAGGCCCCGCGTTGTGCCTCCGCCACTCCGCCAGGGAACGGCCACCATGGAACCCCCCACCGCACAGGGCCCAGCCGCGCTCGGCGTCCTGCGGGAGACTCGGGCAGGTACAAAACTCTGCCCCGCCGCGATGAAGCCTCTCTCGGAGCCGAGCAGTCCTGTGGGTGTCCCGGGACAGGAGAGGGGCGCGAACAAGCCGCCGCTAGGCTCCCCGCCCCTCACAGCGCCCCGCCGGCCCTCCCAGAGCGGACCACAATTCCCAGGACGCCGCGCGCGCGGTGACGCCAGACGGCGGCGGGACTCGGCCAATGGGCGGGCGCGCAGGCACCGGGCGGGGAGGAGCGGCCGGTGGCAGCGGCGGAGCGGCGGCGGGAAGGGCGGGCTCGGGGCTCCACAGCAGCGGCGGGGACGATGCCGGTCCATTCCCGGGAGAAGAAGGAGAATAATCACGATGAGATGGAGGTGGACTACGGAGAGAACGAGGGCAGCAGCTCTGAGGAGGAGGAGACCGAGAGCTCGTCCGTCTCCGAGGAGGGGGACAGCTCAGGTAGCGCAGCCGCCCGCAAGGCAGCGCCGCTGAGAGGGCGCCGCGGCGGCTCCCCCAGCGCTCGGTGCTGCCCCGGGGACACACACCGGAGGCTCTGCTGGCTGTCGGTGTCCCCCCGCTTCCCCTCCCCCCGTGACCCCGCCCCGGCCCAGCCTCTGCTCGGCTCGGCGGCTCCTCTCGGGCCGGCGGCCAGGCGCAGGGACGGGGCGGGGCGCACGGGCAGCGATCCCGCTGAGCCCCGAGCGCCGCTCCGCAGCGCCCTGGTACCGGCCGCGGCCGGCTGGGCCGCGCTGCTGCGCTGCGCTCCGCGGGAGAGCCGCGGGCTGTGCCCTGCTGGCCTTGGCTGCGTCCGCGCAGAGGGACTGCTCGCTTGGCATACATGCCTGCGTGTGCATACATGAACACGTGTGTGCGTACGGATAAGTGCTCGTTTCCATGCAAGCTCATGAATTTCAACTAGGTGTTTTAAAACCTGTCTTTGGAGGGATATTGGAAGCCCTGTCAATGCCACTGGCCTCTTTTGCAAATCACTTCAGCCTCTGCTCAGTTGAAGGTCCCTTCTTATTTCTGTAGTTTCCATCTGGACTGTAGATTTTGAATTACATTAGTAGCTGAAATCTAGCTTTTAAAAGATCACTTTTTCTAAGCTTCATTTAACACTGTGTTATTAAGAAGGTTATTATTATCTGCTCTAAGTTTCCTTGTGATTGCTACTTTCTCTCTTTGATCTTAAAACATGTATCCAGGTGATAACCGGTAGGAGTTTGTGGTGCCTCATTTGACTAGCGATGAGATCAAGGCAGTGGATGGAAAGGAAGTTGGACAGGGTTAGTGAATTGAGAAAAGTCCTGATGTCCATGTGGACCAGGACCAGTCCTAGTCTTGACATGTGGTTCTGGCAGCTTCAGTGATTTACTGCTGAGGCCCCTATATCACCAAATTAAAACCATAGAATATGCTGAGTTGGAAGGGACCCAGAAGGATCATTGAACATACTCCTTGTAAGCATATTATTCCTACAGACTTAAAATGATTAGTACCCCAAGAAATAAGTCTCAGTTGAAATTTGTAATGACTTTTTTGTCAAATTTGTCATTTGCCTTTCTTGAATTCAGCCTTCTCCACTAGATGCCTGAGAACACAAAAAGTGCTGTTAGAGGAAGCATGACTTGTCCTTGAGAGCTGGCACTCTTTCTATCCTGTTCATTTTGATGTTGTATATTTAGTAAAAGTGTTTTATTGACTTGGATATAGAATAGTTTGTTAGGGATGAATTAAAAAAGCCACAAGTTATGCTCACTATCCCAGAGGAGAATTTGGCCATTTTTTGAAGCACTTTATATAGGCCACAGCTTATTAAAAAACCTATTTTAGGTGCTGTTACATTTTAAGTGCTGTGTGGATTTTTTTTTTCTTTAAACCAGGTTGCCCTAATTACTGTGTTAGACTGCTTGAGTATAGTAGGAAAAACAACTGTGATTTTGAAAGTGTTTTAAAGTGCCCTGAATGCTTTTTTCAGTATGAAACTGAATGGTAAATCTGAAGTTTTGAGATAAGATGGATTTATCAGCAACTGTTTTAATATGGAATGAGCAATCTTCCATCTCTGTGATGTTAATTTTCAATTGAAAAACCATGAGATTTGATCTTACAACATTTTACTTTTTCAGCAATGCATATTCCATAGTCTGTATGTTGTTTAAGGCCATGAGGAAGAAATTCCATAAGTGGGGAATTAAATATATTTCAGGACTCTGAAAATCTTCATCATTTTATGAATCTTTTTGGAGGAAGAATACAGATGACACAATGGAACTTGGCATGTGACTTGACATTTAGTATGAATGATAGGGAGAATGAAGACTTCTAAGCAGAAAGTCAAAGACTTTTGGGAGTATTTGTAGCTGAGAGGAGATCAGAGAGAGCTGTGTTATTTCTTTATCTACAAGGAAGTCAGCTATACCCTCAGATGCCAATGAGCAGCAATTTCCTTGCAGCACAAGTTTAATGTAAGTTGCAGTCCCTTTCTCCTCCAGCTGTGGGTGTGCTCCGATCCTCAGCCAGGATTAAGTTCTCGTTTTCTTTGCTTTGTACTCCCTATACATACACAAACTATAAAATCCATGTTAATTTAAGAAGCTTATGAGTGAACTCCTTACTAAAACATACTTAGAATCGAAAGCACAGCAGAGCACACTTGAAATATGTTTGAGAATAAAGGGGAAAAACTGTGGTATCCCAGTGCTTGTTCCTGTTCGGTTTCACTGGGAGGTGCCTTCACATTTTAAAGAAGCTTTGTTTTTGTAGCACAGAAATGCTTTAGGCAACTCTGAGTAATATGATTGCCACATTCCTTAAATCTGGCCAAAATATAAATTGCTAAATCAATTTTGGCTTGGATATTGTGTCCAACAGTCACACAAAACTTTGGTTTTTTGTATGATTTTCAGCTGTATTCTGGGATTATGGTTTTGCCTTACTTTTGAGAACAATCTATCTATATAAATAATATCTCTTATTAGCCTGATATGTTCTTCCCCCACCCTTCCCATTCACTGTATTTTTTTAAGTTCTGTCTACAAATGTTCTTGCTCTGCTTTCAAGTAATTCAGGTTGTATTGTGTTTTAAAACTTCCTTTTTGACTGTGTGAACAGTAGTATGACAGACTGCACTAGGTCTTTAATTGGGACTCAGCTGCCATTGTAATACTGATTGGTATTGCTGTGCTGACTGCTGGTTTTCATGTCCAGGCAGAGAAGGTTAATGTAGTTTTTTAGTCTTAAAAGCTTGTGATTTCAGGAAGAGGTTAAGTGCTGGGAGATCTGAGTAGACAATCTGATTTAATGGGATCCTTCCAAGTAGCTAGTGGCCCTGAAACTACTCCTTTTATCAGCTTTACAAATTGCCACACTGTTTTGCAAAACAGTAAGAATGAAGAATGCTGCATTCTGTAGTTGGTGTAGGAGACAGCATAAAGCAGTTAAACATGTTTGTTGCAAAAATGGGAGTGACAAAGAAGCAAAAAGCTCAGAGTTGTTTATAGCCTAAAAGAGTGATCCCTGCTGGGTTCAGGATCCTACTTTTCCTCTCTGTCAGGAGGCAGGATTTCTCTTGCCAGAGTAACTGCTTACATAAGTAAGGGCTCCTTAGGACAGTGCCTTCTCTTGAGCATCTGGCCTTTTGCACCAGTTCAGTTCCTGAGTGCAGGGCCATCCCTTCTGCATGCCTGCTGCTGGTTGATAGTGTACAGCTACAGCTGTACTGTAACTGTAGAGGGCTAATTCCTGCAGGTACTGCTGTTATAAAGCAGTTTCACTTATCTGACTTTTGAATATGGCTTAACAAAAGCTTTTTTTTTTTCTGGGAAGGCTGGGAAAGAGTCAAGAGTTTTGTATCTTAGTTTCTCAGTTTTCTAGTCTGAGAAAGGCCAATGGAGGTAACAACTGATGTTTAGTAACATTGGAAATCTCAATGGCAGTGTCAAAAGTTTTGGCAAAAGATTGTGTATTTATGTTGCTTTACCTTCCCTAGGTAATTTACGAAAAAGAATCAGGAGTATAAATGAAAATAAAATCTGTGAGAAGAGTTTAACATGAACCTCTCTTGCTGCATAAAAGCATATAAAGTCAAATGTCTGCAATGTTCTAGACTTTTCAGGTTAAGAAATGTTTAATTGGAGTGATTTTAAATGCTCATTAAAATGAACTGCAGATGTTTTTACATTAATATTTCAACTTCAAAGGACTCTTCCAATTGGACAGGATGAAACCTGTTTCAATATTATATGTTACTTTCTCTTTTAGGAATAGGAATAAAACAAATCTTGAATTTTAAATGACAAATGTAACACTGAGCTGTGCTTGCATTCCAGGGATTGCTTTTGTTTGTACTAACCCAGGATACACTTGAATTTTCAGTGCTGGCTTATAACAGCTCATGCTTAATGTTGTCTTTCATTTGGTGTGATATACATTGTTTAGTTTTTCTGTTTCATGCATTCTTATGTATTCTCTGTATTTCAGTCATGAAATTACCCTCTTGAGGTCTTATAGTGCTGTTCTTTCCTGTTTTGAGGAAGAATTGCTGTTTATGAAGTTTATTCTAGAATTAGATCTAGGTTTTTCTTTTAGCTTATATGCCAAGTGATTTCTCATATTCTGCTTTATGAGAATAATAATATAAGAGAGAAACTGTTCATGGCTATAATTCAGACACCCTTCTGCATTCACTAGAAACAAAATACCCAGTTTATTTGGTTTATTTTACATTGTTAATTTTTTTTTTATTCCTAGAAATGGATGATGAAGACTGTGAAAGAAGAAGGATGGAATGTTTAGATGAAATGTCCAATCTTGAAAAGCAATTTACAGACCTTAAAGATCAGTAAGTATTGTAATATTTCAAGTGCCTCGTTTGAGGATCCATTCCATGAAATTACTGTGTGCAGCTGGTGTTTCTTGTCTTTCATGTGGATGCTACTTTTGGAGAAGAGTAAGGAGTGAGAATTCTGAAATTACTTGCAGACAGTTGCTCTAGAATGCTTCTGTGTATTCATGGATTTTTTGTTTTGCTGTAAGGATGGTTTTGAAATGTTGTTCCTGTGAAGTCTGGGTCTGTTGCATCAAACTCCCTAGTAGAACCAAGGAATTTGGATTTTAGGGAAATTTGAGATTTTATTTAATTATTTATTCATTCAGTATCATTCTCATGCTTTTATATATGTGGGACAGACCTGAGTGCATTGTCTTTGCTAAGTAAGGAATTAGGTTGGGGATTTTTTTACAGCTGCAGTTTTTATAGTTAGTACCAGTGAAAGTTTCTTGTGATTACTGCAAACTGGGTACCAGTACAAGATAAAATGAGAATACTGTTATCTCTGTCTGCCATAATACCTACATAAGTAGCTATTAAAAACCTTCTTAAAAGAAGAGATAAACTTAATATCCACAGTTATTCAAAAGTGATTGTTATTTGTATTACACCTGTCATTTGTATCATAGAATCATTAAGGTTGGAAAAGACCTCTAAAATAATGAAGTCCAGCCATTTACCTAACAGTGCCAGATCCACTACTAAGCCATGTCTCTGAGCAGCACATCTGGGCATATTTTTGAACACTTTCAAGGATTCCACCATTTGGCAGCCTGTGCTAATGCTTGAACACTCAGCAAAGAAATTTCTTCTAATATCCAATCTAAGTCTCTCCTGGTGCAACCATTTTCTCTAGTCCTGCCTCTTGTTACCAGGTAGCACAGGCTGACCCTCATCTTGCTACAAGCTTTTTTCAGGTAGTTGTAGAGAGCAGTAATCTCACTGTGAGCCTGTTTTTCCCCAGGCTGAACAACCACAGCTCCCTCAGCTGCTGCTCACAGGACTTGTGCTCCAGACCCTTCACCAGCTTCATTGTCCTTCTCTGGACATGCTCCAGCAGTGAAGTTAAATTTGTTTTAACTTCAAGTTAGATGTATCTGTTCAAGTTTAAAATTGGTGGTGTTTTGGCAACTAACTTAATAAGGTACTTGGTAAGTGAAACCTTGAGAAGACCTGGTCTGTTCTTGGGCCATATGCTTTAATGGAAAACTTAGTTGTTCTTATGGTCCAGATGCATATTTATGTTGTGAGATAGTTCTTTCTGCTACAGAACTGAGACATATAACTTGCTTTGCATAACAGGACACTGTGAGGTCTGGAAATAATAGGGTCTGGAAAGAATTGCCCAACAAGAAATTCCTTGCTGCAGTGTCTAGAGAAGACTATTTGTCCTGCTCTTTGGGCTGAGCATGGAAAAACATGGGAAATGCAGCCAACTGATGAGTACTGGAGCCAGTTGGTGCTGATTGGTTTGGCATTTGGAAAACTGTCAGCTTTTGAAAACTGTCAGCCATCTGTTCAACAGCTTGGATGACTGAAAACAATTTGTGAAAACAGATCTTTAAGAAGGGAATATGAAAGAGGGTGGTCCTGGGAGGAAGCAAGCAAGTACTTCTGGGGACTTAAGGCTTATAAGTGGTGTTTGGGAGGTGGTAAGGCTGTGGTATGTGGAGGAAGGCATTGCAGAGACACGTTGGTTAGTTCAGAGGTAGAGGTATTTGTGTGGGCTGGAAGAACAGTGATGGTGGGGATACCAGAAATGGAGCATTAGAATGATGGAAGAGGGATTATAGGGAGAAGTAGCTGTGAATTAGGAAATGATGACATTGGGAAAGTAGAAAAAGATGCCTAAACAATGGGATTTTTTGTCACAACTATCAGCTTTTATGGAATGATTGAATTTCAGGTAAAATAAAAATCTTTTAATTACACTTCCTTTTGGCAGGAATGTAATGTGTCAAAAATTATCTCATGATATTTATAATAGTATGCAACATGTAGATTTTCACAGGAGATGAATTGAGTATTGCTTTATTAAGCATCTGCATCTCTTTTTCCTTGTTTTATGGTAGTGTGGGAGCAGATATGTGAACATGAAATGTGAATGATCATTTCTGTCGATAAACTGTCTTTCTCTGTCATGACATAACCCAGTTTGTTCTTATGCACTGTATTACCTTTTCATCTCCTCTTCCATGTTGATTCATGTCCTCTTATTAACAGATGTGCGAATTTTTTTTCTTCCTTAGAGATGGAGATACATTTAATTTTATCCTTTCTGCACTTCTGATTGTTTGCATTTGCTTTTCAGAAAGGCTTCGTACACATGGATACTGTTGTTCAAAAAGAAAATATGTATTGAAAAATTCAAATGCTAGCAAATCCTCATTTTGTTTCAGTGTTCCATAGCATTAACAAAGGGATGACAAATACTTGTTTAAAAAATATTTATTCTAACTTGTCTTTTATTTTAAATAAAATACATTTTTTTATTTTTATTGCTTTAAGACTTTACAAAGAAAGATTAAGCCAAGTGGATGCAAAGCTACAAGAGGTCATAGCTGGAAAAGCACCTGAATATTTAGAACCATTGGCAGCTTTACAAGAAAATATGCAAATCCGAACCAAGGTGGCAGGTAGGCATGTAAAATGAGTTGCTGTTTCAAAGTATAAACTTGTTATTAATTTTAAGGTTAATCTTCTGTTTTCTTTAGAATTGTTGAAGGAGTGTGCTTTAAAGTTAGAAATATTGTAGCATAATTTTAAATATAAAGTAGTTTTTAAATCAGAATGAATATGTCCATACATAAGTTGCATAATAACATCCACTAAAAATATGGCTTCTTTAATGTTTCACTTAATAGCTGCCTGTCTTTGTGTAGTAAGAACAAAATTACTGAGTAAAAAGTATTGCTGTTTCAAAGTATAAACTTGTTATTCATTTTAAGGTTAATCTTCTGTTTTCTTTAGAATTGTTGAAGGAGTGTGCTTTAAAGTTAGAAATATTGTAGCATAATTTTAAATATAAAGTAGTTTTTAAATCAGAATGAATATGTCCATACATAAGTTGCATAATAACATCCACTAAAAATATGGCTTCTTTAATGTTTCACTTAATAGCTGCCTGTCTTTGTGTAGTAAGAACAAAATTACTGAGTAAAAGCTAATTTTTTTTTTTTGTCAGAAGGTTTGGGATCAAGTCTACATAATAGTAATTCCTGAAGAGATATATAGGTGCTATGTCATTAAATGTTTGCTATCTAATATGATGACATTTTTCCTGTTCTTCTAGTCTGTCTCTTCTCCTCTGTTCCTATCCTTCTGTTCTGTCTAGGGAAAGAGGAAAAACCCTTTCAGTGCTTTTCTCTAAGCTGAATTTTAGTTATTAAAACTAAGGTTTTTACAGGCTTTTTGTGCTCATAGAAGAAGGCAAGAACATTTATCTTCCTATATACAACCATATATTCATAGGAAATGGTAATATTTAGGAAGGCAAAGTTCTGTACTTCCCTATTGTAAATTTGTTTCATATTACAGCTTGATCCTGTTAGGAGGATTCAGCTGTCTAAGGGTTACCTAACACAGGTTGTCAGAGAGCCAAAAGACAGACACCAGTGATCTCTGTAGGCAGAGAAGCACTGTCTTTTCTAAGAAATTGAGCAGTAACATGGTGCAGGCAAGGTGAAAAATGGCAGGCCACCTTACTTTTCATAATACCCGTATGTCTTCATTGGAATTTCTGACTTGGAGAATTTGAAATCTTTTGATCTGTGCATTTCTCTCCGTCCAGGTCTTATCTATAATGCTTTTTCTCAGCCGCTGACCCAGCATTACTGGGTTTTAAGTCCTTAGCCCAAATTTACATGACTAGTCCTAAGCAGCCCACTTAGACTTTGCAGGAGGATCTCAGTTAAACTTGCAAAAGGTTTGATATAAAAGCAACCTTAATCCAGGCTTTTCATTTTCAGTTTTAAATGTGGCTGTCCATCAGTGCTTTCATGTAGAGTATGGGATATGCAGCATATTACACATTCTCCTGATTGGTCTTCAGCACCATGGAAGAGCCATGTTTCCATGTAGAAAAAGCCTGTCTTAAAAACAACAGTTTCCTTGGAGCTGAGGGTAGAAAATAGGAGGTTTTTTTCCATTTGTCCTCAACTGAATGACCTTGATAAAATTATTCCAGAGAAAGCAAGAGACTGCAGAACTGGCTTATTTCCTCCTACTGTTTGAGAGCCTTGACAGAAGTGGGTAATAGCAGGACTTGAGTTCCAGCAAGTAGCCCATAAGGATCTATGGTTACCTAAGAAAGGGGAGGAAGTGGTGACAAAACCCCTAAACTTAACTATATTTAGCTAAACTTTGGATATAATTGCATCTCTGTTATAAAAGAAACTGTGTTCCTTGGTTCTCTAAGGGGCTATTCACACAAAATGTGGATATTGACTATTACAGCAAGTCAGAAAAACAACTGTTTCTTCCAGAATGGTTATACCTGTACTTTTCAATTTTAGGCAAATAAACAGTGACCTAAATATGCCAGTCAGATGTAAATATTAAGAAAATAAAAGCCAGCATAACATGGCAATGTAAGAAAAGAACATTTTGAATTCTAGAATAGCTTCACTGTGAAAAGGTGATTGATGCAATACTTAATGGTTTGTTTTTCAGAGGGATTGCTGCTAGTAGTTCTGTTCCCTTAGTAGTATTCGTTTATAGTAAGTTGAACTATAAGGAAAGTTGGTTTTGGAAGTTCTTTAGTTGCAGGACACCACCACTGTGTGCAAACTTAACTCCTCAAGTTTCTGATCTGAAGGAATATAAATGTTTTCTGTTGAATGCATTGAATATATTAAATAAAGTTCTATAGGTGCTTGTCAGATATTATATTTCAGGTACATCTCAGGTTTTTTTCAGCTGCTTAGTGGACACGTTTCCAGAAATGTCTAAAAATGCTCCTAAAGCTTAGAAGTGGTACCCTTAATCACAAGGTGGCTGTTTTTAAGAATGGAACAAGCTTGTTAATTATTGTAATTTAATAAGGTCATGCATTATAAAGTAAGTCTTACTTCAAATATTAATTTGTAAAATCTTTTCCTTTTCAATCAGTTTTCTAACTGTTTTAAAACCTCAAAACCTTATTTTAAACTCTAATTAGAAAATAGAAGAGGCCATTCAGTACTTAAGTTTGAAAACTGATAATATTCAGGATACTTTGATCAGAAATATGAAAGAGACATATTTTCTAAAGTTAGTCTGACCACTTGTGTAATTTATTGACTGACAGGAGAAGTTAAAATAGCATTTAGTTTTTCTCATATCTTCAGAATTAAGGACTTACTTGTTCTTATTTTTATTCTTTTAAGCAGCCAGCCACTCTAAGTGCCTAATGTAATGTATCTGTATTTTCTACTGTGTGCATGTGTTAGGACTTGCAGGCAGTCTTAAAATAGAATTCTGAAGTCAGATATTTGCTAAAGTAATATTGCTATAATTTGTCTGATTACAGGTATCTATAGAGAGCTGTGTCTGGAATCTGTGAAGAACAAATATGAATGTGAAATTCAAGCCTCTCGACAGCACTGTGAGGTTGTGCCAGCTGTTTCACATTGATAGCTAATCTCATCTAACTTTACTGTCTGTCATGCTTCTCAGGTTCAGTGCGTGTTTTTATTATTGGTGTTATTTGCTATTTGAATGCAATTGCTGTGTAATATTTAAGCCTGTGCAAGAGGTTTTTCAAAGCATCTGAAAATAAGAATCATAGAATGTGCTGATTTAGACGAGATCCATCAAGATCATGTAGTCCCGTTCCTGGCCCTGTGCAGGACACTGAAGAATCAAACTATGTGCCTAGGAGTGTTGTCCAAGCACTTCTTGAACTCAGACAAGCTGGGTTCACTTTTCTGGGGAGCCTGTTCAACCACCCTCTGGGTGAAGAACCTTTTCCTGATATTCAACCTAAATCTCCCCTGGCTCAGCTTCATGCCTTTTCCTCAAATTCTGTCCCTAGTCACAAGAGATTGGTACCTGCCCTTCTGCTTCCCCTTGTGAGGATATTGAAGACCAAGATGAGGTCTCCCTTCAGTCTACTCCAGGCTGAACAGATCAAGTGACCTCAGCTGCTCCTCATATGTCTTCCCTTCCAAGAGCCTTCACTATCCTTCTGGCCCTCCTCTGGACACTCTCTAGTAGCTTAATAGGTTTCTGGTGTTGTAGTGCCCAGAACTGTCCCCAGTACTTGAGGTGAGGCTGCCCCAGTGCAGAGCAGAGCAGGAGAATCTCCTCCCTTGCCCAGCTGGTGATGCTGTGCCTGAGGCCCCCCAGAACACAGTTGGCCCTCCTGGCTGCCAGGGCCAGGATTCAGCTTTCTGTCAGCCAGAGCCCCCAGGTCCCTTTCTGTGGTGCTGCTCTCCAGCCTCTCATTCCCCAGTCTGTGGAGCCCCCAGATCCCTTTCTGTGGTGCTGCTCCAGCCTCTCATTCCCCAGTCTGTCTGTGCACCCAGGATTACCCTGTCCCAGATGCAGCACTTGTTATTTTTTAACTTCATTTGGTTGGCAGTTGCCCAGTCTTCTGATTTGTCAAGGTCTCTCTGCCCTTGAGGGAGTCAGCAGCTCCTCCCAATTTAGTGTTGTTGGCAAACTTAGTATTTCTTCAAGACCCGTGTCTGAGTTGTTAATGAAGATGCTGAAGAGCTTTTTATTAGTTTGGCTTTGCATGCATATATATATATATATATATATATATATATATATATATATATATATATAGTGCTAAGTCTTCTTATTTTTTCATTATCAAGTTCTTATTAATAGATTCCCACATGATTTTTTATCTTTTTTATAAAAAGATTACCAGGAAAGTAACTAAAATATCTGACATAATTTTAGCCAAAAACGCCTTAGATTTTAATAACAAAATTAAAGAAGTCTTTTTGAGATATGTTAGAAAGCTGCTGGTAGAATTGTCATTTCAAAAACAGTTACAAGACAAATACATTTCTCTCCTTGAACATAAAGGTTTCTGTTCACGTGTCTAAATAGTGGATCCTGTAGTACAAACACTCAAGTACCTGTATGTCCAGCTTTTCATGGATGAGCTTTTCATCATAGTACTCCTCAACCCTCTACAGTTGCTTAAAGGTGTTTTCTTCTGAGTGGTTCACTACATTCCAGAATTCCTGGTACCTACTATACCAATAAAACAAGAATATGCATGTGTACTTTAGAAAAGTTTCCATTTTCTTGATGCCTTGGCAAAGAATTAGGTATTATGAAGGATGACTCTGCTGGCTGTCTTTGCTCCTGTGAATACTCCTCAGGCTGGACAGAATCCTTTAAGACTTGCAAGGTCTCTTATCCACGATTGAATGATTTGCTTTGGCTGTGTATTATTCCTGTTTGAGGTGGTCTTTGTCCCTTGTTCTGCTGTTATGTGAAACATTCAGAATTCACCATCCAGTAGAAGTCTCTTCGGGGAAAAAGCTCTATTAAATCAGAAATGCTGCTTGTAGAATTACTGTTGCTCTGGAATATAACTATTCAGCAAGAGTACCTCTGATGCCAGTAATACCTTTTCACATCTTATTTGTTACCAGCTGTGTGAAGCAGAACACATGTCTAAACACAAGCACTGTTTAATTTCAAAGTGGTCTCAGAACAGATAGCACTCAATTGTCACTTCAGATACATGTAAAGAAGCTTCTGCCTTTTAAATCCACCTGGGAAATGTTTTTTTATAATGATGGGTTGAAAAATATGTGCAAGGAGGTCTTCAGAATTTGAACGCTTTGTAACTTGACGGAATGGTAAGCCTGACCAGTCATTTAGTAGAACAGGGTTCTTTGTCCATTCCTTGACTGATTTGCTTCACTCTGGCAAACTAGCTTGAACACAGGTAAAGGGAAACTTCTGTTACTGTGCTGTGGGCAAGAGCAGTTGAGGTGCAGACATCTGCTCATTTGGCTGTAGGGAGCTGCAGCTTCTGACAGACATGGTAGCAGATAGATGGATGCATTGACTTGAGCTGCTTGTGCTGTTTTTTCACTTAGTCCAAGCTCTCTGTTTTCCAAAGTTGTTGAAGACGTTGCTCACTGAAAGTGAATGTTAAAATCAAACAATTGGCTGCATTTTCTACTCATAGTTTTGGAAATGTGCAAGCTTGTGAAAGAGCAGTAAAGTTATTTCCTTAAGGCTTGGAACTCAGCTTAATTCCAAGTTACTCTTTAAGAGAATTTAGTGGGTTTTCATGCTAAAAGTAACTGATCTGTAAGATACTGTGTAATTTAATGTAGGAGGTAGCTTTATAAAAAGCTTTCGATGAAAAAAATTAGCTTTTATGATTTGTAATGATAGGTGGCTTAGAGGTTACAACTTTACCCATTGTGAATAAATCTTTTCTATACACAAAAATACTGTATTTATGTCAAAATGCAAAGAGTTATTCTGGAAAGATAACTGCATGCTTTTAATTACTCCTGGTACCAGTAGTTGATAAATATGTAATTATACTTTCACTTGTGCTAAGCGGGTGTGCTGTCTTTAAGGAGTTAGGATCTCATGCTAAGAAAGTGGATAGAGGGAGATGTCATATGCTTTGTGGCTTCTGAAAAAGCTATTCTTATGTTCCTTCCACTGATGCCTTAAATTGTCAGTATTTAGATTATTGAACTCACTAACGTAAAAATCTGTAACCTTGCTTTTATAGAGTGAAAAGCTTCTCTTATATGATACTGTACAAAGTGAACTAGAAGAGAAGATTCGAAGACTTGAAGAAGACAGACATAGCATTGACATTACCTCAGGTGGATGGAAATTCAGTTTGCTTTTTTATTATTTGTTTTTAATCTTCTGCTGGGTACTGATTAGTTGACTGTACACATAGTATGTCTGGTGAGTTTTAGGTTGTCTGGTAGAATGCTGTTCAGCTGTAGACTTTGGGCAGGGGGTTGAATTTAAACTTCAAATTTGGTTTAATATTGGTCAGCATCCGTTGTGTGTTTTGAGAGTATTAGTCTGTCTACATAATCTTGTAATTCTTTGAATCTTGAATAAACACCTTTATTCTGTTCAGAAACAGCATCTCACCTGAATTTTTTTTTTTTTTTGTTTTGGACAATATTTTCTGCTATAAAAAGAGCTAAACATGTAAATGTTTCTGATTCATAACATGTTCTTCTTATGTCTTTTCAGAATTATGGAACGATGAGCTCCAGTCCAGGAAGAAAAGGAAGGATCCATTTAGCCCAGATAAGAAGAAACCTGTTGTTGTATCAGATATCCTTTTGCTGAAATTTTCTTTCTAGTAGTGTTTGCAGTTTTATAGCTAATTTTATTACATGTGTCATTAATATCAAGTTGAAGTGATAATTCATTATCCAAACTGAATTTTCATGGCAGATGTTACTCAGATTAGAGAAGCCATATTGACACATCCTCCCATCATGAAAATTGAAATTAAGATTCTTTTACCTAGTTACTAGTTTTAAATAGAAAATGTTTCTAAAAGTTGATTTTTCTTACTCTTAAAGAAAAATAGTTACAAAGCAAAAGCAGAATCAAGTTAGGCCACTTGAACTTCACCAAGTTCACCATATAAATATCACTGGATTCTGTGAATTATGAGTTACCTTGCCATTTTAGAGTATATTCCAAATGAAAAATACTAATATGGTATTGGGTATAAAATCTCAGCAATTTCAGGCTGTTTGTAAAGCTAAAAATCCTTTCAGTTTTAAAGTAAACAAATTCTTTTTGATTGTAGTTTAGAAAGTTGTTAACCTGTCAGATAAGTGCAAAGCAAATACTAAAAATATTATCCAGCTTTTCATTTTTGATTTTTTGCTATTTAGAGAAAAACAAATTTGAAAGTGGTTAAAGATTTTTAAAATTTCAAATGGAATTTTAAGTTTAAGCTTGCTCTCCATTTTAGAAGATTCTTTTTTCAAACATCCATAGCACCTTTTGCTAAGCTTATTTTTCAGAGATGAAACGGGTAGAAACAAAGTAAAAAATGAAGACTATTGTAATGGAATAGCTGTACTATATGGAATTTTGTTCTGAAGTTCATGTATTGTTCTAATACACATTTTTTACTTTGCAGTTGATAGTTTAAGGAAGGGGGCTTTACCTGTCTACCTCCTGTTTTCTAGATATTTAATATTCAGATATGTGGTGCTGACCATACTTTTCTCTTGAAGACACATGTTGCAGAATACTGTAAAAATAATTACTTTATTTGAGCTGATACTAGTGTAGGTGCTGTTCTGCAGTGGTGCATTGAAATGGCAATGAATTTTAATTGTAATTTGAATTATTGCAAATAGAATAATTTTTGAACTGATAGGAATGGAATGGTTGTATCTCAGCTGTTTATCCTATGCTTATGTTGAACTCCAGTAGCCTGAGTATCTACATACTGTTATTACCTCTTTTAGTAATTCTTAAAGTGTACTTCCAGGTTGCATAATTCAAAGATGGATGTGTTTGCACTGATCTTTTACTTTGTATTGGTATAAAGTGGAAGATCTGCAGAACCGAGCTATTACTATCTTTCTACAAACATTAGAGTGTTTTTATTATTTCTGTTTAAAAGAGTTTTCCCTAACATTTCCACGCCCTTATATAGTTTATATGTTACAAGACCTTGATATACTTGAAGACTGGACAACAATAAGGAAGGTAAGAAGAAAGGATGAATGCCAATGCCTGTGGATTTATTTGGGCTCATGTCTAGTCCTTCTGCTACTTAAAAATATGTAACTGGGTTTCTTACATGATCAAAACACTAAATAGCTTTTTATTTCTTCAGTAGTGAGTTAATCCTTTCACTTCAGGCTGTGTAATTGCTATTTCTTCTGATTCTACCCACATCATACAGAGGAATCCATTAAAGGGGTGCAAGAGGATATCTCTGAAATGGGGAGTCCATAATTTTCCATGAAAAAATGTGCTTTACTTATACTTTTTTTTCTTTTTAAACTTTTTTACTTACACTTTTTTAGATAAAAATGGGGAGTTGTGCTTTTCTCAGACTACAAGAGAATCATGGTTTAGAGGAAAAGAAATTTGTTTATCAATTGATATATTTGGAAAAATAAATCCAGCTTTTAATTGCATAATGCCTTTTTTAGATGGTAGGACTGTTGAAGGATCTTGCTGTAATGAAATGCTATCCTTGCCTTGCACCTGCAGTCAGAAAGCTTCCCCTAGTATCCTAGTGCATCCCAGCTTAATGGAATAGCAATCCATTTAGGTAAATTCAGAAACTTGGTGGGGAGTTGACTCTGAGTCAGTTTCTATCCTGTGTTGATCCCTGTACCTCTTTCCTGAACAAGAAGTAAAATATGACCTTTATATGACAACTTGTCTGACTTTTCTTTTTCTTTTCTCAGAGGAATAGACACAAAATATCTTTCCCTAGAGGTCTTTTTCTGTAGTTTTACATAATTTTAAACAATAGCAACAAACCCAGGATCTACTAGGGTTTTGGCTTTTGTGGAAATAATTTTAAAAATCCCCTAAATCAAACAAATGAACCTCCAAAACCTCTTCAGTGATTTTTTTTTCCCAAGGTTATGATTGGTCTGGAGTTTACATGAAGTAATATTTGTGAGCTTATAACATATAATTAAAAGATTAATTTATTCATATAGCATTTTGTTTTTTAGAATGAGTTAATGTAACTTTGTGTTTTCCTGACTGAATTATATAAGTGGAATTTTGAGGATTTCACTTAGAAAAACTTTTTATTGAAATCAAAACCTAATAAAGAAGGTCATTTTTTTCACCTTCAAAATGCTTTTTTATTTAGCTATTGAGTCACTGTTGAACACATTTTTATTTTAGAATTCTCATTGCATTTCTTGTGTGTAAATGCAAGTATATACTTGCACATAAAAAAAGTACAACTGCCTGTTACTGTATGACTAAAGCTGGCAGTTAAGGCAAAATGACTCTGCCTGCTGACTAACTTTAATTTTCTTTTGTGTTTCAAGGCAATGGCTACGCTGGGACCACACAGGGTAAAGCCAGAACGTAAGTAAACATCGTCTGGTTTCACAAGGCAGAACTTGCTGTGTCCAGGGATGCAAACTGCATCCAGGCAGATTGGATTTGTTGTAGTACTGGTATAGTGATGGAGGATGGGGTGAAGTTAACCCCAAGTTAACCAAGACAAGTAAAGGTCTTGGTATCCAGCTGGAAGATGTGGCTTTCGTCTTTCTTTTCTCTCAGGTGCTGATACCTGTAGCTTCATTGCTGTTGCTTTTGTTGAATAGTACTGGTATAGTGATGGAGAATGGGGTGAAGTAGCTGGAAGATGTGGCTTTTGTCTTTCTTCTCTCTCAGGTGCTGATACCTGTAGCTTCATTGCTGTTGCTTTTGTTGACACAAATTCTAGAAAAATACTAAAAAAATTCAGACTTCTAACAGTGGTTTACAGCAGTTCATGCTAGCAAACTATGCCAGTGTTTGCACAAGATTAAGCAGAAAGCTGAGAGCATCTGGACATTTCAGGTGCATTTCAGTTTGCTCACATTGACTGCAAGCTACCTTGAAAAAGCAGAGCTGTGGGAAAGGAGTGGTATTCATATTTGGCACTGAAGTGAGAAGCATGTTCATGCTAAGTAAAATCGCATATTTGGAGGTGAGGAGGAGAGGGGACAGTAGGCATGCAGGTTATAGCTTCTATTTGAAAATGAAAACATAACTTTTTATTATCTGACTGGAAATAGAAAGGTATATTGCTTTCAATTTTCCAATGCAATTATTAAGAGACAGACTACTGTTGGAAAAAAATGTGTATTCTGTGTAAATAACTTGATGAAAATGTATTTAACCACCTAACTTGTTTTTGTAAAGTTAATATTAAATGACTTTTATTACTTAATTTAGCACCTGTCAAATTAGAAAAGCATCTACATAGTGCTAGATCTGAAGAAGGAAGACTCTATTATGACGGCGAATGGTATGGACGAGGGCAGACGATATGCATTGATAAGAAAGATGAATGTCCTACAAGGTAAAGATTGCTCATGCAGCTCTGTACATTCATGTTAAGCAATAACTAGGATGATGGCATTGAAGGGTAAGGCCTACGTGGAAATACTGCCACCTCTGACATTTACTAGTTCACCTTGGAAGACGGGTATTAAGATGAGTGCTGACTTGTGAAACGCTAGTAAAGGATGGAATTGACTGAAGGGTTGTCAAGTTAGGATCTCTCTTAACAATTTCAGCTGTCACTAGTTTCTGATAGCCTTGGAGTACTTTTTTTTCTAGTATCTTGGGAGTTTGTTGCTTTGAGAATTTGATCGGTTGGCCCACCCAAAAATACTTAATTATGGAAAAACACTTTATGTTGTTGAGGATAAGCTTTGTTTTCCATTGATTAGTGCTCTGAAAGAAGAGAGGAACTTTCTAATGGTATTTTCTTCTCTTAAGAAAGTTTCTGTCCTGGAACAGTCTAAATATTAGAGTGCAAATTTGGTTGAACATTTAAGATCTATAAATGTGTTTCCTCTGTATGGATAATATTTGTAAATTCTAAAAGTCTGAGTGTATTTCAAATTAAATTTTTATCTTACGTTTTACTGAATGGGACAAATAAGTGTAAGCCCAGTGTTGATTAAATATGCACATGTACTCAGGAAAATTGACTTTAATTTCATATGTCAGTAGTTTACTGTAGAACTGGCTGTTTCTTTTCTTCCTTATGTATGGTGAAGAGGAACAAATGTTGGTGATTTTGGTGTTTCTTCAGGGCTGAAACAGGAATGTATTTTAGTAAACTACAGATTGTGTCTGAAATTAAAAAACCCTCTGGATTGATTTAGCAGAACACACCAATTGTACTGGGACAAGTAAAGGTCTTGGTATCCAGTGTCTGACAAAAGCTAAAAGCAGATGCTTAACAGGGCAGTCATGCAGTGGAGCTTTCCTGGGCTTTCAAGAGCCCCACAACTTTGAAGACTAGAGGGAGTTGTCATACTCAGTATGCAGCAGATCTTTGGTCTATTAACTGTTTTGATCTTTGGTTTTGTGCTTCCTGTTTTCTCCATCAATGTACTTGAAATGGTATTTTTTCTGTGGCTATGAGGAGGGAGTTTTGTTCACTATTTGTATTAAAGGTTACCACAAGGACCATAAAAGCAGGGCTCATTTAACAGTGAATCAGTAGGTCAATTTTCAGTTTATTTCTTGTGATCTTGGCATAATGAGTAAGAGTTTAATACATTTTGTATTTTAAATCATGGCTTCAGGTTGTTCAACTTTTTTCAAGTACTTCATATTCAATGTAATTTCAGGGCTTTTCTTGTTTTTTTACTAAGGGTAGTTCATTGCGTTTTTTCTGTGTGACTGTTGTTCTTTTAAACAATTGAAGTATTTGTACCTGTTAGGGTTCTCTTGTAAGAGAACGAGGTAGATGGCTGAAACACTAGCTACCTTCACTAAAGGCACATGCAGTTGCCAAGAAGTTATGTTAAAACTATCCTTAGAGTGGTGCTAGTATCTTTTGGGCCTAGCATTTACAACTAATGCATATTTTCATTTACTGTGTGGAAATACAGCTGCAGTTTTGAGGTTATTTTTAGCTTATAAACTTTCTAAATTCTTCTTGTTTTTCTTCCCCTGACCCTTCTTCCCTCATTTTCTGTAGTGCCATAATTACAACAATTAACCATGATGAAGTTTGGTTTAAAAGACCGGATGGAAGCAAGTCGAAGCTGTATATTTCTCAGCTACAGAAAGGAAAATATTCAATAAAGCATAACCACAACTGACCGTTGCTCACCGGATGTGAAACAAGTGGTATTGCCATGCGTGATGTGCCATGGGGTGAAAATTGTATTTAATAGTGTTTTGTATTCCTTGTATATTTACAGCAGTATCTGATGTGTATTGGTCGTGCTGTATGTAAGCTTCATATGGACGGCCTTCAGAAACCTGAGGAGGGTAAATCCTCTTAACAGACATTTTGCCTCTAAACTGGGTCCAGTGCCTAAGATGTGAAGTATGCTCTTCAAGTATAACACTTCAAAATTTAACATATTTGTAATTTAAAAAAAAATTATTTTTCCATTGGTGACCAGTTGGTGTGAAAAAAATGATAACCATAATTACCAGCAACTCACTTTATTTTCAGTGACTGTGTCATGCTTCTCTTGTGGATGTAAATTTAGCCTGCTCAGCTGTTGCTTTTGAATAGATTGTAAAATGCATAAGCATCCTGTTATCCAAAGTGTACTGATTTATTTAAATTATTGTCCTCAACAGCTCTGCTAGTACCGACTGTGTTATATTTTGTAAGGTTTACTATGTTGCTTGTAATGAGACGAAGCCAATATTTTGAACTATGTTTTTGAAGAGCACTTTTCTAGTGTAGGACCCTATTGTATAGCAGACAAATCATTGGTAATGTTTTTTCTTGATTGCCAGCAAAATTTATGCATAAGGTGGACAGTATTGCTCCAACCTGTGTTATATGTAGACCACAAAGAACAACTGGGGGGATGGTTACATAAATGCTGTTGCATGGCCTGCATGTTTGGTCCACAGTTGTATGAAATATGATGAATTTTGGTAGGAAAGGAAAGTATTTCCCCAGAAGTCATATATCTGGGAGAATTTACACTGAGTTTTTCACCAAACACTATTTTCAAAATTTCTGTACTCCATTTCATCTTACTGTACAACAGAAGTATTTCATGCAGCTTAGGAAGCTGAGTGTCTTTTGAAGTCTTGCTCTTGTAGCCACAGAGAAAAGTCCTAAATCCTTGGTGTTACTGTGATGTGCTTCGAGCAACTAGAATGATAGATGGGATTGTTGAAGAATTGTTAATGCGTTGGTTATGTGCACTTTAATCTCCACTTATGATGATTCTTCTTGGAGAAAATAAAGCATCCATTTGCTTTAAATGATCACAGCAAATAAATATTTTTATTGTAACATATAAATTAATCGTCTCTTCTAGTGCAGGGTGGTAAGTACTTTCCAAATGCCAAATCAGTTTCTGCTAAGTGATGCTTTTCTACAATTGTATGACATTATAAATCAAATGTACATAAAGTATCAATTGACACGTTGGCTTTTAACAATATGAACTGTATGTACACAGTTGTTTGATAAACTTTTTGTAATTAAATATTTGCATTTTTTAACTTAGTATATAAATAAATGATCTGTGGTAGTGGACAACTTTTCTGTTGTTTTGCTCTTTGATTTTCTAGTCTTGTTGGAATTGTTGATCTACCAAATGGCAAAGGGAAATATTTTTAAATAATCAGAAGGCCTAAAGTTTTTTAAAAAAACTTTTGACATGCACCTTTTTCCTTTGATTTTTGAGAGTTTGTATGTATACATTTTGTTCGTTTTTACAAACCTACAGAAAATATTTTATGGAAGCTTTATTCTCTGACAGTTATAAATCAAACATAAACACAGTTAAGAATCTCACTACCGTTGACATGCTTGAAAGCATTCATATTTAGGGCATGCTTGGTACTCTAAACTGTTTTTGTTATTCACCCCTTTCCTTTTGCTTCTTCTGTATTTCGCATCTCTCTAGCTGCAGTTGATTATTCCTACAGCTTTTTCTCTTCTACTAAGCAATGCTTTCCTTCATAGAGCCTTGAAGTTTGGACTGACACTTTGTGAGCATGATTTCTTGGTTCAGAATAAACATCATTCATATGAACATGAGAGGTAATAATCATAGCAGTGTGAATTGATCAGACAACTGAACAATTCCATTACTAGAAGTACAGGAAACTGAGATGTGGCTTTCCTTTTTGACTTGTCATCATTTCTGTGTATGTGATGGGAAAGCTGCAAGGTTGGTTTTTGTTTATAACTGGTTAATTATTTCATTCTTAGGTGAATAATAATTGGTACATGCTTTGTATCTTAATATTTGAACAGTTAATGTTTTGCTTGATCCAATGTAAAATGTAAGAGAGGTCTTCCACAGATTTTAGTCCTTTGAAGTAGTGACATTGTTAGCCTCTTGTCCATCTGTTTTAGCTATTACAGCACTGCATTAATTTTTTTCAAGCTTTGGTGGCATTGTTTTAACCTAAAAATTTGATTTAGATCTGTGAAGTGCTGAAAGGAATTCTGTAATATGTGAAAAGGTAAGTAAGTGAAGAACAAGAGACACTTGAGTGACAAAAATAACTTTCTGTACATGTATAGAAAAGGCTTCTCTGGCAATGGTTATGTTTCAGAGGAAATGCAGTTTGGTTTTTGCCAAACATAGAGGAAATTGATTTGCTCATCTTTCCCACAATGAAGTATCTGATATATTTAGTTGGAATGCAATTGATTTAACCTGACAATACTTACTGTGTAAGTATCATGTGGAGTTTAGGTTAGGTGTTTCATAATAAGCAGGTCTTAAACTTTCCAAATGCATTTGAATTTTGGCACTTTATTGTAGTGTGTTTTTAAACTATAAAAATGGGCTATTTATAGTCTGTGAACATCTTACTCTGTGTAGGTAGCTCACCACCCCCATCAAGTGGTAAGGGATGATTAAGTACTGAAATTTTCAGTACTCATTTTGAAACCTGTGCTTTCTTCCAACATTAGGTTCAGTTTATTGTGTGAGATTTTGTGAGGTTTTGTTCTGTTTTTTTTTTTTTTCTTTTAAGTAGGAAAAAAAAGTTGGGTTAAACTTTTATCAAAAGAGAGACATGCTAATACAGCTTCCCATCTCCTGGAGAAATTCTTCAATTATTACTGTGGGAAAGAACAGCCTCCTCCCCCCCACTCCCTTCTTTTAGAGAACAAGGGAGAGAGGTAAGGAGGAAGAAACCCTATGTCCAATAGACTTTGCATTTAAATAGCTAAAATCATCAGGGCTTTAATCCATATGAGGCTTTGAGCAACCTGGTCTAGTGGAAGGTGTCTCTGCCCATGGCAGAGGGGATGAAACTTGGGTGATCTTTAAGGTCCCTTTCAACCCAAACTTTTCTATAAATCTGTAATGAGAGATTGACAGATGACTGCCCTGTCCACACAGCCTTTTACAAGTGGCAAAGCAAGCTCTGTTCTGAGGGCACATGATCATTCCTGAGAAAGTTCTTAAATATGCTATTCCCAGGCAGAAGCATGGATGCTGCTGGAATTAAGACCAGGTAGACAGTATATTACCTCTGGAATAGAATTTGCAGTCTATAATTGAAGCAAAAGCACAGCATGTATTCAGTGTACTTGACATTTCCTGGAAATGCCAATCTAAATGTACCTGTATGGCATTATGTGAACTTTTGTTTCTCTCACGGAAAATGGTCCTGATGGATCAGATATGACTTCCACCATTTAAGACTCATTACTGGTTTTTTTTAAAAAAGTTGAAAATTGATGTTTTGAGCCGACTCCTATTTCAGTGTGCTGGCAGCCCTGCAGACCTCACTTCTAGAAATTTATCTTTCCCAGATGTTTTTTTTGGAAAGAGTTGAAAATTGATGTTTTGAGCTGACTCCAGTGTGCTGGCAGCCCTGCAGACCTCACTTCTAGAAATTTAACTTTCCCAGATGTTACATGAAAGGTCTGAAGGCTGAAAATAGTCTGACAGATTCACTAGCCCTACTTTAGGGCTAGATTAATTTAGCCCTAGTTACACTAGGCACTGACTGAGAAAGGAACACTTTCTGATAGGAGCAAATATTGTATGATTTTGTAAGTTAGAATTGTTTCAGATGGTAATGGGATCAAAAAAAGGCCTTGCAGGTAAACTTTACATTTGGTATTTGTAAGCTCCATGAGTGTCAATGTTACTTTTTCAGTTTGTTTTCTCTCTATGAAAGAATATGAGTGTATAGGACTCAGGCCATTTTAGTAAGGCAGTAATCTCCAAATTTTCTTAGAACACAGACAAGATATTTTTTGTAAGATGTGACTTGCTAGATCTTTTAAAAATCTGGTTTAAATTTCAGAACATAGTAATTTCTTTGAAAAATAGAAGAATACAGGAAGCATACTGTTCAAGAGGTGGTTAGCAGCAGTAGAATTTGTGTCCTTTATTAGGGAAGGGATATCTTCACACATCACCACTGTCTTCACAAATAGAAGCAAGCTGGAATAGGAAAACAGAAATTAACATAATTGGCATTATTTCATTTAACAGTGGATTCTCCTTTTCCTATAAGTAAAATAAGTCTGAATCAATTGGCTGGAGTTGGAACATTGAATTTGCTTTCCTTCATCCTGCTGCTCACATGCTCTGGAGATCCATGACGGTGAAGCCTGCCTGCAGGTGGCAGTAAATTGATGCTGAAGCTACTTGAGGGTAGTTTGGAATTTTCTGTCTGGATCCTGTTAGATTTTTTTTCACAGTTTCTCTTAGTTATAGCACAACTACAACTGGTTTTAATCCTAATGCATACTAATTAAGGGATATTTGGAAAGAACAGTACTCAGAGTTCTAAAGGAGGATTATCTTTTGCTACTATACTGTGAAAGAAAATCACTATGTAAAGGCTTAGGAAGGAACAGAAATGGATTAGATTCTGTCTAGTTGCCATAGAAACAAAATATGTAATTAAACAAAATGAAATACATCTCTTACACCGATGAAAGTGTTAAGGAAAGGTGGGACAATGCAATGAGTGTTTTAACCTGCAACACCAAACCTAGAAATAAAAAGAGAGTTCAGGTTTATTTTTCTAATGCAATTTTCACTTACTGCACTTTTTGTGCTTGGTTAACTAAAACCAAAAATGTTTTGCCTCCTAGGGTGAATCTATAAAAAGGAGTGTCAATAATAATCAGCAGTAAGTAATGCAGTGCAAATTTACGTCAATACTGTTGCAGGTTAATAACATTAATATAATGTGATACTAATAATACAATTAAATGAATCTTATGCACGTGCCCTTTTTTGAAAAAAAGCTAAAGAGTATGAACAGTTTAATTACACTTTAAAATAATTTTTAACAGATCACTTCAGTGTTTCTTATTCTATAAGATTATGCAAATAGTTTCTTATCCTTGCTCTATAGCTAATAAAGACAATTTCTTAACAAAAAATGTGTGTCAAAAGAACTTCTTTTAGCCAGATAGTAAGTGCTGTGGGTTAAGGATGTTTTAGAGCCCACAGTTAGTGCCAGGTGCCAGAAGAGGGCACTTTGAGGTTTCTCTTGAAACACTATTTACTTTTAAAAGAAGTTTAAGTCATGTTCTCAGATTTTTCTTTCTTATTCTTCTGCCATAAAATTTCACTACAAAGTTCAGAAATGTAGCAGTGATTGTTACTTCTCTTTGTTAGCTTAACCCTGAAGGTGACTACATTCTGCTATTTATAAATTGTGGGGACTTATTTCCATGGTAAGATCTCTTTTTTAGCACATCTCAGTGTGTGGCCCTGGGAGGTGGATGGAAATTGGCTGGCTTTGTGTATCACACTACCAACACTACCCTTCAAAAAAAAAAAAGAGAATTATGGTATATGATTCTTACCTTTATTTCTTTCAGAGTGAAGGAAAAGTAAAAAAAAATCTGCATTCAGTTTAATGTATGACTTCAAGTTCAGATGATTATGCCAAAACATGGCTACAATATCAGAATCTACCTTATACAGAGAATGTTGACCTTGGAAGTACTTTATGTGGCACATCTGTATTTGCTTGCCAGGCTTCTATGTGGAATGAATAATTTCTTACAGTCCTGCTGAGGACATAGCAGCCTTGATTTAACATATATTCCCAGGGCTCTGCACCTTGGGGTGGAAACAAACTGGAGGAAACACTGAATAGACACAGAGAGCCAGCTCTGCTGCAAAGTGTGTCCAACATCCCTCCTCACTCAAAACCAAAAGGAAATGGAGAAAAGGGAGAAAAAGACTGATTTGTAGCATTTTCTGGGGAGGAATTTGAGATCTGTCTGCCTTTTATTCCTCAAGCAACCAGTTGCCTCATCCTCAGGTGTGTCTTGTGTGTGTTGCTATGTTTGGCTGTATTTACACTGATTTCTAAAGCATCTGAAGCATTAGTCCAGCTAATAAAGTGTAAGTATCTATTAGTGTAAGCGTCATCAAAAAAAGCACCCCCCAAACCCTAGAAAAGTGCATTGATTTCCCCTCTTTTTTGAGAGGAGGGGGAAGCAAGGTTAGGATTAGGTTGGGGGTGTTTAAACACATTTAAATCCTCAATATTTTAGGATACCTCCTACGGGTAAGACTTCTGAAGGCACAATTTTTCAGTTTTTCAACAAAGTTGCTTGGAGTTTCTCAAAACTACAAAGCCTACTGTAACTGATAAACTCTTAAGTGTTATGACTAGAAATTTGTATTATCTCACAGTAACGAAAAACTGTCACAATTTACCTCTTGCCTTAAATTAACACCATGCTGTGCTCCAACACTGTTCAGGATCTGTAAAATACCAAATTCCTAATTTTCTGTAGCTAACACTATACTGATGTTCTTATTCTTACAAATGTTACTACAAATTTCTTGATTCCTAAACCATCTACAACTTCCTAAAGGCTGAGTCAATTCAATGTTCTTTTGATCCCTTGACTTTGTTTTAACCAACCAAATACTTTCCAGCCTTTCTTATAAAATGCGAGGTAGGGAAGAGCACATGCCCAAAACCTTGGGGGATCAAACCTGAAGGTCCTTTTTTAGGGCTCTTTTCAGCCTGTTTTTCAAGCCTCGAGCAGCTGAGCAGCTCAATCTGTTCTCATTGTGGCTGCTGCACTGCTTTGAATACTGGTGGTACCCTAGAAACGGGAAATTTAGGGCAAGCCCAATACCTAAAACGTGTGGGGTTTGTTTGGTTTTTTGTTTGTTTATTTTCTGCCTAATCCCACATGGCTTGTTTCTTACATCTGTTGCCAGGCTTTCTGAAGGTGGAGGCAACCAGCAGAAGGCATTGGGTGCTGTCTAGTGGCAAAATTATTAAATCCCCACACACTGAAGTGCTTCCAGTAAATATTAATGATAACATAGGCACAACTTCAACAAGTGAAAGTGCAAATTGCTGAGGTTTGGTGCTGAGGACACTCCCTGCAGGTGTGCACACACGGCTTCAGTGCCTGGCCAGAAAGGGATGTGTGTTTGAGGCAGAGATGTTGTAGCCAGCTGCTGTAGCAATGACTGTGTTTGCTGCTGCCTCAGAATTAGGCAAAGCTTTGCTACTTGGTTCTTAGGTACTACTGAGAGTTTGGCTCTTAATCCCTGCACTCATCTCTCCCCACTTGTTAAAATAGCTTTCTTGAGGGGAAGTCATGAAGTTTAAGGTGTTTGACATTGATTTATCAGACTATTTGGCTGTGGGGGACCCTAGAACTAACAAAAATAGGCAGTCATGTTACACAGAATGTATTTTGAGCCCAACAATAAATAAGTTATTTTGCATTTAAAATATGAAGGAGGATCCAGTTTCTAGTCATTCAAATAATTATTTTATTGGAATGATCATTGGACTGAAGAAAAGAATAACTGCAGGAAGGCAAAATCTGTGCAAGTTATGTAAACACTAGCTGACCTTTTCAAGTTTTTTACCATTTTAATTGCAAGAATGAAATCACAAATCAGTTTTGTGACTGTATAATTTCTGTCTCCAAAACTCACTTATGATGAACAACCTAAAACTTGGCACCTATGGAAAAAGTTGTGAGATCATGTGATAAAATATATTATTAGTTCCACAACATTTACTAAATTCTCATCTTTGTCCAGGGTCTTTCATTCTCTGATTGTGTGGCCTTGCTGTTTGTATGACTGGAGTATTCATTAGATCTCTAAATAGAAACCAAAGGAAAGCTTTTTGATATGAAATGCATTTTTGGTTTTGTTTTGGTGTTGTTGTTGTTTGTTTGTTTTTTTTTTTTAAATTCTTCCAGTGTTTGTATTTTAAATAGTTTGAGATGCATATAAATATTCCTAATGATTAGGCAGTAGTCAGCCAACTCCAACTTGCCTAAAAATGAACATTTTTAATCAGGCTTCATCTGGATGGGGTTCTATCATAAAAATTTCACACACAAACTTGGAGAAAGCTCATTGTTTCTCATTTTAAATAATGCTCATTCTTTGTGGGTTTCTGGTTGATTGATTGGTGTGTTGGTGGTGGTGGTTGTTTTTTTCCCTTCCTGGGATATAAATAACCCAGTATTGTTTGCAATTGCATAGAATAATCTTTTTCTTGTTATGTAGGATTCAGGGTGTGGGTTGCTTTATTATTTTCCTTTATAATACAAGAAATATTTTTATTACAGACAACTGACTATATCCCACTCATATTTTATTTTATTTTATGAAGAAGGCTGTCACACCAAGGGGTATCCCCCAATACCTTGTATCAGGCTAATCTCATTATCTCCAATTTTAACTTTGGAAACATACAGAACCAGAATGTTAGCAATCACAGTTGCTGATAATAATTTGGAAAAATTTTCAACACCACCAGCTTTTGTAATTTGGCATCCCTTCCTTGGAAGGAGCTATTCCAAAGTGAGTGGAAGCCACTTCCCTGGCCTTAAGGTAAATCCCTCCAGCCAGGACTGGGCAGCAGAAGCATTCCTGATGCTTTAAAGGCAAGAAGTGGAAGATGATGTAGTTGGTGGAAGAGGAGCAAGAATGACATTAGCCTCTTCCCTCAGGTCTCCTCTAACTCCCTCCAAAGGGAGCAACAAACGCAGGCTGTTACCTCCCACCCACAAATTCTCTCTCCCTGTAGCAACATGCTTTCTCTGAATCTTCTTGCTGCCATGTCTGATGTAATTAAAGCTGATAAAGAACATTTTAGAGTGAAAGGACTGATGGACAAACAGCTGGTATAGCTGTATCAGTCTCATTTGCTTGGAAAACTATGCTAGGTATGTGTATTGAAAATAGTGAGCAAAGAAACCTAAGCCAGGAAAAGGGTTTTGTAATGCTTTATACATTAATTATAAATTTAATCTTAAATACTCATAGTACTGCCATTTTGTTCCATTTACATGTTTTCATAACTTTTATAATGCTTTATACATTAATTATAAATTTAATCTTAAATACTCATAGTACTGCCTGCTATTTTATAGATATCCTGTGGTCTACAGATATGTCAATTCTTTTCTAAACTGATAGGAAGTAATCTAACATAATTGCAAAAAGAGTATTATGGCCATATTTTAGGGTTTTCTGTGCATATCAGTCAGTATATTTAGAAATTTTATTTTTAGGGTTGGTGCAACAAGTTTTAATGTATATAATAGATAATTATTTTATTTGTGAGGGTTTTTTTTGAGAATTCTTTAATAAAGCAGAAAAATAAACAGGGTTTAGTGATGCTAGACCAAGTGATGGGAGTTTGCCTGAGGATTTGCAGGCCTTGGCTGCACTTCTTTAGCAGCTTATGTACTGCATTTATAGCTTTGCTTTCAGAGCTGCATGTACAGCTTGGCCACAGGATAATGTTGCCAGTGAGCTGTGATGATGGAGTGTGCAGGCAGCTCCCAGGTGGTACCAGTGATCACACCACCCAGGTGTCCATGTCTCTACCTGAAACTGTGGCAACAAGTTCTCCTGTGAATGCTCTTTTTGTGTGACAGTAGAAATGAATAGAAGTGTTTGAGGGAAATCCCATAAAAGCTTAAAAGCCCCAAATGGGGTAGAGATCAGTGCAGCATGCTGAGCACTGATTGGATCCCCACCTGATGCTGTGCAGCTCAGGATTCCCAGTATCTGAAGAGAAGTAAAATCCTTTATACTATCCTCAGCTTTTTCTTTAATGGTATTAGCTCCACTAAGTGGTATTTTAAGTGATAATTCAGTGTCTGAGTGCTTCTTTTACTGGGATCATAAGAAACCAGGACCTCTTCGTGCAGAGCAATGGCACAATCATTTTGAGAAAGATGTGTAAACCCAAAGGATACCAGTCTGTGTTGCTGGTATGACTTGCAGAGGGTAAATGTAAAGAGAAGAATACTACTCTAGTTGTTTTGAATGCCTGGTGTTAAATTCCAACCATTTAGCTTTTATATTTTTATATTTTTATGCTGTAGTTAAGTCTATAGATACTATTTCTGCTCATATTAAGTATTCCCAAAATAGGTGGCCCGTTTTCTCATACCTGAGAATACTGTGCATGAACTTTGCGTTCCTGCAAGGCCTTGCTTACATGGAAGTAGAACTGCAGAGGTATAAAACTGACTTTTGTAGATGTACAAGTTCCAGAGGATTAGGCTTTTGGTGTTTAGGAAAGAGGGAGAACAATCTGTCGTCTCTCTGATTTTATGTTTGGAATTTGTGTACTGCTGTAATACCAAAGCTACTCTCTGTGTTATTGATAATATCCCTTTGATGCTGGTAGGTACTGGTGTGAGCTGTGGCATAAATAAAAATTTCTGTTGACTTTGTGTAAGATATAATTTATATTTTAATGCTTTGCATAAGATAGGAAAGCTATGGGCATTTTTTTCTTAGTGGTATGCAAATTAAAAGAATATACCAGTTTTACACATGCAAACAGAAAATGTGGAACAATTGGACTAGCTACAAAGGGTGCTCAAGATCACTTCTTCTGTGAATTCAGGGTTGGCTATCAGAACCTAGAAGAGTGCACAGTCCTGCAGTGTGGTGGCCACAGGACCACGTTTCCTTCTCTGATTTATTTCTCTCTTAAATCAACTGCTCTTTGCAGTTTGTCTGTCTTGTCAGTGCTGGGTTAGCGCAGTGAGGGCAACGGGAAGGCAGCTCCTCAGTGGCTAATGCCTGCTGCCATGTGCCTCAGGGGACAGCCTGAGGCATCTGAGCTTGCTGGTCCTCAGCTAAGGAGCTGGAGGAAACTATGAGGGTGCATTTTTAAAAGCTGCATACTAAGTTGGGTTCAACTCCTCTTTAAGTTCTTGATTTTGTGAAATGATGCAAGTGTTATGGCAAATTCTCTTCATTTAAATTGTTGACTAAAAAGCACAAATATGCACACATATCCTCACATGCAATTGGTACATTAGCCTTTGTGCGTTGTCCTTTTAAAAGCATTTATTTTTCAATCTTAATTCACGCTTAGTGAACAGCCACTTTTAAGCAGCTTTTATCTGCCACTAACTTCATAATATTCATGACCTGTAATACGAGCACAAACTGCAATTTTTGGAATAAATGTGGCTGTGGATTCCCTTAAGGTAAGAAAGAATACTGGACTTCTGATATTTTCAGTATAAATGGACACTCAATTATTTGGATAAGAGAATCTGATACTGTCTCTGTGAAATTTCCTTGAGCTGCAGACAATAGCAAAACCTGGTGACTTCTTTGCTGTGCTGTTGCATCGTATAAGTGATAAATATCTACTAGTGTTTGTTAGTAAATCCTCAGATGCTCAGTACAGTGCAACAGCCTTGTTTTAAAGGCAACTTCAAGCATAGTGCAATCTGAATGGGAGGGAAAGCTAATAAAAGCAGAGGTGTGTAAGATTTGCACCACTACAGTGACACCTGGTATTTCTGGAATAATATGAGTTAAGCCTCTGTATTTTTGTCTCAAGTATAAAATGCACATTATATTTCCAGAACCAAAGCTGAAAAAAACCCCAAATCACCAAAGAGACATTACCTTTGATATTTCATAGAAGTTGAAGAGATGGCTTTTGACATGTAGTGATTCTTGTCTATGCAAATTATTTTATGGTATAGCAGGCTTTTCTTTTTCTAATAGCAGAGAAATATACATGTCTGTTATAAAAACATGTTTTTGAGTAATAATTTAAAAAAAAAGAAAAGCCTTTTTGGAGTGGTATTCAAGCTTCTCTATCTTTTGGTCTAATTTGCATTGAGTTTATGATACATCCACACAGACTTACACATGCAAGTAAATGTGCATTATATGCAAGTATAGACCAGCCTCCTTAAAAGGAGACTACAAACCTACTATGCTACATCCAATGCATGTAACTCACCTCCTAAAATGTTTATTTGAAAAGATTTATCACAGCTCAAAAATAATCTTATTTCAAGAAATGAAGCACTCTTTCTGGGCCAGCATGATGGTTTAGTATGTTATTATCAAGCCTATTTCATAGGCAGAGTTACTTGGTGCAGGATGTGCTTTCCTGTAGAATCAAAAGCTTGGGTGCTTCTTGGTGACTCCATGGCAAAATCCAAGATCTTTTCCCACAGGTGCCTCATGGTGCTTGGCCTGTCAGACAGGCCTTTGCTGAGACATGAGCCCCCACCTTGAACACGGGCAATGGAAGTGCTGCTGAATTTGTCACAGGTGTGCTAGTGGATGCTGTGACAGACGTGGAATGGCACGGTGCACAGCTCCCAGGGGGCAGCAGGTCCGTGTCCTTGCTAATGACAGTAGCAGGAACACGGGAGCCTGCTGGAGACATGCTGCTCTCATCTGGAATCCACACTAGAGGTGCCACCATTGCACCAGGCTGCTTGTGCACAGAAAACATGCTGCTCATAAACCTAGATCTGGTACAGGAGGTAACCCTGAGCTAGCCACAGCTGTAGCCATCCCAGCTCTACACTCACAGACAAAGGCTCAGGCTGTCAAAGGGGCTGTATCCAACACATGTTGGACTATACATTGCTGTACAATGTGGTAAGTATGTTGTGTTGATCTCACAGTTTTATTTCTTCTTACCCTAAGAAAGTTTTAACTTAGTCCCCCTTTGCCTTACCTGTACAAGCTAAAGGTACAGCCTATGTATAACTGTTTCTGAAATTTGCTCATCATCTCTTTGCAGCAAGGATCATGTGTTCTATGAACATCCCACTCCTGGGTGCAGTAGTTGAATTTATCATGGAAAAAATTCCACATACATGGGATTTATATTGGTAGTTTATAGTTTAGAACAACAGTATGTGGCAACATCATATTGGAAAAGAAAAGAAGAAATACAATATGCATGATAGAGCTCTGTATGTGTTCATCTGCTTTGCTCTTAGACACATGCTTTTCCTTTTTAGAAGTGTTTAATTTTAACAGCCAGTGCAGGTGCTGCTGCTCAGCTGAAGAACACTTGAAAAAAGTTGTGTGACCTGGGTATTCTGATGGATGACTTTTGCTATTTTTTGTTATTGCATGCTGTATTTTCACCTTTATTTCCAGTACAGATTTGTATTACAATGGTTGCATTTTTCTATGAAGGACAACTAATGTACTAAGCAGTCAAACTCAGGGCAGTAATTAATCTGGGAGAGATCAAAGGCTGCTCTTCTAAATCTCATCAATTTGATGGCAGTGAGCAAAACCCACAGTCTTTCTTTTGCCTTGGTCTCCTATGAATTTTCCCTCATTTGCTGCAGAGCAACTGCTTCCTTGTCAATCTAGTGCGCTGCTTGAAAAAAATCCAGCTGGATGTAACAAATGCAATTTCAATGGGTTTAGCAGAACATCTACTCTTTCACTTAACCTTTCCCTTCAGTGAGTGACTCACAGGAACAAGAAATTCCTTGAGCAAAGGTGTCTCCAGAACCAATCAAAATGCACCACGGGGGAAAGTGTGTCTGAAGCCAGTGGCATGTTCTGAGAGATTAATTAGTCTGGGTCTTTGCTGAGTGATAGCACAAACTATGTGTGATTTAAAGGGGGAAAAGAAAAAAAAGTGACTATGAAGGACCAAATACTCTGATGAGAAGTTGCAGGGCTGGAATGGTAGTATTAACAGCCCACCACTAGTACTGTCAGCAGAGAGATCTCTTCCTTAATGCACCCTGCTGATCTAAATGATCTCTTGAAAACTATTTAAGCTCAGAATTTTTATGATTTCATGACTCCAGTGATTTGACTTCATTATTTGAGTTCATGGTCTCAGTATCTCATTATTTTGGTTGTTACTTGAAGTCTTGTCTCTCTCCTTTCTCTGCCATATATTGTCAAGGACAAAAAAAGAGGTTTGATTCAAGTACCTTTTTCTTAAAAGCAGAGGCTACTGCTGCACTTTGCAAGAAGATGATGGGAGCACATGTGTGTTTCTGTCTGGTGTGAATGCAGAACAAGGTGGCAGAAAAGGAGATCCTTGCTCAGCATGGTGGAAAAGGTAACATCACCAATAACCCCAATGCTCCACTGAACACTACAGGAGGAAATTACGGAGGGAATTTTGCACACCAGAGCAGAAGGTAGCATGGAAGTTACAGGATGACATAGGATGAAGTGGAATAAAAAGAAAAGAGCATTACATTACAAAAAGATTTCCCCAGCCACAGTGCTTCCATCCCTTTACTGGTTGTCTCTTGGCCTGTCTAGTGAAGAATATTTTGAATGTCTCTTGTGCACGAATGGGAGAAAAGAGATGGGGGTGGCTTCTCTGTGGGCTTAGACCTCTGCTACTAGATCCTCATGTGAATTTTGATCCCTGTGGGATTCTCCCACTCTCTGGTTTTATGTGAACTGTTGGTAGATTATCGAGGCAGTGAAAGGCTCTCTCCCCTTGCCTGGCTGGAAACTGGGTCAACAGCTTACTAAACTAAGGCAGAGCTTGCCTGCTTCTAGTATTGGGGGAAGAACTTACTCCCAGATTTAGTTCTTGCAGGACAGAGTAGCTGGAGTCAAACACTTCTCTCTGTTTCAAGTTTGCACTGGAATTAGAATTTGAAAATACTAATAGTTCACAGTTAACTAAGTACATGGAAAAGCCCTCTGGTCACGAGATCTGTGACCATTTAAAAGTCTGCTAATTTTCTTAAGTATTTGTGAATTACAGAAATTTCACACAGGTTTTTCCTGTCAAGTTATTGACAGACATTCTTTGCAAGGGTTTTTTTTTTGTGTGTGTTATTGTTCATGCCTTTGTATTACAGAATGTTCAAGAATGTGCTCAGCTCTAATTTCACTGGTGTGTGCTGATGGGAGAACTGTACCTCTCCCCAGACTGCAGAATGTTTGTGTCCTGGAAGGCCTGTGTTCCAGGCATTGTCAAGTTGGATACAATCGTTTTATGGTTGGAGCAGGGTGGGGGGTTGGGGTTGTTTATTTTGTTTTGTTTTGTTTTGTTTTCTTTCCCATTGAATGCAGAAACTGTTGTACACCACTGTACATTGCATTGTCAAATGCTGGGGCAGGGGTTATTTTCTTGCTCTGTAGCAGGTGGGCTGACGGAATCCTTACGACAGACAACCTGCAAGTGCAGCAAAATGGAACTGAACTCTGTCATGGTTTCAGCACTGATACTAGCTGTCATTTTCAACTTACGAGCAATCTCTTTGAGTTTAATTTTTAAATTATCAGACAATTGTAAAGACATTTAATTCAAGTAGCCAAAATGCAACTTATTTAATGTGATGTGACGTTTTTTAAAAACATGTCTTTAAAAAGGAGCCCATTTGCATTAAACAAAGAGCACATTTTCTCTTACTGCTTAATTTCTTTTACTACTTCTATTCTGAATGCCTTTGAAGTGACAACATGTGAGATCTATGTGAAGCTTAAGTGCTTGTGTGTTTACATGAATTATGTGTTATTAAGTGGTTAACCTGCTTATTATAGAATTTGTAAGGCACACAATTTTTTATTACTCAGCGATAGATGTAACACTATGGAGAAGTGAAGATGCTGCTTCCCAGTAGGAATGAAGCTATTTGTAAGGCAGCTGTAATATTTTAAACGCAAATATTCTTTTCTTTTTCATTAACATATAACGAATTAAATCTTGATATTTTTTCCTCATCTCAAGATACCAACCAGAACTGAAGAAAGAGATTCTGCTTTATAGTTGGAGATATAAAAATAATATTAAAAAATGTAAGAAAAATTATTCCAGCCAAAGCCTGCTTTAGTTAAATGAATTACTCCTTTAAGTGTGAACAGACAGTGTTAAGCATGTTTATAGGGGTGAGACAATACTCGTACAATCTTCCAGTCCTCACTATATGTTCTGTTACCACATGTTCTCAATGTAGTGAGAAGACCTGGCTGAACAGAAGAAACCAGCACTGCAAACCCTAACATTCTGAAAAGCAGCTAGGAGCTATTAATTGTGAATTTCAAAAAGATTTTTAAAAAAAATTAAGAAAATAAATATCATCCTGTAAGACACTTTGGCATACACGTTAAGGCCAAAAAATTGTGTCAAAAGAGTTGTGGTACCAGCTAGTACTGAAGCCTCCTGCTCATTCCTCTGGGAGAGGCATCAGGTTCCTCAGTTTGCTGGCCATGAGGGACAGCAACACGAAAGGGAAATTCTTAGAACTGTAGAATTGGAGACATGGAAGGAGAAGGCCAGCTGTGAAATTATTGCATTTTGTGGTTTTGTACACATTTATAATGGCATTGAAGACTAAGTCATACAAAACAGCAGGAGTTTCTTTCCTGATTTAAAGTTCCACAGAGGTCTGCTGAGCCTTCATGGTCATAGACATAGAGAGAAAAATAAGGCAGAAATAATGAAAAGCAGGTGATTCTACACTAAGTAAAAGTAGTTTTCCTTGGGGAAAATTAGTTTGAAAAGGTTTCTTGTTGTGTTATTCTGGTAGAATCTTTTATGACATCCCTTTGAAATTGTATAGCAGCATTTAAGGTCAAAACACACCAAAAAAATGGATTGAAAACCTCTAAGAAGTTCCAACTGTAATGGAAGTTATTACAAAATGTGTAATGATGATGAACACTGCTTTAAGTGTTCTTGAAGTCTTCAGGTTAGACATCTTCTTAGACAAAATTTCTGTACAATTCTCTGGAATCTCTGTATGCTGGATGTGAAGTGGAAAACAATTATTATCAATTAGCTAACAGTAAGGCACTAGGGAAAACATTTATTTTATCACACTATCTTTTCCATTTCCTTATGTCTTTTGAATGCTTAGAGAAAGCAAGTAAACATGTATAAAGTTTTGTGCAAAGGGCCATAGAAAACCTGATGTAAATGGACAGATGTCTATATAGGGCTCATTTGTGTCTTATGGTAATTTCTCTATATATTTATAGAATTTAAAGCAAAACTTCTTTTTCTTCAGTAGCCCTTCCTACTGCTTTCAATAGGTAAACATATATCCCACACCCTGGTTGATGTAATGATTATTTTAAAATATTATCACTCTGTATCACAATTTTAAATGTTATCTCCCTGAGATTGCAATAGCTTAATTAACTACAAGTGAAGAATACTTACTGATAAGTAAGTAATGCAAGTAATTGGACAGTCTGGATATTGTCAAACATAGAACTAAAATAAAATATTAGTTCAGCGATTGTATTGATACAAAGAATTCTGTATTCAGAATAATAGATTTTGAAAACAGTTACAGCAGCTCAGGAAATAACCCACCTTCTGATGGTAAATCTATGCACCAGACCACATGATGCCAATGAGAATATCCTACCTGTTTCTCATCAATCTCAGCACTCTTTCTCAATTCTGTCATTATAGTGGATTTGCTTTGCATTGGAGTGGAGAAATGTTGAATCTGTTTCTTGTGTAGAACTGTCTTCTCCCTACTTCATGTTTCTGGCCCATAATTTCTCTTCTGTCTCTTTAGAGTGGAAGATGTCCCCTGCAGGTAATCAAGGGATTCAAACAAGAGGCAAAGTCCAAACAAGAGAATTTTTTTTCACCGAGGTTGGACTGCTAGGGAAGTTTTCCTATCACCTTTGTAGTGCTGTGCTTAATTATCTTCCTAAAATTATCTGGGAATTGTACTTCACCAATTGACTGTAGAATAAAGACCTAGAACACTGGTGTGTTCTTCTGTGTCTGTGTGACTCAGGGTCCTGGGTTTTGGTTTTTGGTTAGTTTCAGAGTTGAGCAAAGCTTTTGGGTGAGTGGTCTGCATGTATGACCTGTGGCCTGTCCTGACTGATTGCCTGTAATTGTGAGAACCCCTTTTGGAATGAATCCTATCTCAGACTCTTTGAGTGATGGAATTTCCTTAGGCAGAGGAATTTTCTTTAGTGTTTTTGTTTTCTCCCCTTCTGTCTCATATGAAGGATTTGAAAAGGAGTGCAAGTATTTAGTCCTAAGCAAGGAAGGTGCCTGTCTTGTTCAGAAGTAATGTGTTTTATGGAGCTGTTTACTTCCCTTCTGCTGCACATTTACGGAAATTCACAAAGTTATGAGTTGTTAATTAGAGCAGAAACTGTGGCAGTTCTTTGCCTCAGATGTGCTTTGCAAATTCACTTTGTATAGATGCTGCATTCAGAATTGTTAGGAGCCCTGTTTTTATTGTGTTCTGTTTTGTCTCTGAAACTTTAGAGATGAACATTGTACTCAGCTGAGAAGAAAATATATTCGTGGTCATAGTGGATGTGAGTGAAACTATGTTTTGATCTAATTTAATTTTTTTACATAATCAAAATAAATTAGTGTGCCCTCTAATAATGATTGGAATGGTGTAATAATGTGTCCTGTACTGTTGTGAATACTGAAGCAGTTTCCATTCTTGCTCACAAGGTCCAATCTTGCGGCTCAGAAAAAGTAAGGGAATTTATTTATGTGTACATTAAAACCCAAGTTTTCTTCTTCCCACAAAATGAGAATTTAACATTGCCTACAGTTGGTGTGAATAGTAAAAGGAACAGGAAACAAAAAAGTCCTTTGGAGCTCGGTTGAAGGGGGTCTGACACACTACAAGAGATCCACATGACATCTGCACATTTTTCTGTACGTTAGCACTGGAAAGAGGATAGAATTACCAGGAAATGTTGCCCTGTGGTTTCTGTATTGAAGTGGCTCCATCTGTGCCACCTGTGGATGTCATGATTGGAGCATTAGTTCTTGCTCTGCCTTAGCACTATTGATAACTCTGCTTAACATCGCCACAGGGGAGGCTTTGTTGGAGGCTGCAGTCACTTCGCCTGAGCAATGGTGTACATTGGCTCCTCCATTCAACCCTTTTTTCTGACATTATCGCATTTGAATGGGCCACCAGTGAAGCCATTCAGTGAGAACATGCAGCGGGGCTCCTGGGTGGCCTGGGACTGAGCCCAGCACCCCCGTTAATGGACTGCCGGCCGCAGCCCATTGAGCTCCATGAACTCCGTGACCAAAGAGGAGTGAGACAAAGATGTCCCTCAGCGCAATGTGTAGGTCAGGGCTAGACAAAAGCAGACAGTGACAATCAAACCCGTTTGTCCCTACCACCATGGGCCACCCTTCCCGCGGGCTGTGCCCTGTGCTCCCCTCTGCCCATCACCTGGGCTGCACTGGCACGGCAGCTCTGAGTGCCCACCTGAGCTCTTGCGCTGCCCACAGCAGGCTTTGCATTCTCCTAAAGCTTACAATCGACGTAATTACCACTGCAGTTTGCTTCTAAGCATGCACATAACCCTCTTGTTTGTTCATCTATACAGTGCACGCATCCTTGTTCTTATGTAAAATGCCAGAGGCAGCTGAGTGAGTTAAGTGTAGGACAAAACTTCCCTCATCTGGCTATTTTTGCACATAATTTTGATAAAGTAGTAATCTTTTTCAAATGTTGACCCAAGATTGGTGAATTCAAGATGGAAAGAGGCATACACTCTGTTGTATCTCTCACTCCCTTAAATAAAATATGTTAAATATACAAATTCCTTCTGTTGGAAGTGGGGTTTTATTGCATTTTGCTGGTGATTACAAACCACACTTTAAAAAAATTTTGTGGTTGTTGTTTTAATTCTAGCTTATGTCTGCTGAAATTAAAAGCTGCTATTTGCAACAGTTAAAACTACTCTTTTAAATTAGTTGGACAGCAGGTAGCGAGAGCTTTTCATCCAGCAATTAAGGAAAGAAGTTGGAGGTGGGAGTTAATGGCTCTGAGCTCTGTATTGGCCTACATCTGAGATGGTCTGATCTGAATCAGTGGCATGAGAAGTGTTCCTTGGCTCGAAATAGGCACAGTATGCAAGACTACACCTGTCCTTGGGGGCCCTTCCTGTAGTCCCTTGGACAAGGAACAGTGGTTTTCCTTGAAGATTAACAGAGCTGTGTTAGATCAGATATCAGAGCTGTGAGAAACATCCTGCACTCCAAGTAGGGGCTGCGAGTTCAAATCTGCTCATTTGATGAACTGGTTGGGGATACACCTCTACCATTTATCTGTGTGTATCTTTGCTTTCAATGTTGTGAAAATATCCCCTCAAGAATTTGTATGGCTCATAAATGTCTTGCAGACAGGGGAAGCCATGTACATGACACTTCATGTTACATATCCTGCATCTCATTTCCCACTTGCTTCAGGAAAAACCCTGAGCTGTTACCCAGATGATGTGTGTTTGCTTGGTAATCCATATCCCACAGAACTAACATTGCCTTTTCTAGATCACTTCTCCTGCCTTCAAGGTGCCTGTGAGCTTTCTGCAGCAGCAGATAATAGGACAAGTTCTCAGCCTCTTGTAAGTATCAAATTTCCATTCTGATTGAAGATGAACAACAAGAAAGAAATGGGTAATTGTCATTCCTTGATACTATAATGCCTTACACCAAATATTCTCTACTAGGGTTTTCTCCTACTTTTGAGTTTTTACCAAAATAGATCTAGCCTTAAAGGCCTCAGAGGGAAAAAGGGAGGAATGTGGATGTAGAGGTGGAAAAAGGATGCTGAAGTGGTAAAACCTAGTTGAAAAATACTGTGGGCATCTTAACTCCACACTTCATTAACTTTGAATAGACTTTGGCTTCTAGACTGTGAAATGTACAGTTGAAATCAGCAATGAGAAGAGAGTTTTAGGAAGAAAAGACAAGAATTGGAAAGAAGTAATTTCAGAATTCTGAAAAGAAAAGGAAATGGGGACCAAAATAAAGGGAATGAGACAGATGAAATAGAGGAAGAGATACTTGAGACTTATTTTCTCAGAGGAGACTAGAGAGATCTAATGAAAAAACAAATAAATGTAGAATGGCAGGAACGGCTGAGCCAGTGTGTCAGCTGTGAGTGTTTGAACCTAGAGGTCTTACATACTAGCCCTGTTTTTTTTAGTGATAAAACTATTTCCCATACTACATAAACATCCATGACTTTGTATAACTTTTGGTGCCATTGCAGTTGTGCAAAAAGTATTTATTGCTTTTTCAAGACCAAAGAAGAGCTCGGCAAGAGGAGCTTTGGAAGAATGAGTGGGAAGCCTTCCTCACCTTGGTATGTTTTGATGATTGCTAAACAGATAAGATGAAGTGCCATCAAATCTCTCATGCTGTTATTTTAAACACAAACAGAAAAAGAAGTATGGGTAGTACATGATTCTGTATGAGAAAACAGCACATATTTTTTTTTTGTTATGACTGCAAATAAATTGGCACCTTCAGATACAGAATAACAAAAAAGCATTTATCTATTTCCTTTAGAATAAAATTGCAGCTGTAGCAATAAAGAAGATTATTCCTTTCCCTCAAAAAGAATAATCCCTTTTCCTCCCTTTTGAAGCATACAAAGCTCAGAACTGACTGGATCAGAGCTGTTTGGGCCAAGGGCAAAGCAAGGACGCAAGATTTTGCTGTCAGTGCTCAAAAAAGTGGATGTTATGAGAAGCAGTGCAGTCTCTGGGGGGCAGCACACTACCACCTCCTGCGCCTGGGTCTCACACATCACCTTAGAGGAATCATCGCTTCTCTTGCTGAATCTTCTGAAAACTTGGCTTTGATTTCACCAGACTCCTACAACAAGAAACTCTAATTTATTTTTATACATTGATTATAGGACTTTGTTACTTAAAATCTAGTGACTTTGCAAATATTACTGGCTTTATGCATGCAGCAGTATCAGTTTAGTTCTGTTATGCTCTTGCCTCCTATAACCCTTCTGGTAAAAAATTACCTGTCAAAAATATTTCTGGTCATTTTTTTTCCTGCTTCCTGACAGATTTTTTCCATCAGGGTCCTGACACATGGAAAACCAGTCCTTTAGAAAGAATGGGTTTTTTTTTCACTTCTTGCCAAGTGGTTTCTGTATTGGGTGTTATGAGATCTCTTCTGCACACATTACTGGAATCCCAGAGGGGCAGTTTATCTGCTTGACACTCCATAAACCTAGTTAGAATCAAATGGGCCTATGGGATTCCAGCATGTGTTTGTTCTTATGGTGTTATTGGTAATCTAGAACTGTGCAATGAATAAGGAAGGATCCAGGGACTCATTTAAGTTTGTTTGTTTGTTTGTTTGTTTTATTATCAGCTATAACTGAAAAGGACAGGAGATTAAGGAGGAGAATTCTTCATCCTTTAGTACTTTCTACAGTAAAGCATCCTTTTATAAAACAGATGAACTCTTTCTAACTGAAGATGTTTCTCCAGTTATTAACCATGGTTCTCAAAGCTGAGAATGAACACAAGAGTGCTGTCTCTAATTTGATTAATAATCCATGTGCCCAATAGGATATTTTTCAGCAGAAAGTTTCAAGTGAAGGGAAAGACTGCACATTCCAGTGAAATTTGATCCATGATTTTGGTTGAATACAAATTTTAGGGTGTTAGGGAGCCTTCACAGGAGGAGTAAGGAGAAAACGCCTAAAACTATTTATAATCAGTAACCAAGACTCTCACCAAGAATGTAGAAACCTACATTCCTATCACCATGTTGTTTGATTTAGGAAAGAGGTAGCAACCCAGACCTCCTCCACTGGAGAGCTCATTAATACATGACAAATATTCCTCTGTCACATATGAATGCTACAGAAATTTTCTTCAGAAAATGTGATGGACTCAAGATTGCACTTTTCTTCCAAAAAAACATTGCATTTCAATATGCAACTTAATTTGAAAATAATTAAGGAATTAGTAATGTAAAAAATTCCTGCATATTTTATTTTTCTATGAATGACTGTAAGAATACCTTTTCTGTGTGAGATCAAGAAAACATAAAAAATTAATTCTTCTTTAAAAATTTGATTTTAACTGGGCATAGAAGCATTAAATCCCTCATGATCAACGAGCCCCTTTGAATTGTGGAAGTTTTTAATTTTCTCATGGTCTACTGTAGCATCTCCTATTACACTTTTAAGAATAAATTCTCAAAAAGCTACGCTAAAACCCTTATCTTCAATATCACTCCATGGAATAGCTGCAGCTCTCTTAACTCGGCCTCAACAACCACATTTGCCAAATCAGAATCTCATTATGATTAGCTTGTGTTACTTCAGGCCAGTGTGTAAGGCCCTTCAATATGAAGAAAAAAAAAGGTATATAAAAATACCCTAGATATTTTCACATATTTGGATTTATTTCAAGTGTGATTTACCCTGATTTTACTGGGTTTATAAATCTGATTTTTAGAATTATTACAATTCAGCCCTGTAATGATTTTACCCCAAGTCCTTGCATCAATCATCTTAATTCAGCTGTATCTTCCTGGTGTTTTTATCTGTCAATAAGCACTGATCTCTGCTTCAGAGGGAGGTCCAGTGCATGTTGGTTTATGTATAAGTTGCAACATGAAACCCAATGTTCAAACACAGCAAAGAAATGAACACAAACACAATTACATGTAAGGCTTTTATAAATTAGACTGTGACAACTCTTTGTGGCCCAGCACCAATCTCGAGTGTGGAACTGGTGTTGTCCAGGAGTACTTTTCACATATATGTTCTATGTTATGAGCCAAGACTTCATCTTTAAGAGCATGTTGAGGTGGGACTTGGCATTGTGAGAGCAGACATATGGGAAAGAAGACGTTTCTAGAATGTGTCAGAGAAGAAGGATGTGCAAGGGTCAAAAGTTAAACTAGCAAGGTGAGGAAAGGATGAAAATAAGACTAGAGAGGGTTTGTGAAGAGGGACAGGCAGCACAAAATATTGCGTGTAATTTGGGAGGAGTGTCTACAGGTATTTATACTGGGGAAAGATTATGATGCCAGGTTCTGTCACAGTGGAAACTGGAGCAAGCATGCTAACCCAGAAGTTGTAATTTTGGTTAAAGTATGAAGACACAAATGAATTTGTTACTAACAAGCAACTTTTCAAACACAATTCATCCCACAAATCATAAAACAAAAATCCTTATGAATATTAAACAGCTGGCAAAGGCAATTATTTTTAACAAACCAACAAGAGAAAATTTCCCAATCACCTCAAACTGCTGCTTTGTGTAACCCACAAAGGCTGGTTTTAACAGGCAGCTTGCTAGTAGGGAGAGCCCTAGAGAATGAGCATAAAAGATTCAGATGTGTTGGTGTGGTAGCTGCAGGTTTTTTTCCAAATGAAGACTTGGTGAGCCTGACTAGTTTGGGTTCCAGCTCAGCTGTGGCTCATGGTCACAGCTTGGCCCAGGTCAATAACAAAAGCTGTGTAGGATATTTTGTGAGAGTCTATTAGCTGCATTTAGTATTGCACACCTTGTATCAGGCTGAGAACTTTATTTTAAGCAGGGATTTCTTTGCCATCTGTGCTGTGGTGATATGCCTGCAGGTGAGAAGCCAAAGCAATGGACCCTGCTGGAAACCCTGGTACCCAACAGTACTTCTGGGAGGGGCATTCACAGAAGAAACTGTTGGAAAAAGTAAGCCCAGGGTGCCCACCACTTGGGGCTCTAGAAAAGCTGTGCTAAACCAATTTGTGGGGTTTAAAATGAACTGGTGCTTCCCATTTCAGTGGAGAGGTTAGAGTGTCTTTGCATCAGAGATAAGCCCGTGCCTGAACTCAAAATCAATATTGTGATCAATAAGTCACAACCAACACACACACACAATCTGGCCTCCACCATGTACTTGAGATGAGTTTACAAGAGGAGGCATAGGGTGAATTTTGTTTTGCCTGTTCTTGGTCCTACCTCAACAGCAGTGTATGTGCAGCATGTCTGAGTACAGCATTCCTGGCCCATCACCAGTGCACACATCATCCCCCCTTGCAGCAAGGTAAAATGTTCCAGAAAAAGGATGTGACACCAAATGCCACAAGACAAACAGGTTTCACAGACAGCTTGGATTCTGCCTCCTGCATCCCCATGCTGGCAGCCTCTGCCTCACTCCCTGGTGCTGCATGGGCATGAGGACAGCAGCGTGGAACAGTCTGGGGGAGTACAACAGGGTTTGCCCTCCTAACTCTCCTGCTTTCTCTGGAGCAAGGAAGTCGTGGCTGAAGACTCTTTCTGTGGACCATTTGTGAAGGGGAGCAGGCTTACACGCAGCACTCTTGCAGATGTCTAGCAAGGAACTCCTAGCAAGCTTTGTGGCACTGTCATCATTTAAAAAAAGGAACATTAACATATTTGTTTTACAAAATGTTCTGTTGCAGTCTGGAGAATACGGGCTGATGTTGTGGCACTCTAGTCTTTTATTTGTGGTGGTTAACATTTCCTCATATGCCTGACTGTGGAAGTAAAGGAGGACAAAGATCAGTCCTTCTCCAGGAATCTGAGTTCAGAGCTTTCCTGTCTCTCTGAGACTGTTTTGGAAAGAAATGGCTGGTATAGGCTAGTAAACTGTGGCAGTGAAACCTGTCCCTATTAGCAGCTTCTTAAACTTCCAAGGGGTTTTTCCAAGCTGCAAAATAAAACTGTAAAACCAGGAAGAACAGAAATGTTATAAACAAGTTGGGAAAATCTCAAGCAGTCTAGTTTTTCTTGGGACAAAGGAGCCACCATAATCCAATTCTGCTGTTTAGGGTTTGCAGAGAAAAGAAAAAAGGTGCCAAAGTTCCTTTGGGACAAAGTCCTTGCGTGGATTTGCCATGCCACTGTCCCACTGTGATGCACAGGGCTGATGTGAAAGGTGGGTTGGCAGAGCAGCAGAGCTGACCAGATCCTCAGCAGTAGAACCAGTTCCAGCAGACCAGGCTCTCAGAAGGAACATGGGATCAGGAGCACCTGGAGGAGAACAGGGTCAGGAAAATTGCTAGAGGCTCTGTTGGGGCAGTAGTGTTGGCTCTTGTGAATCTTGTATGTTTTTACTTTTCCTTTTTTCAATGTTTTTTCTCCAATTAAGCAAAGTCTGTTTAACTCTGCACATCCCACTCTGCTTGATAGTGGAGGTGAATTGTTCAGAACCCGAATAGTTCAGGATGCTCAGAACAATACTTGATGGCTATTCCCTTGCTTCCTGTGTGGTGGTCTACCCTGCAGTAGTTTTAGCAGCCGTTCATGTGTTTCTAAATCTGGTGAGATCTGGAAACCAAACCAGATGTTTTGGGTGACAGGATAGCATTTTCCTGAGCTGGCTCCTGCCGGAGCCCAGCAGGGAGCGGGCAGGGCTGAGCCTGCCCGGCACAGCAGGGGCTGCAGGGGCCTTGTCACTGCCTGTCGAGAGCTGGCCTTCCTGTGCCAGGTCCCTGTCGAACGGAGAGCGAGCCTGCCTTGTGAGGTGTTTCAGTGGTTTGGGAAGTGAACCTGGCCCTTGTGGCTGCCAGGCAGCGGTGTTAGGGCGATCACACAGAAAACAGAACCGCTCAGTGGGAACGGCTCCTGAGATGGTTTCGTTCCTCCCATCAGCGCAGTGAGGCAGTAACACCCGCTGTAAAACCAGCACAGAAGCCTTTTGAGGGTGCAAAAGTTTGGATTTCCTCTCTAATTTACTGCTCCGTAGTCACAATGGGTGATGTTTTGCTCACGTTACCCTCTTTGATCTGCTCTGAGTAAATTGCTGCTGCCTGATGAATCATGGGTATAAATTTCTTTTTTATGCTTGTAACCCTAATTTTTTCCTTCTAACTCTTTATTTGATTTAACTTGTTGAACTGTTATTGAATTTGTACTATGTAAACATCTATCTGTGGGAGGCAAATCTGACAGAAGAGAAATCAATTAGGGTAGGAAAAACCCCCATACTTGAAGAAGTCTTGAAGGACACTCAACAATATTTAATATCCATTGTGGGCAGAGAAGCTTCTATAAGGTGACTGTTCCCTGACATTGGAAGTGTATTTACTATTAAATCATAATTGGAATATGAGATTGTGTTTTATTTTCCAGATCTGTTAAAATGTAGAAAGGTTTTATTTCTACTGCAGGTCAAAAGGTGTAATAGTAGGTCATACATTTTGGTATATTTATGTCTTGAAAAGAGTAGATAACAAGTATATTTTAAACACATTTCTTCCAAATATGATATTGAAGCCAAACAGTACTACCCTAGGTTCATCTGTATTCACAAAAGGACTGTATGCTTACTTGGAGATTTGAATTTGCATGGTATATATCCTATGCAGCCTTATAGAAGAAATATTTCCATTTTAGAATTCAACTTTTGTAACCTTTGGCAACATGTAGTATCAATGGCTCTTTGTTGCTTAAAAAAAGTGAAACTGTAAGCTATCCACAAGGATATGCAGGGCATTGCTATAGCAACACAGCCTCCCTTCCAGCACTAAGAGAAAAGTCATGAATAAAAGATGGGGTTCTAAAGACAACAAAATAGAAAAGGTTGTTTCAACCCTTCTAATACCTGACATTTGCAGTTATTTTGTTAAATGCAAACCAAAAAAATGTTAGGAAAGGACATGCCGTTGTTGAAAGTATGCATTTATATATTGGGAATGTCACCAGGCAGATATACACTTTTTGCATTTATCAGCTTAGAAAAAGGAGCAGAAAACATGAAGCTGACAGCATGCAATTTCTTAAAATTTACATAAAAAAATAAACATCTTAAATATCTATCTGACTTGAAAATCAGTGTTTGCTTTCTATCTGAATTAGCATAACGAAAATATAATGTTGGAAAAACACCACCATTTTCTGGTGCACACTTGAGGTTTTTAAAAAATTGAAATGGAAATTGTACTTCAGAAAAGGAAAGATTTCCAGCCTCAACAAATTTGTATTTTCCTTGAGTTGAATAGAGATTATAATGAAAGTGAAGCTCAATCTCATTTTCCTCTGTGCCCTACTCCACTTTCTGGCCCTTAGTATTTTTCATGCAAATTATTAAAGAATTAACTCTGAGGCATAAGGACAGCTGTATGGTTTGAAAGGGTCTTTTAAAAAATGCATATTATTTGTTACTGCATTTCAATTCAGATTAAATCCAAAAAGGACAACAAGACCATTTCCTGGCTATGGTCTTGTTTACTAAAAGATTCTTATTAAAAAAATACCCTTTCTTTAGAAAAAGAATGATAATCTTGTTTTATTTACTCTTTGGAGTAATCTGCAGTGTATATCTGCACCAGGACTTTTTCTATTTGAAATGATACCATAGTGAGAGATGACTGTTGGTTATGCTGGCTAATTTTCACTGAGTGACTGTAAATGTGGTGCAGGGAGCAATGTGATCCAGGAGTGTTAAAACCCCCTCACCTGTCAGTCCCACATCTTGGCTTCAAAGCTGGGAACTCACTTCCTGCAGTGCATAAGTTCAGTTTGCTTTGGGGATACACTTTGTCTATAATTACGTCTTTCCACTGAACAATACAAGTATGGCATTTAAATATGGCATTAATGGTCCTTGGGCTTGCAAAATTAAAAGCTTTTGCAGGGAGATGGTGAGATAAGTTCCCCTTTGCATCCCTTCTGCTGCAGAGCTGCTGGTTGTTTCCATTCTTCAAATCCTCTTTGTTCTGCTTGGTGGTTTTGTGGTGTGTCACATGTTGCATTGAAAGCCTTGCCTTGGCAAGACTTGTGGCTCTTTCACAGCCCTAGACACAGGAGCAAAACTCAGTTCTCTGTGTTCCTGCAGAATTCTGATTTCATGCAAGAGACCTGCTATAGCAAAAACTGGAATGAAAAAAAGATATATCTGCATTTAATAATTCTGGAAATATTCAGCCAATAAATTTATTTCCATTTGGATATCTCAGGACATTTCTTTTAATCACGAAACTTGTAAAAGGTGTGTTTTCCCAAAGAAATATCTCACCATCTATCACAGATAGCCTTCACCTACATTATTGATGTTTTTCTAAATGAAAAGAGGCACCTACCATCCAACTCTGTTTGGCAATTTTGCTATGTAACATTATTACCTTGGGAGATGAGGGAAAGACAAAATATCACTGACAGGGAAGCAGAGGGGCATTAAAATCTGAAGTTGTTAGCATGCTATTATTCTGATCAGCAAAACTGTGCAGTGTCACTGTCACAAACCGTTACCAACATGATCCCATGCCGGTGGTTAAGGGTATTTTAATACTCTGTCCAGTGCAATTTCATAATGATTCCTTTCTCCAGCCCTTCTGGTGACCAGGCACGCTCAGACAAAGAGCAAGTATTTAATGTTCTCTTTGCCACTTTGAGCAAGCCTGTAGTTACCTAATCCCACCATGTTAGAACTCTCTGATTTTTGGACAGTCCAAAGAGACTTCCTTGCTAAAATGTCAAAATTAGCAGGCTTAGACTATGGTGTTGAGATTTATTTTTGTTTTGAGCAGTTGTCTGTCCACCTTAAAAATGATCTGTTACTTTATTTTTTCCTCTGGAGATAAGGAGAATGTTTTTGTGTTGATCTTCTATTTCCTATTTTAACTACAGCTTAAGTTGCCCATGCCAGTTTTGTAACTTGTTATGAAAGAGATACATATTTTTCAATTGCTGTCTCCTTTTTTTCTGGCATGTCTGTCAATACAAGGTCTCTTTATCACTGAGAATGGTCACTGCTCTGATCCCACTGTCTGTGTACTTGAACACTATGAAAAAACAAGACAAACTACATGTAAGCATTGAAGTGGACTAGCAGATCCTTTTTCATATTAGCATTAGCATTCTCTGTGGGAAAAATGATTAACATTCACCAAACCGTTTCTCACTGCTACTGAGCGAGGCAGTTCTAATACATGTTCCAACAGTGCTTCTTAGGTCATGGATTCCTCTCATAGTTTTCAGTAGTTTGTTGTTGAAAACCTTTGTAAGATGTGATGTGGTTTGCCTCTGTCTTGTCTGTCATGCTTGCTCCTCTGGGTACAGGACTCTGTGTGTCCTGGCACTCTTGACCAGGGCAACTTTCCTCCTGCCTCCTGTTGGACTTCAAGGTACACCACTGCTTTCTTGTCTGGTGGGATACAATAGGCACACGGCCATCTAAATCACCTTGCATCCAGGTAATAAAGAGCACAAGAAACTAACAAAAGAGTTTTCAGAAACATTTTATCATTGTATTAGAAATTATGTTGCCATAATCCACGGCAGCTTCTGCTTTCAAGGCCTCATAATTTTTGTCTTAAACATGAAACTCAAAATAAATCTGCAATTAAAGTCTCTGTGGGAAGCATGATGTACTTTTCTTTTTAGTGCTAGACTGCATCTGAACAGAGGTTGGTTATTGCTTCTTTGACCTGGCATGTGGCTTCACTTGTCTCTAGACAGAAAACATGCCATAGCAAGTAGCAGAGCAGCCAAAACCCCTGCAACTCAAAACTGAAAATAGGCCACATTTGAAATATGGCTAGGTGGAACAATGAGGCATAACTTGAAATGTGGAAAATATGTACAGGTGCCTATTGCAAAGGTAAATGTGTGTAGGTTTTCTGCTGCACCAGGACGATTCTTTACCAATAGTATTCCAAAATAACTGAAAAAAAACCACATTATATCAACACAGAGGAAAAGTGAAACTGTTTTGACAACATAACAAGAACCCTAAAAAGAAACACACTGTGATTATTTAATCAATTAGTAAAGAACTTTATTTATGAGTGCATAAATAACAAGTAATAAAGGCCATGAAGTGCATAAAAAAAAGGAATCAGTGGCAATCCAACAAAATAAAGAAGAAATATAAAGAAGAACTCTGTTCAAGGAGTTTATCTACCACTTTATAGCCCAAGAGGCTAACAACCAATCTTGTTATGGCATTACTATTTAAGGTATGACTTTGATGTCTGTGAAAGTTGCAAATCTATTTACATAAGATTGGGCCAATTATTTTTGCAGTTGCATTGGATGGCTTGATTTATTAGTAAGTGTAAACAATTAAGTGATTCCCAGTAGAATCCATGGTTATTTTTATTATTAATTAAAACATTTCTGAAGAAGGAATCTCTCATTTACAGGAATTTCATTCAATCTTTTTAAAAAATGCTAAAGATTAGATAAAGTGACAGCTGTAATATTCTTCTGATTTCACACTCTAAAAAGAGTACATTGTGATGTATTCATTAATGAATTTGTAGTTTTTGGCTAAGAGAAATATAGAAAAATGCAGAGTTTCTCAAGCTCGGGTACTTCTGGGATGCAGAACTTGTTACAAGCTAAGGCAGATTTTTTTTACAAGAACCTCATGGAGAAATAATTGGCAGAGTATGCTTGAGAAGGCTTCATGAATGCTTTGCTAACACTCTGTTAAAAGAGCCTCCTCTTCTCATCAATAGAATTGAAGGTTAAACATTTAAATTGCAGAAAGTGGAGCAAACACCTGTTAGCTAATGTGAATAGATGTATATTCAACAACAAAAACTTTCATTCTAATGTTTTACACACAGACAAAATCTCTTCAGAGCTTCACAGCTACACATCCCATTGATTACACTGTGAGTTAATTAGAGCAAGAGTACTAGGGTGGAGTGTTGTCCTTGAAAACCTCATGATGTTGGCAAGAAAAGATGTGCAAATGATTGTTTGACTCCTGGATAACTTATCTGGCTTTTGTCTCAGCTGGAGCCTGGGTCTATATTTGTGTGAAGTTCTCTGAGGACTGTTGTCAGGCATTTCACTGCTGTTAGCATGGCTTCATAGCCATCACAGGCCATCTTTCTACAAAAGAATTCTACAGCACAACAAAGTTCAGTGGTAAAATTGTAAAACAGGGTTTGCAAGACAAATGTGGCTTCCATTCTTCTTTCCTGGCTCCATGTTCTCCTAGTTGCTGTGTGGGAAGTGCCTCTGTTATGGACGAATGGTCCAGTGTCACAGAGACAGAAGGAGGAGATAAGAAGCATCACTTGGAGAAAAGAGACAACCAGCTTTATGTTATTTTTATAACAACATAATATTGAACAAAACAAATGGAAAACTAGAGAAGAAAGAAGACAGCACAGGAGGTTATCTATTGTCTACTTTGAATGCAAGTAGGTGTACAGATCCCAAGCCATTATGTTTCCTATTATTACTATTTTAAGATGGCTCTATGACAAGACTGCACCTGGATCCTGAGGGAAAAGGGCCTTTATTCCCTGCACCCTCTTATGAAAGAAATGTAAATTAGCTGAGGTTGACTTAGACAGAGGCTGTGTTCCAGGTTCCACTGCTATCTGAACACAACAAAATAAATCAGAGAGGCTAAAAAGAGGAAGAAAGTTAGGTAGACAAATAAAAGAATGTACAGGGCTATGGAAGAAGAGAAAAAATAACCTAAAAATGTCAGGGAAAAAATTAACAGAGCAAGGTGTAGAGAAATGGGGAAAAATGGTATTAATTTTGAAGAGGGTAAAGAAAAAAAAAGACCTTTTTTGTTTTCTTTTTTGTTTTCTATGTTGCAAAAACAGATTTACATGCAGTTGAAATTATTTTCAATGTTGTGTCCATAGATTTGTGGATGCTTGTGTATATCTTAGATTGACTAAATCAGATTTTTCTACATTCTTGCATAATGTGGTTGTGTGCAGTATTTTAAGTGTATTTGAAAGAAAAATATTGCTTTTCTAGTGTGAAGTGCATAGAAGAGGGCTTTGGTTGCAATCCATGTAATTACAAGATGGAAAATTCCTCTTGGCAGTGGTGCTGACATTCTTCAGCTCCTATTATTTAAATTTCAGGCAGTCTTGGAAATTGTTCCTGGTTTCATACTCACTTAAGAAAGTAAGAGGCCCAAATAAAGTCTTTAGTCCCCTTTATTCACCTTTGAAATGTGTTCAATATTTGCTTCATGGCACAGGGGTTTTAGACCATTCAATATATGTTCATTGATATGAACCTCTTTTCCCACACACCAACTATTCCTCACTGTGCTAGGGTGGCCTTAGTGAATTTATCTCTGGGTTAAACAACCAAATCTTCAATCTGATCTTATTTCAAGGGAGCTCACTGTGCTAGAACAAAACCCCCAAACCAATCTGGGTAAAAAAAAGCCATTGAGAAAAAAATTATCAAGCACTATTTGTATCCCTGAAACAATTTCACTGTGATCTGGGTGAACCTGGTTAACTGGGGAGGTCTCACGTGACTGAAGTCCAGCAATGTGATGCTTATCTACAATCAGGGCAGGAAGGAAGATCTGGGAGCTGTGGGCCTGCCAGCCTGACCTTGTGTCAGCAAAGGTTATGGAGCAGGCCTTGGTGCCAGGGAAGGTTATGGAGCAGATTACCTGGAGTGCATCACAGGGCACCCAAAGGACAAGCTGGGGACCAGGCCCATGCAGAATGGGTTTAGAAAAGGCACGTCCTGCTTGATCTGCCTGAACTTTTATAACCAGCTGATCCACCGAGTAGAAAGGCTGTGGATGTTTTCTACCTGGCCTCCAGCAAAGACTTTGCTACTGCATCCCACAGCATTCTCCTGCAGAAGCTTGGAGAGGAGCTCTGTCCTTTTGCTGGGTGAAAAGCTGTCTGTGTGCCCAGGCCCAGGGGGTGGCTGTGAAAGGAGCTACACCCAGCTGGCAGCCGGACACCAGTGGGGCTCCCCAGGCTCAGTGCTGGGGCCAGTCCTGTTTAACACCTTTGGTGATGGTCTGGACGAGGGGATCAAATGCACCCTCAGCAAGTTCACAGACAACACCAAGTTGAGTGGGAGTGTTAACAGGCTGGAGGGTGGGAAGGCTCTGGGGGGATCTGGACAGGCTGGATCCATGGCCCCAGGCCAGGTGTGTTAGCTTCTATAAGGTGAAATGCTGAGTCCTGTCCTTCGGCCACAACAACCCCAGGCAGTGCCACAGGCTGGGGGCAGAGTTGGAGGGTCTGAGAGTGGCCCAGGGAAATTTGCCAACAATGTAAGGGAGACCCCTATAGCTGGTCTTCCCACTTTTTGACCCCTCAGTGGGTTTTCCTCTCTATTTGTATGTGTTACCCTCAGCTAGCAACTGCCAGCACCTGTGAAGGACTCAAACCAACAGTTTATGGAATAACAGTCTTTGTTGATATAAAATTGTGACAGGTTAAGGTTCAGGGATTGTCAGTGATAGTACCTGACTGCAAACACATATTTAAAGCAATACACAGAAAATCTCTAATCCCCAGTAAAAGTATTCCACACACATATAGTGTGGTTGTTACCCAATAAGGATCCCTGTGGGGGGAGACAGATTCAGCCTATTGACAGATCCCAGCAGTTACAATGGAGACTTTCCTAACTTTCCCCCCATTCTCAACTTACTTTCATACCATTTCTTTATGCTTAAGTGGAGCTTGAGTGACTCGAGTCATAAATACCTTTGTTACTGATTTGTGTACAATTATCTTGCTTTGCTGTTAAAGATACAGTCACAACAATATAGAGCCCATACCCAGTGAGGGGTGGCTGTACTGGTTGCCCCTTGCGGGTGAGTAACTTTGGGGTGGAGTTGTGTGCCAACATTACAATTAGGCTATAATGAGCCAAGGGAGAGAACCAGTGAACCTAAGGAGAGGGATTTTGCCAGAGCTGTTGGCTCAGCAGCAGGACACCTCCCCTCCCTCGGCTGACAGGTGCTGTGGTGTTGTCAGCTGAAAAGTGCCATCGAGTTCCCCTCCCTGCAAGGATTTCAACAGAACCTGGCCCGTGGCATCTCCACTCTTCTCCACCCTCCATTCCATGCCCCTCAGCAGGTGCTTACAGCTGTATCAGGAGTCTTCATGGAGCATGCCAGCTGCTTTCCATCCGGGGAGTAGCAGCTATATTTTACCCTACAATATCTATACAGTTGTGACTCCTTTTAGGATGTGAATATAACTTCTCAGTTTCCTCTGATTTTACTGCTGGCCATCTTCACACAAATGGGACATGGAATAAATTTATTACTGAATTAGAAATGGGTTAAAAAACGGGGGAAAAAAGATTAGGATAGTTTATTTTTTTCTAAAAGATTTTGTAGATGAATGGATGGAGCTGTACTCTACTCAATATATTCTTAATTGATCTAGCAAACAGTGCGAATAATGAGACCATTTTTGGCAAATATGAAATTATTTAAGATAGCCAAATTTTATTGTAAAGATTTGTGTAAGGAATTAGTGTTGAATGGTTGGTTGAGAAAAGACTAAATTAATTCTAAGTAAACCTCCTGAGGGAAAAACAGTTTTAATGATGAAGCTCATAGTGGTGGTCTAAATTAGCAAAGGTCTCAAAACTCTTCTGATTAATTCCTTTAAGACATTACCCCAAATCTCAGCCACCACTATCAAAAGAAAAACAGGATACTAAGAAGCACTGGGAAAGAATAGAAATAATAATAAAAAAAGCACTAGAAAACTTCATTATATTGTATATTGATGAGATGGAATCATAATAAATGGTTTGTGGAAGTATAGAGGAAAACAGATCTAGAAAGGGCAGAGAGAAGAGCAGAGAGGGAGGGCTAGGGGTATGGGACAACTTCTGTGAGATATAACTGTGTAGCAGTACTCCTTAGCTTGGAAAAGAGACAACAAAATGTGGGTGTGAGGGAGGAATAGCAAATTATGAATGACATGAAGAAACTGAATAGGGAATGATTACTCACTGTGGGGTACCCAAGGAAACTATTAGGCAGCAGGTTTAAAACAAACAAAAGAAAGCTCTTTCCTGCATAACAATATTACATGTTGAGATTCATTTTCATTGGATGCCAAAATTACAAATAAGTTTAAAAAATGATTAAACAAATTTTGTAAAAAAAGACCGTGAAGAGCTATTAAACATGAGATGGATTATTTGAAACAGAATAGCTGGCAGCTACTGTTCTACATTCTGCCTTTCATATGTTCTTTTTTTTCTTAACATCAGGTGTGGGCCACTAGCTGAGAAAAATCTTTTGGTTTTTAGTTTGATCTAGCATATCTGTTTTTATGTAAAGCAGCCTAGAAAATATGGTTTATTCAATACTAAGTATGCAAGCTCTGATTCTGCTATCCTTTATCCCAGCCTATTGTCAATATAAAAGCTAACCTGGTTTCTTTTGGGCAGCATGATTAAATGTCATATAACTGAGCACTTCTGAATCAATAATATGTCAATAATAATTCAACCAAAACCTTCTATTAAATGACACTTTTTAGACATTTATCATGTATGTAATGGTATGCAAATATTTTCAATGTTACTAAGGAAAAGAAATAAATATAGAATATACAACTTGAGACACAATAAGTATCGTATGGCTTAAGGACAAATGGGAGAGAAATATCTCCACAATCTAGCAAGGGATGCTAATCCAGTTTCTCTATGCTTTCTCTAATTTTGCTTTAGTGAAGAAAAATTAGGCAGGAATGAATGGTTAAGTATTCTCAATATCTTTATGTTTACAAAATAGTGCCAGAAGAACAGTAACCCAGGTGGTTTTTGTCCCTTATTACTGTATGAATGTGGAGACTTCCATTAATTTCAAGGGCTACTCCCACTAAATGTGTGATTTCTGTGGGAACAGAAAACAGCCTGGTTGGAGAATGTGGGGGTCTTCACAGATCTTCAAAGCCAATGTGACAATGATCCTTTCTCTGTCAAGGCCCAGCGTCAACAAAACTACAATTTTGGAATTGGCACATGGAAGGTCAACAAAGCAGAGACATCTGTTGGATACAAAGCTAACTCTGGTAGCAGAGTTGTCACTGAGAGTGAGAGAAAAATCCTGAGGGTTTCTTCTAAGGAGGGAAAATGAGATTCTCCTGACTGCAAAGCTGAGAAAGATACAGGTTGGATTTGTTCTGCTGGTTGAGAACACTAAGGAAAAAGAAAAAACAAAAAGGCCCAAATATTTGAGGAAGAATGAAGCCCTTAGAGCTCATGCCATGGTGGGCAAATGAGAGAAAATGGAAAGGTTGGCTGTTAAAATTGCTTTCCACAACTGAAATACTGAGTTGAACTTTCAAGGACCAAGTGTTCTCATAGTAATTTAAAATTTATGAACAGGTACTGTTGTATTTTTTGGAATATTCACTTCTGAAAGCTGAAGAATGACAAAGCTCATTTGAATGGGTGTCCTGCCACCCAGGCAGCTTCCTAATGGAGCTGGGACTTGGACTGACATTTGTTTCCAGGGTAAGAGGTCTGACAGCATTAGACAGGGCACTGGTTTGGTGTGATGATGTGTGTGCCTCTGGACAGATTCCAGCTGTAAGAGCAGCATGTCTGCTGTGTCAAGTTGGGCTGGCTGGGAACACCAAGTGGGGGTGGCTGCTGGTGGTGTTGGGTATACTGCACAATGCAATGGGCAATGCTCCTGCCAGGCTGAAAGCCTGTGCTGTAAGAGAAGCACTGTCTCAAGCACTGCATAAACATCCCGATCTTTGAGACTCAGACAGACTCTGAGAACATTTCTCCCTCAGCAGGGCTCAGGTGTCATTGCATGTGCTTCAGTGTCCACATTTTGGTGCTTTGAGGAATTTGTGTCAAAAATTGAGATGCAAATTGAATGCATGTATCAGTGAAGATTAGACTGCAAAATTACTGTCTTGAACTTTTCACATTTTTCTCATCTTCTCTGCCATGTCTAATGCATCATGGTCACTGTCAGTTGCTTTCTGATTATGTTTGATGTATGTTTGCACCTGATGGAATCAACTAGTTATTTGCAGAACTGTGCTGAACTCACTTCTTGAGTTCCTGGAATGACAGTTCGATGAAACCAGAATAAAAATGGGATCTGCATTTATGCTGAAGTAGGAATATTCAAAATGAAAAAATTCCTTATTTGTAGTTTATGTGAGATAGTATCAGTGTAGGTTTGTTTTCTGTGGGCTAGTGAAAAGTCTTGGGTGAAAAGAAAGAGCAGGATTCAGTTCCTGCTGTTACTCTGCAATTTTAAATAAAATATCCAAGACTCACAGGCTTCATTTCTTCGTGCTGTTATAAAGAAGATCATGAACCTTGACCATACTTGAAAATTATTTTGTATTTTAAGTTGATAATACAATTTTGAAATTATTTTAATAAAAAATTAATATGAAGGGAAGAAATATTTCCTCAAAACATTTGAGAATGGTAAAATAGAAACTTACCTTCTTGGTGACTTATCCCTGCAAGTTTGCTTTGGGCTTCAGAAATGAGGCTGTTTTTTGGTTTGTGCAGTCACAGAAATGCTGGCCCACTGAAATGAGTCTGATATAAGTAAGGTACAAACAATAGCACCTCTCCTACCTAGGAACAAAATACTGGAAAATAGTTGTCAATTCTTGTAACAATATTCAGACTGTAATATTTTAAAATATGCACTCTCTCTAAACAGTACACTTTCTGCTGTCAAAACTAAGATCTTTCAAATTTCAAGCAAAGTTGATTAAATTTTCTTCTAAAGTATCCACCCAAAATTAATGCATTAAACAATGCATTTGTTCTTTGTGTCTTTAGTTGTGAAACTTCAACAATTTAACATAAAAGTGGGATCTAGTGCTGCTTGCATGCAATTGTACTGGTGATAATTAATAACTGGAGGAAGGATGGGGAGAGCAGGCATATTTCTTCTCATTTTCTAGGATTAAAACAGTGAAATTACAGTGCAAAATATTCTTCATGCTAATACTAATTATGTTTTCCCATACTTTTTCATATATGGGACACATTTTAACATGCATTCTACTCTATTAATTGCATGACATTTCTATAGGGTAGTAGAGCAATAACAGTGCTAGAGAATGTGACAGGGAATGCTGTTTTTTTTTAACTGCCAGTACTCTGAGGCAACTGTCTGAATGGATTTTCTGATTGTAGCCTTTCGTGTTGTACAAGTAACACATTTTGTGGTGCAGTTGTCAGATATTATTTAAAAGTACTATTAGATTTTCTAAATTTGCGCACAGGTTTTCTGGCCTTCCTTCTGCATCTGCATTTTTGATAGTCTTCAGATTTGTTTCTTGATTCAAAAACGTGCTTTCTACTAGATCCTCTCTCTGGTCACATGTGGTACTGTTGTGTTTTCCTGAAGCTGTTGTTTGGAATAATCTAGTGATGCTAATTCAAATTCACTTGTAGTGCTGCTGCCTAGATACATAGCAATTGTTACAGGAGCCTCCACTCTGACAAGGACAAATATTCATGATGAAGATATCACTGATTTTTAACTAATTTCCTATTTCAGCTCAGAACTGCACCATTTTTTCCTAATGAAGAGAAGCAAAAGGACAGGTATATACAACGATGTACATGTATGGCTTTATTAATCCAAAAATACTGTGGCTAATCAGTTGAAAACATGTGATGTATATTGTTTGAATTTTGTATGCCACAATGTATTTAAAGTATGAATGTCTTGGATACCACTTTGTCTACTGACATTCTGTTTTTAGGAACTAATTAAAAAAATATAATACTCTCCCTAAATAGTACTATCTCTTAGCAAAGAAAATCTCTATCATATATCTAAAGAATTAAACACATGTTTTTCAATTAAAAATCTAGGAATTTATTTCCTTCTTACTCATAACAACTCCATTTTCGTCAGTAACTACCATTGATAAATGGTGCCTTTTAAAGTGCTGATGGTTCATTGCAGTAGCCTTCATTAAATCCTATTAAGAAAATGTTGAGAAACTATTGCTTTTGGTTTCCCAAAAACTCCAGAACCAGTGACCACAAAGACATACATTTATTTGGGTAGGATATTTGGACATATTGACTTGCAAAAGATTGTAGATGGAGTAACTGCAGAACCTTTTCCAAATGGACACACTGCACTTTCTCAAACTATTCTTGGGTTTTACTAGATTCTGTGCAGTCTGCATGGCCAGATGGGATCCACCTAGGAACTGTTCAGTGAGAAACCTGGTGAAATTGTTCCATCATTTACCATCAGTTCTGGCTAACCAGGGAGGTATCAGACAAGTGGAAGTTAGCCATTGTGATGCTTGCCTACAAGAAGAGCTGGGAGGAGGTACAGGCCTGCCAGCCTGAGCTCAGTCCCAGGGAAGGTTATGGAGCAGATTACCTGGAGTGCATCACAAGGCACCTACAGGACAAGCTGGAGGCCAGGCCGAGTCACCATGACTTCCTTTATGACCTTTATGATTGACTGCCCTGTGCATGAAGGAAAGGCTGTGGATATTGTCTACCTGGCCTCCAGCAAAGCCTTTGCTACTGTGTCCCACAGCATTCTCCTGCAGAAGCTTGGACAGGTGCTCTGTTCACTGGGTGAAAAGCTGTCTGTGTGCCCAGGCCCAGGGGGTGGCTGTGAAAGGAGCTACACCCAGCTGGCAGCCGGACACCAGTGGGGCTCCCCAGGCTCAGTGCTGGGGCCAGTCCTGTTTAACACCTTTGGTGATGGTCTGGGTGAACTGCATCACTACATATCTGCCTGTGAAAATACGAATTTGACAGTCTCTTAGAAGAGGTCTCACAAGCCTGTCTCTCTATGCCAGTCTTGACTTTGTCCAAACTGAAGTCTTAGACCAACTTTCTCGTATCGCCTCCAAGAGATCTGTGAACTCATGTTCAATTCAGAGACAGCTACTAACCTTTGATTCTAATTCCACCTACAATTTCATTTTCTGAGTATGAATGCTGCTAGACTTGTCATGAGGCACACAGGACGGGTTTGCTATGTGGGTTATTTTTCCCATTCCGGCTGTCTTGATGATTCTTGCTGCAACATTTCAAATCTTTCCTTTCATTTCATGTAGCAGAAGTTGGCATTATCTTGTGACTCCAATATTATGGCATATTTTTTGTCTTTTGTTGTAATTTTGTTCCTCTGATAATTCTTCATATTGCTGCGAAGGTCTTCCTTCTGTGTTTCTATTACCTTTAATTCCCTTGCTTTGCAAAATCCATCCCCCCTTGCTTCACTAAACTTAAGCTGTTGATTGATTCTTGAGGTTTTTCACAACAGTTTGCAGCATACTTAGGTCCTTATCTTCAAGATTGAGGGTGAACACCAAGCTCCAGTTGGCTCTGAAACAATTACCATGTATCTAGGCAGCAGCACTACAAGTGAATGTGAATTAGCATCACTACAGATTATTCCAGTAGTTCCTATTCATCACAAACAACAACAGCTTCAGGAAAACATAGTGCTACTACATGCAATCAGGCAGGAAATAGATCACAAAGCATGTTTTCAAATCAAGAAACAAATCTGAAGACTATCAAAAAATTCAGATGCAGAAGGAAGGCCAGAAAATCTGTGATCAGATTTAGCAAACCTAATTGAAGCCCAGCCTTCTCCACCTACTTGTTGAAGTTCCAGGCAGACACATTTGTTTTTCCCCTGTAGTGCTTCTATACCTACCCCTAAGCTGGGAAACGGGAATATCCCTATAAGCAGACCCAATCTACTCCATTATCCTCCAAATCCCTGCTTAATATTCTTCTTAACTAAGACTAATACATGAGAGCATGAGCACAGTCTCCTGAGATCAAGCTGAGCGATGCTGGTTGCTTTATCTCCGCCATTGGTGCTTGCATTAATTTCCTCTGTACTTTGCAAAATAAGTCATCTGAAACAGGGGCAAGTAGGATAAACACTTTTACTGCAATGCAGTTGATAAGTAATGATTTTGGAAGGCTGGCACTTCTAGGAGATATTGCAATGGTGGCCTATGCTATATGAATGCTACAGAACATGTAGCTTTGGCTGAACAATAAGGTGTTAAGGGATTTACTTTTCATTTCCTTACTTCTATGAAAGGTTTATTTTATTTTATAGAAACCTTTATTGTTTTTCAATTAAGTTATTTGTATAATAACGGCATGTGTGGGTAGCACAGGATGATAAATATTGAATACGTGGAAGTGATTCATATTTCATGAACTCTGATCCTGACCTTCTTCAATTACCAGAACAAATTACATTAATTACACCAAATTACACGACAGGTGGAGGAAGTTGTCATTAGTATCCATTACATACAGCAATATAGAAAGAAACTCCCTGGTTTTCTGTGGTAATTGGCTGTAAGCATGACCACTCTTACATAACAGGAATAAACCCTCAAGAGGCGATGGTTTTTTTTGTATAGTTTTCATGTAGAAAGAGCTTACTTATTTCAGAGTAAAGAAGTTTTTCCTGAGTGATAAAACCAATGGAGCCTGGGTGCCTATGAATTAAGATCTACTGTGTCCAGCAGACCTTTTCCACCTCCCTCAAAGTCCTCTCTAGCGTCCTAAACCAAGCAGTGATGTGGGTGCCACACATGGACCGCCTGCCAGTGTTTGTGCCAGCTGCATTGGCAGCTGCAAGGGCTATTTGTGCTCCTCTGGGGCAGACATACATTCCTGGCCTTTAGAATTTATTGCTAACTGCTGGTCTTCAGGAAAACTGTAGGAGTGAATCGTTTGTAAGTTTCAAATTTGGGTTAACAATGATTGTGCGTGTGTGAAATTAGATGAGAGGAAGATACTGTGGTAAGAGAAACTACATTTCCCCAGGCAAAGAAACAGTGATAAATATTTTGTGCAAAAGCCAATATCCAAAAATGTGCACCTGAGAATGATCACGAATGACCCATGTGATAGACTGGTGCAGCATGGCATTATGCTCCACTAGGAGCCCCACCAGGATCTCCCACAGAGTAGGCTTTCCTCTCGCTCTTCCTTTTTAGTCACAGTGCATTTTTTCTGAGGGGAAAGACCTCATGTGATAAAAAAGGGACATATTTTGGTATTGTTGCATTTTAACCCCAGCCAGCAGTTAAGTACCCTGCAGCTGCTTGCTCACTCCATGCCCTTCCTCAGTGGGATGGATGGGAGAATTATAAGAAGGTAAAACCTGTGGGGTGAGACAAGAGCAGTTTAGTAACTGAAACAAAGTAAAATATAATAACAATAACGACGACAACAACAATAATAATAGAGAGAAGGAGACAGAGGAGGAAAAGGGACATAAAAAAATGAGAGAGGGTAATAAACCCCAAGAGCAATAAGTGATATGCAATAGAATTGCTCACTATCCACTGACAGATGTACAGCCTGCCCTCAGCAGTGCTCAGTCCCCTCTGCCCAACTCCCCCCAGTTTCTACATTGGGAATGACATTCTATATTGTCAAACATTCCTTTGGTCAGTTTGGTCAGCTGTCCTGGCCAGGCTCTCTCCCAGCTTTTTGTGCCTCCTCACTGGCAGAGCATGAGACACTGAAAGACCCAGACTTGGGGTAAGCACCACAAAGCAACATCTAAAACATCAGTATCTATCAACTTTATTTTCATACAGAATCCAAAACAGAGCAGTGTACCAGCTACTAGAAAGACTACCAGCTATCCCAGTCAAACCAAGGAGAGATTGAAGAAACAAGAAGTTTCTTCATGATGACATAGTTGAACTGTTTACTAAGCACAATGGAAACACCCATTTTACCAAAATTCAGAAATTCCCATTTTTCCAAAATGGGGAAATACCCATTTTACCATTTGCTATTTCTCTCTTCAGAAAGAACTGAAGAGCACAGATAAGATCTTGTTCTTCCTTCACTTTGTTTTGTAAAGCCTTTAACTGTGTTCTTCCCTGTAGAGCTTGTAATGTGTGCTTTTGCTTTCCTTTGCTCTTTCACATTGTTCCATTATTCATCATTAAACAAAGTTTTATCACTGTTGTTATTTTGTGTTAAGAAAAAGAGTTTTAATTTAAATCTTTCAAGGCAGTATTCCAAAAATAAAAGAAAAAATGTATTAAAAAACCTGAATAACTTCCTCCTAATTTTTAAAAATCTCTGATTGTCTGTGAGGAGTTTAGAGATTGTGAGTCTAAAAATTTATGGCTTATTCCACTATCTATTATTTGTATTATTTAATTCCCTTTGTCAACATTTTTTAGCCAGTTGAAAGGCTCAAGCAGTGTAATATAAATGGAGACACCTCTCTTTTCTGGATGTTTGACCAGAGCAGACTTTGACATTGCATGTAATTTATCGGCACTATATATCTAAATACCTCTTAGGACTGGGGCCTGAGACCCTATTAATGTAATTGACTCTTATTAGGCTCTTGGAGTGGCTTCATGAAGGACCATGTGCAAAAATAGCATGTACAGGTATTTTCTACATAGGTTTGTTTTGGGTTTTTTTTTAATGCAGTAGGCATGATAAAAATAAATGAAACTGTTCCATAAGTCCCAGTTTGTTTCCCAGTTAGGTGAGTGTACAATTTGATATATGTAAAAAAAACCCCCAGTCATGAGCAACAAATGGATCTTTAAAAAAATGCAGTGAACCCTCTCTGTGAGTGATGAAGCAGTCACTATTTTCACATAAGCTCTTTGGTACCCCAGTCATGAGCAACAAATGGATCTTTCTTTAAAAAAATGCAGTGAATCCTCTCTGTGAGTGATGAAGCAGTCACTATTTTCACATAAGCTCTTTGGTTTCACATAAGCTCTTTGGTTTCAAAAACGTAGTAAAATCTCATAAATGAAATGCACAAGATACATCAAGAAGTATCAAATCTTTGCAAAAAAGACAACAGAATCTGTTGGAGGAGACAGTGGAAAGTTTTGAAGGAAGACTTAAAAAAAGAATAAAACCTTAAGAAGTTCTTTAAAAAGTGGATGAATGTGATATAAGCACAGTGGTAGCCAGTGCAGTGTCACTGGAGGAAATAGTCTGGCTAGCATGGCTTTCTGTGACCTTCCACACCACCTGGGACATATTTGGCTGGACCGACCTCAAACTGGGAATGTCAACTCCTCTGTTGCAATTACCTAGAAAATATCTTTAAACAGTACAAATCAGTCTATGATTAAAAAACCTTCCATCTTGTTGATCTACCAAATACTTTAGAATGATGGCCCAGCACTGTAGTTTGTGGAACAAACAATGTATTTCTGTTATAGGTGCACTTTGTCACTAAGATGAAGGATAAGAGCCCTGGGGCTAGAGACAGTTGTATTGTGTATAATGAGATTTCTGCAAGAAAAAAGCTAAATGTTGTAGAATCAGAATTTATAAAGGTTTTTATATTATAACAAACACACAGACCTTTTAAGTAGTGGTCTTGAAATCCAGACCTTCAACAGCATAGTCTGAAATGTCATAGGCACACGTCAGCTCACAATGCAGGAAAAGAAGAATTTATGGGGCACAGGATTTAGCCATTCCACAGTACATTAAATAGGACTTCTGAAAGCTTTTAAAACTATAATTTAAAAAAAAAATTATGACTTTTAACTTCTTTTATAAAAGTTAAACCTAGCTACCCTTTTCTTGGAAAACTATGACAGTAACACAAAATTTACCTGTTGGATATGTTATTACAATTTTTCTTCAAGCCAGCATTGACCTTTAGTATGTAGTACCACCCAATACTGTATAGTAATTTAAATCTCTTTTAATCACTTTTGTAATATAAATGTTTTAAGTATAATAACAATTATTTTAACAAGTGTTTCCTGATTCCAGGCATGTGTAGAGGAGATAGGGTATGTAATATAGCTGACCAGATAACTGCTTTAACAAATTATATTCATTCTTCTTTATTTCACTGCAAAATGAAGAGAGTTCAGTGTAGTTCAAGGAAAGCATTGTGATAAACAGACAGCTTAAATGTGAGCAGTGTAAAGAGCAGCAGCTTGCAGAAATATTGCTATAGATACTAAGACCGTATCCTGCCTCGCTACGGACCACACATAATTGAATCATGTTCAATAGAAGGCCATTACAAAACAGTGCTGATTTGCAATGCTAATATGGTGAAGACAGCTGTCACTGGGAATTAAATATGATCATTCAAAGCCTGAATAAATGAGGTGCCCATTATCTTCTGGCTCTGCTACAGCCTGCTTAAAGAACACAAATAAATGATACTGTCTCAATAACCAGCTCAGTTTTGTCTTCCAGCCATAGAAATATGAAGAAGACAGAGGGAAGAGGGAGGGCACACAACAACATCAACAACAAAAAGCAGAGTCAATTTACAAAGACACACAGAAAACCAATGCCCTACAACTTCATTTGCAACAGAACAGTATTCGTGGAAAAATGGAGAGAAAGCTCTTTTAACCAAGCTAACATGTTGTAGTGTAGAGCATGCATACTTATTTACAAAAAAAAACCCACCAAACAAAAAACAAAAAACAAAACAAAACAAAAAAAACAACAGTGAAAAAACCCAGGTGTCTAAAAAACTCAGTCAATGATTTGCCAAAAGAAATCAGTTAGAGATGCCAAAATGTCAGATGAACTGGAACAGGTCTGCCAAGAGTGATAAAGGACAAGTCAAGGTAGATTTCTTTTCCTTTGGCCATCCAGTACTTTCAATGTAATAAAATATTTCAATTAAATTTTAATCTAAACCATAATCTATACACAAGGAAAATGCTGATCAAGTGGAAGAAATCTGTCTTTGTTTGAAGAAAAAATTTGTGGGAAGTTTGCATCATTCCACAGAGGGCAAAAAATGCAGCAGTATCAAGAAGAAGGAAAAAGAAGAGTTAATACAAAAATGAAGAATATTTCTAGTTCAGGTAGACTCTCAGAGCCAACTTACTAGTCCCTCGTGTAGCTAGCTCAGGGCTAAGTGGAATGTGCCTGTTTGAGGCTGCAGCTGAGCCCAGGTGAGGGCTGTGCAGGGCTGGGGATCCTCTGGCCAGCCTGCTCCGGTCCTGGCTGAGCAGCTGCCTGCGCTGTGGTGCTGGGCTGCTGGCAGAGGGATCACTGACAGCTGCTGTGACAAGCAATGCCCTAATTGGTATTTAATTCCCAACTCATGCCTATAGAAAATACTGTGTAAAATTTGCACCTTAAAGGAGAAAGAAGAGAGAGTACAGAGGAGTAACTTACAGGAGTCCTACTGTAAGCAGGTGTGAAAGTACTTCTTTAGACCTGTGATATCATCAAAGGACAGCAACATATGAAAGAGTACAGAGCTGTTTTTCTTCCACTGAAATATTTGCCCACCCACTGCCTCTTCACAGTGTTTTACATTTTCCAATAGGAAAAGCAGCTGTTAGAGCATGAAAATGTCAAAATGAGCTAGATAAAGTGGAAGGTAAGGACCTGAGCATAATGATGACTTAGACCACTATTTTGTGTAATGCCAGGTCTCAGAGCAAGTGACTGTTCTGAGACCTTTGACAAACTTGTGTTAAATACACAACAGGCAACGGCTTTCACAGTGGAGCTGGCTGCACATGTGAGGACATATGATGGTCTAGGGCAGTGAGATAATTCCAAAGAAAATAAAGATATGGGCAAGGATTAGAATATTCATCGTACAAAACCAACAACAAAAAATTGCTTAGAAGATGCATGACTGAAAAATTGCATCTGACAATAAGATTAAATACCAGCAAGTGCAAGGCCATATATATGGCACAGGAAGGACAATCAACAGGGTGCATAAAAACTGGGGACTAGCTCTTTAGAAGTCGAGTTTAGAAATAGGTGGAGTTTTAAAGACAACAAAAATGACAGGTGCAGTGTTTGCCGGGTATAGGATGGTCTGAATGGGTGATGCCAAAGAGTGGTAGCAAATGGAGTTAAATCCACTTGGCTCATGATTGCTGCTGGTGCTCCCCAGGGCTCAGTCTTGTGTTCAGTCCTTTTTAGTATCTTTATCTGGATGAGGGTGTTGAGTGCACACTTAGTCAGGCTGCAGATGACATCAAGTTGGATGGTGGTGATGATCTGCTGGAGGGTAGGAAAGCTCTGCAGACAGATTTGGACAGGCTGGATCCATGGGCTGAGGCCAGTTGTATGAGGCTGAATAAGTCCAAGCATTGGGCCCTATCCTTGGGTTGTAAGAGCCAGTGCTACAGAGTGGGGCCAGAGTGGATGCAAAGTGGAAAAGAACCTGGGGCTGCTGGGTGACAGCAGCTCAACACGAGCCAGCGTGTACCCAGGTGGCCAAGAAGGTCAATGGCATCCTGACTTGTATGAGAAATAACAGGTCCAGCAGGACCAAGAAAGTGTCTATTCCTCTGTGCTGGACACTGGTGAGGCCACACCTTGAGTCCTGGTCAGTTCTGGGCCCCTCCTGACAGGAAAGACACTGAGGTGCTGGAGTGTGCCCAGAGAAGGGCAACAGAGCTGGTGGCAGCTCTGGAGCACAAATCTGATGAGGAGTGGTTGAGGGAGCTGGAGGTGTTTTGGCTGGAGAAAAGGAAGCTCAGGGCTCACCTTACTAGTCTCTACAACTTCCTGAAAGGAGGCTGTAGCCAGGTGGGTGTCAGGCTCTTCTCCCAAACAACAAGCAACAAGACAAGAGGATCGGGCTTCAAATTGCACTGTGGGAGGAAAAAATATTAGGAACATTTTTTTGGGGCAGCCCAGACAAGTGGGTGAGTTACCACTCCTGAGGGTATTTAAAAGGTGTGATGTGCTACTTAGGGACAAGGTTTAGTGGTGGACTTGGCAGTGGTGAGCTAGCAGTCGGACTCAATGATCTCAGAGGTCTTTTATAACCTAAATTAATCTAAATAACCTCTAGTAGCTAATTTGCCCACTTAGGGTTATAGTTACCTTGTCTCAGTATAGAGAGACCTAAAGAATCAAAAAGTACTTTTGTTAGAGAAAGTGACTTTAATTGGCTCTACCACCTAGAAGGAACCAAGCAAGTAAAGTGCTCAGAAGAAACGGAGCAGGTGTCGTAATTGTAAGACATATATTTGATTTGTCCCAGAGGAATTCTGAGAAAAATAAAACTATTCATAATCTAAGCAAAAATTTAGAAAAACACAGGAAACTGCATGGACATATCCTACAGAAGGCAAGGTTTTTCTCCCTATGTATCTGCCTGCACCTCAGGCAGAATTAGTGAATCAGCATTAGTGAATACTGATTTCAAAAAATGTTGGCCTGATGCTTGACTGCATTACCCCCAATACCTTCTGTTCCACTTAAATCTCACAACACTGCTGAAAGAAAAGGGACAAAGCATATATAAACACAGTATTTATCCTTTAACTTAAAATCAAAGCACTTGTAACTAAAAACCAGGGAAAGGGAGAGAGCAATGGAGCAATGGGGGTGTCTTACTATCAGTAACTGGAGCACTTTCTGCATATTTCAATTCCAAGCTGAGCTGAATACTCTCAAGTTCTTGCTATTAGCCCCATTTATTTCAAATTTCTTTTGAATACTGCTGAAATTCATGGGAGAATTCCTGTTCATTTCCAGGCTTTAACTATATTTATTTTTCTGTCTAAAGTACTAGAATCTAAATTTTCTAAAATACACTCTTCATGATGCCTAGATATTGTTTCATTTCCTGTTTTATCTCAGCATCTAGAACAATAAGAAAGACGATAATGATGGTATTGCTTTCAGATAGGAATGGAATAAAATCCCCTTTGGATTGTCTTCTTGATACAGTTAAGGAATGCAGCTTTGCCTATTATGGAAACATGGCAGATTTTGGTGATTGTGGTTTCTTTTCAGACTTGCACAACTCACAGATTAAATCAATGTTTACCATAGTGAATGGCATGTAACTGATGGACACTAATTGCATTGTCTCATAAACAATGATTGCTGTTAAATTTTGATCTTTATTTCTTAATTTTTGCCTATCACTGCAGGACTGTCTGAGATTTCATTTTTCATGATAAAACAACCTTCACTGGTTCTTCAATTCCCAATGGTGTACTGCCTCATAACATCAGGGCTTCAGGTATTGCCCAGCTCTTATTATCATGGTGTTAAAGAGATGTCCTGCAAAGTGAGCAGAACTTTATAAATTCTCTGAAACCTTAAAGTTAAGAGACCCATGTGCTTAGATTCCTACATAATCCAGCAATAATTACACTTTTCCTGCTATATGTAGCAGGTAGGTGGGGGCAATTGGCTAATTAAAACCCAGCATCGAAATACTGAGTCTGTTTAATGTATTTTTTTAACTGTTGTTAATCCTGCGTATAAACTGTAATTTATTTTCTTTTCTCATTATGTGTTAGACTGAATAGGATAAGTGTTGTGCTAAAGTGTGTTGTGTTGGTAAGGTTGGATTCATAGCTATGAGGCTGTTGCACAGCAACGAGTGTTTTATCTTTACATTATGACACTACAGTAATTTTTGTATGTTATATTCAAAATACTAAAAGAAATGGTAGAGGAAGGAATAGAGATTTGTTTTCAGTTTGCAGATTTTCAGTAATTTTGTGTCTTTTCCAAATGGTCTAAACCATGTAATACTTCCTCTCAAATTTTATTAAAAATAATGCCCAGAATTTCATACTAATGAGCTGATTGGGGGGCATAAAATGTTCTTTCTGTCCATCTATTTTTATTTTTGTTTAATTTTAAAGTATGAATGGGGTGGAAAATCCTTCCACTAAAAGGCAGATGGAGATAATTGAACTCTTTTCATGCACTCCCAGGTAGAAATCAAATCCAAACCCAGAGATGAAAGGTGAGCTCTGTAACTACTATACCAAAGTATTCTTGGTAATTATCAGCATGAATGTAATTATTAACATTTCAATTATACTCACAGTATTACATCTCTCCAAGGGGTTTAACTCCACTGATTTTCAACTTGTGTTATTTTTTTGTTAGACATCCAGTTGGAACAAAGTTGCTGGATAATATTTTTGACACAAAAGGGTAACATGCCTTTCAAAATACAGGATCTATATGTTTTGTCCTCAGTGACACTTGTATGCTTCCAGATTTTGATTGCTTGGTAACACTGCTTGGCATAGTGGCTAGATTTAAATAGATTTAAATAACACAAGGAATCAGAAACGACACAGGAAATTTAAAAAAAACAACTGTATCCATACTCTTCTCTTGTAAAATATATAGTTTGAAATTGAGACCTAAATTAACAATAATTCATCCCTTAATTTTAAAATGTTATTCACTCTTTGTCTGTTGTTTAATAATTTTTACATATGTTTCTTAAAATTTATCCAGCCAATGTATGAAGCCAAAAATGTATCTATTTAAAAATATTTTGTTGTTATGTATCTAAACTTTTTCTGAGCATTCAGACTTAAAATGTTTAGTAAAAGGATTTATGATCAGTGGGAATCACATGAAATATTTCTGTGCCTTTATTAATTCTATATGATCATCTTCAGTGTTTGTACATTACGGTTGAGTTCTAGTTACTGGGAATGTGGGCATCTCTGAGTAAAGGTGCTGATTATTCTGTATTTCTGGAAGTGGCACTCCAGGAAAGGCTTATGAGACAGACCAGCCCATCTGGAAGAGAAATGGGGACTCCAGCTTGAGGCCTGAGTATAGCAGCAAAAGTGACTCCTATCCTAGAGACACGTGCATCAGCACAAAGCAAACAAAACAACATTGAACAGCAGCAAAGGCAGCACCCCGGATTCCTGCTCCTCATCACATGGGTGTGAAAGGAACCTTGCTTAGCAACTGTAAAAAACTTAAATCTTCACAAGAAAATGGCAAATGTCCAACAGCGCTGTAAGAGAGAAGACTACAGTAAGCCTGTACTGATGTTGTATGGCCATTTTAATGTTTATCTGTAAGAGCCATCCTTTTTAAGGTTATAAGCTGATATAAGTTACTGATGCAAGGAAAAACATGCTATAGCTTTTGAGGACCTTCTCTGCCTCCCCCATCCAAAACCAGAATGTCTTTAGATACTATTAAAAAAATGTACTTTTATGAAAAGGTAAACCTTTGTCAGTCAAGTCAATGGGTAGAAAAAAGCACTATAGTGGGGAATACCATTCCCCACCATAGGAGGGGCTTGAGATATTTTGCATATATTAGTGCCACGCAAAACTTCAAAAACAACCCTACTGTTCAGCTCAGAACAGGAAAAGGAAGGCAAACAGATAGATATAGATATAGATAGAGATAGAGATAGATATAGATATAGATATAGATATCGATTAGATATAGATATAGATACATCTATATAGATACATCTATATAGATATAGATACATCTATAACCATGTAAGGCTACAATGATGTCATCAGCTCACTGGAAGAAAGACAGTCAAAACTAACTCAATGCAGATCTACAGCAGAGTGGTAAAAGAACACTAGGAGGAATGTAAATTTCATTTACAATGCCAGAAAAAATTTTCATTATGGAATGATCAGATAAGTACCATAAAATATCAAAATGATTTATGATTTTATGATTTTAACTGAATAACATTGTCGAAAAATGAGACACAACCCAAAATCATGTATAAAAATGCTTAGGTACCATCCCTGTCCTTCAACAATTAATATAAATTTTCCAAGATGAAGTTAAGGAACAAAAATGTCTTCTGGGCACATTATACTGAGAAAAACACTTTGGATTCTGCAAAATAAAACTATCTGGTAATTTTGCCAGCACTGCCTGCAGATACAGGGTGCCATAAAACCAAGGATGCTGCAAGGAACAATGCAAAGAGAGATGAGGGTCAGAAATAAACATCTGCAGTAATACCAGGGATAGATGCTGTGGGGATAGTATTACAGGAAATAGAATCTGATTTTTTTAAATAGGGGTGGAAACTGATAATTTTAGTGGATGTTTATTCATGGATGTTGATTTTATGGATGTTTCTGAGTAGGAAGTAAGTCAGAATACATTCCCTTATTTTATATTACAGATACAGACGCTAAAGAAAGACCCTGTGAATGGAATGCAGTTATTTTTGTCTCACCAGCAGACAGGTGATTCCACATCAAATGCTTCAAAAAGTGATAAATTCATTTCCAAAACCCAGTAATCATTCCAAAAGCACATCCCCAAAGAATTGAGATATTTCTGACTCAGCTATGAACACATTCACCATCTGAGTAAGCTTTGCAACAACTGAAGGTAGTAAAGGCCAGATAGATTTGTTACTTATTAGTGTAGTTCAAAGAAACTGACTGCATCTTTTCCCTTTCCCCCAAGCCCAAACCAACCAATACTTCCATGTCTATTATAAAACTCTCCTGGTGATAGCCAGAAACAATTTTCATGTTTGTTAGTACTAAATAGTTGATGTCACAATTTCCTGCCCTCTCTACTATTTCAGCAAACAAGGCAAGCATCTATTGAAAAACATTAAGATGATAACTTATAATAGTAATTTAAAAAATAAGTTGAATGAAAGAATTTTGTGAATGATTAAGAAATCTGTGAGAATGGGTTTAGAATATATTTATGTGAAATAAACAGTAACACATGCAAAGCTTCTGAGCTTTGTCTGCAAAAAAGGTCAATTCACAGAAAATTTCTTGATCATTGCAACAGAGAATTAGAGTTTGGATGAAAATGATTATGCCTCTGTTTCTCTAAATTTAAAATAGGCTTGTTTATCCCTAATTTCCCTGAAATAAATTTATTAGAAAAATTGCAGCTAGAGAAATTATTACCTATCTCAAATCTATTGTCCATGGCCATCCACAGGCCTGCCAGCAAGCCACACTATTATGGGCAGGAAGTCAAGCAGCTGGCAGAGCTGTGCAGTCTCAGATAGGTATTGGTGCTCCTGACCATTCTCAGCCTACCTACCCAGGGAAAATGGCAAACAAAATTGCATTTTAAATAGTGCCCTGACACAGATTGCCCACTGTGTCTATGATTAAATTACAGCACATTACCACTATATGAACAGTGGATTCATCCTGAACCTGCTGATAATGGGAGACATGTGCTGCAGAACAGTTTGATGGTGACCTTGTAATGAAATTTGAACATATACACAGAATATATGACCATTTCATGGCTGACCATTCATTTCATCAGCCCTTTTTCTCTCTCCTGACAGAGAATGCATGCTCACCCCTTGGTCCACCATCTGTGTGTGAGTGTGATGCTGGTTCTCTCTGCAGTGCCCATGCTTAGGAGAATGTTGTAGTGTTGCTGTACTCCAGATGGAGAAGCTGCACTGTCCCCTAAACTGATTCATGAGATGAAGGTCAGCAAGGATCTGCTAAAAAAGAAAGCCAGAGGTAAATGATAATGATAGGTACCTGAAATTTAGGAATTTGAGAACATGGACTGGCCATTTCTTAATAACAATGACATATGATGGGCAGGGTTTGAGTTCCTTGGCTATTCACATAAGTCACTTCAGGCTACCCTGAAAGTTGTTATGAAATTCAGTTGATAGTACAAGTAGCTTACAGTTATTTGTATCATATTCATGTCTCTTTTACTTAATGCCTTTTTTTTTTTTTTCTCAGAATGGATGTTGTGGCACTGGGAACTTCAACATCCAAAATTACTGGGGGTAAATGCTGCTATGGAAACCTGTTTAGTTACAACTGACTAGCAGTGGTTACAGAATGAGTCTACTCTTTTGCAAGAATTGTTTTAAAAGGCCAGACTGGCTAGTGCAGAAGAAGGAGTGAAGTTGTTATGTGGCCTTCAATTCAAGAGCAAGGCTTTGGATTTTAACAAAGGGTGGGAGTGAATGGTACAGGAGAAATATTGTCCTAGCTGCTTGCAGTTCGACAGCATGTAGAGGAGGGAGCCAAGAGTAACACAGGCTAGAAGGGTAGTTCTGTATTAGAAGAAAACAGAATAATGGAATGGGGCAATAATGATAACAGGAACAATGCTCTCATTTTCTTTATCCAGATGGTGGAAATAAATGAAGAATAAGGTCAGAGTTGAATCTATTGCCATGAGTGAGAATCTGATGAAAATGAGAAGTCTAATCCCAGTAACAGGCAATGTAATTGAAGTACAGATGCTTCTACAGGGTGCAGAATAGTGAATTTCTCAATCCTACACAACCACACTTCTGATCTTATGTCATGTATATGCATAGGTGAGTGCATATGTACAAATGTGCATGCACAGTAGGGATGTGAATTGTCATAACTACTTGTTTCCAAGCAAAGATCATTTTGCATAATAGGAACACCCTGTGCTAACAGAAGCCTCTACAGATTTAATAGAATCAGCAGGTTCTGCCTGCACTGCACATGAGGTGCAGCAACAGCTTCGTGGCAGCAGAGCACCCCAGTGCCATTGCTGCTTATACTCTCTCTTGCATCTGATCTTGGAATGTTCAGCTCCAAAAGGATATTCTTTTCTGATGCACTTGAGAAATTAGGATTGTACCACTAATTTACTCCCTCTTTCCTAGTACTGTGTTTTTGTTTTTAAAGTATTTGATTCCTAACTCTCTTTGATCATATGGTTACAAATGTAGTGCTAGTGCATAACTGAGGATGCAGAGCTTCATCATTCCCCTCCACTGTATCCAGAAAAACCAGGTCCCACAGCAACTGAGCATTTGGAAACCTGAAGAAAACAACCTACTTTTTCATCTATACCTCATGTTATTTCCAATGGCCTCTCAAAAAAGCATGAACATCAAAGCCAAATCAAACCAAACCTGAAAACCAAACTAAACTAAACCAAACCAAACATGAAAACCAACCCAACCAACCAATCAACCAACCAACCAATGAACCAAACAAACAAAAACCACCAAAACCCACCCAAATAAAAGGAATAGGACCATAATCCTACCTGACATAGACTGTCTAATTCTATTGCCTTAAGTGTATTTCAAAGCACATGATCTTGTGCTAGGACTCCTAGTCAGAGCAAGAAAGGACACCTGCCTTATTTTGACTGTTTTCAGTGGGTTTGCACTGGTGGTAGTAAAAAATCTGCCTGTTGGTAGCAACTGATGTGGAGAAGCTCAATATTTGCTGTGATATTTCAATATCTTAAGTTTTACAACCACCAACCAAGATCTCTCCCTTGTTCTGTCAATGTTACGGTGGATATTTTGATTACATTATGTCATTTATCTACACAGAACAAAAGAGTGCAGGTAACTAGCAGAACCTGTGTCCTGATGTTAGCCAAACATGCTGCTGCTCTAGATGGTTAGGCTATATGTGCATGTGCAAGCTGGACTTTAACAGCACTTATTCATTAATGTGTTATTTTTCATCATGAAGCAGCAATATATTCAGAAATGACAAGTGATCTACCATTATAAATAAAAGGATGAAAACAGTATCCCTGTTTGAAACATATGGAGGTACCCAGAGCTCTCTGCTCCTCCCACTGTCATTGACAGGAACTGGTGGTGTTCTGGGTATTTGTTCTTAAACACAAAATCAGAGAGATTCTTGTCATCTAATTATACCGAATGCAGACATACAGCAAAATTCAAGTAAGAATAGTCATCTTAATTTTTTTTCTAGTTTCAACTAATTCTTTTGTACAAAAAGGTATCTAAATAACATAGCCTGTAAAAGCAGCAGCAACCAGCCAGGGTGTGTGTATAGAAACTCTCTAATATAAATTAGTGCCTTTTAAAAATCATGGTAAACTCTGTTTTCTGTAATTATAACAAACCCTAGAGTTTTACCCATGTAATAGTAATTTTTAGTGTCTTCGCCATTATTTTCCTTTTTATATATTTAACTACAACTAACTTGAGCAGACAATGTTAAGTGGGGAAACAGATGTGGTTAAATAGCCTGTAATTATGCCTTTAGTCATCTCTTACCATCACAAGGCTCCTCCTGCTACTATGACCAGAAAAAGTGACCTAACTGATTTCACCAGCAGCCCTGCCAGTGTCTGATGCAGAATAGATGGCCTTATTAAGCAATCAGAAAAAAAAAATAAATAAAAATCAACCATTACAGTGGAATAGTAATCAGCAGTGTTTATACTAGTCCCACAATGCACAATCAGAACCATGAATTCTGCTAATTGGGTACCTTTTGCATCCAGAGGTGCCTGCCATAGGAAACAAAAGGGACTTGAAAATTAATGTTTGTAGCAATTAGTTTCTGTCTAAAGGCTTAGCCCAGTTCATGGAAGCCATGATTCAAATACAGATTATTATAGTAAGTATGGTATTTAAATGTCCTCTGTCATTATTTAGCATCAAATTTAGCATTGCAAGACTAATTTGGATTTACTCTTTAAAATATGTTTGTAGGGAATTTTTAAAGTCCCCAAGTACAAACCATTTATTTTATGCTTTTTTATGCTGTTAACTTTTCAAGACTAACAGTCCATTTCAGATTCACTGTAGAGCTGGTTAAATGTGTTTGCTATTGAATAGATGAGATTTACAAATTACATATTGAAAAATGTTGGACTATTATTTTTCACAGAATGATCTGTGCTTCATGGCATATTGAAGGATTTTATACTTCATAGAAATGTAAGGACTGGAAGTTTATTATTTATAAACACAGCTACAAATTCACACCAGTGAGTAATGGTATACAAATTCTTAAGAAGAGAAATATAGGTATGCAATTTTTGGAGTAAATTACTAGTGCATTTTCAGATGGACTTCAGTGAAAGCTCAGTGGATTATGTTAAGGTGGTTGTACCTTTTACCCTTTTCTTTCCTTCGAATCTTTTGCATTTCTGATGTAATAATGTGATAGATCTCTGTTCTTCAGTCCTTACCACTATAGACTCCCTGCTGTAGGTGCTTGAAGAACAAATTAACAGTAGTACAATTCAAGTGACCTCTTCACCTTTGTATCTAAGAATCAGCTGCATGTTCTTGCTTTGCTAAAGGTGTCCATATGGTTACAGCAAGACTGTGGCAATTGCATACAATAATGCCTAGAATTCAGGAAAAGAAACCTCAGGAAGATATAAGAAAAGAGAGGCAAAAAGCCTTTAAGTCAACCCTCAGTCTTAGCTCTGCTCTTTAAAGGTTACAATGAACAACGGAAATGTATCATCTGCAATTTATTAATAAGTTGTCACCCTCATTAGTTAACTACTGTTTAATCAGTATGTGATTAACTGTGTGACCTTAAAAAGATTGTTATTAATACAAAACATTGCATTATGAAACCATTAAGTTATAGGAAAATATTGGTACTTTGAAGACAATCAGAATGTTAAGTGTGATAGTTTTTAGAGATACTATACCAACATTTCCTCTGACTGATTGCATTACATATTGATAGCAAGTATCAGTATGTAGTGCAATCAGTCAGTGGAAAATGAGTGAAATGTGAACTAATGAGAGCTAATTGTCTCATATAATAGCAAGGACACAGAATTCTATCAATTAAATTAGTCTGAGTTGAAACAACTATCAGTGTAATAATGTTGATAATATCAACCAAATTAGATGTAATGAAATAAATGGTATGCTAAAGATCAAGGATACCCATTGGCTTCAACCCCCACCTCCTGCTAACTAGGGAGAGAACCTCATGACTTTGGGCTCAGTTTGCTTCAAGTTCTGCCTAATGCACAGCCTGAAACGTGGTTCTGTGCTCAGGTAGTGGGGATTTTTTTTTAATTATTGCAATTTGCATCTGGCAAATGGAGGAAGCCCTCTGGGAGGTTGAGGCAGTGAACAAATAGTAGTGATATGACATTAAAGGCTATTGCTTAACTTCAGCACAGCTGTGGGTGAGAGCAGGTGATGTGGTGGGTGAGAAGGGCTGGCTTGGGCACACCATGTGTTGGACCTTTTGTTTTTTCCTTTGGAAACTACTGCAACTGAACATTTGTAATGTGTGGTCAGGAACCATCTCATAGTGCTCCAACACTGCTTCCTCTCCCCTTGCTTAGTCCTGTTCCTTCCACTTGCTCTTATGCATGGCTTCCAAATCTGTTCCAAAGTTGTTCAAAACCAGCTAAATCACATGGGGACTGAATGATGAGGGTTAGGTTTTCAGAGAGATGCTGAGAACACAGTAGCTCCCATTGAGGCTGAGGGAAACACTGGGATCATCAGTCTTTCAGCCCTGATATTAGGAGTTCAAATGGAACTAGAAGCCTAACATTACCCACTTCTGGGCTTCCAGCCTCCAAAATTTCAGCTCTGCTCTGCATTTCTCTTTCACCTCCTTATTCCCAGTTTTAGTGATTCTGTGATATAATTCTTGGGACCAAGAGAAGCCCATTAAAACTCAAGTAAATCCATCAGTGACTCCTGTAACAGGAGTTGGGATTATTAACAATAGGAATTCTCAATATTAATAGAGAACATTGATCTGGGTTTATGCAATAATGCAGAAAGGCATTTCATTTCATGTAATGGTCCTGGTAACATGAGCAGCTCTAATCCCTCCTCAGTTAACACCCTAAAAGCATAATCTGATAAAATAAAATAAAAAAAATCCAACCAGGGCCAGAAATTGAATATTCTATAGACAGTGACTTTTTGAAGTTTAAAAAATGAAAGAGCTTGATGTTCAGACTGAGTCTGAGCACTGTGAATGATTCAAAACTGAAAACTTTGTGATGCAGTGAAATATTGTCTGTACAGCCCACTTTCTGCTCTAAGGCCTTTGGACCATGCTGTCATGCAAGAGTTTGAGCTGGTGAGAGATGGTAAAATAAACTCACACATACAGAGCAGAAAAAGGAACCATAGAAGCAAGGGGGGGAGATAAACTCTAAGGTTGGCAAAACAAGAGAGAGCAAAAGCATGCAACTTCAGAAGCAGAGAGAAGTATTGATAAAAAGGTCCGTGTGGCCAGACTTACCACAGGTAATAGTTTGCACTTACACAGTGTTCACTGTGCCAACCTGTAGGGCTACTCACAGTCTAAGACAACAGAAACGCAGAAAAAAGCCAGGGCCACACAGCTCATAGGCTCAACCAAGGCACTACTACTACTTGTGACGTGTGCTTATCTGAAAATGCAGCTCAGGAAAGCATTGTAGAGAGACAATGCCCCAGCAAAACTACAAAATTCGGTTTTCAGACAGCTTTCATGCTGATCTTGTGAAAATCTGCAACTGTGTATGAATGTTTAAATTGGCCATTTGTGACTGGATGAAGGTAGTTTTTCTATCCATTACAAAGAATGTGGATGTAACAGTGTTACAGATGAGCCATCTTACTGATATCCCTTTCAAGAAAAATGCATCTCCTTGTATTGTATGATCATGGGAAACAAATGCTGAGGATATCACCATAGTAATGAAAGCTTGTGTCAGAGGAGGGACTCAAAAACGAGCTGAGAATCTTAAACTTTGTATGAATTGAAAAACATTTAGAAAAGAAATTAGGGAAGTAATAACATAGGGAAGGTTGGTCAACATGAAGATCAGATAGATGATGGATGGATTGGTGAGATCACAAAGATATGAGTCAAGCTAGAGAAGCCTCTGGAAACTGCTATAGCATCATCACAGGTCATGCTTGAATATGCAGATGTACTTTTTGAAGTTATAATAATCAGTGAGTGAATAAATTTGTTAGCTAATTCTCATAATACATAAGGATGAATGAAATATTTAAATTGTATAAATAATTAAATTGTAAATTAAATTGTAAATTTAAATTGCAAGTTTAAAATGTATAAGTAAATTGTAGAGTCTTACATGTGATTACCAATGGTTGTTTTTGGTGGACCTTTCAGTTCATTTTTTTTCTTTCTATTTTTCATTTAGCAAGACTATTATCTTACCTATTTTTTTGGGTTGCAATTAATTTCATCCCCCTCATCTCTTAATAGACTTTCTTTCATATGTACTTCCCCGGCCATAAAAGCCTTTTTAATCCTCCCAAGCCTCTTTTTACTTATTCTGGATTTGATGGTAATGCTACACTATGTCCTCAATAATTAGTTATGTTGTCCCAGGAGCAGGTCAGGTAATTAAGCAGGACTTGGAACTCTGGTCTCCCTCTGTGCTCTGCTGCTGAAGACAGGGCTGGATTGTGGCTGTGTGCCTCCAGTCTAACCAGTAATTTAGTCTGAAAAACCAGAGGGAAAGGCATTTGGCAGACACAGTGACTGATTTCCCTGCTGATTTGCATGCAAGTGATGGGTCCTGCTCTCCATGCCAAACTTTTTGCTGCACAAGAGAGCAACATGTTGCAGGTAGTGTAATACTTTGTTTTTTCTCTGAGCCTCAGCTTCAAAGTTTTTAATTTTCTTAGCCTTGAGCTAAACAAGGAAGTCTCAGTGCTGCGGTGGCCAGCAGGCACACAGGCACTGGCAAATTGTCATGGTCAGGCAGCCTGGGCTGGGCAACAGCATCAAGTGTGGTGCATCATCAGTGCAGTAACATCCTTCTACTTTTTGACTTCACGTCAGCTTTCTCTAATTATGTCTCTGGTTTGTTAAGGAAATGGCCCTTCTAGGATTTTACTGCTTATGTGTATGTGTGTACACATCTCTCTGCCTACATTTTAGTTATTTCCTTTCTCCCTTTCTCTTTTTCTCTCTCCTCTATAATTTTTCAGCCTATTCTTCAAATCCAATCACACAGATATAGAGAATCCAAAGATGTTCTGAACACAGATTTTCAGGTAAGGAAAATAAATCCTGTGAAATCCCCTTGATTTTTCATCTCTTTATAATCTCAGATATATCAGCAATACTTTACAAAGCCAGTGTTTAGGTTTCTTTGTCACAGGAACTATCTGTGATACATGCACTAATTCAAACTTAATAGTCACCTTTCCTGAGGGCTCCCTTTTCATCCTAGATTGTTTGGTTTTTTAAATCAGATATCTTTCTTATTTATGTCTTACTGTTCTGTTTCCAGATAGCTTCTGACTGCTGTTTATTTTTCTCTATGAATTAACATGGTTTCTTGTTCTGAGTAATAAAAGTTTGTAACTTGAGAACCTCCTTAACACACGCGTATTGTATTTGTTATCCAACAGAGACACGGGAGGTCAGGTTTTCTCCATGATGGATTTTACAAGCTGGAGAAATAATTATCCTTCCTTGACCCTGTGTGCTTTGTAGTCAGAGCTGTTTTTCTCTCCAGGTTTGCTCAGTGTGTGTCATTCCACATGCTTGGTGGGGCAGGAAGATTGCCATATGTGGCCAGTAGTCTGCCCTTGCACAAAATTCACCCTGTTGCACTGTATTGCCATAAAACCCTAAAGCATTGTCCACTCACCTGGTGAAATTTGCAGGGCAAACTAGTGAGATGAGTTAATCTGCAGGAGGAAAAAGGAGAAACTAGTTGGATAATTTCTACAGAGTTAATACCAATCAAAAATGATGGTATTGATATGTGTCAGATTATTTATCAAAATATAGGATAAAATTCTAGATAATCTTTACTTTGCTCTTCCTGTTTTTTGACTCTATTCTTCTGTCCTGAATGCTCTTGTGAAAAAACCCAGCAGTTATGACATCTGAATATGATGAATCTTATGACCTAAATATATGCTATTGTCCACAACTGTAACTGCTTTCAGGTAACCTTCACATTTGGTTGCTGCTATGTTTTATCATGTATGTTGTGGCTCTTTTTTCCCCCTCCCTTTGCTTTTCTATTGCTTTAAAAAGACAACAGAACATGCTGTGAGTTAATGTTTCACTTGTAAAAGGTTATGGATTAAGCTCAGCTGGTTTCTCAGGCTGACACGAGGTTCATGATTAGAAGAATGAAAACAAACATGAATTGAAAATGTCACTAACCTTTATCGGGCCCTGAAAATCCCTGAGCCTGCATGACAGGAGGCTTTCCTGTTTTCAACAGGATAAAAAAGATTGAAACAAAACAGCACGGATCTTGGCTATTTACATCTTTTAATGAATGCTCTTCACGTTTGGGTCCCTTTGTCAATCTCCCAGTTTTCAAGGGTTTAGCTGTGAAAAGTGCGGATGGTATCACATACTCTTATAAACCATGGAGTAGACATCTGTCTAGGATGCTTTTCCCTCCAAATTATGCTGAGTGCAAAGGACCACATTTTAAGCTTCATTTTCAACTATACATGTATATAAGGTAGCCAATTATCCAGTCTGAGTGTTCAGCAGCAGAAAAGCTGAATAAAACCATCTCTACAGAATGCAATTTTATTTTAGCAAAGTAGATCAGAGAAAAAAAAATCATAAACTCTAAATGATAGTGTAGTTTGAACTTTCCAACAGTTTATTGAAAAAAACCACCAAAACAACCAGCCTATTCACTTAAAAAATAATGAGTTCTTGCTCTAGTTGCTGTGGTAGAACATGCCCTGTATTAGCAAGAGTAAGAGGAACACAAAGCCAACACAAACTGGCCAGAGTGGAAACCAAAACTGTCATTGATCTGGGATCCTTTGTTCTGTCAAGAGCACAGATCCAGGTTGAATACCTAAGATCTGCAAGCTGCAGGAGACTACTGCATGGTATGACTGCCCTTCTTTGGTGCTAGCTCTTCCATGCATTAGGGAAGAGTCAAGCACCATGTTTGCCCTTACAGACCCAGATATTCCCTGCTTCCTTATCACCTTACATTGCCCAGCTGACTTGTTTCAGTCTAATCACTGAAAACACAAAAGAAATATCAAATGTTTTTTCATCTAAGAAGAAATATTTAGCTTAGTTTTAATTTTTTCTAGCTGCATGTTTTAGGAACAGCTTTCCATTGCTTCACTGATTTCATAGGTAACCTGAGAAAATACTTTATGGAGGAAGAACACCAGGGGATCCTGTGGCCAAATCTATTTCCTTCCCCTGATCTATAAATGTCTGGTGGATATGGAATTTTTGCCTCACAAAATCACATTTACCTTTTTCACAAAGTGAAGTGAGGCAATAGAGACCCACGCTTGGTACATAATTATTTAACATATCCTACTATTTCATGGTGCTACTCTGACCTGTAACTGAGATTTAATGAAGTGCTTTGGCAGAGAATTAATATTAGGGGGAACATAAAACTGCAATTTTTTAGTCTCACTTCATCCAATTATAGCTTGCTCTTACATTACATAATCTATTTTACAGTTTTCGGGGTAGAGGCAAGAGTGAGATCTTACAATATTTAATGAGGTCTTAGGTTTTTTATCTCTAGCTATTTTAGTCTTTTGTAAATACTGAGGGAAGTAATATTTGATAAAATTTCCTATGGATTCGTACTAATTTAGAACCCTATTCCACAGCTTAAAAATCGGCTGAACACTCAGCTTCTAAAGGTACGTGGACCTTGAGTTCTATTTATTGAAAGTCATAAACCAAATCTAGTGAGTTTACTGAAAATGAAATAAATAAAACTAGAGTTTTGGTTCCTTAAACAACTGAGCTGAGACTTACCAAGGAGGATTTGCAAGACAGCATCAAATTTCCAAGTGTCTTGCCACACACATCAACAATCCCACATTCTCTGGATGAAAAAATTAGGGAGCAGGGTGAAGAGCAACCATAATTATCCTTGGGAAGAAATACCAAGGAGCATTAGGGACATGACTGGCAAAAGTGTCTCATGCCTTGCTAGTACCTGAATTGCCTCTCTGCCCCCTGTCCAAAGTCATCTTGGAGAAGAGGAAAAAGTGTCTCTATAACCTTGTAAATCCATAATTATGAGTGAAGGGTGAGGTATGTCTCTGCTTGATGCAGTTTGGTGGTTAAGATGCTCACATGGAATACAGAAATACAGAAGTCTAAGGGGGATTTGATCCTGCCTGATCCCAAGGAAACACTTGTGACACTACTACTACTACTACTACTACTACTACTGGCTGGGAGAAGAAGGGTTGGAATGAGGGAATGTCTTCTGAGGTTAGCCATCCTCAGGATATATCTGACGTGTCAGCTCTTGAGTGTGAGGCAGGTGATAGAAAACTTGTTCTGGGAATGTCAGTGCATTTAGATGTGAGATTGCCATCAAACTGCTGTGTACTTTCAGGACCTGAGCACTTCTGCTCATTCTTTGTGCAGAAACTCAGTCTCCTAGGTTTCTCTTGTGGAAACTTGCAGAAGTTTTGATGATTTCAATTTTGTATTTTTGATTTGGGTTCTTAAAGTGGTATCAATATTCTGCATACTCCTCTGGAATCTAATTCAAGGAGGCAACTTTTTAAATGTACGTAGTGTGTAAAAGCACATGGAAGCACTTTACTTTTCTAAAAAAGGTGCATGGGCAATTCACTTTTTTTTGATACTATTTGGACAGGACATGTACATATTTTCAGCATGAGTCAGAATTACACTCTTGGGCTCTTCAGTACCTCTATCTATCTATCTATCTATCTATCTATCTATCTATCTATCTATCTGTCTGTCTGTCTATCTATCTATCTATCTATCTCTCTCTCTATCTGCCCTAATACATTTTCAGACACTGAATATATATTAAATTAGCCACAAAAGATCTATGGGCCAAAGTTCCAAAGGCACTTATGCATCTTTGTTAATTTTTTAAATGGCATTTTACTGCTGCATTACCTGCCATGTGGTAATAGAAATGCAGAAATAAAAGAGAAGGTGATGGGATTTTCATTTTGTTTTCAGTTGTGATAGTTAAAATCATGTACTATTTTTTGGAAAAAAAAAAAGAGAGAAAAGAACCGCACTGAGCAATGTAACATTTTTTAGTTTAATTTGACAAGTTCTTGAGAGCAGTTTCACTTAATACATGGTGCTATATAGTGTCTTGGCTTAGTCTGGACTGTGGGAGAGTGAAGCACAAACTCAGGCATAACTCAGTGACCATTGTTTTCAGTGTAGAAAATAACAGGCACACCTGATTTATAACCAAAGTTAGGAGCTAGTGACACTTGGCATGTGAAAATTCCTGTTTACCTTGGTGCCAGTTTCTGCCAAACTTTGCCAATGTACTTTTGTCTTGGTCTGAGCACTTTTGACTGTTCAAGGAGAAAGGTTTCCTTCAGCAGAGAACTGAACCAACTGTTTAAAGGGTGTTTTTTCCCTAATAAAACCTTACAGCACTTTTATGTGAATTAGTGCTTGTGAAAGGCCCTGCACTGACAGCCCAAGGAACAGAGGCCCTAAGTTTGTTCACAGGGCAGACAGGGGTGGTAGCAGCACTCCTGCCCTTCCATACTCACACATGTTCTTCACAGCCCAAACATGATTACCTGTTAAAAGACTGATGTAGTCTCTGATGCTCTTCTGTTATTTGACTGCCATCTGGGACTGCCACACGACTGTAGCCAGATTCTGACTGGGGAGTGGTTTTGTGGTGTGGATGCCTGCACATAACCTTCCTCTTCACAAGGTATACAATAACTTCTACCAGGTAGTCTCCTTTTATTGGATTTGCACCAGTTGGATTTGCACCAGTAATCTCCAGTGAGAAAAACATCTTTAATTCAGCTCTTTAGCTCAGCTGAAATGTGATTATTAAAGTAGTAGAGGAAATGTCCTTACATAATAGAACTAGAATAGAAATGCTTATGTTGGCATCACCAACAGTAATACAAAGTGTAAGGGTAAATTTGTATTAAAATCAGAAGCTGCATGCAGTGTATTCAAAGTCTATAACTCCAGACAGCAAAGGTGTTAGAGACAAGAAGCCCTGTCAGGATTATTGGACTGCACAGACACTGAGGTTTTGTGTTTAACACACACCCCCTCTTGCATTAGCTGGACAGACTGTCCCACTGGGGCCAGCCTGATCTGAGCAGGTTACATCACCCATTTCCTCCAAAATGAGAGGAGGTTGGTTATGTATAGAGAGCAGCCCAATGCTGGGAGTGTTGCCAAGGGATGGGGGAAAAAGACATTGCCACCACCATAAGGTGAGGGAGGGTGGGGGGGACCAAGCAGACCCAGCACCCTGGGCTCAGCAGAAAAAGAGGCTCAAGCATTTTAGGCAGTCTTAGGCAAGAAAATCAGTATGAAGGTGGTTTAGCAAAGACATGGTACCTCTAGGTATAAAAATTAGCACAGCTCTGGGTATCTACAACAGCTTTTTTTATAGATATCTTGAAGGTTTAAGCGTTTTTCAATGTGTATGTTGCAAATTATGGCTGAGTTTTGTGGACTGTTTTTAGCAAGTTAAGAGAAGGAATTGTGGCATTTTTGACTTTGTCTTCTTGTTGAGAATTTCTGATGTTACATGAATTATGGTCTGTGAAATAGTCATGGTGAGGTAATTAATATTTTCACCGAGGCTTTAAAATACAGGAGGAACGAAACACTTCGGCATGGAAAATGCACTTCTGGTCTGGCACTGGCATTTACTGGAGCTCAGAGGAATACTTTCTAAGGAAAAAAAACCCTAAACCTCTTAATATTTGTTTGAGTAATATAAAGATTACTGACTCTCTTGATGAACTGTCCCATTGTGAACTGAGATTAAATGCCTCACTTCATATTTTCCTGGTGATTCAACTGTGAGGGATTTGAATCTTCATTACTGATTTTCCTTAAAGAATAATTTAAAACTATTAAACCTCAATGAATTTGAGGTTGGATTCAGTGCAACTGACTATGTTTAGAATTAAATACAACAATTCAATGATAAAGAACTTATTTTACAACAGTGTTGTATTTTGTGATGACGTGATTTCAATGGATACACAAAAATATGGCTGACTGTTTCCTTATTTTCTTCTATGCTCTGCTTGTACTTCTGAAAGACCTACTGGCATCTTGTAATAATCTTTATGCTTAATTTAAGCATATTAAGAATATATATTAAGAATTGGGAGAAGATGAGTTTGAGAGAATTAATGTGAGTCACCTGTCCACCAATATCGCACCTATAAAGAATTTTTCCTAGAGGGCACTGAAATTTCTGTGTGGTTCCAAGCAGCAATTTGTCTTAACCAAGCTTATTTCGATGCATTTCATCTTATGGGTCTCTCCAAATGCTTTGTACACAGTACCTACGTATATTTGATCATTTAGGAAGTCTTGCTGACAAGTAATTTCAAGTGATTCTGTTCATAATCCACAGCAGGATTATTACAGATGGATGCATGACAGTGTCTTGGATTTCTGGTGGAACAGCATTTAGGATATGAACCTGAATACACACACAGTACTGGGAGGATAATTGTACTTGGTTTAACAACACTAATTTATTGAAACAGGCTCATTATCTGGCCCATAATTTACAACCTGAGTTTAATGTGTCCTTTTCTCTCTCCTCTCTCTGGCACTGTCTTTTTCTCCTTCTCATCCCATCATCCCTGTCCTCTTTCCATCTGTCTCCCTGTGAAATCATGGACAAGTAGCAGAAGCCTGAGCTACCATCTTTGCTACAGTGTGAAAGATGACTGCATGTAAATAACACTCCCTCAGCTTTGCACCATCATCAGTGACTTTGGAGGCCTCTGTGCCATGTATTGTCCTTGGGACAGTGTCACTGAGATGACAGGGAGCTCTCATCAATCTGGGCCATCTAATAAAAGGGCAGCTCCTCAGTGACTAAGCTCTCGCTGTGCTTTTGCTTCCATAAGGGATGCTTAGATGCGTTAGGACCAGCAAAAACACCCCGTGCACCACTTGCAGTCTCAAAATAGAGCTTATGCTGCATAGAAGTGGCTCCAAAGACTTTTTCTGGCCCTCTGTGCTGGGATGACTGCTGTGCAGCACGCGTGCAATGACTGCATCCTGATGAGGAGTGGTGTCATCTGATGCTAAATGACAAGGCTGCAAACCAAACACAGGAAGGTCTTTACTTGCTGCAACAGCTGCTCCCACTGCTAATTGATGCTGTGAATCTGTGGCATCATCCCAGTGCTTATTTTAGGCTGTTTCCAGCTGTGAAGGTTTTTGTCTCACAGCTAGTGGTATCTGTGCAGCTGGCAGAGGGAGGTAAAAATAAACACAACTAATTCAGCAAAGCAATGAGAAAAATGTACAAAGAAATATAAAAATATTATAAGTCAAGGTTATTTCAGAGAGACATCTGAGTTTGAGTGGAGAGTGACTGATCTGGCCTGGAAAAGGGTTGATCACCTGCCTGTGACTATCAAGAAAATGGGAAGATTTTAAAGTGAATTTGGGACTTATTAAATTTGTTGGATGACAAAATTTTCTAAAGATCAAGCTCTAATGGCACTATTGACAGTTCCTCTACAATGGCCTACACATATGCTTAAACATTTACTGAGGGGGAGGCATTGTGAAGAATGAAAATTCATATATTATTTTCATTAACTCCTTGCCTCTTTCCTGAGTCTCAGTTAAGCAGCTACTACTAATTAGAGGCCTTCCCCTCCCCTGCTTTTAATTTGGATCGTTAACCTTAAGAAATAAAATTTGTACCATCAAACTCACTTCTCCCCTTTGCCCACCTCTCTTTCTCTAACACCCAAGTTAAAACAGCATTAAGGATGGCTTCAAAGAAAATATGCAAACATATGAGACCCTAACCCCCTGCTGCCCCTACTTGCAAGGTAAGACAAAACCAGCTGGTCTGCAGGTCATGTCCTGCAGTTGAATATCTATCCGGTTTGAAATCAGCCTGTGTATAGGCAATTTTAGAGGAAAAATATCAAAGTGGATTTTACAAATTCTTTATAATGTTTAGATGCTCTGACTATTGTAGGAACCTTGGCATTGGAAAATTGTCATGAAGAGAAAATCTGGTGCTCAAAAAGCCTACTCCCTGGGTATTCTGTTTATGTGCTTCTAATTATCTTACCAGCTGGTGAAAACAACTATAAATATGTGTAACCACTATTATTTTAGACCTCATTAAGCATCCGAATGTATGTAGTTCTGGAAATTTGTCTTGAACTTCAGTGACAAGAAACATAAATACTTATATAGTTATTTCAAATATAAGTTTCCTAGTTTTAATTTCAGTTAAATCTAGGGAGTTTTCCTCCTTAAAACAAAATTTGATTGATCTTATTTCAGTGACTTTTTCCAGAGATTTATATTTTTAAAAAAATGCTTCTAGTTGTCTACCATTTTGTGAAAAATGTAGGTCACATGTTTGTTAATGCCAAAACCATTAACTTAGAAATGAATTCTAATTTTCCAGATGGAAATATATCAACTAAAGTTTTGCCTCAGAGTTATGGATATACCAACACAAGCAGTACATTGGTTTCATGGGTGGGGAGCCTGCTCTAGCAGTGCCAGATTATGGCCTGAAAATGCTGACCTCTGCTCGTTTTAAATATGTAACAAATTTTTTCTTGCCAGAACTTAGGGAACTGGCATTCCCAGGTCAGTCACGTTACCTAGAATGCAAATATGTTCTACCTACAGGAGCGAGACATGAACTAACAGAAGGGTAAAATAAATGAACTTCACTTGATTTTATCAAGTTTCTTTACTTGATAACCTTGCTCAGCTATTCTATTTACAATATCATGAAGTGTTTTCTTAATGCATTCTGATCTGTTTCATAAGGAGAAATGCTACCTAGAAACACAGAAACAAACATTGCAACAGAAAAGAAGCAAGTTCCTAAAACAATATTTAGTTAATCTGCAATAACAGAGAAGTCCCAACTTGATCTCTTTGTTTCAGGATATCCATTTCCTAAAGTTTCCTGTAAGTTTGGATATCTCCACTGGTGTAGAGATATATTAATACTGTTATATGGCAGTGGACTATGATATGAAATAAAATGTCTTTATATAAGCAGTTTGTCCAGCATCACTACATTTATATTGATGAATTTAATATAAACATTGATAATTTATGTTGATTTGTATATTGATAAATTTAATAAAATATTTTAAAGTGGCTACAATTAATTTAAGTTTAATATCCCAACACAGTGGAATAGTATTAAGTAGGAAAGAAATTTGTCACCCTTCACTCAAAGGAACACTTTAATGTTCTTATTAAGGAACAGTTCAATTACAGATATGTGAGTAAATTAGGAGAAGTTTTATATTTGCTCTTATCCCATATTTAAACGTTTTCAGTATAAAGAAAACCCCATCCCTTTTTAGTTTTCCAAAAAAGTATGAGTGAAGCTCATTAGAAATGGATTTACATCCAATAAGCCCTGGCTGGTAATGGGAGTTCTCTTGGGAAAAGAGTGTGCAGTGGTTAACTTTCAAAGACATCTATTAAAAAAAAATTGGATTGCTCTGGATTCATGATTTTGTTAATGAATAATGTTGAGCACTGAAATGTGTGCATTAAAAAGAAAACTAGACAATGTTCTTCTACATGGGAACAAAGCTTTCCAGAATATTTTGCACAGGCAGAGGATAGACGACATCTGTCCAATACTAGCGGAGGTTTTGTCATCAACGCTGCTGAGACCAGGATTTTATTCAGTGAGTTTGCATTTTGCTTTAGGGTGGGGCTGTAGAGTTAAGACCTCACGTAAGGACGCAGCTCCTGTGAAAGTCACTTGCTGCCTGCCAGGGTGCTATTTTGAAGCCTGTGAGAAACACCAGTGTCAGTACAACCAGAAAAGCAACAAGTTACACAGTTCCTTAAACTCTAACTTCTCTTCACATTATTGCTCCAAATTCTGTATCTGATGAGGCTGTCACTCAGCAGCTTATGCCAGATAGCCAAAATAAAAGAGGGAGATAATCCCAATTTTTGCCCACAAGCCTGCAGTTGTTGCAGTGGAATGAGTGCTGCTGAACAAAAGGTCTCCTCATTGCTGAAACACTATGCTTAATGCATCCCCTCAAATAAAATCACTCAGAATGATTTCCATGGATGTCCTACCTAAAGGGACAGTGACCCAGGGAGAAAAAAGCCTGAGAGTTGGGGAGAAGAAAAACTTCCTTGGATACATAAGAATCAATGATTTTTTAGAACTTTTTTTCCCCCAGAACATCCCATTCCTTTTATCAAGCCACCTAGGTAGATTCTTGAATCCACCTCCTGGAAAGGAGGCATAAACCTGCTGCCTGAGCTGTCTTAAGAGCTTGATCAAGCAGTGAGGTGCCTTTTACTACATGGAAACTAGAAGGTCAGAAGGGGAAAAAGTACTGACAAGACGGTGATTATGAGCATTAATCATAACAATATCAAGGTCTTATATAGCACTTTTCATCAGGAGATTTTAAAGCACTGTAAAAAAGAAATGAGTCTTATTATGTCCATATTTTAGATCTAAGATGTGACCCCCAGTACATTAAGGCTTGTTCTCTGAAGGGGAAAAAAAGACTTCTAGAATCAACAATACTTACTCTTTGTTAAATTTCTAATCAACACAGCAAATGTTTTTAAATCTACTTTTCCTGTGGATGTGTAAGGGAATTTGCTTTACTTTAACTTGATATAGAACTAATTAATAAATATAATTTTTATCAGGATGCTGCCATCAGCTGATTGAACCAGTACATTGACATTTGCAGGACAAATTCAGAAAATTCTGTTAACACATTCAGTGATGTTGCTGGTTACGGCTTCATTTGCTGGGGATTGGTAACTGCATATCTGCATATTGCAATGACCAGTAAAACAGATCAGCTTAAACCACCTCCTGTCAGCCCTCAGGAAGCAATGAATTCCGAAAGCCAGCATTTCCTAGGATTCTTAAGACTGATGCCAGCTCCTGAGCAGTGGCCCCAGGCCACCCTTCCCCTTGGTTTGTGATGTCCTGTGATATGGAATATCTCTTTGGTCATTTTGGGTCTGCTGTCTCCTCTCAGTTTATTGTGTCCCCCCAGCTGACTTGCTGTTGGAGAAGTGTGAGAAACTGATAAGTCCTTGAGTTAGCATAAACACTGCTCAGCAACAGCCAAAGCAGTGTGTTATCAATATTATTTTCATCCTAAAGCCAAAAAACACAACACTGCACTACTAGCTACTAGGAAGAAATTTAACTCTGTCCCATCTGAAACCTGGACAGCAAGGCAAATGAAGCACTGCCATTGTGGTATCTTTTGGCTTGGTTAATAGAACAGCAATACAATAGTTAATAAAATAGGTAAGGCTTGTATTACTGAAGAGAACTGGGATGTCCTCCAGATGGGCAAGTCAGAAATTACTTAGCTGCAATCCTTATCTTGAAATCTTTTTGTTGTTTAAGTAACTATTAAAAAAATGCTGAACATTCAGGTGTAGCAGAAATTTTGGGCTTCAGAGGAAGGTTAGAAGAAAATGCTGATTTCATCAGGAGCCCATAGCCCACAGATTTCACGCTGCTATTCTCCCTTGAGGGCCATAGTTCCATATTCCATAGCAGGAAAGTGTCTCTAGAGAGAGATGAATCACAGCCTGTTACATCAGTGTGACAAATGAGTGATGTCAGATTTCCTGCTTGAATGTAAATGCACACCACTGAGTGCAGCTCCCCACTTTAACTGCTGAGGGTGGAAACTTACCCTTATGGAGTCTGGCACTTCCCTGCTGAGCCCATCCTCTCTGAGCACTCCTTGAAGGATGACAGACATGGCATCTCTTCTCATCTTACCTGTAGCTCCCTATTTTTACTCTCTTTCAGATGGCAAAACGCCTCTTGAGCCACCCCTCTGCCACTCCTTCTGCTCTCATGCTTGTCTCTTGGAAAAGCAAGTTCTGAGGACAGATGCTGCTTTCTCCTTTTATTACTAGTGCACCTCTCTGCAGAGTCTTATGATACACCACAAGTTACAGTTCATAAGTGGACACATGTGAAAATATTATAGCTACATGTTCTCCATGCCATTAATTTAACCAGTATTGACTTTGCCCCCATTTCATTGGTGTTATCTTACAGTGAGAATTAACAGCTGTGAAAATTTAGCACACACTTTTCCAAGATCCTGGTCATTAGGTCAGAGTGCTGAGGTGTGTTAATCAGTTTGGTGTGCCTCCCCTTTTCTTTTCTGCTGTGAATGGCCTTTACAGGGTAAGTAAGTACTCTGCTTTGTCACTGTCCCAGTACAGCAAATTATGTTCTTGTTATGCATCACACTGCTAATTTTTCTGAATGGATAATATTGATTAAAATCTATTTAGCAATAAGACACAATTTATGAATGCAGTAAACTTATTTTGGAGGGAGTTTACTTTTTGTTTTTCCTGATCACTGGATAAAATATGGTAAAGAATATTAATCCTGCTGTGGTAGAATACTTTGACAAGGTGTTGAAATCCTTGCATCTAAGACAAAGGTACAGCTATATTTGAAGCACTGAAATAAAAATTGACATGGGCTCAGAGTATTAGGTCTCAAGGCCAGGATATTCACCTTCTATATTAATTTTCTGTTTGCTAAACCCATTTAATAACAGATTTAAAATACTGAAGAAATGGGCAGTACATGTGCACCTCAGGTAACTCTGGGGAAAAAAAAGTTTAACATATTCAAGTCTGAAAATGAAAGTCAGGCTATTTCAGAAGAGCAGATTAAGAAATCTCCCTCACATTCCCCCAGAAATCCTTCCTGGACCTGGTCAAGATGTATTTAACTTGGTGATATGGCTGAAGATGTTAAGGGAAGTTATTGAAGCAACTGTAACTAATGCCACAACAGGCTGTGAGCACAAGAGAAAAAATTAAAATTACTAGTACATGTGTTGGAATTTCTGTTAAAAATTTTAACCTTTTAAATGACTGAAATAGCTAGATAAAATCGGGAAAAGAAAACTCCATGAGAAATTCAGTCTGAGTGTCCTGCAGCATCCAAAATGGTTTTTCTACTACTCCCTTTATTTGTGAAATAAGCAAATCAACGAGTGTTATATTTTCTTCCAAAAGTGTTTTAAAAAAACCTTTCTAAAACAAAATTTATCAGAAATAAGTATATTTCTTGAGACTGTGCCTGAATACCCTGAGTTAATTCACTCCAGTTGATACTACTAGCATTTTACCTTTCTACATCTTCTCTCCAGTTGTAATCAGCTGCTTTGTAATAATTTGTTCCAAAGATAAATAAATGTAACATTTTTTTCTTTATTACCATTTTTAAATTTATTTATTTGTCACTGTGTGCTGCCATTTCAAATACCAGCAAAGTGCATGCCAGAGCCACAGAGGTATTTTGGTGGTTTTTCAGAAGAGGAAAGATGAGGGTAGGCATTGGAAAATATTTTACTATAAGCCTTACATTTGCAAACTAAACCAAATAACAGAAGCCTATTAACTGTATTGCACAGCTGACCATATGAAAATCAAACGTGAATAAAATTGTTTTGAAAACTCCAGTTCACAGAAGGGAGTGTAGTGTAGTATAGAAATTGTTAGGTAAAATTGTACAGGGTTTCTGCATACTCCAGCTGCACTGAGAAACACTGTGTGGAGAAGGGGTTAAACCAGAGCAGGCAGCCCTACCACAACAGGGATATTTTGTCATCTAACAACAAAAGCATTACACTGCTATATTTAAAGGGCTTATATGGTGGATCAAGACTTCCTATCATCTTTAGTTCTGTGGAAGAATGGAACAGAACCTGAAATAGAAAGCAGTCTTATATGTGGGGGACTTGACAAGTTTGTTTCTGTGTTATTCAGTTAATTTTTGCTGTCATTCTCCAGCATAGCTCTTGAATCCATTCAACCTCTAATAGCATGAGAGACTCTTTATTCACTGAGGAGGTGTTGATTAATCAAATTATGCAAGGAGTTGTCTGAATTTTCTTCTTAGAATTCAAATGCTCCAATGTAATTATTCAGTGAAAAATTTGCACAATTTCACTGGTACTGATCACTGCTGTAGCTGATGTGCTCTGATAAAGTCCAGTGTTTCTGGGAATATACTTGGGTCTAGAGCACCAGCTTTTTTAATGATCAATAAGGATTTGAAATCTCATAGTCCTCACACCAAGATTTTCTTGAGGATTAACCTGAAATAAGCTATAATCATGTCAACTCTTGTAGTATTTTTGATATCTTACACTGTGTTGGAGTTTGCACCCCGGAGTGCCAAGCCAGCCAGGAGCAGGGAGTTAAGCTAACCAAAGTGATGCTACCTTTGACTGGAGCTTGGCAGACCTGGAGAGACATGGGTGAGGACCAGCTGACTGAGGAGTCACCTAGAGGAGGTGCTGGGGGTGCCAAAAGGGGCAAGCATCTCCTCCACCCCCATCTGCCTGCCCTGGGATGACTGACTGGGCTATCTGAAGGTCTCTCAATCAGCACTGCTCTCTCACATTTAGGGAACTGGCTGGTGCCCACAGTGTTCAGCACTACTCATAATCAGACTTTTGAATGTGTCTATCCACTTAAAGGAGCAATTTAGGGAACTGCTGATGCCCACAGTGTTCAGCGCTATTCATAATCAGACTTTTGAATGTGTCTATCCACTTAAAGGAGCAGCAGAAAATGGCTAAAATATTAATTAGATAATAGTTCTGCTTTAGTTAATTTGAGAAAATGAATGGAAAGCAAAAATATAGAAAGAGGAGTACATGCAGTGCTTACTCCATATGCTACTTTTTTTTTAAAGAGAGAAACTAAGTCTTGCAGGATTCCATTTTTCTATTCTTATGAATGATGCTGACATTCTGAGCTTTTCAATGCAAGGGACAGGAACATATTTGAAGTATTTCTGCTAGGGTCCAGTACCAGTACAAATATAATATAAATATGTTGAATAGTATTTCAGTGCTGTATGTTTTATGGAGAATTTTGTTTTGTTTTGGTTTTTTTTTTTTTTAATGAGGTTTCTTACATTCATCTGTTTAATGTTATGTCAATAACTGAACCTTTTTCTCCTTTTAATCTCCACAGTGTGAGAGGAAACTATGTTTTATGGAAAATTTTGGTTGGTTTTTTGTTTCTGGGTTTTTTTTTTGTGTGGGTTTTTTTTTTTTGTTTGTTTTTTGTTTTGTTGGTTTTTTTTGTTCATGAGGTTTCTTACATTCACCTGTTTAATGTAATGTCAATAACTGAACCTCTTTTTCCTTTTAATCTCCACAGTGTGAGAGGAAAATACCCTGTAGGTATTTTGTTGAATTGGTGAGATTATTAAACAAATAGAAAAGCTTATTAGACTATCAGTAGCAGTCTAGGAAAAGAGCTAGCCAAAATTGGGTAATTTTCACTCCATAAGAAATTCAGATGTTTTGAAATTTGTTTTTGTATCTAACACTCTAATACTAAATATAAAAATGATGGTTGTTTCTTTTGGTTTAAATATTACTCTATATATTTCCAAAGTTTTCAAGTGCTCCTGCTCTGTACACCTTGCCTGGCTGTGCTGCTCCCAGAGCTGGGCTTCACTGGACATCTCCAGAGAAATGCAGCCCAGCTGGCTGGAAGTCCCCTCTCTGAAGGGATGCAGGGGCTACAAGCAAGTGCCCATCCCTCCTGTGAAGCACAGTGGTAACTGAGACAGAGGCATAGATGCCTAGATGTGAAACACAATGTTTGTTTATGAAGAAACAAAAAAAAAAACCAACCTGTATATTTTGACTGGAACCAGCCTGAGCCTCAGAGAAATCCTTTCCAGTGGAAAACTGAGAATGACACAGGACTGAAGCAGTTAGGTTAATTCCAGTTCTGCAAAACAGATGTTTTGAAAGAGAATAGTTAATAGAGGGAAAGGTCTGGGCAGATCTTCTTTGTTGTCCTAATGACATGACACATCTAGGTTTTTAAAAAGAATGGAATGTTTTCCCCAAAAACTGGTGGGTTTTTTGTTCTATAAAAAGTCCCATAGTCCTGAGACATGAAAAGCAACAGAGAACAGTAAAATAGAAACCAAGGAGAATTGGAGATTAAAATGTTATGGTAAGGTTATACACAATGCAGGTATATGCAGAGAACACCCAAATACACTAGGAAGAGTATGAATCTCTTCCTTTAAAGTTTAAACTAAAGGCCCAATTGGATTTTGTCTCAGGCAAAACTGACACTATAGCTCTCTATAATAGCAAGTAATTTGAGTGTATGTATAAGTCTCTCGCTCTCTCTCTCTTTCTCTCTCAATATATCTCCAAAACACTAAGTAACATTTAGAAGATGGAAAGAGAGAGACTGCAAACATACATATGAAGAGTTTGCCTACTATAGGTGGAATTTAAAGTTAGACTTGTTTGACTTGGTAAACGTGATCTTTCTCTTTAAGTTCATCCTTAAATTTTAAAGCATAATTTGTTTTGATTGAATTTCTAATGTTAATTAGTGAGGCTTGCACTGTTAAAGACATCAAGAACATATAATTATGTTCCTTATAATTATACCATAATTGTTTTAGTATGTTAAATGATCTAATAGATTTTTTCCTGTTTCAACAGCAGCATTACTACCATCTCTGTTTTATGAGATAACTGGCAAGCATTCAGTAGGTGCTTTCAAGCATTTCAAGTAAAGTTTTTATGGGTATTCATCTACTAATGAAATATTCATGCATTATATTTTTCTCTATGACAAGTGACTTTCACTGAAGCGCCTAATGCTTGGTTTGCTTAGACAGATATAACATTCAATCAAACTAATGGAAACTGTGGAGTACTGTTATACTGGTTATTACTAAATCAAATTCTCTTGATAAATATTGAGTCTCTGATGTTAAAAAGCATTTCTAGCATGATGCATGGATAGTAAAGCAATAATCTGGCCCCTTGTTAAAAATGTTAATATTACAGCTGTCATCATTTAACAATTAACATGATTTCCCAAGTGGAGCAATGCCTTAATCTTGGAGTATTAAAAAATACAATCTGTATGTTGTTTGAGATTTTCCATATTGTGCATGCATTCACTCCCAATGCAGAACACTTTGACAAGTTTATACTACCAGCAAAATACGTACACATTCTCTGCTTAAAATTTCATGTTTCCTTCAAGTATCATTACTTTCACCCACGTCAATATGAAGAAATCAATTTTGGTAATTTCATAGGCAGGATGCTAATGATCCTCCTACAAAACAGTTGGTAAAGGCCTTTAGGGAATTGTCAGGGCATACTGATGTCGTTTTTCCTACTTGCTGTCTGGTTGTTAAATCTCATTAAATGAATCTAAAATAAATAAAATATTTTCCCACAATACTTTTCACGTGTGTTCTTTTGACAATTTTTGCAAGAAAAACGGGGTACAAATGTGAAGTTGTTGACAAAGCAATGAATAAAACATGCTTCATGCTAGGTTTTAAATTTATTAAATTAAAGTTCAGGGGTCAATATTATGCTTAATTGTAGCACTTCTGCATATATACGGAAATTGTGACTCCATCAGCTTAATAAATCCCTGGTCAACATGAACCCATGGAGGAGGAGGAGGCCATAAAGATGATCAGAAGGAGTGAGCAGCTCTCAAGAGGTGCTGAAGAGAGGCTGAGACAGTTGGGGCTGTTCAGCCAGAGTACAGAAGGTTCCACAGAGACCTCACAGCAGCCTCCCTGGACCCCTCCCAGAGAGCTGGAGAGAGACTTTTTCCAAGAAGACACAGTGATTGGACAAGGGGGTAATGGCTTTAAAGCAAGAAAGGGTGGATTAGATTAGCTACTAGGAACTGGATATAAGATGCTGGAGTGGGTCATCCAGAGAAGCAGTGGATGCCCCATCCCCCTGAGTGCTCAAGGCCAGCTGGAAGGGGCCCTGGGCACCCTGGTTCAGTGGCAGGGGTCCCTGGTCATGGCAGGGGTATTGGAAATCAGTGATCTTCTAGGGCCCTTCCAACTGAAATCATTCCACGATTCTGTGAACTCTAGGTTGATCACTTTTTAGATGACACTGTGCTGGCCTCCTCCAGGGATAAGAAAGGATTCTCTACGACAGAGCCAGTTCATGAGGGGAAAGTGCCAAAGGAATGCTGGGAAAGAAGATGCAGAGATGATCAGTGATGAATTAAAGGAGTCACCAAACATGCAAAAATATTTCTCCAAGTATTTCACCTGTTTTAAGGCATCCAGAAAACAGACACTGAAAGGCCCACCCTCTATAAATGTGTACAATTCACAGGCCCTGGTGAAAAAAATGTGTCCTCTCTCATCCTACGCCATGAAGGCACATGATTGTCAGCTTTCACAAAGGAGTTTATAATACATGGATGTTGTGCATATGCAATGCATAATATTCTGGGATCAGGTAACTCTTACTTGAAGGTAAAAATTAGATGCAGATGCATTCTGAGGTCTGTATGAATGGGTTTGGAAAACTGCCCAAATCTAAGCTAACCTACCAAGTCTTCAACAAGTAGTGGCCTCCTTTGTCACACTGCAGGTGTTGAAACTGTGAAAAGGTGTCAACACCAGGAGGACTGAAGCCTATTCCTTCTTGTGAACCTGATTCTGGAGCTTTACATTGAAATATTTGATTTAAAATAGTATTATGTATTATTCAGGGATCAGCTAAATTATTCTTTTGACATTGCTGATTTGTTTTCTTTTTTTTTACATTGAAATTTAGAAGGGCAAAGCATGGTGCTAGGAAAATTAGGAAATGTGTATAAAATTACAGAGCAGTAACTCCGTAGGGAAAATGTTTACTCTGCAGGCTTTTCTCTTTAGAACACAACTGCTTTAAAGCATCACATTAATTCTAATGTGTGTGTATTTAAAGAATGTACAATATATGTGAGAAAAAGACATGAAGTGCATAAGGTGGGGCTGCTGTGGCTAAGCACTACTTCTAGCAGAATACTACAGCAGTGCCATGAAATCCTACGTAAGTGGTCAGAACATAAGTAAGAGCTGCCTGTGGGTAGTCCCAACCTATTCACAAGCCCTTTTGAACAATTTTCCTACTTTTTTAAATACTGTTTTTGGCAAACATTTGATACTTGAAATACAAAATGCATGAGTCACCTACTGAGATGGGCACAGTATGTGGTTCATTGAATTTAGCTAAATTGTGAGTAATCTATCAATAGTCCTCATAGTGAACATACTTGTAATAATTTCACACATTACAAACAAGAGTAGGTATGATTTTTCAAGATTTTTTTCCAAGCATTTTTCACTGTAAGTTTTTACATTTTTTACTATGCTCCATCTATTGTTGTGGAAAATTGCTAACTTTTTAGTGATGGAGAATAAAAAGAAAAGGTAGCTTATTGCTCGTCAGTTTAAGCAACAAAGAACCAGAGAAGCAAAACTTGACATATTACAAAATACTGTCTTACAAAGCAAAGTCCTCAACAAGAGATTGAATGAATACAGATTCTTATACAGCTATTGAGATTTATTCTTCTGCCAGCATATCAATTTCTCTTGAGATGAGTAATTTTAAAATTCAGAGGCAGCAGTTCTGAAGGAGAGGGTTGCAAATTACTACAGATTCTGACTCGCCAAGAATGCGGTCAGTTTTTGTGGGTTTTTTTGGGTTTGGGTTTTTTTTGTGTGTGTGTGTGCAGGCTGCACTTAAAAAAAAAAAGAGGTGAAAAGTATGTTTCTGTTTTTGCTGCAGAGAAACATGAAACATGAACATTCAGGCATAAAATCTTTGAGGAGCGTTTTAAACAAACTCCTTAGAGGAACAGGAATTCAGCATCCCTGTGACGAAAATAAGGGGGAGGCCAGCCCCCAAAACACTTCACTTAAGCGCCAGCCTCTGATAAGAATTTTTCCCTGAATGTTTTTCATGAGTGTGAATGATTATACGGACATTTAAATTTGTCCCTGAAGTGTTATTTCAGTAGCTGAGACTTGGAAGCCGCGAACTCCCGGCTCGCACAAACCGGCCCCTGCCCGGCTCCCTCCCTTGCGCCCTGTGTTTTATTCTTGGGAGACCAGCGCGACCCTGACGATGGAATAACTGGTCTGTTATGACAAACTGGTATCTTGTGACTAAATCTTTTCGAAATTACTCTTTCCCCTGAAGAAAAAAATACTAATATTTTAAAAAAAATAGGCTTTTCTTCTGCCTTAGCGCTGGCATTTCCAGCGATACGCTGCCGAGTCACCTTCAGCGCCTTTCCTGCGCTTTTGGCCCGTTAAGGTGCCGGACGCCTCAAAGGCCGTGCTGCTGGCGGAGCCGGGGCCGCGGGGCTGCCCGCGGGGAAGCCCAGCTTCCATGGGCTGCTCGGGGCTCCCCAGCTTCCGTGGGCCGCCCGGGGCTCCCCATCTTCCATGGGCCGCCCGGGGCTCCCCAGCTTCTCGGGGCCACCCGCTCGTCGGGGGTTATACGGCGGAGGGACAGGGGCCCAGGCGGCGGCACCCGCCGCTCCCGCCAGATGGCGCCCTTGCACAAGGGACACAGCGGCGGGAGCGGGGCTGGGCTGAGGGAGCGGGGCCGCGCTGAGGGAGCGGGGCCGCGCTGAGGGAGCGGGGCCGGCCTGAGGGAGCGGGGCCGGGCTGAGGGAGCGGGGCCGCGCTGAGGGAGCGGGGCCGCGCTGAGGGAGCGGGGCCGCGCTGAGGGAGCGGGGCCGGCCTGAGGGAGCGGGTGTCCCCCCGGACAGCCCGCCGCTGCCACGTGGGGTGGCGGTGTGTCCCCAAGCCGGCAGCGGAGTAAAGACCCTCGGTTTCTCTTCCGCGATTTTAGCACCTGCTTATCTCCGCACCTCCGCGGCCGCACAGAGCTCGCAGCCCAGGCACTCGGCTTTTCGTTCCGAAAGTACGGAACACTTGTCAGTGTGGCTGGTGGTGCATCAATGGGAAATGTGGGAGCAGGAGGTGTGTGAGGTGTGCTCACCGGGCGACACCTCTGCACGCACCCCATGTCCCATTGCTCATGTGGTACTTCTTCCACAAGTTCCATGAAAATTAAATCTTGTAGTCACTGTTAAAGATATCGTTATCTATTGGTGAAATTTCCTGCCCAGAATGCTGCTACTGAATTGCTAGTCCTTCATATGCTTTCTCTTTACAAGACGTCAGAAGGAACTTCTGGTTATGAGTCAAATAAATCACAAGTTGTTTGGTGTTTTGGTTTTGGCTTTGCTTCTTTTATGAATTAATAACTATTTGACTTGTATGTATGCATAAATATCTGTGAAATTCAATGACAGAGAAACTCAAGCAAATGTGGCTATTCCAGCTTGTCCCCCAGCCACCAGCCTTGGAACCAGAACATAGTGTGAATAGATGGAAGAAAAGTACCATGAACTTTTACCCCTTTGTTTTTTATTTAGCATCTTCTTTGACTATCCTTATGAGTCATGCATTTTTTGGGCACAAATTACCATCTGGACAAAATGCTTTACCTACTTTGCTAAGCAGCATGACAATCCCAGGGGAGGTGAAGATAGCATTGGGACATGGAAGACCATAGTTATACAAGCTGTTTGAAAAACTGTTTTAAGAATTTGGTGAAGCTTGCTTTTATATTTGTAGGTTTTACCTTTTGAATGCTTCTTTCTTATTTCACACTGTTTATGGGTTACAATGAAGTAAAGCTTTAGAAGACAGAAAATTATTTTCTGTTAAGTCTCAGCAAATGGCTAAATCAAAATCATAAACTGCAAATATCACAGTGTTAAAGGCCTCTTTAACAGCTCTCTTGTTAACTTAGGTGATTTGTGTCAGTAATTAAGATCCTGGATGGCAAAAGTTTTTGAATTGTATGTTGTGGAAAATGGGAGAGGACAGACATGGGAACAATTAAGGAAACTATGGCAACAAAGGGCTCAGTAGCTCTATACAGGTAAGAAATGCAAGAAATGTATTTGGAAGAGAAAGAGGCTTAGGAAAAGAAAACTCTGCAGCTGTAGGGAACCAGGGATGCAATTAATGCCTGATAGGTAAGACCAAGAGACAAAAAATCATCTCTGCTTAGGGTAATTACTAAAAAAAACTTCATGCAACATCTCTTTACCACTCAGGGTTTGTATCTGCAGTCTCAGGTGTATCATGAAAACTATAAAGAATGAATGCTTAGTTACATTGCTGGTCAGAACATCAGAGCAAAGAGGTCAAGGAATCAGTCAATGCTCCAGTTTTTCCCACACATATGATAAAAAAAAAAAGATAAACTGCTGTTTATTGGACAAATAATGGCTCTTACTGGACAATCAGGTGACTGATCCTCCTATAGAAAAGCTCCATTCAGAAGGACTTCTACAATGATCCCTTGGCTTTTAATTTCTTGTTTATCTTGTTTATCTTGGCAGTTCTTAAATTTTGTGTTTTAAATCAATATATTCATGGCTTCGTGGCATTATTTCATGTTGACTGTTTGGACTCTGTTGTTTCATGCGTGTGAGAAATCAGAAATCTGAATAGCAGGATTGGCATTATTTCATGTTGACTCTTTGTTTGGACTCTGTTGTTTCATGCGTGTGAGAAATCAGAAATCTGAATAGCAGGATCTTTCAAGAACATGTATATAAACTCTGACTTTCATGCTTCCATGCATGAGTATAAAGAACATAGAATTAATGGCTCTTCCCTAGCACTCTTCAGATGCAACCCAGTGACTGCTCAGCTCATCCTTTTTGCAAACTTTAAAATCTGTAAACCTTTTTGCAAAGGTGTGAAGAGCTTTTTTCCTTTCCTTATTTGAAATTAATATTTTTTCAAAGTCTATATCTGCAAGGCCTCTTCAAACTGTTTTGCATCCATGATGTTTTCTGTGCCAAAATCCAAACCTTTGGGATTCATGTACAGGCATGGTCTGTTCTACTTAGACAAAGACAAGCCCCAGATACGTGTTCAGCATGTTTATGTCTGTCTGAGAATGCAAAAGTTTGGATATTCATGGTTTAACATCCTTAACACTAACCATCTCATGTAATTCTAAGAACTGCTGTACTAACAATGTCTGAAAAATTCCTAAACTCATGGCATTGAAGTCTCCAGGAGGGAGAAAAATAAACATGGTTCCAAAAATCCTCATGGGATTCTTCAAAAAGAGGCCTATATTGCTCCAGAGCTAAAGACTTGATGTCCTCTCTTGCCCCAGGCATGGAGATGCAGAACACACTGCCAGGTGATTTATGCAAAGGGAACCTTTGTTCTAATTGTAACAGCACTGGCCATACTGAAGGAACAACAGTGGTGTATCCAAATAGAGGATTAAACACCTTGTCCACCAATGCCCTCTACAAGGAATTAGCAGTTAACACTGATGTTTGTAGCAGTTGAGTCACCTCATAAGACCATAACTCAGCTACCCAACTTTCTGCTTCCACTGGTTTCAACTGAAAAATCTTCCTCCCTCTTTGTGCACAGGAACCTTCAGGAAAATTCAGTTGGATCACAGTGGAATGATATTTCACATGACCATTCTGGCTACTGAGAAGTCATGATCATTATGGCACACCAAGGAAGGGATCCTACTGTCCACCAACACCTTCATCCAGACGACCTGTGCTGCACTCAAGTGCCATCCTCTTTTGCATGAGCTGGATGAATTGTGTTTGTTGGTCACCTGTAGTGGGCTGTCTCTGCCACACTCGTGGAGCTGCCATTTATGCTGTGCTGGTGCTTTCAGATGCCAGCCTGGACACCCTAAGTTCTCAAGGGTTTTTAGGCACTTCCCGTACAACAGTGGAGATCCTCAGCGTGCTTCCCCCACCTCAGTGAATGAAAGACCTGGAAAGATCTCATTGTCCTACACACCTGCAAGGCTGTGAGAGTCCAAGCAGTGCCTGTTACAGCTGGGTAACTTATTGCTCTCCCAGTGCTGTACACCAGCCATACTGCCTAAACAACATTTAGAATAAACAACTGAAAAAGAGAGAAGACATAGAAGATGTTCACCCCTTGCAATTGTTAGAGGCTGATAACTGTTGTCACAGATGCTGCATGTAGGTCAGAAACATGGCCTGAAACCACAGAAAATTCAACTACAGCAGCTGAAGATTTGGAAAAAAATAAGATCTAACAAGCTAGAGGCTGCAAAACTACAAGGAAAAGAAAACATTACTTCTCAGTGCTGTATTCTAATCTGAATAAGAACAGAGTTCAAGGTTTGCTACAAAGGATCAAAGAAACCAGATGACTAACTGGCAAGAATGAAAATGAGGATTAGAAGCAGCAGACAGGAACCTGAACTGGAAAGCAAACCAAAGCTTTCTACAGCTGAAGAGGCTTGGCAAAAAGGATCAAACCATTGTGGAGAACGACAGCTTCAGGCACAAAGAAGATGAAATAATGATTGCAAAACCCCAGGTTGTGATAAAGGAGACCAATTGCTTAAAACCATACTTAAAGTGCCCATTCTTCTATCTGGCTTTTTGTGGAGTAGTTTTGATTAATTTAGCTTTGGTTAATATACAGCATTAAAATTTAGATTATGAACTGGATAATATACTTTATTCAAGTTTAAATTACTTAAATCATACTTATAGTAGAACCAATTCCATATCTTATAGGTGCAAAATCTCATGGGACTTGTGGTGTTTAAGGGGATGGAAATTGGGCAGCAAGATTAAGTGGGTCTAGTGCACACCTTCATGAATTGGATATATGTTGCTGTCTTTTCCTAGTCAATATAATCTAAGAAGTGTGGAGGAACTGAGCTCTTGTTAGGTCTTTTAATTCAGTTCCTCATTAACTGGTTGGTGCTGCTGAATTGGTAATTGCCCTTTACCAGAAAAGCTGCTAAGATATTTATCCCTTCAGAGTTGTACACGTGTGATTAAGCCAGTCAGGAAAGGATCTGTATCTTGGCTGCTGCCTGCTCAGCTCCTCCTAGATTGTCACACTGACCACAGCTAATGCATTTATCCAAATAGGGTACCACAGATTCAGCTTCCCTGCTTCTGCTGTCATTAATAGTCATAAAGTCCATGGGACCATCAAGATGTTTCCAAGGTACTTGAATTGTTACTTCAGCTTTGAGCCCTCCTTCTGGCTGTGGAGGCAATTAGCTGTAGGCCAGGTTTTGCTGAGCTTGGAAAGCTCTGTGGTGTGCTGTGATCTGCAACACTTCTGGGCTCTTCAGAGCTTTTTGCAAGTGCTAGTCACTGCTTCACCTTTCTGCTGCTGTCCTCTCATGCTTTCTGGAATGTTGTAGGAAGCTTCAATGGTTGGCTGGGGTCACAAATAAGCAGGAGAAGGTGTCGTTACCAGGGGCAGCGAGGAGGAACCTCAGAGATCCCAGCAGATATCCATTTTCCTATAGAAATAGCAAAGTCCTACTGTTTATCCTCAAGATAACATTGTAGTGGTGTGAGGATCAAAAGTCATAACAGATAGCCTATTACACAGAGAAACAGGAGTCTGATCTTCTCAGAAGTTTTAGGCGTATCTTTGACACTTTATGCAGGATTTTATACCATTTCCAGTCCTGTATGTGATGACATTGCACTAGTCTTTTTTTTTTTCCAGCTTTCTTCTGCATTTGGATTCCTGTGGTGGGAAGAGGTGATTTTATTCTGCTTCTTCACTGTGGAGTTCTGCCATTGGTGGGACAGCTGTCTGAGGCTCCTTGCAGATAACTAATTCAGAAAGACTCCTCTAAATTGTCCTGACAGCTTAACTAGCTCATTGCTTTTTACTGTGTGAGAAATGAGAATGGGTAACAAAGGTGACAGAAAATTACCTTTTTCTTATCCCTTGATATGGTCCTGAGTATAGCCTGGCCGTAACTGCAGTAAAACTGGTGTTGGGATTGATTGCAAGTTATTACACAATCTTTCTTTTAAAAGACTTCTGAGGTGTGTTCCAGCAGGAGGGGAAGAAATGGAAGAAGAAGGTGCTGTTTCTTGGGGGGTTCTGTTTCATATTTAAAATATCTCTAAATACAGTTGCAGAGGTTGGGTCATGAATTCTGCAATTGGGTACAAATATAAACGTGAGTTGTGAATTACAGAGTGAGTAGAAATAAATGTTCATTATAAGATTGGTTGAAAACTTCTACCTGAAAAATTTCTTCAACACCAGCAAAGGCAGACAATGATTAATTTATGTCCTTTCTTCCCCCCTTTTCATAATATAGGCTTTCCTTAACAGTGTTGAAATTTCAAACCCACATGAGGGGTTTGAAAGGGTTGCCTTTTTACTGACTGAAGTGTTGGGGCTGGAGTTGAACACAACTCCAAAATAAGTAGGGGATTGAAGCGTTGGTTGAACAAAAACCATAGCTTACCACCAAAATTATGTACCCAGTAATTCCCACTTGGAAATTGTAGTTTGTTTGTCTACTTTTCTCTCTGATTTGGACTCCAATACAAGGATGATTTTGTAGGGCACACATTATCAAGGCTGGAAAGGAAACCACCTTGTATTGAGCTTGGGAAGGTTTGTCCACCATGGTGGGTGGCAACACAAGTCATAGAGGCAACATTTCCAAAACAGAATTTTCTGTATTTAGCCAGAAGTATTTAACCAAAGTTTCTTTTTTACTCTTCCATTAAAACTGAAAAAGTGCACTAGTGAAAATACAGCTACACAAGTTCCTTTTTCTCATCCCACTGTTCTAGTGGATCTTCCTGCTTCCCAGTCTCTATCAAGATAAATGCAGCTAAAATGTCTGTCTTCTTCCGTTAAAAAGTAGAGAAATGTGTAAAGACACTAGAAACATTGTTGTGATGTACTCTACTCTGACTGCAGGCTGCTGCTGCTCTGTGCCAATTGCCTGGGAGCTGTGGGACCAGCAGGATGCTGCAGCTGGAACCAGCATGTACCACTGACCCAGTGCAAGGTTCCACAACCTGAGAGCTGCTCTCTTGTAGCACCATAAAAAAAGACAGAACTGCTGAGAAGTTTTGGAGGATCCAGTTTATACAATTGTATTTCTCAAAGGCAAAGTCTTTCTACTTAGGCTGTTTTTGAGGCTGGCTGTTTCTGCTCTTTGTTTTAAACACCAGCCCAGCTTTGTGGAAGGATCAGCTCCTCCTTGGATCTGGGAGTGTCGTTTAGCACCTTTTCTTATCCTTCAAACATCATTGCAGGATTGCTCTCTTCTGCTTGAGGGATCTTTGCCCACCTCATCCTTTGGTATTTTTCAGTGGGTGCTTGACCTGATCTACTGGGGTTTGTTTGATTTTGGTTTATGTGTGTGAAGTTTGCAAATTATATTGTCCCATACATAGTGTGGGAAGGGCTAAACTTCCAGTTTATGTTGTGATGTAGGAAAGGCATATCTGTGCCTTTCAGATCTCTGGTTATGTTCAGAGGGTTCAGTTGTAAATAGGCACAGATGTTGCCACATACTAGCTGGTTTGTGCTAGGCAAACTAAGCAGCCCCTGGGTTGACTGAAAGGGGCTTTGCCCAGTCACATCTCTCCCAAGGCTGCAGGCATTTCACTGGCCAGAACCTGAAAGGGCGTAGAGATCAGACCAATGAAAGTATCCAGACTGGGTTTTTCAAATCTCCTTTATAAGAAAGGGCTTGAGAATGAACTCTGTTCACCATATGAACATCAGAGTGAGTGCTCTCTTTGTCTCCAACCCACTCCCCCCCAAGTCAACCTCACAGACAGAGACATGTAATAGGGAAAGGATAATGAAGATGTGGTTTTGAATGAACAGAGCAGTATATGCTTTCATGTTTCATTATTTAAATTGAGAGAGTGTGGTCTGATATCATAAGACTGGTGGAATGTTTTTGTTGCTTTGAATTTCTTTTTCCCATCATTCTTGACAGTGACTTACTATATGTTCTATATGGGTAAGTCACTCTAAATTTCTTTCTCTTTTGACTTTGCATTTGCTATTTGGATCCACCAAGGAAATGGAGATTCTCCCTTGACATATTTGTATAGTATTGAACTCAGCAGAACTGTGCTTTAATTAGCATGTTCAAATGGATGTAATGGAAATAATAATAATAATAATAATAATAATAATAATAATAATAATAATAATTAAACATTTAATCATCACAGTATTTGCATAACATTGCCAGCATTTCATGCAAATGTTTTATTCAAATATTTTGTGGGAGTTTACCCATTATCCTTCTCACAATAATTATACATTTTTATAAGAGAGAAACAATATTATTTTTTTCTTGTGGTTTAGGATCATTGTCTCTCTCTTTCTCAACTCTAGTGTAATAATGTCCTTTGCAGTTAATAAAATTTTTCCAACCATTAAGAAAGCTCTGCTTGGTTGGAGGCTGTTATACATTAGAAAATAACTAGTCTGCCCGCCATGACAGTCACTGTCCTTATGAAAGCTCTTTAAGTAACCTACTATGTAGATTTCCACAAAGAATGTCTTGAAGATACTGAAATGCATAGATTTAGTTAGTTGTTTATTCATGTATTTTAACCAGCTGATTCTGTATAGCATGAGCTTAGTTATAACAAGCTGAGTATGGTGTTATCCCAAAGTTTAATTTTTCTGTACTGTTGCTAACACTGATGAAAAGTGCTCAAATTGTCAGATCTCAGACAATTATTCTGAAAATTATTCCTATAAATGACATTGCTCTGAAAGAAAAGCAAAATAACAAAACTACTTGAAAGATGAGAAGAAATAATGCCTCCACCATAAATGGCAAAGTCTTGTGAAATACAGTTATACATGGCATATTGTTTGCAAAAGCAGGGCAAAAGCAGTTTTGACTATTGCTAACACTGCTGTCCATGTTACCATTCTGTGCCATGTCCTGGGTTCTACACTCCTGTGTGATAGCAAAACAGATTCTATTATTGCCAATACAACACAGAAGAAACATTAAACATTGTTTCTGAACAGAGTTCAGAAGTTGGAAAAGCAACAGGTTTAATTATTGTACTTTAAGTTTGAACCTGAAAGCTGCCTAGCTGCCCAGGCTGGAGCAGCAAGGTGTGAGAGCACACAGGGACCTGGAGGCTTCTTTGCCCTCTCTCTGCAAATCTATGTGTGGCCTGTAGATGTTTCACAACATCTCAGGGTCAGGGGTCAAGGCCATCCTGTCTGAAGGGCTAGATCAGAGACTCAAAAACACTGGTTGTCAGAGATTGCTGTGGCCTTTGAGCTGCTCTCTTCTGATCAAGGCCATCCTATCTGAAGGGCTAGATCAGGGACTATATTAAAAACACTGTTTGTCAGAGATTGCTGTGGCCTTTGAGCTGCTCTCTTCTGATGAAGGAGTTGTTCTTAGCACTACTGCCAGAAAACATTGTCCTTCTCAATGCCACCTAGTTGTGTCTCTCACTTGGAGCTAACACAGACTTGTATTAACAAAGTCTAGATGGAAATGTACAAAAGAAAAATTTGCATAATATCAAATCAGGGTTTAATGAGATTACGTCTGCTGTTTGCTCTGTGATAGGTGGTATGTGATTGCATTTCCTACTTCATATGGTGGTTTGAGGGGTTACTGAAAATGGTTATTGTCTTTAAATTTGGTTCACCTGTGCCTGTTACTCAGCAGAGTAGTGGGACAGTACCTCCCTTTATCTCCACACTTGGCATACATTTTCTCCTCTGCAGACTAGATATATTCCCAGAATAAAAGACCCTAGTCTTAGTCTTGGCACATCAGTAGTGGCTCCAACCAGTGCATAGGAGTGATATTCATGATGAAGGGGGAGAAAGATCTCCTTACTATCCGTTTTCCCTTTTAATTAAGGTAAGAAGCTGTTGAGAGAAAGCTTCAAAGTGTTTCATTCTAGGCAGAGTTTCTCAAGGAATCTGGAAACATTTTAGTCACTAAAATATTGTACCTCACTAATTTTTCCAATGCCTGCTAGCAGCTCCTTGGGAAACTTGGACAGCAAATTTTTTTTTATCTGCAAAATCAGGACTTAGTTCTTGCAGGAGCATTGCACACATTCTTGGAAAGGTATGCATGTGCCTCTGAGTGGTCTTGCTTTATCACAACATTTCAGTTTAAAAAAGTAATTTTACTTCATCTGTTAAGAAATAAATAATTTGGGGTCTATGACCATGGGGACAAATACAGAAGACACAAGAACACCGTTTTAGGTTGTTTTTAAACAAGCTCCTTTTTATTATTTTTTTGTTGCTTCAGCATCTCAACTACCTTGAAAGCTGGCTATTGGCTTCTCCATGCTACCCCAGAGGGGTGCTCAGAATTCTTAGGGCTATTTCTTCTCTGCCAAGGCATCTCTTTGCCTTCCTCATGCTACAAGACCTTTCAAAACCCCTCCCAGCAACATCACCAGTTACTGTGGTGGATTGTCCTTTTCTCTTCCTCAGGCTTGTTGAAGAAAAAGCTTAATTTATATGTCTTCCCTTGCTCAGCTGTCTTGTTAAAAGCTTCTACAAGCAATGGTAAAATTTCCTGGATTTTGTATCTTGAAAAATATTGGGGTTTTCAGACTTATTTTGGTTTCAAAGGCATCATTGGAAGATGAAATATGATTCAAGGCACAGTGTCATGGCTAAGAGCATATTTGGGATAAGAAACAGCTAAGCACTGTTAGTTAAGTGGGGATGAATCAGAGACATGTTCCACAAGAGATCTCTGCTTTGTATTCCACTTGGACAATGGACAGGTCTGTGGCATTGAAAGGAATGGCTTCCAGCAAGCTTATTTTTGGCAATCATAGACAAGCTACTTGGCACACTGTTTCACTTAATTTCAACTGAATAAAAGAAGGCAGTCAAGCTCCTTTATGAAAGTGAACAAGGAAAAAAGAGAAGTCTGTGTCCAAAGCAGAAAATAGCTAGAAATATGAGAGACTAACATGATGATTTTTGGGGGATGGTGGAAATTACCATTGTTTGGTAATGCAGAGCTCAGGCAGTGGGTGGAACACAGATGTGGAAGCAGAAAAACAAGAGGTGCAGCAGAAGAGGCAGGAGAACTTGGAGTAGCATTTCCCCTTAGAAGAAGCCAAGACCAAGCTTCTTTTTGAGCAGATTGGTGTCTGAAAAGACAGGCTTGGAAGCATGCCCAGATGAACTGTTTCTTGTTTGTTCCTGCTGGATTCTGGGAAAAAGAATTTAATGTAGATTCTTTGTGTAAATAAATAGCTGTAGCAAAGAAATACCTGGCTCAGATCACAGGCTTCACTACATTGTAACAGTTCAGCAAGTCTCAAAAATTGTCTTATTACTAGACATTGTCTTATTTCTAGAAGAGGAAACAATAGAATAAACACACACACACACACACACACACACACATATATATATATAAGTAAGTATGGCTTTTCAATTGGAATAGTCTTGAAAGGAATCAAAACTTTCTACAAAATTAGCCCCAAATTGGTGATGAGTTAGAACAAAGAAAAGACAAAAGAAGTTGAAATTCTTTCAATATTTTAGAAAGTAAATAATTCAGTGTCTCATTTTAAAATTGATTTCAGAGTCAAGATGCTGAACCTGGAAGTGGGTTTAAAAAAGAGATTTGAAGAGGCAGGCTTTTAAAAACAAAATGTAAAAACTTCCCCCCATGTTTCAGTTCAGCCATTGAACTAGAAAATCACAATTCTTTTTGGTAGTCTGAATCAGGTTCTCCTGCCCCTGAAAACAATGTGCAACCTAGCAAGCATTTCTTACCATCTGAAATGGTGAGTCTAGCAATTTTAGATGTATAGTAGTTATTCCTTCTGACATTCAACCCTCTAAAATCAATAGTGAGGCTGTACCAGCTTGGCACTTGGTCTCTGCCTTTGTCACCAGCCTGGCAGGAGCTTAGCCAGCATAGGTGCGGTCTCATCAGTCTAGAGAGGAGAAGGAGGAAAAGCCTGAGAGGGAATTTCATCAATGCATATAAATATTTCAAAGATGGATGTCAGTAGGATGGTGTCAGAGTCTTTTCAGTGGTGCTCAGTGACAGGACGAGAAGCCATGTCCACAAATGCACAAGATGATCTCCAGAGGTACCTTCCAACCCTAACAGTTCTGTGATTCATTTTCTGGGCTCCTGGCTCATCATTGCCATGACCAGACCACCCCAAGCCTGGACAAGGGGAGCCTTTCCTTGACCTGGCATCTGCTTTCTGCTGTGTCCTGGGATTCTTTGATTTTCCCTGACCTATGGCTACAGTTAAGAAAGTGTTTCCTCCAACTCTTTTACTTAAAATAAAACTGTTTCTGATTCTGCTTCTTTAAGTGTTTTGTGCAATTATGGGGACATATCCAGAACTATTTTGGCGATGTAAGCACTTGCTCTGGGGAGACAAGTAAAGTTAAATTAGATCTTTTGTGTTATTCAAATTATAGATTTTGTTGTTTTGATGAGTTTAATATTCTCATCTGCTGTTGAAAAATCTGTAAGCAATTAAAAACTGATTCCAATAAAACCTCTTAGATGCCTGTTAATGTTTTTATTTCAGAACCAGGTAAAAAGAACTTTGTGATAATGTTCAGTTTTTATGCTTTTTGTCATAAAATGGGCTTTGCTAGTGGTGACAATCTTTACTAATGACACTGCCAGTCACTCGTTATGGTCTGGAATAATTAATTTCTTCTAATATGAACTAGAGATTACAAATATCTCATTTTTTCGTAAAGGTTAATCTAAGACTTTGATCTGAGAAAAATCCATTTACAAGTAAGAGTCAGACTAGCTTTATGCACTGCATCAGAAGTGATCCCAGTGGTGATCATTAAGGAAAGATTGTAAAAAGCAGCAGAACTAGAAAAGATTTGAAGGCATTCTTGCAGAAAAATAGGCAGACTTCATTCTGAGAGGTGTTAATGGGAGCTTGAGGTTATGGATGTGAGAGATGGATATTCCTGTTTAGTGCTGTGTCCAGCTTTGGACATGGCACTTCCAGAATAAAGCAGGTCTCTGGAGAGAGGAGCCACAGGATTTATAAAGAATTTGCTAAATATTTGCCAAACTGTATGGAAAGAATGATGTGTCTATATCAATTTATGGGAAATACAAAAGGGAACAGGACACAACTCTTTCAGTATGTCTCAAATGGTTATGAAGAGGATAATAATCCATTATTCCTTATGTCCCCTGCAGGGAGGACAAGGAATTTATTGGGTTTTCTTCAAATGGGTCAGTAATATTTGTATAAATCCAGAAGCCTGAAGCATAACCCAAACACTATTTGCAATAAATTTACCTGCTTTTTCAGCTTCTGTGTGTTGTGTTAATAATGTTATTTTATGGTCTTACTGTTTAATCTTCCTTACTTTTGTAAAAAACAGCATTATTTATAATTTCATCAAGTATTTGTACTGTTGTTCCTAATATGAGTATTTGTTCTCACCTAAGACATGTTATAAAATTTTTTTAGACTCACCCAGATAACTGACAACTGTGTCATTATTTCTGCTTTGGGATGGCACTAAAACTGGTCACTGCATGGTGGATGGTGGTTTAACATGTGAACCAGAGCTTCATGGCACCATCATTCTTACTCCTTGTATTCTGCTGAGAAGAGGTGCATGCTCAGCATCCTGCTGTGCAGAGCATGGGTGCTCAAGGGGTACAGAAGAACTGGTCCTAAATGTTAAGCAGTGAGAGATTTCACAAAAAGAAGTTTGTAATAAAGTCATAGATTTTAAGGGACATCCATGGGACAAGGATTGTAAGCATTTATACAAAAAGTAAGTTCTTATGTACCTTTGTATTTTGTTTGAAGATAAGTCATACATAACATTTCATGGAGTAACATTCCGCATCATAATTCCATGCATTATGGCCATCTTACCTAAAATATAAAAGAAAAAGAACATTTTATTCACAAAATTAATATGAGAAAGTTGAATTACAGCTGATTTGCTAGATGATTTTTTTTTTGAGATGAATAATTCCATGGTAGCAGGCAAAACATAGGCTGCACAAATAATACTGAATGCTGAAGAACTCGGTTAGAAAGGCTAATATTTGCACAAAAAAACACTGAAGAAATTGCACATGGCATAAAGCCCCTGGAACAAAAGTACTCAGTTTGTGTCAATTAAAATCTTGTCATTCACTTCAGTGAAGGCAGGTTTTATCTACCATTTCACCTCACATTATCTTATAATATGAAAATAAGATTCTGCTACTAATATAACTAGAGAATTAGAGTACAAGATAATCTACCCTGTAAAATGGCAGGCTTTTGATCAAAATGTCTACAATCATTGGTTTTATCTGCCTTATCATCTCTTTTCCTCTCTGATGAATGCAAACTGTTTGGGTAATTTGCTTTGACCAGATCTGTGTCTGGGAGATCTTAAGTGGAAAAACTATTTGCATACTTAAGAATCCTGAGAACAGAGAGTGGCATTATAGTTTGGGATTTGGTTGGGGGTTTTTATCCCCTGTGCTGGGCCGAGAGAGACACTTTACATTTATATGTAGCAATTACCATTCCTAATTTTTGTAATGAAACTGGCTTGTGAAAAATGTAACATATAAAATGGAGCCTGCTAGGCTAAGCTTCCTGCTGTTTGCTTTCTTCATTTTTAACATGCCAGGCCATTAAAGTTTTATATCTGCTTCTCTCTTCTCCTCTGACTGTTTTTACAAAGCATTGTCTCTCAAGAGATGTGGTCTGCAAAGAAAAGGTAGTTCACTGGAACTCTAACACAGAAATACCAAGGGATTGCTTCTATAATTATTTTTTAAAATTAGTTAGAATTAAGTGTTTCACAAACACACACACACAAAAAAAATAGTAATAGAATAGAAATTGCAGCTGCTACCTTGTGCCATTTTTTTGGTTGAAAATGTCAGCACCACTAAAGATGACTCTGGAAGAATTACTGCCAAAAAATACATCTACGTAAAAATACATGCTGTAATAGTGCTTGCTGAACTGGTTGTACACGTGTGTGTTTTTGACCAAATGCACAGACCTGCTTGCAGGCAGACCTCCATCCAATGGCAAGGGTGATGTGATGAATAAAGTTCACCACTTTGGCTGTATCAATACAGAGAAGTCCATGGAAAATGACTACCCTATCCTTACCTATGGAACATTTTATTTTTAAAGAATCCAAACAAGAATCTGTTAGCAATTTTTTCCTTTGTATTGAATAATCCAAGGGTAATTCAGAGGCTAAAAGAGCAGCAGTGCTAATTGGAAGTATTCTCTCTGCAAAAACTGCAAAGCAGAGAATAATAAACTCAAACTGGAAGTGGCAGAATGATTTCACTGATAATACTCATGCACATTTCATTACCCTTTTTGACCCCTGGTCGCTGGCAAAATGTAAGACCTATGATTAAAAAGAAAGATTTTTTAAATATTAAAAAAGTTATTATTGATAAAAACTGAAACAGATGCATTAGCTTCCACTAATGAGTTCTCACTTTTTCACAGCAGTGTGGTGTTATTTAAAGAATATAGAAATAAAACTCACATTTCTCTCTGTCTCCTATGCTGGTTATATACATCAAATTATTTAAAACTAGATACTTTAAACAATGCTCTGGACTTGTGTTGCTACTCTTACTGAGGAGTGAGATACCGTTATTTCTAGGAATTCTACTTCAGCATGTTTCAAAGCAAATGCCAAATTATTCTATTTTAGACACTATTTTCTATTTAGAAACTCATATAACATTTCCATGATGTGTAAATATTTATAATTAATTTCCATTTTATGTTATGTAGCATGTGTAATGACTAATGTGGATTTATGATTTTGACAGTTTTACAGATATTAACCTCACAGTCCTTTCCTTTTGTGAATTTCAGTAGAAATGCAGTGTTATGCATAATTTTCAGGAACATTAACTTTTTCAGGTTGCTTAGATTCACAGGAAATAATCTGCTTGCTTATCCTATAAAATACAATGGCCTTTTTCAGTGAGAAAAGAAGGCCTTATGTCCAGCTGCTTCATCATTTATATCTGTTTTTTAAATTACTGAAAAAGTGCAGCCTGTGGGCAGAGAAATCTCATTACTTAAAATCTGCACTTCAAGAGAATTTGAAGTTGTACAAATGGATTTTAAGTTTGATAGGAAAATTGATTGGAGATTGTACATTGTGAATACATTAGGTTTATAAAGACAAAACATGCATGAAGGGCAATTACTGCTAGTGTTGCTATATTAGTATGAATGTTAATAGCATGTTTGTTTTTGAAATGGGTTATGCATTCTGGTAAATGTCTGCTTGAATCTAGTCATCTGTGTATCACTTGTCTAAGTACTCTCATTTAAGATGCCATATCCCTTCTTGTAGCAATAAAGGGGTAAAGCAACATTAATATTAAATAATTAGAAAAACAAAAGGGGAATGATTAAACATATTTACATAATTGAAATAACACTGAGTCGCAGTGGGAAATCGGGACAATGTTGTCTCCTTTCAAAGTAATTCATAATTCAGATTTTTAATTATGGCATATTCATTCATTTAAAGATGATTCTGGATGAGAGGGCCACTAATGAAATACAATCATTAGCATCTAAACAAAGTAATTTAGAAAGTCTCCTTTCGGGGAAAAGATTTCTAGAACATCATCAATCACACAAGATATGCAAAAACAAGCAATTAAACCACACACAAGAACTACAACAACCTTATATATTAGTAATGTACACATGAAAACATAACTGATTACAATGATTAGAGTAGGGTAGTGTGGTTAATTTGTATGTTATGTAGTAATTTCATGGAAGAATGTACCAGGACAGACACATCTCACAAAAAATGAGTGCCATACCATTGATATATATTTCAAATATATTAATGTCATTGTAGTCAGTGCCAAGTTATCAATAAAAATCTAGTGATGAAAATCGGGAATCATGTTCTTCAAAGATGTGTAACTCCCTGACTATGAACCCTGCACTATGGTTTTGGTTTGGGGTTTATTTGTTTGGGGGTTTATTCTGTTTATTTATTTTTTCCTATTTGTATTGTATTTGATTTTATCGAATTGACAAAATACAGGCTTAGGAAGATATTTCATGAGAGAAGCAGGTGCTGCATTAGTTTCTCATTAGCTACTCAAATCCTGCTCTGGGTTATAGCAACAAGGAGTTCATAGACATAAATGGGTCAGTGATTTACAAGGTCTTTCCATATACACAATTACAATTCATTAAACATGTGGCAGCATTAAATGGATGGAGTCATTCTGCATGATTTTAATGTCTGTGTGCAGTGTCCTGTTAAAGCAACACAAAAAGGCTGGCTTTAAACACCTTCTTCTTTGAGTTAAATTATAATCTGGTTGTAAAGCCATACCATTTCTGCCTCTCAAGTAAAGAAAAGGCAGAAACAGTGGTGTGTGTGTGCGGGGAGCATCCTGCCGTGGTGAGGCGGGAGCGGCTGGTGTAGCTGTGCTGCTTTTGATAACCACCAGGCTTAGAAGCCAAAATATGTTCTATTGGGTACTCAAAAGATAAAAATACTGGTTAATTTTCAACAGTGCTCCTTCATTTGACTTTACAATTTATAGCAGTGAACATTAATGCAAGAATAGCTTGGTTGAGGAGGAGTTTAAAATTAGAGCACCTCTTCTCATTAGCCCCAGCAGCCTGACCCAGGGTGAACTGAGAAGTAATTTGCTGCCAGATCCTCATTTTGCTTCTGTTATCACTCCTTGTAAATGAAGCGCAGCAATTTATTGTAGCACCTCAAGGAGTCAAGAACATAATGTGTAAAACACATACAAAAAAAATCTTTCTTCACATTCATTAACACCCAGCACATAGAGGCTGTTCACTTTTCACTCTAATGAAGGAGGGGGATCTTAAATATAAAGCTTTCCAGGCTGTGAAGAAGGCCTCTTCAGGTCATTAGACAGAAGCTGAGTTGGACAGAAGAAAGGTCATTGACAAAAAAGGGAGAATGGCAATATGATGAAAAATAGAAAATGGATAAAAGAAGAGACTTTAGAAAGCTCAGAGAATGGAAAACACATTTTTGGCATCAGTGATCAACCTTTCTTGTCTCTATGTTCATTTTCTGTTGTCAGTGAAGAAAATAATATCTGGCTTTTTATTTAGCTGGGAATTGCTCTTGTGTTTGGTCAATTCTCATTTCATCATCCTTGATCTGACCTTGCGGGAAGCATTAATAGGTCTATTTTTAAGGGACCTTTGTCTGCTGGCTATAAATTCAGCCCTTCATTTTGTTCTTTTTTATTAAAAACATGCAGTTTACCAGATTTTAATGTATTCTGATTATGTAACTGACACTTTCCCCTTACATGAGATTATTTGTCTCACTAGTCCTGATTAACACTTTGAGTTTATAGCTGTATATTAACACCACATTCAGGAATATTAGGAAACTCCCATATGCAAATTAATTTACATTGATAATAGAAACAGAGGAACTTAAAGAGGAGTTGGGAGCACTCCTTGAACACGTGCTGAATGCAGAACATGTGTACTTAGGGGTGGAAGGTACCTACGCCAAGAGGCATAGAAACTCATGGAAAATAACCTTTTGTTATTTATCAGTGTCAAGTGGCAGAAGGGTTGAATTCTGCAGTTCTGTAGCAATCCCTCACCATTGAGGGATTTTTTTTTCCACAAATACATATAACGTGCATTGATTTAACTAGCTTTTGGCATGTATATGTATTTGGAGACAAGGATAAAACAAAGTAGGGGGGGTTTTGTGTGTTACTATATTTGTTTTATGGACAAGAAAATACTCTTTCTCTCATAATGTATTTTCTTATGTTTGCCCACATCCCATTGCTGGATCTTTGCTTGTACAAGGTAATCTCATAAATTAGAGTGTATATATTTTACAGTAAATGATTTCCCATTTAGTTAACAGCATGAGACCATTATCTTGTGACAAAACTCTGTTCCAGTGAAGACTCTTCATTAAATAAGTAATCACCCTTTATATACAATGGAATTAGTATATAAATATACCATGTTAAAAGGCCATCATTTGACAACAACATGACCTACATCAAATCATGCTTTATTCTTCTAATCCTTCTGGAAACTAGTCTGCAGTTATAACCCTTGGACATTCGTAGACCAAGAATCTCTAATAAAAATCAACCATATTCAGCATATCAAAGAGAAATTAGAAATTATTTTGGAACTCCACAAAGGTTTGGTTTTACTTTCCTCTAAGAAGCACCGTTCTGAATTATGCATGCAAATAATACTCCAGACCACTTTATTTGCTGCTAAGCAGGAACAGCAGGTTGCCCAAAACTTCATCACTGTACTCCCAGTTCTGTCAGCTTTGTTGTTCAGCTGCTCTCTTGGTATTAAATTGTGGTATTCTTTTTAACCAAGACATCTTGGCAGATTGAGGTTAAGGAATGGTTAGATGAACAGTCAGAAAGGGAGATCATCTGCACTGTCAGCACTGAAAACCATGTTTAGGTGAAGAAGGCACACTGCCACCCCCAGTCCATTCACTAGCAGTTAAAACAATTTGTAAGTCATTGGTTTCACCTGGTTTCACCTTACTGCTCATTATCAAGCAGAATAAAAGTAAAGGGAGCAGACATGGGGTCTTCCAAAAGCCTTGAATGTTGAGTAGATTTAAATAAACAGATGTGGCTCATACTGCTTCTCCTGAATCCATGTTCATTTCCACACAGTTGTTCACTGACTAGCTTCAAAGCCCCGAACCCTTTGTTCAATGGGTATCCAAATGAAAGATTTTTTCATTTTTTGGAAAATATTCTGAAAATGTCTCAGAATTTCAATTCTGAAATTCCTTGATGTCCATTCCTTGATGTGAAATTCCTTTCCTGTCGATTTACTTGAATTTGATGAAGAAAAAGGAAATGGGGCAAATGGAAAGCAAAAATAAGACAAAACTTACCAACTGTAACCTCTCATTTCTCACAATATGCTTATATAAAAAGACAACATTTCCAAAGCCCTTTTTCTTTTCCTTATGAAATTTGGTCTTTTAAAGGTTCAAAATACTTGCTAATGAAAACTGTCAGTGAAGTTCTAGAGACAGATTTTTCTCTTGTCATCATTGCAAAAACAATTATTTTGACAGTGTGTGTTCTAGCTATGTGTGTTGTATGTACATTAAAGATATATGTATACACTTGCTTTTATTTTCTTGTGCAATCCATTCTAAACTTTGCCTCCATTCAAATCTCCTCTTTCTTCACTCTTTTTTCATTCAGTTCTGATCTTCTATATTTTTAACTTACCTTGAGGTTTAAAATAGTGAATGCTGTCTTCTGTTTATTACTGGAGGGGAGAATACAAAGAGCTTTTATGTTGATTGTCACTCTGCGTGGTGGGGAAGGAAGAAGGAACTGGGAGAGGTGAGCAAACCAAGGCGCAGAATGGGGAAATGGTCCTGCTCCTGCCCTCCGTAATTCGCAGACTATTCTAGACACTAAAATTGTGACAGCTTGCTCTTGTGATAAAGATGTTAACAAGAAGAGAAAATGACATTAATTTAATCTATTCTTGCAGGTCATGCTGAAATGAGACTGTGATGATACAAAATTATAATAATAAATATGGAAGTAATTTCACAGTTCTTTACAGATACTATTCACAATCCTTTCACATGCAAATGTCCTGTCCCGTCCTTCACAACAGTGATTTTTGGTGCCATCCAAGGCTCTAATTCAACATCTTCTAATAGTTGATCCCATAATTACTTTATATGGCAAGAACAATGTAAAATACTATTCCAGATTAAGATCTCAAGATGGCTTTACATTTATATTATTATTTCCCCTGGGCCTTCCCCTCAGGACATTTCTGATTTAGACATTTTTCACGTTTCAGAAGCAAATTAGGCCATTACTATTCTCAGCTCACAGTACATTAATAACCAAACAGTGTGCAAAACAAAAAGTGTTGTAAAATAGAATATTTAAAGGTATTTTTATATGAATGAAAGTAATGATTTGATTTGATGGTATTTTCAGGAGCCAGATGAACCTGATATATTAATTCCCAAATCCTGAAAAGTTTGTGGGCAAATGATTATTTAAATCTAAAAGGAATTTGGTGTCTAAAAATTCAGCATTTTTAGAAGTTCCTCACTCAGTTGATGAAACACCAAAAATACAAAGAAATACTTTTCCAAGGAGCAATTCAAACAGCAGCATTAAAACTACTGAAAAAATTCCGATCTAATCTAAAATTTTGATTCCAGTCTAATTCTAAAAATGAGACTGTCTCATCATAGTGTCTCCTTTTTTTCCAGATTACTGAAAAAATTCCGATCTAAAATTTTGATTCCAGTCTAATTCTAAAAATGAGACTGTCTCATCATAGTGTCTCCTTTTTTTCCAGATTAGTTTGTTTTAGAATGATTTTTACTAAAGAGTATGTGTGATTTGCACTGGGAATGGAATAACCTTTACTGAACAAAAGATGCTGAGAGGCACCTGCCAGGCAGGAGTGTTCCTGTGCTGGGCAATGAACCCTCGTGCTGCAGCTTCAGCAGCATCCCCAGCACGTTTTGTTGAGTTCGCACCTTCTATGTAATCTGGTAGATACAGAGGGTGGAGCTCAGCCTCTGCATTCTGCTTAATAGCCTCAATTACAGGTGGAAAAGCATACAGTATGTAAATCAGTACACACTAGATGTGATATAATTGCAAGGTCAGTGTGGACAATGTTTTGCTGAAGTGCTGCTATAAGTGAATAATTTCCATGATGAAAGTGTATTTTTTCATATTTGAGAGCTAATGTACTGAACTGCTCTTTCAGAAGCATTGCTCCAATTGCACTGTAATGTTAGACTGCAGAAAAATAGTGACAGCCAGATATCCCCCAACTTCAGCATGAAGCACCTATCTTAGCAGGTAATGTGGCATGAAGCTACCCATAATTGTACTAGGATTTGAAATACAGTGCATTTAGGATGGGGAGTCACAGGAGAGGACACTGGAGAGATTTGCTAGTTGTAGGCAAAGACAGCAAGGGAGTAGTGTCTGTTCCCTCAGGACACTGCAAGCACTGCAGAAGAGCACTGAAGCACAGGCAGTTGGTGGGCATTGGTCTGTGTCCCTCCTTCAAGAGCAAAGTCTCAGGATGCCATATCCATTTTGGAAAGATAACTGTGCTTTCCTTTTCTAAATATACTTTGTTAATATTGCATATTACCTGTATTTTAATAAAAAATACAGGTAATATGCAATGCATTCAATTTAGTGTTCAGCTATTATCAGGATTTATTTCAGCTTACAACTTCCACTGACTTATTAAGATCTCACCTGATGTATTAAGGCAGAAATTATCAAGATATTGAATTTAGAATGCTTTTAAACAATTTATACAGGAGAGTTGCAGAAATGTCCCCCGCTCTCCTTTGAAGCATCAATTACTCCCATAAAACAATTAAGCATCAATTTGTTCTTCCATGTAGATGTAAAGTAGATGATTCAGTGAACAGTTGCTTACAGACTCAAAAGCAGAAGCACTAATGATTTTAGCAGGATTTCTGTGTGAGAGAAATACATGTAATGATGAAGAACCATAGCAGACAAGATAGAAAACGAAAATCTGGCAGAATCATAACAAAGGGATAAACAAAGAACATTAGCTGTATATAAATAAGCCTATGATCACGTGGCATATTTGAAAGCAACACATCTCATTATCTGCACATATCTTCTTTATCATCATTGTGATTTGTGATGTGAAGACTATTTAAATTAATTTACTCTATTTTCCCAGTTCTGATTTAGAAAGTTATGTTGAATCAAGCTGATTACTACCCAATAATTTTTGCTGAATAGCAAAGTTACTTTTCCTTAACTTAATTTTTCTGTTCCACATAGATTATTTCCTGTTTCACATAGGTTATTTTTTCTGTATTATGAAATTCAAGAAAATAAGTATCTGGTTAAAAAGGATGTTTATTGGCAAGGGCCTAATTTACAACACATAAGTACCATTATACGTTATTACTCTCACAGTGCAAAAGACTTGAGTTAGCCTTTCAAGTAACACCATTTGTAACTAGATGGAAAAGGTCAGCAAAAAACACGATTCATTTTTCTATTCAAATGAGTGGTATCAGGAACCATTCCTGGAGGGAAGCAGCAAATGTGACTCGGGATGGTTATCTTTCTTCCTCTTCCTCCTCCCCATTTTGTTTTAATTTTAGTGTAATGACTTTTGCTTACACTTAACTGGCTGGGAGGACAGCAGAGAACCAAGCTCTGTATGAAGCTCTAGCAGATGTGTTACCTACACTGTGATGAAAAAAGTGAATTAAATATCATAAAAGTAAAAAAAAAAATAGATTCAGTTATAAAAAGTCCATTGAAAAATTTCTGCTTATACAGGAAAAGGTGAGAGGGGATTGTTGATTTTTTAATTTTATTTGTCTTCTTAAAATAAAGCTCACTGCTTTTCAATACAAGACCATTTTTTTAAATTTTAAAAAACAAACCCTTTAATTAAAAAAATGCACAATTAATTGCCATTGTTTTCAAATTAGCTTCCTTTCTGTTTCAACTGTTTGGTCAGGAATAAGTATATTATGCACTGTGATTACGAACACAGTGACATTGAAAAAAGAAAAAGCTAATTGAGCAAGATTTTACTCTGTGGCCCAAACACAGAAACCTCTTGAAAACATCCTGCTGGCATCAATATTCCCCTCTGCATGACAGCAAGACTCTTCCCAGCTCAGGGAAGGTAGTGCTAACTCTTAAATCCATGCACCATATTTTGTGTTATTGATATTTAAGTGGCAATCATTTATGCAAAATAAAATTGATTTTTGTGATCTTTTATACCTATAACACAAAATGGGAAACACTGGAAGACACAGGGACACAGCTGGAGTCACCAGAAGCCCTGTGGTGGCCATTGAGTAAGAAATGTTTCGAAGTAGCCACTTGCATGCTGTTACTGCATTACAAAGAGGAAATATCTAACTGCTCATTTTAGGAATCAATTTGGATGAACAAATGTCCAAAGATGTCTATTTCCTTGCTGATACCAGCTTCCTCCAGACATGAGAAAAGATCTTCTAAAATGACAGTAGTATAACAAGAGCAAAACACATTTGCCTTATAAACAAAATAAATGTAATAAAATAGTAGAATTAACACACTAAGAAGATTTCCGTGAGAGGTGAATTCTGCGTATAATATAACCAAATTGTCAACATTGTTTCATCTAGTCCTACTTTTATTAATTTCCTGGAATTTCCCAAGGAGGAATATCCAAATATTAGGAAAAAGACATACCTCTTTTATAAAAAAACTTTCCTTGTGAACATTTAATTTACTGGTAACACACTGAGTGACAGTGAGGAATAGCTGGTTGTGAAGAAAAGTTGATTCTGTTGTCCTTGTCCATCAGCTTTTGTCTTCTTCAAGTTCAGTGATCCTGTTTGGGGCCAGGGAATCTATTCATGTTCAATTAGGCCCAGCCCAGACTTGGGAAAAGAACCACTTCTTGCAGGCAGGGCAAGCAGCCAGCTGTGGTGAGGAAGGCAGAAACAAATATTGCAAAATGAGACAATGAACATCTGTTTGCAGAGGGTGGGCAGGCACGTGCGCTGCCTGAAGGATGAAAGCTACCCGCATCTGTATGGTAATTCTAAATGGACCCTGCAGTTCAGCAAGCTGATTAAGTTTACTTTTTGCTGGAAATATTGTTTTTGATCATTAATTGTGATCTTACTTCTTGCCCGGATTTTTTTCTTTTCTGTGAGAACTTAATCAAGCTTAAAGAATACCCATTCCAGCTATGCAGCTGCTTTTTCTTTATCTTGCTATATATTCACAGATTGGTCTTTACAATGCCCACTACAAAGGGGATAGTAGGAGACAATACATTTAACCTGATGTTCTGATAAAAGATGACAGTGGGAAAAAAAAATTCTTTGAAATGGAAGCTGATGAGGCAAAAATGGACAGTCTAAATAACATTGCTCCAAATGGTAGAGGTGGACAAACGATGCTAGAGTACATTATTCCACTCCACTGGATGAAGTGACTTTCAAGGACTGATTAGCTTCATGTCTGAGAGGGTTAGCCCCCTGCCTGTTATAACAAGTGCCTATGAAAGGGAGAGCTGATCCGACAACTGGCTGTGCCAACCGTGAAGTTATTTCAATACTTTCTCTTCTAACATATTGATTAATCCCATCATCATTTTGAAACCCTATTTTATAATGAATAAATCATTTTCTAATAAAGAACAGTTAGGAGGTGTAAAACTGACTTCTCAATGATGCTATCAGCCCCTCTGCAGATTTTACCACTTCTGGCTCTCTGCAAGCTCTGTGTGCTAAGATTATGCTTTTTCATGACCGAAAAGCTTTATTTTACAATGAAGCCTTTGATATCCTAGTGACAAAGTCACATCATGAATCTTCTGCACTGAAGATGTACCAATTTTACTGTAAACACCAATGTTAAATGCTTCCATTATTTCTAGCCTTTCTCCTAATTTTTCCCCTTGCTACGACTATTAAGCCAAATGTGATACAAACAAATTACTCCTGCCTTTGGGCCCACATGACAAATACACCACAATACACAAGGGAATGCTCCAAAATAACATCTTGCATTTGCAGTATCACCTGATTGTTTGGGTAATATAAGATTGTAAACAGCCAGGGAGGAAGAAAAAGAGCTCTGATTTAGCTAGTGGAAGTTCTCACTTATGCACTTGGAAATGCAGAGATTTGGAAAATACAGAGCCTAATATTCAGTGGAATTGCAATAAGTCAAATTATACATATCACAAGCATTTTGGTTTTGTAGAGCAGTTCCTATTATGACACAATGTTAAAAACCATCCTGCAAATGCAAAGATACCAGGCTATACAAGGGGTGGGGAACAGCTCAAACCTTCTGGCTCTTCTGAGACATTCAGATCGAAGATCTAAAGGTTCCCTGGTCTGCGGATATAAGAATGGAGAGAAATAATGGCTCTTCAGCCCAGTGCTTGGGACGTCCTCGGGCTAAAGGTGGGCTTCCTGATTTTATCCCTTGGTTCAGGAGTGTTTCAGGATTTTACCCAGTGACTATTTAATGTGTCCTTTGCATGTTGATGAAACCATACTTGCTGCTGAAGGTTTTGTTTCAGTAATACTTGTAAATAAGAAAACTGCAACTCCCTTCACCATTCACGGTGAACCAGGGCCTGCTTCATACAGCAGGTGACAGAGCAGGAATTGCATTGGGAATATAAAAGTTTCAACATTTGTAACAGAGATTGAAATGCACACATTTTTTACTGACATAGTGCTTAGTTTTGTGAAAATTGTTTCATCTATTAAGAACATTTTAATTTGTTTCATTCCAATTTTTTATTATAGAGGTATCACTAATGCAAATAAACCAACTCTTTGTTTGTATTGAATGAGTGAATCCTAACACTGAATACCAAAACAGTAGAACACAATTTAAAATGTTTCTAAAAATTTAAAATTACTCTTCAAATGTGGAAAAAATTTTTCTTGGTATTTGATTAATTAAGCAAGATACTACTTACCTGAGACTATGAAAATTTTTATGGTGTGAATGTAGAAACATTCTATTAAGGACTATTTGCATTTTTGAGATCTTATATTCTTAACTAGGCTTTTTTTGGGGCATTAACACACCTAGTTAAATACATATATATTTTTAAAATTTAATTACAAATGTGTTCCATTTGTCCTATCTCATACTTCTTAAACTAGAGGAAAGAAGCGCTATCACAGTAATAGCCATGCCTAGGAAAGAAGAAAAAAAGAGCTGAAAGTTCTAATCAAAACTGTAATCAGAAAGATGAGAAATGGTGAAGACTATTAAATTTTCTTTGCTCCCTTGATGAATTTAATAAAGAACTAATCAAAGATCATTAGAGGGCTTTTGTGCTTGGTGCGCATTGTAACTGGATTGCAATTGGAATTTATGTTTTAGTGGTTATCTATGGTTGAATTGAACCTTTAAATACAGAAAGAGCTATTTTTAGCATTTTTCTTTGAAAATATTTATTTTAAAATGTCAAATCATTGCATGTTGCTTCTATGCCTTACATGGTAAAACACAGCCTATTTCACTGTGGTTAGAAATTTAAAAATTGGTATCGGTATCAGTGTTTAGTTTGAATTTTCTAATTATCTTCCTCCCTTTAATTTTGCAAGGAAATTAGAAGAGAGACATTTACTCCCCAGGCAGTTATGTAAGTAATCCGATTGCAAGGACTATTGACAACCTGTAGAATTATGTAACAGTATGGAAATTCACCTTTTGCAAAAATTCAGGGTTAACTGAGTGTTCTTAAATTTTAAAGTGTGATTCTTTGATCTTATTTTCATATTCCCTATTTGGTGCAGGAATAATAATAATAATACATTTCCATTTTCCCTCCTTCTCTTCTGTCTCTTCAAGGCCTCTTTTATCTGGGCAACTCCTTTTTCTTCTCATTTTCGTTACCAATAAACAGTTCTTAGATACAACGTTTACCTTGTTTGGCTTAATTTCATTCCTGACCATCCATTAGAACTCATCGCTGTTCCCCATACTGGAACACCACAAACAGTAGTCTAAAAAACCCATAAGTTTGCTATGCAAAAAAAAAAAAAAAAGAAAAAAAAAGAAAAAAACAAACTACTTTAAGTCTTACACTTAAAGAAATAGGAGACTCTCTGATAATGGTGATGGGCACGAGATCCTTAATGTATCTATTTTCACATTATTTTAATAATTTTGGAGTTCTATGCAGTGAGACATATAGATACAAATACAGAAACAGATCAGCTGTTCAGGTGCTCAGAAAGAAACCACGTTATCCTCCAATATCTAATACAGATGAATCTACATCCTGTTGTTTGCATGTGCAGTGTCACACATTGACACATAGGCTTTTCAATAGAAAATTGCATAAGGAAAATGAGATAATAGCCTGAAAATAAGTGCATGATAGTTTCAGGAATAACTCTGTCTTGGACTAATAAGATGTGACATCAGGAGCAGACATCAAGTTAGCTTTGACTTGCTTTCATATCTTTGAGAAATTGAAAGTGAGAGAAAACTTGGCCTCTGTGAATTTGCATGGGATGTAAATTACTACCTGGGTAATGAACAGGTCAATAATTTCAAAGCTAATGTAACTCAACCACATCATCAAATCTGCAGACTTGGATAATGGTGAAATCCTAGCAGAAACACCTTCTGGCCTTCAATCTGCATAAACTGTAATTGTCTGCCAAACAATAAATAATTTCAGTCTTTCTAATAGTGAAAGAGCAGTTTTTCAAGAATTATGGACTTACCTTATCAAGATGGAAAAGACTGCTCAAGGACAGGGGTGGCCTCTGGCCCTTCAGGCATAGATACAGAAATGTTTGTGCCCATTCTGTCTCCTCTGTCTTTTGCTGGGAGGAGCCAACACCAGGCTTAGTGTGTGCAGGGCACAGACAGAGTGACCTGTACTGAAAGCACGGCTGAATTCCTCTTCGGAATGGGCTGTGAGCTGGTGCTGCAGCCAGGTCCATGAACAAGCCAGGCTGGCTGCAGGGGGGTTAGCTGGGGCACAGGGGACACAGGGGGTGTGTAACACCCCGTGCAGACACAGTGCTCGTGTCCCTTCATTAGCAGGAGAGGAAGATCCCAAACCAAACACCTTCATCATCTACAGGTGTTTTGCTTTTTGTTTTCTGTGTTGAACATACATGTGAACTGCTCTACAACACTACACTTTGCCATTCCACCTTTAAGGTTGTGGTGTGCTGTGCTAAACCAGAGATTTTGCATTCTACGTCTAAGTCCTATCCACTGATAGGAATCTATGCAGATAGCCTGAGAATGGAGAAATCATTTAAAATTATTTAAGCCTCTGCATGTCCAGATGATTTCCCAGGACCAACCACAGAAAATGAGATACTGATGAACAGGAAGACAAAGGATGGAATAAGCATTTTTTGGGGAACCTGCTTGAAATAGTTGTGATAATCCTAAACAGTAAAACCCAGGATATCTACAAAGTTGAGAAATTTCCAAGGTTTGCCTGCCAAAGTTTGGAGAACAATTAACCTGGAGAAAGATATCAGCAGCTTCTAAGAAGCTAGAATCGATAAGGAGAAGGATCACAAACTCAAGTAAATTTTTTGAAAGTATAGTTTGTTTAGGTTTTTAAAACTTGTTATGGTTCTGATTCAGTATTTAAATGATAAATTATTAGATTTCTCAATCACAGTTGGTGATAAATCCAGCTTTGGGTGATACCCTGCAAGAAGGATTTTTATTTCTCTAGATTGGCAACTTCTAAATGAACTGGGAAACTCTCATAGTACCTGGCATTTCAATGTATTTCCAAGACATTCACGAAGTTACAGAGGTAACAGCGCTTCGGGATTGGGTTTAAAATCTGATAAGGGATGAACTTTACATGTGACAAATGTACCAACCATAACAACCAGGAAAGATCCTGCAATCATTATGTAAATGGGAAAGGTGCCTGATGGCAGGGACCTCAGAGAACACGGCAATGGCAAACAAAAATCATTACTTCTTCTATGCAGCAATACTTTTGGAAACGGGTAAAATAAAGTGACCAAATATTGACAATGGGAAAATAATGCCGTGAAGACAGTGGTCTGGGTGGTTTCTAGGAACCCTATGAAGTTCGGTACTCAAGGCCGGTCAGGCTGAAGGCGTTCAGCGTCCCCAGACAGCGCCGAGCGGGGGCTGCGGCCCGGCCAGGCCTCGCTGCCTGCTGAGGCACAGCCCCGCCCCGCTGCCAGCCCGGCCATCAATCACACATGGGTGGGATCAACCCAGCACTTGATTGGCAGAGCCACCCATCAATCACACCCTGGGTGGGGCTAACCCAGAACTTGATTGGCAGAGCCACCTATCAATCACACACTGGGTGGGGCTAGCCCATCCTCTGTTTGGCCAGGCCATCCCACCTAGGGGCGGGCCCACAAAGATCCAAGGAGCCTCCCTCTATTATTCACTTTTATTTTATTGGGGGATTTTCTGCGTGCATCTGAATGTGCAGACACTGTTGAGGCCAGAACTGAATACACCCTGAATTTGAGATGTTAATAGATTTATTTATTTTAATTGTTATATTACTGTTATTATTTTTGACTTATCGGGTCTCCTTTTCTCTTCGAGATGAGAGAAGGACATTACAACTCTCCATCAGAAATTAAGGGCTTGCACAGGAAACTAGGAGATAGACTGCATAAAAGAAAACATGCTCATCTTGACGCAGCAGGAGAGAACTCGCTGTATTTGTGTATTTGTATTTGTGGGGGTTGCTCTTCTGAATCCTTCAGCAGTGCTGGCTCCACTCATGTTCCCAGAGCTGTGTCGAGGCAGAGGAATGGGGAATAGGAGCTGATACTAGGGGAGAGTTAAATCTGGCCCTGCAGCAGTGGCAAGGAAGAACAAAACCACTGCCTTGGATCTGCATTCAGTGTCAGGTTTGCTTTTGCTGTGTTGGAGATGGAGGTTGAATGGAATTGGGAATGCCCTGTGCAATATGTCCTCTCAGCGGGTAGACATCCCCTGGCAGTGGAGAGTATCCCACATCCCAGCTGTGGTGCCCACACTGTGGTGTGGGACCCCTGTCCCATTCCCACTGTTATGTTAGGGCTTTCTCTTCCCTTGGTGAGAGATGAAAATAGTCCTGTAGCAGCAACATTGCTGCTCAACTCATGCCCAACTTCTATATTTCCATCTGGAAATCTCAGAGTGCCTTACCAGGGTCGCTTGTCAAACCAAGGTTTAACTGGCAGCAAGCCCCCAGTTCTACCTTACTGTTAGTTTTATGATTGATGATGTTTATTTTTCATCTGTTGCTGGCCTGGGATTGGATTGCAGTACAGTAAGTATGAGCACAGCTATTTAACAGCTATTTATGTATATAACTTAGTCCCACTCAGTATTTATTTTCAACTTCTGCAACTTTTTTAATTAGAGCAAATGGAGTAAAAAAATATTAAAATTAGCTTTCTAGGCCTGTATCTTTACACCTAGGTAAAATAAGCGGTGGCTGGAGAGAGAAATCCCTGTTCAGATTTCCCCCAAAGCACAGAAAAAGGAAAGGTGTGAGAAAGAGGGAGGCGGTGGCTGCAGTGTTGAAGGTTTCTGCCCATGCTTGGGAAGCTGCTGCTGCAGAAGGTCAGTCTGTGTTGGAGGCAGCAGGAGCTCGGGCACAGCTCCTGCAGGGCTGCTCAGATCACAGAGGCTGGGATGTGTTCTGGTTCCTGGACTGCATGCTCACGGTGTTTTGATGCTGGAGCTGGCTGGTTTAAGGCTGGAGTGGGTGTATTTCCAGTCACTCCTACACTCCCTGCCTGTTGCTCTGCAGACATACACAAACATGTGCATGCACACACACACACACTGCACTCATACACAGAGCATTTTCTTTTTTTTCTTTTTAAAACACATCTGCATGGAGAGGTGCCTTTCTCTCAGTTCCTCTCCAGTCGGCGTGTCTCCTAGTACTACACAGCAGTAAAGTTTTCTTTTTAAAACACATCTGCATAGAGAGGTGCCTTTCTCTCTCAGTTCCTCTCCAGTCGGCGTGTCTCCTAGTACTACACAGCAGTAAATAAGTGTCTGTTGTTCAGATATTATTCACCTTTCCCTTTTGTTCTAGCCAATTTTGTTGATACAGTGTGAGAAAACAACTCAAGAGATAGGGTTATAATGTTCATTTCCAAGAGCCATAGTTAAGTGTTACATTTTTACTTCTGACTTGTTATCTTCTATTGCATAATAAAAAGTGAAGAAGCCAAGTACTTTGTTATATAAGTACAAAATACTTGTGCCCACAATTTAACCCTTCAAACAATATATAGGAACCAAAGCATAATGCATGGAGTTTTTCAAATTATTGAAGGCATTGTAGTACAATTGTAGTACATTGTAGTACTCTCAATAGTTCTACAATCTCAGCAAGCTGGTTGTGAAATATATCTTGTTGCTGTTATACTTTTAACTGACTTTTCTTTACACAACAATTTATGGAAGCGTAACATGCTCAGCCTGCTCATAAATTAGGCAGCCTAACTTTAATAGAAACCATGAAGAGGCTCGAGTCTTGAACTGAACATTCTCAATCTATGTGCCAGTATATACTTTAATGTGTTAAAAACTACTTTAATTGAGCAGACATTATTAGTGAGTGTCTTATGGACACTGAAGGTATTTTTTTTCCTTGTTGTCTCCTTAAATACCTTAGTTAAATTATGCAGAAAAAAATTACATCCTAGCCTGTTGCATAAACTCTAAAGAAATAATTGGGTGGTCAAAAGAAATATTAATTTTGAGAAAAGAAAGTGTCATGGTTGTTTTAATGTAAAATATCTTCTTATTTACAAACCTGGAGAAAATAGAAAGCTTTTTTTAAACTTCTATCCTGTTGGTACACTGTATACAACTTTAACACAACTCATCAGTAATTAGCTATTTACCATTTAAACCATGACAAAAGTATCTTAAAACTTCTTTTGTGTTCTTATCATTTTTTAAAGGAGCACATTTATACAGAAATTGCTTGGCATCTCTGTATCAAGGCTTTGATCTCTTCCACTATCAATTGTTGGCTCAGGTACAAGAGACTGTAAAATATACAAAGCTGTCTGCTCTAGACTCCAGTGGAAATAAAAAAAGGGAGTCTGTTTATACACAGGCACTCATTAGCTAAGTCAGTCAATATTTACATGTTAAAAATATAATGCCTTCTTTGTTAGATAAATTATTTAATTCAATCTCTATGAAACTTCCTTTCAAGAGACTAACATTTGCAAATAAATAACTTTTTAGTTCCTTAATTATAATTGCAAGCTGAATACCATCCTTTTCTTCCTTTCTTTTTTTTTTTATCCCAACTACTAGGTAAACTTTAAAGAAACATTAAAGAGTGTTTTACAAATACATAAAGCCATTTTTGATGTGTTGCCATACAATGTATTTTTTTGAAAATGTCATCAAAACAAACAGCTCTTGTGTGGTGTTACATATGTTTCCCAAATTTGCTGTTAATGCTATAGGCTATCAACTTAGTCTGCCATCATCCAAGAATTAAAGTTCAAGCTTATAGGAGCACCACTGGCAGGTGTCATACTGATGGAAATGCATGTGGATGCATTAAATGACATATGTCCGTTGGTGACTTGTTTCTTGATAATTGCTTTCCAACAATTGAGGGCTAGAATTTCCAGCAAATGAGGGCTAGAAGCAACATTCTCCATTTATGCCTCCTAGGACTTTTTGTTTTTCTCCACAGACCTCTGTGTCTTCTTATTATTCTAGTACTTGAAATGACACATAAATGTAGTGATTGCAGATGATTATGACAATAAACAAAATAGTAGCAGCATTTCACAGAAAGAACAGGGAATGAGGAGGAAAGGATTTCTGACCTCATGTGCATACAAGAAAATACACACACATGTGTTCATGTGTTTCCAGATACAGAGGGTGTTAAATCCTGAGCTCTAGTTAGATTTCCAATGGTCTAAAAAAAAAATACATGTTTGGGGACTTGGGTTTTTTTTTTTCACGCTAAGGTAAATTTAGACTGCTTTCAGCATGTCAGCATGTGACTAAGCATCCTTTTTTCCCCCTTTTCTACATGCACATAAAGAAAAATGTTTTCCTTATATTAAGTATTTCTAACAATTTTCTTATATAACCCTGTCTTCCTTGTCATCCTTGTAACATTTCTGTGGTGAATTATGTTAGTGACATTTTTGTGTAAGTGTTTCAAGACATTTCACAGATGTAAGAGTGCAAGTGACATAATTTGCAGATGTCACCTCTGGCAGTTTTAGAATTTTATGTGTTTCTTCAGTGGCTCTAGTAATGACTGTTATCTTCAGTATTATTGTACCCAATAGCTGACTGCATATAGCCATTATTTCCTTAGTGAACGTCCTTAGCACTATGACACTAAAGCGATGTATGTCCTAAATGGATAAATGAAGAGTGTTTTGTATGTGGAATGCAGACCCACGTTGGGTTCCCCAATGCAAACAGCCATACTCTACAAAGAGTAGAACATAAAGCAGTGTTTTTTATTTTGTACTCCTTAAAAAGGGGAGAAAAAAACCCCACACTTAGTCTTGTCTCACCCTGAATCTTCTGTTTGTGGATATTCCTAGAAATTCTTCTACTAGTGATTGACACTTGAGAGATTTATGACCCACCAGCTTTTCATTTGCTTTTGTAATTCATCCAGTTCATGATACAGAAGCCCACGAGAGCCACATAAAACTAAACACATGCAGGTGAATTGTTAGAAGAAGGGATGTGACCAAAAGAACATGATCCAATTGACCCAGTGTGCTGCTAAGATATCTGAGGGACTGGGGCAAAACTCCCTCACAAAGGTTTGCTGGCTCCTTACAAGCTGAAGGAATCACTCCTGTCCCCTGGGGGGGGGCATGTCCCTGGTCTGGGTCCCTGCTGTCACCTCTCACAGAACCCAGACACAGCCAATGCATGGCTGTGGTTAAAGGATCTTTGCACTGTACTCAGCTTGAAAGGGTGAAGGAGTTTTGGGAAACCAAATGAAACAGGATAAGCAAAAAAAAAATCTCATGTATAGTGAGGAAAAAGGAGAGAGGGAAAAAGGGATGGGGAAAAAGAGGATTTTTTTGAGGCTGTCTGTAAATCTGCAGTGATTTGGTGTTTGAGACTTACCTCCTGTGAAAACTGTTGTTTGAAAAAAGAAGGATACAAACTTTGTGTTGGTGTGAGTGGGTACCCCTCTCACCAGAGCCCGTTCCCCAGGGCAGATCACAACACCGTGAGCAGCTCACTGCCACCTGCATCGTATGGGGGCAGAGGTCCTTTTCAAGCTCCTGAAATGCTCCTCTTCTCTTTTTTTCCTTTGTGGATGTCTACTGCTAATATTTGATTTCTGCCCAGGCTCGGTGTGAGCGAGCCTCCGGAGGTGCGGGAAGCCCGAGGCAGCCAGGGAACCAAGCCGGGACATTCCTCTGGCCACTTGAGAGCTCGGAGTGGTGGGGCTGGCTCACACCTTGCAGCCATCAGGCTCCTGGGAGCTGCCGATATTCTGGAGCCGGTGTACTTGATTTTAAAGTGGGAGAGAGCTGCAAGATCCTCTCTTCACACAGCATTTCCTTCTTGAAGTGGTGTTACTGTTGGCTCTAAAGAACGCATGTTCTCATACTAAAGATTACACTAAACCTACCATGTATTATTTATAGAGTAACTTCCAGGGAATATTTCTTAATTTGAAGAAAAAGCTTGTGGGTTTTCTAGTCATATTTGACTACTGTGAAATTATTTCCTATTATTAGCATAAAAGTGATCTTTTGTGCTATTGCTCCGTCTGCCTTAAAAATGTCAAAGTATGAGTTTAAGGTGTCTTATGAAAGGAAACAAAATGAATCATTAAGGTTTTTGCCTTAATGATCCTGTGTGATTCAGACGTGTTCTACATGATAAGAAATAATAAAATTCTTTACATTTTTAATGTGAAAAAAATGTAATTATATTTCATGTATTACAACTGATTGGTAGCTGGAAAGTTTCGGTTATTTCTATCTATCCATATATATCACATACAGTCTGTACTTTTAATTTGTGTGGACATTATATCAGAGAATCTCCCCATGGTATCCCAGTTAATCTCATAAAATGTTAATGTAATCCCTCCACAAATACGTAAATGCAGTACCACTATGGGTCTGGCAAATAATAAACAATATGTATCTTATCCTGGGCTTTCCTTGATGTAATTCTGAGCAATAATTTAGTCCTTGTCTTCCACTCTGAAGGATTTAAATGGAATGACCTTTATTCTGGTTTTGTTTGCTCTCTATCTCCTAAGCAGCTGCAGTGAAGATGAAGACAAACAGTAGATTAACAGTGGTACCTTTTATAAGGCTGATTAGTCTTAAAATATGCTCAGTGGAAACAAAAAAGCATAAAATGAGGTCTGAGAGGTTTTTACTCTTTTCATTGAAACTGCTGCATTTCTTTCAGTAAGTCACAGGTACTGACTTTTCAATCAAGTTTTTTTTTTGGAGAGCAGTTGTTTTTGCCAGCACAGCCTGTATAATATTTCAGAAGTGCAAGGTACGTCCTTCTAAAATAATTCTACCTTATTTATTTTTCTGGTTCAGATGAGAACTTTGTGGGGAGTTAATTAAAAATATTTTCTGGTATTTCATATCATCTGCTTTTGGTGATTGTACATATAATCAGCTGTTAAAACCAACACTAGAACTGCTATGGGTGATAGCTGTAATGGGCGCAGCTGGCATTCCTGCAATTTATAAGCACTTTGCAGAAACACATTTTTAACATGTACAAAGTGTGTAAGAGAGAAGTGGCTCAAGACAATGGGTGAACAGCATGGTTTATGGCACGGCTTAACAGCACCTGACAACACCCTGCAATTTTTAGGACTGGATGTGGGAAATAGTTTATCCGTCAGTAACAAGGCAAAATGTACTTACCTGAACTGGTGTCTGTTAGAACCACTGCCTGATAAAATAATACCTCGATGGGATTTCTTGTATTACACCTGTCTCCCCTGAAAGGCTCTGCCTGCAGCACATGGTCTGCTCCCTTTTCTCCTTACCAAAGTGGAGGGGGAGAAGGCTTGCTGATTTAGCCATCTTGCTAAATCACCCACATCCCCTTCCTGGAGCACCTAGACATTCCTTAGATGTCTCCTATCAAAATCCTGCCCCAGCCTGACCCTGCTTATCAAGCGCTTGTTGTTCTTTCAGAGATTTGAAAGGATTACAGCAGATTAGCTAACACAGCTCCTTCCCTTATCCTGTTTTGTGTGGGAGTCAGTTCTATAATAAAAATAAAACAGAAATTTTAAAGCATGTTTTAACAGTGAGCATACTGCTAGTATGCTGAAACTTATGTTTCAGTACAGTTGATTTAAATTTTGCATTTTTAAAATCTGTGTTTATCAGCAGTTGGCTATTCCCCCCCCCTTTTTTGGGGGGGATTTTTTTTTTAGTTGTAATAAAATTCACCTCATATCTAATAAGATTCCAGCCTGTGAGAAGACATTTCATCTGATACAAAATGCATATTTGTGTTTGATATAAACTATGCATAAATACAAGTTTTTATCTTGTTTTCATGCCTATTTGAATTTTCAATATGTGTAACTTCGTGTGCTAGCACTTTAAGTAGTACCCAAGGTATTTGGGCATTAAAAATCAGATTCCCAAGAGGAACTGAAATCACATGACAGTGATGCACACTAAATGTCCTTGAGTGGTTAAAAAAAGAAGATAAAATAAAAAGGAGGAGGAAAGGAAGAAAGTAGCTCCTACAAAGCTGGGATAAAGGCATCAACAAAACGAAATTCCAAGGTAAAGCCAAGCTCCAAAACAAGTCACAAACCTCAATTACCGAGTTAAGCAATAATGCTGAGTTTGAAAGAAGAAAGCCAGTGTGGACAGTAACTTCAAAGCCTATCTCTGCAATGAGAACTGAAAAACTGAGATTCTGGAGTTGCTTGTAGACAGCAACAGAACAATATGACACCAGTTTCCTTGTGAAAAACTAATGAATTATTCCTTTAATTCCTACCTCCAATTTTGTCACATCAGTGACATTTCTCCTTAGTTATGATGCATGTTTATCATCCTGGAAAGTTTCATGTGCTTTTTTTGGCGTCAAGTATCTTTCTTGAGGTCAGGCTGGAAAAGAGGAAACACTCACAAAATTCAGAGGCAAACGCAGAGCTGTGTTTGAATGTGTGTCCAGTGGTGACTTTGAGGTGAGCAGGCTTTGATGGCCACCAGACGTGCAGAGCACCAGTGGTTGCCCACACTATGGATGACCCACCCTGCCAGCCAGATGGGCTCATCCTGGGCTCAGCTCGGGGCTTGACATCTCCCTGCTTGCAGATCTGGTCTTGTGGGAGACCATAGGCCAGTATGGACATACCCAGCATCGGAGTTTAGTGCTGCTTCTCTTAATGTTGCACAAATGGTTGTAACAAACTTTTGCCCTTTCTTTTACCAAATTTCTACCTTTTTTCTTTCTTTCTTTTTTTAATGGTAACATCTCTTATTTTTATCTCCTCAGTCAAAGAGAACTCCACCTGCTCTGGAGAACTGGGAATTGGTTTTCATCCTCACTGTCTTCTGTGCCACTGGTTACTGTGTTGTGTTTGCAAGGCACAGAGCTGTGTATGACTAGGGGCTCAGGATGCTGTGTGTCTTCTACTTGTATTAGGAGATTTTAGAGATTTGAGAAATTCTGGAAGGGGAATCTCTTCTATTTATAAATTGAACTGTAGATTTGAGAGTTGAAATGTTTTCAGTAAGGTCTGAAATCACCTTCTGGGCTTGAGCAGTTGCCTGGGAGCCGATGGTTAACCTCTTGCCTCAATTGGTGAAACCAGTTACACATCATTTTTCGTGCACTTCAAGTTGGAGAGATGTGAGACAATTCCTGGTCTGGAAACTGCACAGCCACAGTAGCTGTGTCACTAATAAGCTCTGCTGAGTTGCAGAAACACAGAAGATTTGGCAGTTCTGTCATTTCCCTTGACCTCTGTCTGTAGCAAGTCCCTTTTCTTTCTCTCTGTCACTTGTGACTGTTAGGTACAGAGAACAAACCCTTCTTTTCTTTTTGTTGCCAAGTTATTAATTGATGTTCAGGAGAGGATGGGAGGAAAGAAGCTTTGTCTGGCTCTGAAAAGCACCAGATGTGCTTTTTTGAATTGAGGAGAGGAATTAATTAAAATGAGGTAATAATATTAATCTGTCGACTGCAGTTAAGATTGGCTGTAACAGGAGGGGGAGCTCTCAGCGCATCAGGCGGGGGAAAGGGGGTGGATGGGGAGCTCCGCTCTCCCAAACCAGCGAGGGGCTGGGGACCCTCCTGCGATGCAGCAGCAATGGGGGAGGGATGTCTTGTCACCCTTCTCACGGAAATACCTGTGTGACTCTGCTGGGCTGCTGCCACTCAACCCAAAGACAGAAGCAGGAATGAATATTCAGTGATGAATGCGGGTGGAAATGCTGACGGAAAGAATGAAGTACAAATTAAGAAGCTTTGGGATTCTTCTTTAAGTGTGTCTGTTTTGATTGCTTTTTCTGTAGATTTTTGCTATGTATTATATTGTTTAACAGAGCAAAAGAAAAACAGAATACATGTTTACTGTGTACTAAGCTGTAAGTACCTTTTTCAGACATCAGTAATCATCCTTTCCAGCTGAGAAGGCAATACACTTGCAATAGAGCTCTCCAAAAAACAGCAATTGTCCTATATTAGTGTTTCTGAAGCTATCCCTTATGGAAAAGCCCTTCTAAATTTAATAAGGGTAAAATGAACTGGGCTATATAGTGATTTCATAGAATTAAAAGAGAATTAGGAATTCAGCAGGAATTATACCTCTGCCATAGATGAAGCTGGCATTAGCTGATGCAAGGCTGTGTGCAGACCTGCTGCTGCTGTGCAAGTGAATAATCTGTGTGCATGTATGCGAGCATGAGAAATGCTGATTTACTGCCCAGTCTCAGAGGGGTTTGTGTGCATGGTCCTGGGCACGTGTCCAGAGCATCCTGGAGCAGAGCAGTGAGGACAGCAGGATTGCTGCTGTGTCCAGCAAGCTCTGGGGCCAGCTTGAGTCCACAGCAAACTCAAAGTAAGAGTCACTGTACTTTGATGTTCCTTGGCATCTTGTATGAAGGCTGCCAATTTCTCTAGCTTTAAAAAGTAATTTCTTAGAAAACTAGAAATGACAGGGGATTTGGGGAGGTAGTACTCATGGGAAGTCATTGTGGCATAGATGCCCAACTAATTTTGTTATTCTGGAATCCCCACTCTTGAGGTTTAAAAACAGACAAACTTTGTGATATGACAACTTTTTTTTTTTTTCCCCTAAAGGACACACCATTTCCCTGAAACACATATTAGTTATTAAAAAGTTTGATATTCATGGCAAATATTTTTTTCCATCTTTGCCTCAATTATTTTAGCATTAGTCAAAGAACTAATCTTTAGATTATATGTTTGTATTGCTTCCCCTGCAAGGCAATCTGCATGTCCTACCATTTCTTTTTAGATTCTCAATCTGACACAAGGATGAGCTGAGCACCTGAGAGGCAAAAACTTCCTTTAGGTGCTGTGCATTCCATCAGCAATCCCCAGTACAAGAGACACATGGGATATGCAATGGCTCCAGTCTGCTGGTCTCAAAAACCCATCAGGAAAAAAACCTCACTAAATAAGGAAGAAAAGGAAAAACATCATTCTCACTTTACAGACTTGAAGGGGAAAAATGTATGTCAGTATGTATTACAACCCAAATTAAGCCACGCTGGGCACTTTTTCAGCTGCATGTGCCTGCAGCTGTAAACCACTTGTCAGTGCAGGTGTGTGAGGTATTGGGCAGCTGAAAGCCCCAGCATGTGAGCCTCAGGGGCTCCACTAGAGACAGGGAGCACATCCACAGCTGCTGGAGCGCAGGCTCTGGCCTTGCCAGCTTTGCAGGTAAGCTGGGTTGGCTGTCATACTTATTTCCACTTGCCTTCTTTATGACTCTTGAGTGTTTCTGATAAAATAGTGCTGTTTTTCCTGCAAATTCATGGAACTTTGGTGACATCCAGTGACAGGTTCTGCTGGAAGGTGTTTTGTCTACTGGAATGATGGGAGAGAAATGCTGGTGCCCTGCTGATTTCCCTTAATGGGATCAGCAAATGAATTTGGACAGAGGCTGGAAATCAGGCTCCCAAACCATATACTTGCAGTTGGGATTTGCATTAGTCTTTTCAATATTTAATGTGTATTTGCTGTTGAAAATATGTTAATTAATCACAGTATCAAGGCACAATCTTGTCTGGCAATACATTTAAATAAGGTTCTTTGAAGAACTTTCTGCAAGCTTTTTATGTAATTTCTCTGTCTCTTAAAGAAATTTTCTGAGTGTCAAAGTCAAACCTATGAGTAGTGCCTGATATTATAATTTGTTTTTCAGACAATTTAATTAAAATTGGAGTAAAACCTCATTTTCTGGGGAAAAAAAGAAAACCAGTGACTACAGACTCTGACAATGGAATAAACTGTGGTAGCTTACTTTGAAAGTAGCTATTTGTGGATTAAAATTTACAAAACCAAATTATTGCATTCAACTCCTAGAGTGTGGTGTTTTAACCTAAATGGAATCTGAGGTTAAATGACATTGCAAGCTGGAGAAATGAATATTTAAAAACTATATTCAAGCTAAATTGCCAAATGGTTACTCTTGTATAGTAACATCCAAATAATGGCAATTGTTCTTCTAATAAATATGATTTCTATAGCATTTTCTTTGATTATTCAGTTAACCGCCAGTGCTGTTTTACCTCTTTATAATAATGCGTGCTTTCTTTAAAAAAAAAAAAAAAAGAAAAAAAAAATAAGTTGGTTATTTCTTTGGTCAGGGCCTATTTGCTCCTTTTTTATGTGAGATTTTCAATACTCGGCAATGATGCCGAGCAAAAAAGGTCCATCCACTTCACTTGTGATGCCTCGTGCATTACCTAAAGCACAACAGAACAATGGCAGACAACAGAGCCTTTCTCCCCGCTAACAATGCAGTCACCATGACAACCAGCAGAAGAACGTTTGGCCAGGAAAAGCTGGGAGCTTGGCGGACCAGCCTAATCAAAAAATGGAATAAGATGACAACAATTACACTGATGAGTGAGAGGGAAGCTACAGATGCATTCAGACACCTATGGCACTGCTGGCTGGATGTATTCAGCATTATTTTTTTGTTTTGTTTTGTTTAGTGTCTTCTGTTTTTTGAGAGCTGGTAAATAGACAAGATCGAATTGTGTAACAGAATGTCAGTGCTCTAGTTAAACTGAAAATTCCTTTTCTTTTGCTGTGCTACTTCAAGCACACTGAAGAGGCTTTAGGAGAGATGAGGTTTTGAAGTGAAATATGTAATAGATACAATATGAGTGTCACAAGGCAACTTTATTTAGCTTTAAAAATGTAAACTTGGATTTTCAAATGCGTGGATGCAAATAAATAAGACTGGATTGTGTTATGAATAACCAGCCTCACCTTTCACTTCAATTTTAGAAAACTGGACACATGTCAAGCATTGATTAGAAGTCATGGCTTGTTGTTTTTAAACCAGCCCCTTCTGCATATTAGTAATCACTCTAAAATTTATCATGGCATTTTGTGCAGACTTCTATTCCAGTTCCAGGGAAACTTGAACTGCAACTGTACATGTGCCATAAATCAAGGAACAGACATAACGATACACTTCTCTGAAATACCCCAAATTTAGCATTCTGCTAATAGCCTCCTCGTATAAGCTCCCAATTACATGGCAGAAGTTCTGGTATTTCCTTTATAGGAAAGGGGTGAAGAAAACTTTGGCTGCAGTTGCTGACAAATGAGTCTGTGATTTCTACTGTTGAGAGCAGTTTATGGTTTTAGGGACTGGGATGAAGAGAAGCTGCTGTTTTAAAATGCTGAGGTATTTGGGGATAGCCAGGAGGCATTTTAACAGTTTGAAAACAGCAGTGAGCACAAAACCCTGAATGTTTCCAGGTGGTTTATCTGATAATGATGCTGTAGAGTTGAGTCATTTGGCCAGTCCTTTCTATACTACCCACTGCTGTAGCCAAAACTGCCTTTATACTCTTGTCATGCCTTCATGCCCTTGATGACTTCTGGGGAAATCTTGCAGCCAACTTTAGATAAGATGTCATGTGGAATTATTAGTTTTTTATTGCACAATTAAAATCACTGTCTAAAAAATGCTTAGGCAAGCCCTTGCCCTTCCTTGAAGCCCTTTGAACTTGTATAAAGGAGCCTTCAGCCATTGCAAACATGAAGGCCAGGGGTTTTCCTACCAGCTGCAAATCTTCGCTTGGCACAGCCATCAGTGTTCCTCACAGGTCCTCCACCACACATGGCAGAGAGATTGCTGCATGCCTGGCACAGGCCATGAACAGTACATTGGGTTAGAACACAAGCTAACAGCAAAGCTGAGCAGGGCTTTACGTGCAGTGATCATCACATGCTGGCATCATCTCCCTATGTTAGCAGTACAAGAGGTTTTAGGCTGTTAACTTCTACTACTCTGCCACTTGCCCACCAGATTCTGAGCACCAGCTTCATATCAGAACTCTGCACTCAGCTAGAGATAGCTCCATAGCGATCCTTAACCCCGTATGCTTCTTGTTTTGTACATGTACAAAACTCTTTGCTTCTTGCCCTCTGAAATGGCTGCATTTTATTCAGATACTCGTGCTGACCATCTCTTTTGTGCAGTCATCTAAAACCTGCCACCACCACCAAAAACACCTGCAGTGCAGTTGAGCTCAGGCTTTTTGGAAATAAAGTTCCCAGACCGGTAATGAGCTCATATCTCAACATAAAAGCATTAGAGCCCATCATACTCATCTTGGAGCTGTAGATATGAGTGCTACAAAAAGGCATAGAGGCAAATTAGGCTAGATTGTTTGCTGGACACCATTTAGATTAAATTGAGTGGGGTGTTGGAGAGATTAGAATGAATCTGGGTGATAGCAGTAAATCTTAGCAGAAACTTTAGGAGTAAGATAGAAAGGGGGAAACTGCAGAGATTAAGAGTATAGAGATTGTGTTGAAGACAAACTCAGGTCAGCCCTACATAGTCTGGAGACTGGGGAGAGAGGACACATTAATCCAGAGGATGCTGGAGCAAGGCTGGGGCCATCATCAGGCTTGTACAGCAAGCTACCATGCTTGCCTTGGCATCCTGTTGACCTTGGATCTGTCCCCTTCTCTTATACCTGTACTGTTGTTTCTGTACCTGGCTTTCTCCTGCTTGCCTATTGAGTACACTAGAGGATCTGGGGTTTGTCTTCTTCTTTAATTTTTTTGCTTTTCATGAAAGATCATGCCTCCTTGCCCTTCTTCAGACTCTCCAGCCCATGAAATATCCTCAGGCACCTGTAAGGGGAGGCACAGAAAGAAGATCCCTCATATGGAAGTGGGGCTTCTTTCCACTAGAAATGGGACAGCAAAGCCTCCATCTGTTTGTGCAGGTTGGTGTATGCTTAAGGTGGCCTATTGAATTTGAAACTCTGAATCTTTAGGAGAACTGTAAAGGTAGAGGCAGGTGCCTGCTCAGGAGATGTGTGGCTCACAGAAGAAGTCCCCAAGATGTGTTGGGTAACAAAATTTAAAGAAGACATAAAAATATGTGCTGATACATCAAATCAGAAGAATAAGAGAGCTGTCACAAATAAAAGAATTGAAGGCATTTGGAAGGAGCAAACCAGACTTATGGTCCCCTTGCAAATCCCTGAGAAAGCAAAAGATAAATCAGGAGCTGATAGAGGTGGCTGCTGCCATGCTGAGTGTGGGGGCTAACACTGTAATACATCTGCTCTTGAGGTGGAAATACTGTCCTTTTCCTCCCCCACAGACATGTAAACATCCCTGCTCTGGTCTGTTTCCCTGCCAGTCCCAGTGAAGAAGGGAGTGGGGAGGGAGTGGGCTGTGTGGGTGTGCTGTGCTGGTTCCATGTGCCACTTATGCCAAAAATTAACTTTATTAGCTCTGCAGAGCATGACTGATTCTTTGGATTTCACACATCATTAAAGGAAAAATTACATGTAATACTTGAAGTGCTATTTCTGGAGGAATTCTGTCAATAACGTGCAGCCAGCCCAAAAGCTTTTTGAATAATGCAGTCGCATTTTTACTTTATCCACTTATGCTATACAGAAAGGAATTATTAGTAAAAAATAGAAGATATGGCCTATTATTAATAAAGTTGTGGTTTCAAATGTTTTTAAATGTCATACATCTAACTACTGTCTTTTCACGGGGATGACCCATATGTCAGCTTTTTAAAATGTTGTGCTTCAACACTGGTACCCAGGTAATGCAATCCCATGAGTAATATGTCAGTTCATATAGGTGAAAACACAGCATCAACTGCTTTTGTAAGCCAAAGAGGAGAGGAAAGGAAGGGAAGGGAGGTCCTGGGTAGACGACAACAATATGGGAAGAGGGGTCAGAGCCTGGCAAAGGCAGAAATAAGGAACAGGGAAGGAATATTCCCAGAAGGTTGTAAAGAGGACATTTATTACAGAAGCCTGTCTTTTGGACCTGACTTGCCTATTTACTTCAAATAAACAAGCACTTTGTTTCTTGCACTTATGCACAACCCAAGGGGGATGTTCCATCGGAAAAAAAAAAAAAAAAAAAAAGGAGGGGGTATATAATTTATATAATTTATACACTGGTAACCTTTTTGTGCTACTGAGGTCAGGCTAGAACTGGTCTAGCCCATGTCTTCTTTTTTTTTCTCTTTTGGATGCAGGTGTTATGCTTACTCTTTTTCACTCACACAATCCCTCTCTGACTTGATAGATTTTTATTTTAACTCTTTTCTATAGGGATCAAAATTTCCTATGTCAGTCCTTTCAGTAGTCTGGGAAGAAGGTTATCTGGTGTACCTTCCTTCAACACATTTAGTTCTTTTAATTCTCCTACCAGTTAAGATATAAAATTTTATTCTAAATATTTCTGGATACTTACTTCATTATTAAAGTTGCTTTTGTTCCCAGCTTCTACATAATTATCCAAGGTGAAACCTAAGGTAAAATAATAATTTCATTTGGGGACAATACAGATATTATTTTAAACCTCATTCTCTTTTCTTTGTTCTTTCTTCCCTTTTTTATTCTTGAGAAGAGACAACATTTTGATAGATAGTTTCTACTTCCTTTGGAAAAAACATACCAGGTAAAACTCTGACTTTGGTCTTCCCATTGCTTCAAAAATCATGAAAATATTTGCTTCCTCTTTGATATATTGCAAATAAGAGGTTTTCAAAACATACTTCTTCATCACACTTGATTTTAACTGAGCATTTTTAACAAAGTGGGTTTTTTTAGGAGAGTGTCATCTTTAAATTGCTGTGGAGGCTTGTGGGGTTCAAATATCTCACTTCTTTTTAATTTCTCTTTCCCTGGTATTTAGAAATCATGATAACTGAGAACTTTTGTGAACTCAAGAAGAAACATTTGGTTTAAGTTAGAAATAGAAGGTTGATAGGTGTGTTAGTGAAACAAATGGTAATGTTTACACAGTATATTTATTCTGTCACTTGAATTTTTCCTTCCTGCTTCTTGTGTTTATTCTTTCCATATAGTAGCCATATTCTGATCTGAGTTGCGTTTTTGGGCTTATCATGTTTGACTTTCCCATCCATAATTAATATTGCTCTAATAATCTTTAGAAATTAATGTATTCCCCTTCACCACAAATTGTTCAAGGTTTTTTTTTTAATGCACACTTTAGTACACTTTTAGCAGGAAAGCAGTCTGCACCCAGAGCCATTTGGAGAACAGCAAAGGTCTTTCTTCTCCCCACTCTACTCCCCTCTGTTCTCTGTCCCCCACAGAAGCAAAATGACCCAGGGAGTATTTCCTTCTTTTGTACTGTCCCATGCCATTTCCATTATTAGGGCAAAATGCAAGGGGAACTCACCAAAGTGCAGCTGGCGGGGGTATTTGCAGCATCTGGAGCACCATATAAGTCTGTGTTCATCTGCTGGTATTTGGCTGAATATTGCATTGCATTTTCAGTGTTTGGTTGTTTGGGTTTTTTAAAGTTTATGCCACTCTTACATTTTCTCCTTGTCCTGTCCTGGTCACCCATCATCTTCTCTGCCTTGTTCAAGGCCCTCACTTTTCTTTCCATTGAGTCTCTTGTAACTAATGTGCCTATAAATAAAGTTCTGTTTTCTGGAGTAAAGACAAAACAATAGTCTTAAGCAGCACAAGGAAAGCTGACAAGCAGCTCAACCCTGAATCTGAGAAGTGCTGGAAACGCAACAGTAAGAACAGCAGGCTGAAAACTTTATACAGACTTTTTTCTAGCCCTCTCTAAGTATAAAGGAAAAAGATGGATGATTTTCAGCTCAGACAGAATAGTACCAACAGAAACAGGAGAAGTCCCCTGCTCCTTCAGGGACTAGAGGCATCAAGTTGCACACTTCCTAGAAAAGACAGCAGCAGGAATGGTTCCTCTGACACCTGCTCAGAACAGAGGAGTGGGCTGCTTAAGGGTTGGTCTTTAGAGGTGAGCTCTGAGCTGTGGGGAAGCTAAAAGCTAGAGCAGAACACAGTCCCCAGACTTCTCTTAGCAGTACTAAGTACATATTTCACCATAAAAGAGATCACCTAAAGACACAAGGGTGGTGCTGTGGTCCCCAGGACCATGGTGTGAGTCTGCAGGCTTGGTGAGTTTCTAGGAGAAGCTCAGCAAGTAGGCTGGGCCTTGAGTAAGAAACAGCTTAGTTCACATCTTCATGTCATCTTCATGTGAGAAGAGGTATGTGAGATAAGGATTTTGGCCAGCACTTATTTTTGTTCTAGTTCTAATTCCGGTGAAGTAGTTATATATATGATGGCCACAGTTGTAAATCTGTTTTTTTTTGTTTTTTTTTTTTTTTTTGGGAAACATGGGTCCAGTGATTCTGGAACAGACATTGGTTGTTTTAGACATTATAGTGCTTTACTTGAATAATAGCAGAGCAGAAACTGCTTTCTTGCCTCTTAGTTCATTCAAGATCTTCTAATCTATCTTCAGTCCTCACTCCCTCACTAAAAGCTCACATGATTTCTGCTTGACCAAATCCTGGAAAACTGTGTTATTGCCCTTTTTCTGCCATTAGCAATTGCCTCCTCCTTCAGCTCCAGCAGCAGTCATTTACCCAAGTCTCCAGTAATTCACATGAAGAATTGTTCTCAGTCAGACTTTTCCTTGAGGTCTCACCAAGTGTGTAGTGTTAGCCCCTTTTGCTCCTGCCCCACAGGCAGGTGTTCTCCTGATGGACATCAAAGGTGCTCCCATCACACCTGCCCGTGGCTCATAACGCTAGGGAGGGGTGACTCACAGTGTCACCACAAGCAGGTGACATACAAACTCCTAAGCTGTACGTGGTCACCATCTGAAGGAATAAAACAAACAAACCAACCAAAACAAAGAACCCCTCCGCCCCTTCTTTTTTTGTAGAAACTAAAAGTTGATTAATGTCTTGGCAACAACAAACAACATTTGGAGTTTCCTCTGTTTTCATTGAACTAAGTAACAAAATGCACTGAGAGCAATGGTTTTAAATCAGGCTCTTACAGAAGATATCTCTTTACTCACTGCAGAGCTGGGAGTATTTCTCTCCGAAATGTATAAAACCTTAAATAAAATCTCATGGAACAAAACAGCGATTTTAACTCTGAATTGTTTTCCAATATCTGGCTATAGAGACATATAGTCACTTGTGTTGCGTTCTTAAATTGAAGTTAAAAAAGATAGATAAAGAAGTAATACCTAAATGGATATCAGTGGAAAATGGGATTATTTAAGGAGACTCCTCTCTTAGGTGGATAAAAATAAGATATTCAGGTAATTTTCAAAATGCAAAGCTATCTTATACAATGGAGACAGCTAAAAAGTACCATTTGCTAGCCTGCAGAGAGTGATTTGTAGTCATCAGGATCCTGCAGGTAATTGAAGATATCTGCATCAGCATATTCTGCATTACTGCAAGAATATTATTGTAATGAAGCAGGGCGAATGTATGACTGTAATTGCCCTCTAGTGCACAGCCCTGGAACTGATCCCAGCTGTGGCATAGGACTGCACTGCTCATGAAAGGAAAAAACATCCTGAAAAGAGTCTGAAATGGGGAGACAAACCCAAAGCCTAGCAGCATCAGGAAGCTCTGAGTAGCAATGGATGTGATAAGGGAGGGAATCCAGCCAGCATGCACCAAAACTGTCCTGTTGTCTGAACCAACACACGGTAAGTGGGGATGACTGGCTTCAAAACCTCAGGGCTCCTCCAGACCCAAATGCTAACACAGACATGGCATTAGGAGCCTAGATAACCATGGGCCTCTTGTTCTGCATCGCTTCCAGTTGTTTGCACAGGGTCATGTTGCATGGGAGGCTCAGGGTGCAGCTCCATAACACTTCAGTAAAATCTGATATTTCTGTTAGTGCTGATAAAAAATTAAATGTTCTGAAAGTGCTGATTCTTTCCTCAGATGGGCAAGAGAATGTATGTATTCCATATGCAAATCACCAGGAAGATCCTCTCTGTGCTATTAAACAAATCTTGAATGAAAGTTCACAAGGGAGTTCATTCCACCAGACTCCATGTTGTATATCTTCTTTGTGCTACCTCTCACTACATAAAATTTAATGACATTTCAGAGTTCAATATCTTGACTCTTTATGTGAACGAATTATTTGACAACTTGTGTAGCTCACATATGTGTCTCACTAGCAGTTTGTTCACGATATGAGCCCTCTGTTGATCCTGTTACTGTGTCTAGTGTTCTTGTTAATGTGTTTCACTGCACTTCCAAATAACAACCTGGGTTCAAATTGTTGAATACTGCTAAGATCTTTCCAGTATAGGATGAAGTCTGGAATCCTTCAAGTCACTGGTGAAGCTCCTACGGACTTTCACAGAATTTTGGCCATATCAATTTCTGCCTATGGCACCCCTTCACTATTTGTCCTTACCTAAGACCTCATCAAAGTTTTAAATCTGCCAAAGCTGTGTCTGAAATTCACATTCTTATTATTATGGTCTACATATTTTTCAGTCATCCACTTAAAAGAAAAAAGTCAATTTCTGCAGATAATGTTCCTGTTTTTCTCACCATTGTCCTTCCTTTCAGAAATAAAAAATGCATTTCCAGTGCTGTAGACCCTTTCCACAATAGCATCTAAGGAATGGCCTCTGTGACCAGACATTTGCAGCAAAACTGTGTTGCTACATTTAAATTGCCAAGACTCAGTAGCCAGCAAGTTAATAGAGTTCTATTATAGTTGTGACACATGAATTCTGCATTGTTATGGTAATGACATTTTTCTTTCTTCCCTTTGAAGTAGCAGAGTAAATACAAAGAATATCACATTGGTCTTGGAATGGCAACTCCTTTGCCTTTGCTTTGTATAACTGCAGAAGAAATCAGAATTGCATATGAAAAAATTAAAATGTCATATACCTCATTCAGTGTTCCTGCTAACATAGCAAAGGTCAAAGCTAAACCAAAGCATCTGAAAGCATTAACTTCAAAATAAGTGAAGGAAAGTATAAATAATACTTTACCTGGCCATCAGCCATGACATCCAGGAAGCTGGTCTTCTAATTCAAGGATGGCCTTGGGGCAGGATGCAGATCAGCACAACTGTGCTCTGAAAGCATCATGGTGGTTTACTGTGGTAGTAAAAATATAATATTGTTCCTTCATATAGTCATCATAAAATATTACAGCTGACCAGATGGTGGAGCAATTACATTTCCATAGTTCTAAATGGCTATTTAGCTTATCCACTCATGAACTGTTAATTAAAATTGGAAAATATATAATTTACCTTCAAAGAGAGGCCATAACTTTAGAGGATATGCTTAAACAAAGACTCAAAAATGTTAATAAACCAGAGACCCATTTCCTTTACCTCCCCACATAAACTAATAATCAGCAAACAAAAAAGGCTTTGACAATAGGGCAGTGACATAAACAGATGAAGGGTAGGGAACTCAGGGAGCCAAGCTGTGCTCAGACCACGTGTGCAGCACATCAGTTGCTTGCTGCAAAAGATCCGAACCCCTCCAGCTGTGTGGGTGAGCACACGCTGCACTGAGGATCCCTCACACATGCACAGGAAGATGGGCTGCTGTGTGAAAGCACCCCCTCCTGCAGAGCCACAGAGCACTGACACAGCTCCCTGTGTGCCAGGTCAAGTTTGCTGTAATTCAGCTGCAACACAGACAGTTTGTGGGTTCAGCTTTATGCAATAGCTCATCAATGTGCTATTAAATTCTATTAGAAGCTAGGGTTTAATTTAGCCAAAGAGATACACAATTCAAAATCCTTGTCTATTAGGGTAATGATATATTCCTATTTTGCTACAAAGTGAATTCTGTGTCATTGCCTTGATACAGGTACACTAGAGCTAATTCATTAATAAACAAAGGAGTCTTAGGGCTGAAGTGAAGAAGGCAGGGAAGGTTTTAAGGAAGAAGCAATATCCTTTACTGGACAATCTAAGTTTAATGGAAAACAAACAGAAGACACTTCTTTACTATTAAAACAGACAAGAGCAGAGCTCTTGTAGCTTAATGAATTTTCTTTAAATCTCTCTCTTCAGTTAATTCAGCTTTCCTGAGTGTCTCTGTGTAGGCTAACCGAAGGCTTCTGGAGACAGAACTGTGAAGGTCCCACCCAGCCCCCAGATGAAGGTATTTGAGTCTCAGCCCTCCTGCAGTGTCACTGCTTTGAAGGGGTGAAGCACAGGTTCCCCCCCAGTCCAGCCCACAGGCACGGTGTGCCCTGTGCTTCCAGAGGGTAAGGAGGATGCACATGCTCTCTGCTTTAGTCTGGGCTGTGCCCCCTGTCCCTTTCCCCTCCCCTGCTGAATCATGATCCTATCTCTGCTCAAGAGCTGCAACTGCCCTGAGCTTGTTTGGGCTTCTGTCTGCCCATGGACCAGGAAAGCTTTTATTGTCCATTAGGTTAAAAATGTCCAAATCCTGAACAAGAAAATAGAAAGAAAATTGAAAAAGAGGAAGGGAGACATATGTCCCACCCACCACTCAATGACTTCAGGCATCAGAAGATCTCTGTAGTTAACATGACCTTGGTAACCTGGCTTTGTTGAGACAAAGCAGACTTCAATAATTGGAGTTTGAGATGTCATTTGAAAACAATTAACATACTAAATGATTTTATAATTTACCTATGGGGGCTGTTCAATACACATTGTTGATGCTTTCTATTCATTTGATTTGTTAGTTATTTTTAAGTCTTCTTGCTGTTAAAAGTAAAATATTTGTGAGACCTACAGAAGGGACCCAGATGCAGCCTACTATAACTGCAACATTGATGTTTAGGAGGAATAATTCAAGTTTGTAATTTACGCTTTTTCGAAGGATTTCTGAAGTGTCTCAAAATACCGTACGACAATGCTTTAAAATATATGAAATCATATGTTAGAAATAATATTCCTATCCATTATGGAATATCTACAACTTAAATTCTCTCTTATAAAGACCACCCTTTAAGTCTTGTCCCCTCTTTTGAATGGGAAGCTCACAACTTTGTGCCTGACCTTGCTCTGGACCTTGGCTCTGCTGCACCATCACTCTCAACTCATGAAGCAGCCTTCCTGTGCCTGGCTGGAAGGGAGATGGCAGCATGGCTTTCTATAAGTCCAATGAGCAAGAACATTGCTCTTTCAGAGGACAGGTAAGATACTTGACTCCCTGGGATGTCCCCAGGGCAGTCATTGTAAGAAAATAGAACAGTGAATGATCAAGTAAGGCAACTTGTTTTTTTCCTTGCTGTGGCAATTTCTAAATGCTAGAGGAAGAGCTCCTCTTCACAGTTCCTGATTTCTCAGCTAGAACTTCACTAAGGTTATTTCCTGATGATTTCTTGGACTTTCTTTGTCATTTCCTGCCTCGTGCATCCCTTCCTTTTAATGCTGTGGCTGTTCTATACAAGTATCTCAAGTAATTTAAACTCTGCGTGGATTGCACTACAAGCATGTAGTGAACCAAGCACCCACATTCATATTCAAAGTCCTGGATACTCTTGTACAGCCTGTCCTTAGTCTGTTTTGTTCCTCCATGGCTTCACTCTCTCATTCATGAAAGCTAGGACATAATGTAGATATGAAGAACTAAACTTCTTAAAAGCATTAGGAGGCACATGCTTTTAATTTTAAAAAGGGACAAAAGTACAACTAGCTGGTGCCTCTTTTTTTGTTTTTTTTTTTTTTTTTTTGGCTGTAATACTCCATGAAAGGAGAAGAGAGTCTGAGCTTCAAGAGAAAAGCCAGCTCAAGCCTTGACAT